>NW_020664482.1:20286016-20310686 GCF_002925995.2 Terrapene triunguis
GAGAGCACAGAGCTGGCTGATGCAGAGGAGATACAGAAGGGGGGTTGCGCAGATCTGATCACTCTGCTAATGACAGAGGCGAAAGAATAAAGTTTGTGGGGTGTGGGACCGGGCCTCCTTCTGCTCCCCAGCCCCGATCAAAGGGGGTGACAATGCTGGGGGGGAGGGGGCATGCTCAGGGAGATGAAGGGGAGGGGGCGGCACAGCTCGGGCAGGCCGTGCTGATGGGGAATGAAATCAGCAGACTGAGCCCCCCAGCCCCCACTGGAGAGGGCCAGCCCCAGCCCCGGCCCCAGCCGCCTCACATGTGGGCTGTCCCCCGCCAGGGGGTGCGGGGCACATGCGCTGTGCGAGCACTGCGGAGTGCCAGGCTGGGCGAAGCTGCCGGGCACACACACAGGCGCAGAGGCAGCCGCCCTAGCTGCATCCCCGGCTCTGCACCCGCCTTCTCCGCCCGCGCCGCAAACATGACCGCCCCGGCCCGCCGCCCGGGCTCTCCGGCCGCCCCGCGCTGAAGGCAGCGCCCCCCGCCAGCAGCAGCACAGAGGTAAGGGCGGCAGCGGGGGCTCGGCTCTCCCCGCCTGTGCCGGGGAGGGATGGCGGGGTGTGGGGGCTTCCCGGCCCCTTTGCATGACGATGCAGGGGCTCTCCAGCCATTTGCATGGAGGGCTGGAGGTTTCTAATCCCCTGGCGCGGGGAAGGGGACACGCCGGGGTGCATGAGGACTCCGATCCCTCTGCGGGGATGAGTGGGGAGGGTCGGGGGTTCCCATCCCATTGCACTGGGGGGGGGGGGGGGTGCGGAGACAGCTGCTGGGAGCAGCACGTCCAGCTGTTGCTGGGACATGTGGGGGAGCAGGAATGTCGCATGGGAAAGGATCCCCCTAGAATCCGCCCGCTAGGGGACGGGCTGAATCGGGGCTGGGGTGGGGATGCGGAGTGACTCTAGCTTTCCTAGGGGGGAAGCCCGGGGCGTCTGGATCCGCTACGATGGGCTGCAGAGAGGGGAGGGGGAAGGAAGCTACGCTGCATTTGGATGTGTGAGGACTACCGACCACGACCGGGGACCTTATCCCAGCATTTCCCGGGCACCGATCCACCCCACATGCAGAGGGTGGGTAGGTGGCTGAAGAAACTCAGCAACAGCTGATACCCTCCCAGCAGCAGCCTGGGACTTTATGGCTAAGATGCTGGCGGTGGCTGGAGGCTGGATAGCTCAGAGCAGGCTGGAGTCACCCTGCGGGGCTGCAAGATGCCTGTCAGAATCAGAGGCTCAGTTCAGATCTGTGGGGGTTTATTTAATGGGAGCTTTTAAAGATGGATTTTCGCTTCTGGCTGCGCAGAGAGCTCTGGGGTTTGGGCTCAAGGCTCTGACCATCATTGGGATGGAGGCAGAGATAGATGAGCATTGATTCCACTCTCTGTTGATAATCTGCCAAGGCAGCAAGAGCTGGAAGCTTGCAGATGAAGTTGACATGCTGAGGGCAGCTGACCCCCAAATGCCCATCCCATTGGCTCCCCACGGCTGATGACTTTACACTTGTAGATGCCTCCCCCCCCCTCCAACTCTTCAATCCCTTGGGGATTTGGTTGATTTTGAGAGACCTGGAAGATGTGACTGGATGTGTGAATGGGGATAAGGATTGGGAAAAGCCCAGCTAATCAGGAAGAAACATCAATGTTATAACAGCTGTCAACTCAGCATGAGATCTTGACCTGCAAACAAAGTACACGTGCCTCAAGTGTTAGTGAATCTCGAGGCGATAGGTCTAGGCAGGTGTGTGCCAGGGTGTGCAATTTTTAATTTCCTTGGAGTAACATTTTTACTAGTGACTGGTGAATTTGTTTGTGTGTTGTTTTCATCAGGCCTTTCATTAGCACAGTTTCACTGTTCAGCTGCACCTGCTGTGTCAGTGATTATATTGTGTGTAATAACATGTCTGTCCTGAGAGATTATGGGGATAGTGTGGGCAGGGGGCAGTGTTGTAGGTCAGATTTGAAATTGCTGGCTGCTGGCTTGTGACGGGGCACTCTAGGAGGATTTTTTTCATTTCCACCTGGCATCCGACCAGATGTAATCAGGCAAAATGTACAGGCATGTGTTAACTCCTGGAATCAGTGCCTTCCTGTGGGAAGCCCATTTAACCTGTCTGTCTATTCTGTGCATTTCCAATGGGCCCATCACCAGGGTTTCGGAGTGACAGGTACAAGTCTAAATCAAAGTATAGATTTCCCATAAAGAGCACCTAGGATTCAGCACTCCGAGATTCAGCCACTCTTACTTATAGAGAGTTTTCATTTTATAATTAAAGTCTCAGGAGATTCTCTGTCTCCTTGTCATTGTTTTAATGTGCTAAAAATGCTGCTGGTTTACGCCATTCAAAACATTAGTTCAGGCACATTTCAGTGTAATTCATAGGTGCTTTATTTGTTGTTATCTTGTCTACAATAGCTTTACCATCAGCTATGATGGTAATGGGTACAGTGTAAGAACCTAGACAAATATATAGATAGAACCACACTGGTAGAATTAATTCATTTTGTAAGCCAGAAAGGTTAACTTGTACAGTGTATTAATGCTGTCTGAAAACACAACGATGCCCACTATCAGGAGAGAGTTTAAATGGATCTAGTTGATATAGGCTGTGGGGTTTACACAGTGCGATCCTTGGCTGCTCTCTTCTTTAATAAGGAGGTGGTACCTGAAGAGAGATCATGTAATGGCTGCTGAGATCAAGATGAAGCATCTTTTACTTGGAGCTGTTGTTTACACAGGCCGCAGCTCTCAACTGAAGATGACGGTAGCCAAGATGATGGAGCCATGTGGATCCTGAGATCTTGGCAAGCTGAAAAAGTTGCCCTCTACTGGACAATGGTTGGATGCCCCTGCAGTGCTGTTCATCAATAACCATGCACTTGATTTCCATAGAAAGCTTTGGGCCCAATCCTACCAGGGACTGAGTGCCCTCCATTCCCGAAATCGGTGGGAGTTGGGTTGCTCAGCACATTGCAGTTATGTCTCTCGGTTGGATTGATTGTGGCTGAAGAGCTTTAATTGTTCACACTGTTCAATACTGACCCCAGAAAGACAGATGAGGTTTTCCTCTGGGAAGCTAACAGCCATGAAGTTTGTCCGTAAGAGCATCTAGTATCATGGAAGAGCAAGGTAATCACAATGAAAGGCATTGCACCTGGCGATGACCTAAAATAAGGGACAAGAAAGGCATTTGGATAAAGGAAAACATCAGATCCAGTCCCCTACTGTTCAAAGATTGTCCCTGGGGTTATCAAAGTCCCTTGGATATTGTGGGAGAATGGGTTTGGGTCAGTGTGATCGTGCCTTACATCCTATTGCACAAAACTTATAGAAAGTAAGAAATGTTGCGGTGCTATTATAACCAGTGGCAAAGCTTAAAAGAGGAATTAAAATAACTAACAGTTATTATTATTGGACCAATTACTGTTACTATTCGGCCAAAGTGGACTTCAAGATTTGGCTGCTGCTGCTGGATTTCTACAGCACCATGTATGTGCCTGTTGCTTTGCAGATAAATGAAGAAGACAGATCCCTTCTCCAAGGAGCTTACAATCAAAATTAAACATAGGACAGGTAAAGGCTGGAGAGAGGGTAAAGGGAGGAAGAAGGGGGTTATGTTAAAAGATCACAAGATTTTGTTACATCCTCACCTTGTTGGTTCCATGCTGTAGTATGTCAAAATGTGAAGGTATGATATATATAAGAGAACAAAGCTAGCTGAGATGTTTGATCTGGAAGGGAGTGAGTCTCAAGGGGTCTGAAGGAGAAGAATGAGGCTGGATGGTGCAAAGAATCAGGGAGGCGATTGTATGCATGACGGGTAATGTGAGAAAAATCCAGGGGTAGGAGAAATCCAGGGGAGTGAGCAGACTAGTGGTGGTTGATAGGAGGCAAAATGTAGGAAGGGATAAAACTGCTCTGTCTAGGCATCTCACACTGTGACTACTGCTTATCATGTCGTTGACAATCATCTTATTTCCTTGTTCCGCTGTTTATTTCACCCGTATGTTGTCTCTCATTTTAGACTTAGGTTGTAAATATTTTGGGGGCAGAGATCATCATTTGGTAATGTGTTTGTACAGCACCTAGCACCATGGAGCCCTGATTCATGACTGGAGGAGCAGGCGACAATACAAATGATGATGTTCTGTAGCTGAGCTCTACTTTTAATAACAGTGTTGGATAGTAAACATTAGATATTTCTAAGTAATCTAATGAAAAAAACAAAATACCACAAAACCTAAAAGCAAAGGGAAAATAGCAAGTGAAAATTTGATCACCAATTATGTATTAGGCTTTGATAGCTTTCATCTGTAAAATAACATTTAATTTTGTTCTTTATGATTTAAAATAAGAAATTATATAATGAACCCTGAGTGTTTTGTGTTAGACATACAGTACAAGTGGTATCTTACAGTGACCAAGAGGTAAAGAAGCATTTGAATTTATTACATCCCTTTTATAGATAGGCTTCTGGCTAATAGTTCCTTTGATAGAACCTAGTCTTCAAACACATTTGTGATTTAAAAGCAATTTAGTCAAGTGTAATTCCTAGATCTTGAGCATTTTACAGTGAAAGAAAGAGACAAAATGTAATGTTTATTAATGAAACTGTGCAGTAATGGGAATATTTATAGGTGTGATTTAATATTACATTGAATTTTACAGGAAAATTTTCATTTGGAAAAACCTACTCAATTATTATCAAAGTTAAGGATGCCAGATTGTGTTTAATGAATGAATTTAATATTGGTGGAAGATGATAGACAGACTGTACTGAGACAGAGGTATTCTCTCTACCAAGAGACAAAACAAGTGTAAGCCTCAAAAGTGCCTCATCCAGGCCCTGGGAGGGCATTAGGATTTGATATTTGTAGCTCAATCTTTCTGGCCTATTCAGTTCTTGGCTCCTCTGCTAGCAAACATTAAAGCGATGTGGAGACCTAGGAATGGGACTGATTCTTATCAACTCATTTCACATATATCACCACGCAGCCATTACATGGTAATGAAGTTTGGAGGCTCCCGATCTGGATACCCTTTAAATCAGTGACCAAGAAGTGAAAGGCTCTGGCTCCTGTTCCTAATCACTTTTGCCTCCTAGTTCCTCTTCCTTTCACGTTTTCATGACAAATGTTGACATTTATTTACAGCATTGGTACCAGTGTTCCATGGCAGTGTCTCAGGTGCAACATGTTAGTGTCTGACACCTGTCCATGAAACGTGCTGATTTCATTCAGGCCGTTATGGCTCAGCTTGGGTTTCCTGAAACTGAAACTAACAACAAACCTTTATGAGTATGAAAATCTTTCAAAATTGAGCGTATGGGCCAGATCCTTAGCTGGTGTAAGTCAGTGGAGCCATGACAATTTACACTAGTTGAGGGTCTACCCCCCTGTCTTAAGTAATGGTGAGGTTCAGCAGTAGTTCCAAAGTGTAATGTAATCTCTGATTGTTAAAGCTTTTTTTGTGGGATAAGTTTTAAATGGAGATATGGTATTTTTTCACATCAGTACGATTTGTGGTCTAAGTTATCATTCATATCAATCAGTAATAAAAAATGGTCACAACTCGGTTGCATAAATCAGACCCATATGGTCGGTTTGCCCTTTCTATGTAAATTTCCCCCTTTTTAGTCCAAGATTAGACTTGAATGTCACAAAAAGCTACCACTACAAATTACTCCAACTGGCATTCTCAGTGGAGAGGCCAAGGACTGAATTCCTCTCTGACTCCCTATCTAAGGTGCTAATAGAGCCCCTGTTACTACAGCACCTCACAATCTTTAAGGTAGGTAACAAGCTTCTCTGAGTACTGTTCTTTGTATTGCAGTCATGCCGAGGCTCCAGTCCCATTGCACTAGGGACTCACAACACCCCTGTGAGGTAGGGAAGTCCAGTTATCCCCATTTTACAGATGGGGGCCAGAGGGAGACTGTGTGTCTCACCCAAGGTTAAACAAGAACCCTGCAGTAGAGCTGGGAATTGAAGCTGGCCCAGACTAGTGCCCTAAACACCGGACCATCCTTCCTCTCCGGAAGTGCTCCGTTTAGATCAGAGGTGGAGCACATCACTGGGGATGCTGCGCAGCCCATATCTGTTCTTTCGTCAGCACTAGGGAAACAAACCAACATCTAGAGATGACAAATAAATAAATAAAATGCACGTTACTCTTTACTGACTTAATGTCAATGGTGCCGGGCTAAGAAAGCGACACGTTAACTTAACGAAGACATTTATATATTTGTTCTTCACCATAAGTGGAGAACACGTTTTATTATGCAAACCATGTTTAATAATGTGTGGCCAAACGATTAGTTTGGAAATAAACCACCCATGGGGTTTTCTCTCTTTGAACTTGATTCTTAGCAAATTTGTAGACAAATGGAAAATAATAACTTGCATGGATGTTGATTAAAAGTAGTAAAAAAAATATGGAAGTAAAACTTCTTCTGCCTTAATTGTTTACTGAATGTTCAATCGTGTGCTCTTTATTCAGTTCCACTGATCAAGTGGACATGTGTCCTCATCTCCAAAATCACCACCACCGTTGACGCTAACTGGCACCCTTGTTTGCAGTCTCAACGAAGAATAAAACACAAGGCTGGCCATTTGGCATGGAGATGGAATCTCCTGATCCTTCCAAGCTAGGGTTGAGGCATGTTGCCAAGACGTGGTGGGAAAACCTTAGCTGCTCATGCCTGTCCTATATGTGGTTTGTGGATATGTGGAGGCCTTTTGTCTGTGGGTCTGTCAGTCCAGCACCTTTCATGAGGCTTGGGACTTACTCTTAGTGAAATTTTAAATCATGAATCTGCTTTTAAAAATAAACAGCCTCTGGGTGCATTATGGATTGGTTGAAGAAGAAAATATATGTTGGGTTCCTAATGGGACTAAATTAATGAGCTCAGAGCCTTGACAGATAGTAGCTGGCTAGTCAACTTACATCTACCAGGCTCCCCTGCCCAGCTCTTCTGATAGCAGCATAGGTCTGGTCTCCTGCATTGCTGCCATTTTTAATCCATTTCCCCACCCTCTGTCCAGTAGTCTCCTCCTCAGCTCTCTACAGCTCAGTCATGGGTCAGTACTGGATGGAAAACCCAGCAGCATGGGCTGTATTTCTGCATGTTGCTATCACTAGATCATAAAGGCAGTGGAGGGAAATCAGGGAAATGACAAAGGGGCAATAAATCAAAATATTTTTTGTTTTAAGCAATGCAAAGGTTGAGGCAGCTTTGGGTTCAAGTGTTGTGAGTAGTGACTCACATCAATTCACAGGAGATGTCATTTATCCAGGGCTAGCACTCTGTAATGTCTTTTACAATTGGTTTAATTTCCCAGCTGCTCCTCCTATGACTTGAAAACCTTTCATATTTCACTTAGTGTAGGGATCCTTTTTGTCTCCATGGTCCAGCATGAAACCTTCCCTCAGATTCTCTTGCGAATGCTGCTGAGGCAGAGATTCCATTCAGGCTCCCAGGAGCTAGTTTCATTCTCATCTCCCTCTCCTGTCCTTTCACTCACCCCACAGCCTGGCTTTTTAAGTCTTTAAATATTTAAAGACTGTCTTGTGTTTTTGCTTTCGTTTACAACTTTAGAGCCTGATCCTGCAATTTTTACTCACCCAAATACTCCTACTGACAGCACTGGGACTGCACATGTGAGTGAGGGCTGCTTGTGTGAGGAAGGGCTGTGGGATCTGGCCCTGAGTCCCCATTTTTGTTCTTCTTTTGACTTTTATTTGCAAGTTTTTTCATCTTTCCCTTTCCCAGGATTATCGATATTCAATATACTGTTTTCATTTTCTTGAACTACTCTGGGTTCTGGCATTAGTCCAGTACTCTGGGGTTTTTTTAGCACTACTCTACTGCTCTGGTTCCCGGCAGTTCTCTGATATTCTGGGTTCAGCAGTACTCTGATATTCTGCTACAATAAGTGGCTAGTCGTCCTGGGCAGTTGCAATAATAATTAAGGACAGGCAAACTGACTGAAATAAAACGATAGCGGACCCCAAAGTCTTGGACAAAATTTGAACTAAAACCTGTGCTCACAATTTTTGCACCCCCATTTTGGGTGAATCAGCTTTTGGGCGCTTATATGAACTTCTGAACCTTTGGAGGTTTCCCCCAAAGACAACACATGGTGAGATCAATGCATGGTTACCAGATTGCTCCCAAAATGGAGTGTCTTCCATTATGCTCTCTATATTTCCTTATCCCAAGTTAAATATGTTTCCCTTCCTTGTTTGGTGCAGATACTGAATTAGAAAACAAACTTGCACCAGGGCCACACTGGATGACCTGCTCGCCTCTGTTTATTGAAATGTCGTTAACCTCTCCCATGACTGCACTTTGGCTGCCTTACAAGCTGGTATTATAAATGCAATAGTTGGGGCTCCCATTCTAAAGCTTAGGTGGTGTAGTGCTTTAGAGCGCCAGCCGTTCATCTCTGGAGACTGGGGCTCATATCCCAGTTCAGGGCAGGGCTTATCCCCATTTCTCAGCATTGCAAATCCATTATGCAGTTTAGAGGGATCCATTGTACCCAGCTGTCTCTCCTTAACAGTGCCCCATTGCTGCAGCAGTAGGAGGTGCTGTTGGTCATGACAAGGGTTATTGTCAGAGCAGACTAGGAAACTCTGTATTTTATCGGTCTGTATTATGTGTGACTCAAGCTGTGTGTTTCTCACTTCGATGAACACTCAGTAGGATGGCAGATTTTTTCCTCTCCATTTCTTTCAGAGATAGTGGTGTATGTTTCTAAATCCCTTTGCAAACATCTCCACGTAAGTCCACTCTGCATCAGTCCTCCCCTTTGCCAAGCCAGCCATGATAAATAAGGCTCAGCCTTTGTGATTACATATCTCCCTGTCTCATGAGCTACATTTATCCATTGCTGTTAGCAGCCAAGCTCCATGCTACACCAAAATGATTTCTCTTGCTTCACATCTTTACAACATTGTCCCCAACCTTCTGTAACTGCCAACACCTTCTGTTCTCTCTCTTCCTCTGAAGAGTTCGCCAGAGCTTCATCTGTTTCCTCTGCCAGGATGAAGAGAGAGATGATTTCTTGTTAACGGTCTGAAGCAGTGGAAATAAATTTGGAGCCTCTGCATCCTGCACAAGGAGGACTGGCTGCATGTGAGGAGGATTAAAACTTCATCCAACCTGAGGCTGTACTGATAACTCAGCAGCAGCCTATGGGCTGCATCTAATTAAAATGGAATGGATGCAGGCATACAAACCCCCGGGGACTACCATTCCCAGTGTGTGATGCTTTGAGTGACTTGTTTTTTGATCAAGGTGTAGCACACTGGAACCTATACTCTTCACAGGCTGCACCTCAGCACTGTGGGGCCATTCTAGGTCTGCTGGCCACACGCTGGCTATCCCTGCTCTGTGTGAACAAGTGATGAACCAGGGTTTTTACAGAAGGCAAAGCTATGACACTGGGTAGCAGGAGCAGAGGGTGAGTAGATAGGAGAGTTAAAAAATAAGCACAAGAAGCCAGGTCCTCAGCTGGTATAAATTGGCATCGCTCCATTAAAGTCAGTGATTTACGCTGGCTGAGGATCTGGCCTCAGGGTGTATAAAAATATAGTTAAGCAGAGGAATTAAAGGGAAGGAACATGTAGTTGCAGTGGAAATGAGCTAATCATAGCAGACTAAATCTTGGATTAAAGGTCACATACGGGGGATATAATCTGAAGAGTAGGAGGTTATTTAACGGCCCATAAAGCATCAAAGGATCTCTCCTGGACATTCACACATAGACAGCGAGGGCACAATTTTTCAAAGCTCTGATTTTGGGAGACTCAGTTCATGGGTGCCCAAATCCAGACACCTTGGACCTGATTTTAAGAAGTGCTGAAATCCGAAGAAGTGGATATTCACCCACGAAAGCTCATGTTAGTCTATAAGGTGCCACAGGACTCTTGGCTGCTCTAACAAGTCCAGTTAAAGTTCAGCGGCAGCTTTGAGAGCCCAGTGCCTCTGAAAACTAGGCCCCAGATGTCTCGAGTTGGGCACCCAAGATCAGAGGCCACTTTTGAAAATGTCGGCTTACGTCATTTGGGCTTTTTGATGTTCATGGCCAAGCTTCCAAAGGAAACATGGATTGAACTGTAATGCTTGGTGGCATCAGCAGGTGCTGATTGAATAGAGTGCAAATAATTGACCAGTGGTATGGAGCTGACCTGAAATTTCAGAATCCCTAGTACATGAGAACATAAGAACCTCAGTATAGCCCACTTGCTGTGAACCCTTCAGCTTAACCTATTCTGAGCCTATATGTTTATCCCATTGTTCCTAGCCATTCACCCAATGTCACACTATAATTCTTCTCTGTCCTGGGATTTTACCTCCTTCAACTATTTGTAGCCTTTCATGTGCTCCCTTCCTTCTTTGGTCAGGTCTTAGTTAGGTGATATATATCTTGCTCCTCTGTTCTGTCATCATAAATCAAGCCCACCAAATCCCTGATCACTTATGTTGCTCTTCTTTGAGCTTCTTTCTGTTTGTCAGTCACTATCTTCCTGGGGTGCAGTGCCTGGAAATGAATGCAGTATTCTAAGTTCAGTTTCACCAGTGTCGGGGGGGAGGGGGAACCGATTAGCCTTATCTTAGCATGCACAACTGCTATGTAGTTGTCACTGAACTGTTGTCATTGTGCCTTTGATCTTACATGTTAAAATGAATTAAGAACTTGCTAAACCAACTCTCAGTCTGGTTAGCTTTTTCTCTGTTGTTTTTGATGTTCACTCATCTGCACTTCTTGGCCATGGCCAGGATCTGAAGCAGAAGTGCAGAAATACAGAAAGAAAGGCCTCCCTCCAGGTGCCTGTGTCCAGATTTTGACAAGAAAGTCTGTTCTTCCAAGATTCCCAGTTTTGCAGACCTAAATGCTTTGGATGAGGATTTAAGCTTGTGGGTGGTTATCCGAACTGCACCTTCTGAGGTTTGCTCATCACCAGGACCCGTGTGGTTTTACAGCTTGGGGGTCAGATTCACTCATGGGCCAGCGCTGGTGTAAACCCAGTTGCAGAACGGTGGTGGTGGAATGCTTGTCAGGAGAGGAGGCTGTGGTGGTGGAAAAGGGGGGCCAATGGGAGTCAGTGCAGCCTGGAGAATGAGTGAAGCTGGATGGAAGGAGACATGGCTAGGCGGCCTCTACCAGCAGGACTCGGACTGGCTGTGCCTGAGATGTGCTGGTGTGTGTGTGTGTGTGGGGGGGAGTGGGAAGGAGTGTAATTTACACCTTCCTACCCAGATTCAATGGTTCTAGCCCAGGAAACGTGTGATCCATCACAAGGGCTGTGTGCTAATGGAGGGAGCACAGTGCACAGACACCAGCATGCAGAGTCTGGGCAGCAGTAATGATTCGTTGGACCACTCCAGGCCAAATTCACTTGTAGGAAATTAGGTTTGCTTCGTAAACAGTGACTGAATCCCTCCTGGTCAGGGGATGGGAGGTGGCTTTCAGGGGCTCCTGAGGAGGCTAATGATAAAATCATGTACATAAAACAGTGGTTCTCAAACTGGGGCCACCGCTTGTGTAGGGAAAGCCCCCGGCGGGCTGGGCCAGTTTGTTTGTTTACCTGCTGGGTCCACAGGTTCGGCTGATCGCGGCTCCCACTGACTGCGGTTTGCCGCTCCAGACCAATGGGGGCTGCTGGAAGCGGTGCGGGCCAAGGGACGTACTGGCCGCAGCTTCCAGCAGCTCCCATTGACCTGCAGCGGCAAACCGCGGCCAGTGCGAGCCACGATCGGCCAAACCTGCGGACCCGGCAGGTAAACAAACCAGCCCGGCCCGCCAGGGGCTTTCCCTACACAAGCGGCGGCCCCAGTTTGAGAACCACTGACATAAAAGGATACTTTGGAGAATAATTAGAAGTGATGGCTGAACATAGAACTTCTTGTAATGGTCCTCTCCAAATGCTCCAAGAGGCAGCTTGGAACATGGTGTCTGCATAGCTCCTTGGATACAGCAGGAACTGCTCAGTGCATGATGTAAAATGAAGGGGGTACGAATGTAGATGCAGTGATTCCATGCAATGGTAACATGCGCAGGGTCCCATCCAGCTCTCTTTGCTATCTGTGACCAGTTCCTCCGTAGCACATATTTCCATATGCCCAGGCCTGCATCTAGCCTCATCCTGCCTACTTGTGACCCCTCCCACTCTCCTGCTCTCTCAAGTGACCCCTTTCTATGCACTGTGAAGCAATGAGGTTGAAACACAAGAATCCAAGAGAAGAGTGGGGCAGGACAAATAGAGATTTCCATCTTTGCAGCCCATGAATGCCAAAGTTGGATGGGACCATGGCTGGGGATGCAAATGAGTATGTGGTTCTACTGTAGGGCTCTAGGTGGTTGCTTAAATCTAAGGCCACCATGGGTGATGGCTGATGAGATCAATGACTGCAGCAGACCCATTCACTGCCCCAGTACTGGCTTCTTGGATGGCGGTGACCCTAAGAGAGTCTCTTTGGATAAATGTGAGCCAGTGTCCCAGCAGCAGCTGTGCTACGTACAGATGAAACCATGCTCATGAGTTGCGTGTGGTTTTATTTGTAGGCCTGCAGTGGCAGCAGGGGCAGCAGGGAATGCTCTCTGGCATTGCTGCATGTTTTCATCTCTACTTCTGTGGTCCTTCTCTGCAGGGTTTAGAGAAATTCAGAAGGAGAGAATGTAGGTGTAGGCCTTCCAGCAATCTAAACACATTGCATGCCAATATCATTCTACCTATTCTGTAGTTCCATGATCCTTCCTTGGGAGATTGTGCAGTGTGAAGCTCATAGCTTGTTTCCTCTTTATTCCTCTTACTCTCAGAGTCGCTCTGTTGTGGTCGTCTTCACTCTGGCTGTGTAGAATTGGATGTGATTCTCTTCAGAGTTCGTCTGTGTTGCTCAGAATACTGGCTGGTTGGTAATGGTGGGAGTGGTCATTCAAGGTGCTCTCTCCTCTTTATCCTTCCCCAGATCCTGAGTGCACAGCCTTTGCAGCACTTCAAGCCTTGGATGGGCATTGGGCAGCTCGTGAATTTTTACAGCCTAGGAAAATGCTGAGGTTTTTTTTTACCCTGGAGAGAGATTTGTGAAAATGTGTCTGAAATCTAGTGCACTGTCTGATGTCAGTGCCAGGCTCTCTGTTAGATTTAACAAGTGCAGTGAATGGGACTGAGCAAACCAATGCATCTCCCAGAACAGAAACAGCTTGGGGAGGTCAATGCAACTGACACAGCTGAGATGCCAAAAATGTTTGACGGATGCATTACGGAAGCTGAAATGTGCTATCCTAGGAAGCAGTGATGTGCTGCTTAGGGTATGTCTACACTACCCGCCGGATCGGCAGGCAGCGATCGATCCAGCGGGGGTCGATTTATCGCATCTAGACTAGACGTGATAAATTGACCCCCGAGCACTCTTCCGTTGACTCCTGCAGTCCACCTTCACAAGAGGTGCAGGCAGAGTCGACGGGGGAGCGGCAGCGGTTGACTCACTGTGGTGAAGACACCACGGTAAGTCCATCTAAGTATGTCGACTTCAGCTATGCTATTCACGTAGCTGAAGTTGCGTAACTTAGATCAATCCCCCACCTAGTGTAGACCAGGCCTTAGAAGCAGACAGTTTCCAGTAAACATCAAGAATGGTGACTCTTGTCTTGTCATGACAGCTCTGTGAGAGTCATCAGAACTCTCTTCTGCTGAAAACATTTTCCAATATGGGAAGTTTTCAAAGTTATTGATCCATTCAACAGAGCAGAGAGAACTTTGGGGTCTGTGTGTGTGTGTGAAATGTATCATTGCTTCCACAGTTCTAAGGAGACCAAACTCTAAGCTGCGTATTCAGTTTTTACCCAGGCTAATTCCTGTTAAATTCAGTGGGCCTGATTCTCCTCTCACATTAGTTTTACACCAGTGTAACTCCACTGGTTTTCTTTGGCTTACTCCTGATTTACACTGATATCAGTGAGAGGAGAATCAGACACAGTTGATTTTAACTAGAGTAAATGAAATCAGAAACTGGTAAACTGGTAATCTCGTAAACACCCCTCTCATAACAAAGCTATGTGTTCAAGCACGTGTTGAGCTGTAACCAGTGCTTGATTTGTAATGAAAGAGGTACTGGGGCTCCAGCAATTAGGTGCCGGGGTGCAAACATTTTTTTTTTTTACTTTCATAACTGATGCGGCAAGCCCAGAGCGGCTGGGGCTATGAACTGTCAAGCCTAGAGGTGCCAGGGCTCAGCTCTGGCAAGCCCCGGCATGAATTAAGCACTGGCTGTAACCCTGGTGCTTTCCTCACTGGCAGCCACACAAAGGCTTCAGGGCAGGTGTAAAATATACGGCTGTGGCATCCAAAGAACTTGAACAATTACTTAAGAGTAACCAAGTGGCGGGATTTAAAGGGCAGATGTGGGCCCATTTTCAGTGACATTGCCTGCAGTCGCTGGATTCTGTAGGCAGCCCTTGATACAGTTGCCTGCGTTTCCTAATGGACTCTGAGATGAAGCAGAAATAAAGCCTCAAACCCTCAAGTGCTGGCATGTTTCCTAATCTGAATTACTAAATGAGCCTGAGGAGAAAAGCAGGAGCCCAAAGGGAGGACTGGGGCTACGTCTTCACTACCCGCCGATCCGGCGGGTAGCAATCGGTTTATCGGGGATCGACTTACCGCGTCTCGTGAGGACGCGGTAAAATCGATCCCTGATGGCTCTACCGTCGACTCCGGAAATCCACCTCGACAAGAGGCGGTAGCAGAGTCGGCGGCAGCGCGGCAGCGGTCGACTTTCCCGCGTCCTCACCGCCAGGTAAGCCGACCTAAAATACGCAACTTCAGCTACGGTATTCACGTAGCTGAAGTTGCGTATCTTAGGTCGGAAGTCCGCTGTAGTGTAGACCTAGCCTTAGATTCCCTTTCTTCTTTTCAGTGCAGTGAGTGGCTGAATGGCTGTGATTGGTTGGTAATGAACTGCCACTTGGTCTTGGGGAGAGGATATTAGGAGCTCCTTTTCGCACTCTGTATCTTCTCCTTTCACAGGGAAAATGTCTGCCAGCTGACAGCCACTGCAACCTCAGCAGCAATACACACGTTTTATAGGAGGGCTCCAGTAATAAACACAATCAACAGCTGAGCCCATTCAAGGTGAGCTACTCGTCCTGTCCTCTTAGGCACTGTTTGCACTAGGCAAAAAGACATCACAAGAAGTCATTGCTTGGAACCCCTCAGGCAGCACAGCACAGGCGGTGCAGAGAGAGTGGGGGCTCTAACGTATTGCAGTCTGAGCTAGCTGTTATGGGATGCTCTGCTGCCCAGAATTGCCAAAGTGGTCCAGCTACTCTCCCTCTCATCCCAGCGCGGCAACTGCCAAGTCCTTATTAAGAGGGGGCAGCAGAGTACTGTGTGCATTGACCTTGCATGGCTCCTCTGTTTGGGTGAATACACTCAGGGGCCAATGCAGCTCTTTTGCAACCCTTTATGGCACTGGAGTATAGAGGGACTGTACCGGGGGGTGGAATTTGGCCCCTTGTGTTCTCACATTACAACGATCCCAGGTCGATTACAAGCATTATTTATACTGATTTGCATGCGGTGCCTGCACTGGCTGAACCACTGCTGCCGGCTATGGTTTCTGTTCAGTATGGATAGCAAGTATTGCAGCTGCACTGGTTCCGGTGGCTCTCCTCAAGCACAATGCAGTGCTTCCCGTTTGGAAATCACCCAAAAGGCCATCCCCCCAGGAACTGTGCTGAGAATTAGGGGGTAGGTATGGCAGAATACACTGGTGTGTCGAGGCAATAAACATTTGCTGGGACAAGCAAAACAGCTGGCCTAGTCAAGCAACTGATGACTTTGCAAGGGTTTCCTTGCTTAGATAACAAGTTCTTAAGCATGTGCCCCTGGGAAAGACCTACTTTCCCTTCCCCATTAAACTAGTTTCATACTAGAAGAGCTACACATTTCTGCTTTCTTCTCTCTTTGGGTATTTGTAGTAAGATGTGAAGTAAATTCAAGGTACAACATATAGATGCAGGACCATCAAGTCTAGTATCTTGTCTCTGGGAGTGGCCAGTACCTGATGCTTCAGAGAAAAGTGACTTCCCACCCGTCCTACAAGACCAGAGTGGAAAGATCAGGATTCCATCTTGACTGCCATGAATGACCAGGTTATTCCCTGAAGCCTGAGATTTCATTCCTCCTAGTTTAGCATCTTCAGTTTTATCATTGGTTTATAAATAATGTCATGCCAGAGGGTAGTTGTCTTTACTCAGTGAAGGTGATATTAGTTACATGGTGAAAGAAGCTAAGGACTATAATGGGTCAATTGTTACTATGGTACAGTAGAGGCTCACGGTGAAGTTGTTTCTTTCAACTCAAAGAACCTGTTGGTGAAACGTGAGTCCTAGCTCTAAAGGCCTGATTCAGGTCTCATACGAGGGGGTAGAGGGGAGAGAGAGAGTCAGGTGTAACTCCAGTAAGTCCATAGAGTTACACTGGTGTAACTGAGAGGAGAATCAGGGTTTCTGCCTTTCTGTGTCTTTCCACTGCATGTGGCACACCAAACCAATAGACATGTATTTCATCACATTAGCCTGAGTTGGTGGCATCAGCCTGTAGATTCATTCAATCTTATGGGCATGAAACTGCTCACAACAATGAAAACCTTCTGCTAATATGATCCTGTAAGGCGCTAAATTCTCTCCACTCCTATTGACACCAGCAGGAGTTGAGGGTGCACAAGACTTAACAGAATCAGGCCCATTGTTTCCAGTTTTCCAGCTGCCTGATCCTGACTCTGAGAAGCGCGTGTTAAGAAGCTGGGAAATTGCCTTAACTGCCTGAGTTTAGTGTAGCAGCTTCTACCCTTGACTAATTACTATTCCATAATGTGCAATACAGTTGCAGAGCTTCTAATGAGATTCTGAAGGTAAACAAAGACATTAGGTTAATTTGCAGGATAAAAGTGTGCAGGAACAGGCTGCTGAAATATTGAGTGTGAGATCATCCTGCTGGCATCCACCCTGAAGCCCTCTCTGAATGACAGCCATGTAATGACTGCGGGCGGAGCTGTCACTTGCTGGGCCGGATCCCGTGCTGGCATGGATTGATTATAGCGCCATTGACCAAAATGGAACTACGCTGATTTACATCAGTGGAGGGTCTGGCCCATTATTATTTATTATTGTATAGTGCTCACAGGTGTGCTGGGCATTGCACTAAGAATATGTAACTGAGAGGGCCTTGGCCCAAATAGCCCTCAGTGTAAATGTTAGACTTGAGAGGCTGGTGAGGATGCAGCCTACATTAGGAGTGGGGAAGGAGGGAAGGATTCAGATGACAGACATAAGGTTAGTCAGTTTAGGTCTCCATGTGATTTAGTTGTGGTGTGTGATGCATCTTTGCTCAGCGCTGAGGGGAGACTGTTCAGGCTTGAAGGGAAATTTGGATTTTGTTTCTTCCACTCAGAGGTTCCCAAAGTAGGCGATACCGCCCCCTGGGGGGCGCTGGAACGATCCAGGGGGGCAGTAGTAGCCTCGTGTGCAATTGGGGGGCGTTGAATAAAAATAAGGGGGCGGTGGAAGCATAAAGAAAGAAGAGAATATAAGAAAATTTTGAAAAACCGTTCGTACATGTTTCATCTGTTGTGTAACATAGAGTCAAAGTTGTAGTGATTACTTTATTTTCCAAATAAAGTCACAAATTATAACCGATCAGGTGTCAAGTCCGCCAACAGCTCTTAACAAGCAAGTGTTGGCAGGCGAGCGTGTCGCGCATTGTCGGGAAGTCCAGCATGCATCGGCAGGAATATGTGCGTGTAATGACTTGTTTACAATACGATACTATAAATAGGCGACATGTATGAAATCTAATTTAGATTGTTTCTGAATTGTGTAAAAAGCAGTTAACAATAGTGCAATAAGTATTTAAAATTTTTTATTCATATTCAATACCTTCGATCTTTACGGATTACGGATCACATACAAAGCAAATTGTATTATTGTTGTTTCAATAAAACAGCAATTTACACGTGAGTATTTTTATACATTTTCTTACATATCTACCGTACGTTTCTGTGTCTCTAGTGCTTACTAATAATAAAATCGTAGCAGGCTTGTGTCGGTACAGTACTATTTGAAGTGTACAGTCAATATATTTGTCATATTTTTTATTACAATATTAACGAAAACGGGAATGAAATCGTAAAAAAACTGTTAACTATTAACATTTATTTATATCTATCAAATCATCTGTGTTAATTGGTAAATAAGGCATGTGTTAATAAGGAACAATTATTTAAATAAGGGCAAACTAAATTAAAACTATTAACTGATTTTTAATTGCATATTGATTATTTTTTAAATTAATTATTTCTTGATAAATTTAGTTTGATATTTGACAATTTAATATCAAATACATATATCTAATGCTGAGCAAAGAACAAAACCCAGTTTATTAGTTTCATTAGTATTTTAGTTTGGTTGTCTTTTGCCGTCTTACGCAAAAACCACTGTATACCTGATGTCGTGGGCGATATTCTAATAACACATCTTTCTTTACTATATTGTAGGACGTAGGTAGAAATATAGATACATAAAAGAACGCAAATTTGTCACTGCATCTTTCTGTTTGTTCGCTTAAAGAAGGTAGATTTCCAGGGGGGCGCTGAGTAATTTTTTTTCTGAAAAGGGGGGCGCTGAGTAATTTTTTTTCCGAAAAGGGGGCGGTAGGCTAAATAAGTTTGGGAACCTCTGCTTCCACTTCACTTTCTGACCCCTCCCCCTTCTTCTTCATTGTCCCTGTAAGGTAGTGTACTCGCGACCAATAGCACCCCTTTGTGTCAGGGTTCAGTGCTGCAAGAGGTCCTTATCTCCGGAACCTCCTGCAGGCCATCCCATCTGCCTCTCCCCAGCCTCAACCCTCTGGCCAAGTCACATACAGTTCAGTCCCCTTCCAAGGTAACAAACAGCTCCAGCTGAAAGTTCACAAAACATTTCAACACAAACAAGTCTTTAGTCTCCCTCTTGGGCTATTCCTCAGCCCGTCCTTTGGGTCAGTCTTCAGCTCCACCCTGGGCTCAATATTGCTTCCCTAGGGCTTGCATGCCCCTTCCTCTGCGGCTAGTAGGGGAACCAAGGCTCACCCCCTATCCTGGCTTCCAGCCCAGTGACTCTGTATTAAGCAGCTAGGTCTGCTTCTTCAGATACACTGCTGGTTCCCTGGGCTGCTTCCTACCTCTAAGCCCCCTCGAGCTGTGCTTCCCCCACCCCCAGCCTATGCTTAACACAGCCTCCTTTTGGTTCTCAGCCTCTAGCTTCTCTCTAGATTTTCCCAGCTTCTCCTTTCTCTGCTGAACTAACCCCTCTTCCACCACTGAAGTGCCTTTAACTGACCCTACCTCAGGTCCTCCCCACAGCAGCCTACCCTGCTCCCTGGGGATCCTCCCACTTGGCTTCTATTTAAGCTCTGTCTCCAGGCTCCTCCCACCCAAACCTCACCTGCGCTCTGTAGGCACGTCTACACTGCAGTAAAAGACCCGCGGCACTGCTGCGGCTGTGCTGGGTCAGCTGACTCAGGCTCATGGAACTATAAAATTGCAGTGTAGATGTTCAGGCTCGGGCTGGAACCTGGGCTTCCAGATCCCGTGAGAGGGGAGGGTCTCAGAGCCCAGACTCCGGCCCGGGCCCAGATGTCTACACTACTATTTTTAGCCCCACAGACCAAGCCCTGCAAGCCAGAGTCAGCTGCCCTAGGCTTTGAGACTCAGTGGCGTGGGTTTTTTATCGCAGTGTAGACATACCCTTAGGGTTTCTCTCCACTGGAGAGTTCTGTCTCTTCCGCAGTTTCCCTCCCTTCTCGGTATGTAACTGAGTTACATAAGAATGGCCATACTGAGTCAGACCGATGGCCCATCTAACTCGGTATCCTGTCTTCTGACAGTGGCCAGTGCCTGAGGCTTCACAGGGAATGAACAGAACAGGGCAGTTTCAAGTGATCCATTCCCTGTCATCCAGTTCCAGCTTCTGGCAGTTGGAGGTTTAGGGACACCTGCATATGGGGTTGTGTCCCTGACCATCTTGCTTAATAGCCATAGATGGATCTATCCTCCATGAACTTATCTAATTCTTTTTTGAACCCAGTTATACTTTTGGCCTTCACGACAATCCTTGGCAATGAGTTCCACAGGGTTGACTGTGCATTGTGAAGAAGTACTTCCTTATGCTTGTTTTAAACCTGCTGCCTATTAATTTCATCAGGTGACCCCTAGTTCTTGTGTTAAGGGAAGGGGAAAATAACATTTCCCTATTCACTTTCTCCACACCACACATGATGTCATAGACCTCTGTCATACCCCCCTATCATCATCTCTTTTTCAAGCTGAACAGTCCCAGTCTTTTTAATCTCTTCTCATATGGAAGCTGTTCCATGCCCCTAATTGTTTTTTTCACTCTTTGTACCTTTTCTAGATCTTAATGCAATATTCAAGGTGTGGGTGTACCATGGAGTTCTTCTCTTATGTTTTATGGGGAAGCAGACTCGTCTGCTGAGTCTGTAACCGCCACCTACTATATTCCTCGTACATTCATGCCACTACACTTTCTTACCCTGTGCTATAGCCTTAAAATAAGTAGTAGAGTTTTTTTACTGTGATCAACTTTCCTGTTACACTCACTATACCCCTCATAGTATATTCTGTTACCTTAAAGCATCTAAATTCTTCTCTAAGGAACCTGTTTTTCCTGGAAACAGTCCCTGCATTCCATATCAGGTGATCAGCTGTTTCTTTAACCTTACATAACCCATCTTTGTGTCTATTCAATAAAGATAGATTACTATGCAAACCATAGTGACCAGTTATCAGTCTAAATATGAGTACTTCACTGATCCTTTCATAAGTTTGGAGTAGAACATTAGCCTCTGTTTGGGGGCATAATTCATGGAATCTTCTTCTTTTCTCCTTGGTCCACAATTCTTGCCCTTCCTATTTAAATCCTTTTTGAACCAAACTTTTAAATTCCTGTTTATTCAAAGGAATCTTTATATCAATTTCTCAATTTTTTAAAACCATTTTTCATTTCCCTATCCGCTGTTTAATTGCCAGGTATCCCAGCGAGATGGAATTCATGCTAGTATTATGTTCACCTCCAAGCATACTAAGTGTTGTCAAAAACAATATTTCATTGCTTAGCTCACTCCTGCTTTCAGAGGTACCCCATTTGAATTGCCAGTATACCTGAAAATGAATCCAAAAAGAGAACAGATGTAGTAGGCCATATGGCCCTTATCCAGTTTCATGCAAATATTATTCCCACCAATTCAGCTGTCATAATAGCTAAAAAATTAGATATTCTTTTAGATTTCTTAAATCCAAGCATAGAGGGTCAAAAGGCTGCTCCCATCCTACCTGTTTTTCATCTTTCAAGCCATCAGTATATATTTGGCTATTGTGACTCCATTTACCATATATAAACTCAAATGTAAACTTTCATATAAAACAACTCTTTCTTTCTCTTGATTTTATTATATAATTCTAAATCCACATCTGGAGAGACAATTTTCCAGGTATAATTTATTGCCCATAAGTATAGATTTTAATATCTTCTCATCCTTCCTTTTCACTTAAGTTTTTTACCCACATTGTAACCCTAAGAATACAAGGGAGTTTATTGTGTCAGGCTAAATTTTGTCCAGTTATTGCCAAACATTTCTCCTATATTTGTCCAGCATTCTTATCTGCACAATTTCCCTTGACTTTGGGGGAAGAAAACTTGTCGCTTTCACCAACAGAAGTTGGCCAGTAAAAGATATTACTTTCCCACTGTTAGCCCAAAATGTCAGGTCTAACGTTTTTATTCTTAAATGGATAGGCATTTCTCCAGTAGCTACCTGCATTACACACAGCGGTGTTGTAAGAAATGCACCACATACAATTTGTAGCACTTGAGCTTGAATTTACTCTAACTTTTTAAGCTCCGAACTGGATGCAGAGCTAAATGCTTGATACCCACACTCTGATCTTATTAACGCTGTATATAGCTTCATCAGCACTTTCTTATCTGCTCCCAAATTAATCCCAGCAATACTTTTAAGTACATTACTCCTCCTTTATATTTGTTTGTAATACTTTCTATATTGCCCTTCCAAGTAAGTTTATTATCAAACAATACACCTGGAAATGTAAAACTGTTAACTACATGTGCCTGTTCTCCACAAAGATATGAATGACACTCATAAATCTGTCTTCTAGTGAAGATCATCCCCTTTGTTTTAGTGATTGAAAATTTAAGTCCCCAAGCAGGTCCCCATTCTGAGACACACACACCCCTCCAAAAATAGCAGTTATCCCCTATTGAGTTCCCTCTTCCTGAGTTCCTTATAAGGCCCAGTCGCCCAATGATCCTTACCTAGCTCCGCCCCATCTGGCCAGGAGGCAATCAATCAATCAATCAATCACAGGTGCACTAATTGGCTCTTAACTGCTTGCCTACCAAGTGATGGGAGTGAGCCCCATTACAGTCCCCCTTCAAACCCATCCATTTCCCCTGTCCTTCACTTCCCTCCTACCCTGCCAGTGCCTTCAAATGGCCACCTACTCCTCTCCTTCACTCCGTCCCCTCATGAGCACTCTCAACTCTGCCTCAGACAGAGCAGAGCGAGAGTCAGGCGACATGTTCAGCAGAAGAAGGAACATTCCCCTGACTGGCACTCATCTCTCCGTTACAGATGTGTCAGGACGTAGGGGTCGGTTCAGGGAACAGGTCAATACAGTTTAAGCAGGTTGTGAGAAGCGAGGGGAGAGTGAGAAAAAAGTCCCAAATGTCCAGGGCTCCCACTACAGTTGGGAGACTTGGCCTAGGCCTGCATGCTGAATCACTGGCAACCACTGGAGGTGTCACTGCTGCCCAGTTGCACCACACAAGATGGCTGAGGGCAGGGGTGTCTGTGCCCTGTGGAATTTTAGATGTAGAGAAATTCCAGCTGGTCCAGGTAGCAGGGGGCAAAATAGGGATTTTTCTTCTCTAGCACCTTATAGCTAAGGAGCTCCATGCTCTTTGCACACATCAGTTAATTAAGTCTGACAACACCTATTGTGAGGTAGGTCTCATTATATCCATTTACAGATAGGCAGACTGAGGCACAGAGAGGTATGTGACTTGCTCAAGGCTGCATGACGCAACAGTGTGTTAGAGTCGGGAAGAGAACCCAGGAGTCTGGGTTCACAGTCCTTTGGTTTTAACCACTAAACACGTTCTGTCCTTTACATCTAACTCTTCTCAACGTTTTCTGGCTGAGACAAGGTGACTTAGGACCAGCTCTTCTCCAGCTAGGTCCCTTCTTTCTCCTGATCAGTATTCTTAGTCCTGTCAGCACTGAAATACCAAAGGATCACAGTGTGTAGAGCTCTGTCCTGCCTGTCCCAATAAAAATCCTGCTGGCTTTGCATGGTACAAGTCTGCAGGTGATGTTGATGGCCTGGCTGATTTCCTAACAGGCTTCCTTTTACTTGATCTTCTTGAGAGACTGACTAGCAAGGTCAAAAAACACAGCTGTTGTTTTCCAGACAATTCTCATTATTAGCTGTGACAGCTTTCCTAAGAGATAAGCTTAAAAGCAAGGGGAGGAAAACTTACTGTTGAAAAGTCCAAGCTCTAGGATGGGTTCCCTGCAGCATTTCCCCTCTAACTGGAGTGCTGTTATGACAGGGGGTCTTCTATGTCAAGGGTGTTGGCTTAAAGTGAGCGGGGTCTCACCAGAGTGCAGACAGCCAGAAAAACGGTGGGTTAGGGATGATTGATGGCAAGAGGGCATTATAATATTTCAACAAGCTGTCTGGGCACGAACATGCTGTTAGGAACTAATGAAAATCCATGGTGCACAGTGACGCATCCAGCACTTCTCTGAGATCCCTTTAAAGTGTTCTACTCTGAAGAATAATTACCGTGAAATAGCACCTTCTTACTAATGGGTCTGCTCCTCGGGTGTATTTAAAATCTGATCTGCTTATTTTAGGCAAAACAAAATAAAAATGAGCTACATTTTACTGCTGTTAACCCTGCCGCGCCCAGGCAGCTAATGGAAGCATGAGCTGAATTGTAGTCCATTCAACAGAATTCCAGTTACAGAGACAGATTCTGCTCTCACTTGGACCCAGGTAACTCTGCTGAAGACTGTGGGGTGCATAACTTAGGGCAGAATTTTACCTGCAGAATCCTTATAACTACTGACCATGTGGCTATGCCCTTGTGGGACTAGTATGCACAAATATGATTTGCATCTGTGTAAGCTATGTGTAACCCATGTCTGCTCAGTGCTGCACTCTGTCCTGCTCTAGTGACTCGACTAGAAGTTTGAGTCTGGACAGCCTTTGAGCTAATTACAAGTAGCCAAAAAGGTGATCTATCTGACAGCTGCTCTGTTATATGCATTGGGCAAAGCTGGACTGGATCCCAGCAAAGGAGCTTTGGAAACTGTGTGAGTCTGATCCTTAAACTGCCTGTAACTGTTCTTCCTTTGCAAGATGGTCTTTGCATATAGTTTAGGCTGGACTGCAGGTCTATCAAGTATCTGTGTTAGTCTGGATCTGTAAAAAGCAACAAAGAGTCCTGTGGCACCTTATAGACTAACAGACGTATTGGAG
>NW_020664482.1:20311086-20376692 GCF_002925995.2 Terrapene triunguis
CTCCAATACGTCTGTTAGTCTATAAGGTGCCACAGGACTCTTTGTTGGTCTATCAAGTAGCATTCCTCTTGGCTTTAATACAGAAATGAGCCCTGCATCAGCAGTATCTGGCTTCCACTTGTCCCAAGAGCACAAGCTATCATGGTCTGGCCTGTAGGAACTGCCGGCAGCTGCAAGTCACCCTTTGATTAGTGTACACAGAGAGAGCAGTTTCATGAGACAGTGTATTCATAGAGTTGAAGGCCAGAAGGAATCACTGGGTCATGTAATCGGACCCCCTGTATCATACAGGGCGTTACATTTCTCCCAGTTACCTCTGTATTGAGCCCAATAATTTGTGTCTGACTAAAGCATAATTTCCAGAAAAGCATCCAGCATTGAGAGATGGAGAATCCATCACTTCACTGGGTACTTTGTTCCAATGGTTAGTCACTTTTACTGTTAAAAATGTGTGCCTGATTTCTAATCTGAATTTGTTGGGTTTCAGCTTCTAGCCATTGGTTCTTGCTGTGCCTTTCTCTGCTAGACTAAAGAGACCTTTAGTACCTGGTATTTTCTCCCTGTGAAGATACTTATAGATCAAAATCACCTCTCAATAATCTGTTTGATAACCTAAACTGACAGAGCTCTAGGTCCGTGGTTCTCAAACTTGGGCCGCCGCTTGTTCAGGGAAAGTCCCTGGCGGGCTGGGCCGGTTTGTTTACCTGCCGTGTCCGCAGGTTCGGCCGATCGCAGCTCCCACTGGCCGCGATTCGCTGCTCCAGGCCAAAATCACTTGTAGGAAATTAGGTTTGCTTCGTAAACAGTGACTGAATCCCTCCTGGTCAGGGGATGGGAGGTGGCTTTCAGGGGCTCCTGAGGAGGCTAATGATAAAATCATGTACATAAAACAGTGGTTCTCAAACTGGGGCCACCGCTTGTGTAGGGAAAGCCCCTGGCGGGCCGGGCCGGTTTGTTTGTTTACCTGCTGGGTCCACAGGTTCGGCTGATCGCGGCTCCCACTGACTGCGGTTTGCCGCTCCCGGCCAATGGGGGCTGCGGGAAGCGGCGCGGGACGAGAGATGTGCTGGCCGCCCTTCCCGCAGCCCCCATTGGCCTGCAGTGGCGAACCGCGGCCAGTGGGAGCCGTGATCGGCCGAACCTGCGGATGCGGCAGGTAAACAAACCGACCCGGCCCTCCAGGGGCTTTCCCTGAACAAGCGGCGGCCCAAGCTTGAGAACTACTGCTCTAGGTCTCTCACTGTAAGACATTTTATCCTGCCCTTGAATAGTTTTTGTGGGTCTTTTCTGAACCGTCTCCAGTTTTCCAACGTGTGGCCAACAGAACTGAATGGATTCCAGGATTGGGTCTCACAAGCGCCACATACAAAAGTAAAATCATCTCCTTCCTCCTACTCACTACTACCCCGTTCATACAGCCAAAGATTACGTGAGCCCTTTTTTGCCACAGCATCACACTGGGAGCTCGTTTTGAGTTGCTTGTCCACTATGACCCCTAAATCCTTTTCAGAGTCACAACTTTCCAAGATACAGCCCCTCCATTCTGTGGGCATGGCCTACATTCCTTGTAGAACTCTGCCTTTGGCTGTATTAAAATACATTTTTGTGTGAATGGACCCAGGTTACCAAGCAATCCAGATGGCTCTGTATGTCTCCCTGTCCTCATCATTATCTACCAGTCATCTGTACATTGTTTCCTCAGACCCTTTGTTGACTTGCTGTGGGCCATGAAATGCTATTCATGGCAGTCAATTAAGAGTCTGTAGATACATGGCCCATGGCTGGCTCTAACCTCTTCCATGACAGTTGCCCAGTACTAGCCTCACTTGCTTTTTCTTTTTCTGGACATTTAACAAGGGAAAGTGACACTTTTTAGGGTGAGCCACTTCAATGGGACTGTTACCTACTAAATAAAGTTCATTAAAGTCAATGGGAGACTTTCCACTGACTTCAATGGGCTTTGTATCAGGCCCACTGTGCCTTTTATCTGTGTCCATCTTTGTGGAAACTCTGCTTCCCCTTTCATTCATTGTCTTACTGCTGGTGCTCACAGTTTGTGTCAGCAGGACAGAAACGCTGCCTGTTGGCACTTGATCACCATTTTCTTGGCTGATGCTAAGACTCCCTCTTTGTTTCCATCTTTTAATTGTCTGGCTCAAGCAGCTCATTAAATGCTTTCCCCCAATCCCCCTTTCCTGTCCCTGTGCTGGCCATGGCCCAACTGGACTTCAGAGTGAGTTGAATTGAGGACTATGGAGAGTTAGTTGTATGGCACACAGAGAATTTTGTTTTTAGCTCACCAGCTTGAATCAAGTCCAGGCTAGCGGTGACTGGCAGCTATTGCCATCTAAACAACCTTTTGGTGGCCTATGTGAAAAAGAACTGATGGGTCTCAGTCCATTTGCCAGTGAAAAGGTGCCTTCTGGTTTCCCTACTAGGTTAGAACACAACCAGCTACCATGAGCGGAAAGATGCCAAGCTGTGTCTACACTTGGGGGTGAGTGATTTTTCAGTCATACTAGCCAGCTTGAGACTGAAAAACAACCTTTTTTCCTAGTCTAGACAAGGTCATCGACGCAGAGGGCCAGATACACGGCTACACTCTGGCTGCTTCGCACCACTCTAGGAGCAGCTGTAAACTCAGCTTAACTGAGCACTGAAAGTAGGTTTACAGCTCTTTGGCATCACTGCAGTGGTGCAAAGCACCTGGCGCATACCAGCCAATCTGACCAAGACTCCCTTCGGCTCTCTGGGTAAGTCTACATAGCAATTAAACACCTGCGGCTGGCCTGGTCAGCTGACTCTGGCTTGTGGGGCGCAGACTGCAGGGCTGTAAAACTGCTGTGTGGACATTCGGGCTTGGGCTGGAACCCAAGCTCCGGGACCCTGCAAGGGGGAGGGCTCCCAGAGCCCAGGCTCCAGCCCAAGCCTGAACATCTATCTACACAGCAATGTTTAGCCCTGCAGCCTGAGCCCTGCAAGCCTGAGTCACCTACCAGGCCAGCTGCGGCTGTGCCGTGGGTCTTTTATTCCAGTGTAGATGTACCTGCTGCCTCTACTTTGCGCTCCCAGGTCCAGCCTTCTGTGAGTAGCTTTCCCAGTTATTCTCCTCTCTTCAAACCCCATAGTATATAAATTACACCAGTTTAGACTCAGGGGGCTGATTTCAAAGGTGATACCTATGGGGAGGTGTAATTTACACACCAGCAATGGGTGTAAGAGGATGGCAGCTTAAGCTGGTGTAACTAGGAGGCTGGAAGAAGGTGTAAGTTACAGCAAGTTTCTCATCTCTGCAATTGATCCAGAGAGTGGGAAGTAGGAAATGAAAGTAAATTTTTAATGGTGATCGCCAACCCTTCGCCCTTTATTACAATAGTTCCTGCAGATGAGCCTGGCCTCACTGGAATGCATTAAGCATCCTAATCCTTGTCACCATCAGCACTGAGATCCTGCATTGTTGTCGATTTCTTACCTGGCATATTTAGAACGTTTCACTCACATTCCTGTGATTGTTGCTTTGCATTCACTATTTACAGTTTACCTCAGATCTTTTGGCCGTGTGTGTGTGTGCAAAAGAAAAGGGCTACAAATGTTTAAAGCAGCCAAGTGCTTGGAAAATGGGGTTTGTTTCTCCTGTGGGCTCTCACATACCAACAGACAGCAAAGGTCTCCCATGAAAATTGTGTCCCAGAGAAATACATTCATTTCAAAGTCAACTGTTTGAGGGAAACCTTCTGAAAATAGTTTTGAACCAAGAACAACAATGTACCAGTGTTGTGGGAGGGCGGGGGAGTAACATTGTGGCTCCTGATCTATAGCATATTTTGGCAATTCCTGTTAAGATCCAGTCTAAGCAGCATGGCTGTTTAGCACACCAGTCGTCTGTTCTCCTTTCATGGCAGGAGCACAATTCGGGCCATGTTAAAGTTCAGTATTAATTATTTAGAAACAACTTCGTGGTGCTGTGCAGACGCTGATCTGCATTTGAAAACAAGGTCAGTGTCTGCACAAAAAGCAAGCTATAAAGGGGAACTGTGGGGTATGGAGTTCATGGAAAAGTTGACCATGTGGTTCCAATGGGACGCTGTTCTGCTCTCCACATGGATGGACCAAAAAAACCCCAAACTTTGCAGGTTTCTGGCTTTTGAAAGAGCCAGAATTACTGGCTCTCGTTAATAGTGCCTAACTACTCTGCTCTGAATTATTACCATCTGACTTGGTAAGCTGTTTTTCCTTGACTGCAGACATATAACAGTTAAGGACACAGGGTTTGCGCGGGGTATAAAATGGCAGGATTTAGGCTCATTGATAACAGTGGGGTTGCCTGGGTGTAACTGAGGGGAGAATTTGGACCATATGTAGCAAGCTAACCTAGATTACTTGGTGCTATTTAAGGCCAGCCTTAATCACAAGCAATATAAATGGTTGTTTGGAGCCCTGCACAGACCCTCAGCGCATAGATTGGCTTGATTCTAGCAGTGGCACTAGAGGAGGTCGTATTTCCTCACCACGCTCCAGGAAAGGAGAGGTCCCTCCTTGCTCGACTCCTTAGGGCCAGAGGAAGAAATAACTTGTAGCTGGAGCTACCTTTCTGGCAACTTGGGGTTGATACCTCTCAGGAGGTGTTTACAACCTGAATGATTCACCTTAATCACCCCCACTCCCACACTGGTTTTAGTTCCTGGAGGAGCTGTGGTAACCCTCCCCTCTAGAGTTTCATACAGTCCCTGGCTCACAGTGATACATTAAACCGTTCATAAACTTGATACAATATGGTCCCCAAAGATATTGCATGCAATTGCAATACTGTATCTATCACAGCTAGCCAGGCTGTAAGCTGCACTGAAATTGGTTGTTGTAGCTTCTTACTCTGCATCAGCCTGAGATGGAAGTGATCATTGAAAAATGAGACTACAATGGGCCTCAGTCTTACCAAGGAGGCAAAAGGAGAGTTCATTTTCCATGGCCCGTTCAATCCCTGGCCTCTTGGCTGAGACTGTAAGCAAGGGGTCCAACCGTTGCCAGTTTCAATAGTGTTTTTAGCACTATGGATACCTTTCCACTGGGAAGAGACCTGAGACCCACCAAACTCGTTTCACTGGCCTGTTTTGTAGAGGCTCTGGGTCACTAACAACTTTGAGCTGGATTTGGACCTAGAGGTGAAAGTCACTGCAACGCAGTTCCTTGAGCTCCAGGGCCACGTCATATTTAATAAATGCTGATTTCTGTGTTCCTCCCTGACATTGCTTGGGGTTAGCCCACGACTGCTCACAAAGTCAGCAGTAGAACCGCTTGAGCTTTGGAATGATTGCAGTCATATGACTTACTGCTAAAACTGTAGCCTCTGAGCTCCGGAACACCTGCAAGTGGACCACCCCACTGAGACCTCTTCCAGGGTGTCTGTAAGCCCCCATCTCCCTCAACTTCCCCTGCCCCAAGAAGAGTTAACAAAATAGCTGGTAGCAAATATTAATTAAAAATCCCAAACAAAAAGCATAAGACTAAGGAGAAAATGAAATGCCATTGGTCCATTACTTTGCTCTTTGTTGCGTGCCCATTGTTTGCTTAGGAACTAATACTCCTCTTCTGCCATTTTTGTACTAGGGTAACTCCATGGACTTCAGTGGAATAAGACCTGACTTACCCTGTTGTAAGTGAGATCAGGATCAGACCCTTAGGTTGTAAGCTCTCTGAGACAGGAACCGTGTCATCTTGTTGCCTGTAAAGCAACTAGCATATGGTTGTACTAGGTCAATAATGCACTTCATTTGCCCATGCCCCATTGATAAACGTCTTCTCAGTTTGCTTAAATGGACAGCAGTGACTACTACTATCTGCTCTGGCCCATTGCTAATTTTTGCCACAACAACCAACCCCTCACACTAATGGAGGAGTCTGACTGAACCCCATTAAGGCATTGGCTTTTCCAGGCCTTCCCTCCGTGAATCAGTCCCATGTTATTTCAGCTAGTCCATCTTAAGCAGGTCCCATCTGCATTAGCACATTTGGAAGGCAAGAAATTCTTTGACAAGGGGGAAGGAGGCCATCGGAAGTGAATTCATTAGGCTTGCTTAATATTGGGATCTCCCGACATCTCACTGAACCTGTCAGAAAATTAAACGTCTCTGGATTCTTCTGCGGTCCCTGGGTTGCCTGCCAGTGTGCGATGATAACTGTTAACAGAGTGTGCTCGTTGCTCCGGGCTGTCGCGGCACTGGCAGCCAGCGTGACCAGGATTTATGTGCTGCTCTTCAGTCTCAGCAGCTGGGCTCTTGTAACTGATGGACAGTAACCCAGTTTTGATGAGCAAAAGAGGGAACACACACGGAACGACTGGGAATAACCGACACACACAAAAAATGTCTTTGAAGGCATGATTTGCTGGGGCAGGGCAGAGCGGGGACTGGCACCTTTGTACTCGGACGGCCTGTATCAGTATATCATGGTGCCCCCAAATTAAAAATAAAACCCAAGAGTGGAGGGTAGGAGGCTGGATGGCTCAAGAGACTGGTGATAAGATGTGGAGTTTTATATTGCTGTGTCTCTGGCTTGGATCCAGCTTAGGTGAGGTAAGTGACAGAACAGCATTACCATTGGCAGACGGGTGGCTTGTGTGCAAAGAATCGGAGAGGGGGAGGTGACTCAGCCTGGCTCTTAGCACAGGTGACTCCGCCAGCACAATTGGTACTGCATGGCAGCCTTGTTCGTGACCTCCCCAGAGAGATGGAGAATTGAATGGGCCAGGGTGTCTTGTGGATCTCCTTCCCTCTAGAAGCAGTCCCGCTAAGGCCAGTGTGGAGGTAGATTACACTGCTGCTGTCTGCACAGAGCCCGGCCTCGCAGAGAGATGTGCAGTCTCTAGGACTGTCAACCTGTCCTCTTTCATGAGTGCCAAACTCAATTACAACACGTTCAAAAATGCAGACTGTCTCCAGACGGAAACCTTCTCTCTGGGTGTGCGCGGGCGCGCGGATACCCTGGGGATGGGAAGCTGCGTGTTTGGGCACACACGTTTTCCACACGCATTTAACTGCATGACATGAAAAACTGTCTTGCTCAGGAGGTGCTCAGCGAAGCGGTTGCTGCGTGCTGCCCGTCAGAAGCATTTTATTTACACCCCCGCTGCCTGGAATACCATAGCTCGCAAAGCGAGAGCATTAAACATCCATGGGAGGATGGAGGCAGGGCTCCCTGCATCGTACAGCTTAAACCACCTCTCAAGCAACCAAATGGCAGGGACCTATTTTAAGAACTCTGCTGGAGGCAGGTAAAGAGCAGGCTCGTATTTCCTTTGTTAAAAGGGCAGCTGCTAGAAGGATTCCCTGCTTGGTTAGAGATTTCCAGAAAAACAGATTTCTCTCCCTTTCTGCTTCAGCACAGGGAAAGCAGTGAGAATTCCCTGGAAAGATGCCTCTGGTGAAGAGGAACATTGAACCTCGTCACCTGTGCCGTGGCGCTCTTCCTGATGGGGTGACCAGCGAGCTGGAATGTGTGACCAACAGCACCTTGGCTGCCATCATCAAGCAGCTGGGTAGCCTCAGTAAGTTGAAAACAGGAGGGCATGTACGGATCCTCTGGGGGGTTCTTAGGCAGAGTGGCTGTTCATTCGTCATCTGCAAAAATCCCCACTTCGGGGCTTACTGGGTCAGAACTTCAGCTGGTGTGAATTGGCTCCAGGATTGTGAGTGTGAAATGCTCAGGGAGATTAGAGAGGCTGCAAAAAGAGAAAACCCAGCAATAATAATGGGGGATTTCAGCTATCCCATATTGACTGGGAACATGTCACCTCAGGATGGGATGCAGAGATAAAATGTCTAGACATCATTAATGACTGCTGCTTGGAGCAGCTAGTCCTGAAACCAGCAAGGAGAGAGGCAATTCTTGATTTAGTCCTAAGTGGTGCACAGGAGCTGGTCCAAGAGGAGAATATAATTGAACTGCTCAGTAATAGCGACCATAATGTGATTAAATTTAACATCCTTAGGGGGGAGAAATATCACAGAAACCTACCGCAGTGGCATTTAACTTCATGCCAATTTTTTTAAAAGGCTCTAGAGGGGATCTGGCAATTCCAGGCCGGTAAGTCTAACTTCAATACCAGGCACATTGGCTGAAACTATAGTAAAGAACAGAATTATCAGACATATGCATGAACACAATATGTTGGGGAAGAGTCAACACAGCTGTCAAAGGGAAATTATGCCTCACCAGTCTATTAGAATTCTTTGAAGGGGACAACAAACTTGTGGACAAGGGTGATCCAGTGGATATAATGCACTTGGACTTTAAGAAAGACTTTGACAAGGTACCACACCAAAAGCTCTTAAGCAAACCAAGCAGTCATGGGATAAGAGGGAAGGTCTTCTCATGGATCAGTAATTGGTTAAAAGACAGGAAACAAAGGGTAGGAATAAGTGGTCAGTTTTCACAGTGGAGTGAGATAAATAGTGGGGTCCTCGAAGGATCTGTACTGGGACTAGTGCTGTTTAACATATTCATAAATTATCTAGAAAAAGGTGTAAACAATGAGGTGGCAAAGTTTGCAAATGATACAAAATTACTCAAGATAATTAAGTTCAAAGCTGACTGCGAAGAGTTACAAAGGGATCTCATAAAACTGAGTGACTCGGCAAGAAAATGGCAGATGAAATTCACTGTTAATAAACACAAAGTAATGCACATAATCCCAACTATACATTCAAAATGATGGAGTCTAAATTAGCTGTTACCACTCAAGAAAGAGATCTTGGAATCATCATGGCTAGTTCTCTGAAAACATCTGCTCAGTGTGCAATGGCAGTCAAAAAAGCGAACAATGTTAGAAGCCATTAGGAAAGGGATAGATAGTAAGACAATAAATATCAAAATGCCACGATATAAATCCATGGTACGCCCACACCTTGAATACTGCATGCAATTCTGGTATCCCCATCTGAAAAATGATATCGAATTGTTTTTTTATTCAGAGAAGGCTTTACAGCCCCCGTCCCCCTCCCCTCACACCCTCAATATTATTGAAACTTAAATTGGGGAGTCTAAAGTAAATTGGAAGTGATTATTATGTACAGTACTTGAAACATAGACTGAAGCATTCAATATACCTCTTGCTATGGAAATAAATGTAAGTGAATAATCTGCAGTGTCCCCTATGAAGACCTGTTTTCTCACTATAGTGATTACATTTTTTTTCACATGTATTATTATGAATAGACCCTAGAAGTCCCAAATGAGATCAGGGCCATGTTGAGCTGGGCAGTGTACAAACATGTAATAAGAGACAGTCCCTGCCCCCACAGAGTTTACATTCTAAACAGACAAGACAGACAAAGTGTGGGAGGGAAAAGAGAAGTCCAGAAAGATTAAGTGACTTGCCCAGGATCACACAGCAGGTCAGTAGCAGAGCTGAGGATATAATCCAGATTTCTTGATTTACAATCCAGGGACCTAAACAGTAGAGCACACTGCCTCTTGTGGGGCATGTTGAAAGGGACCGTATATTTTAGGAGATCGGAAAGGGGATTCTGGGATCTTTTCCCTCCACTGTCAAAGGTTGAATTTGGCCCAGATTGGTACTCATGCTGTTCATGGGTAATCACTAGCCTCTGCTAGATTAGTTTGGGGATATTTTTGCAGTTGTTAATATGTATCCAGATTGTAAAAGGCTCTAATTCTCTCCCCTCGTTCCTCACCTCCCCCAGAAGCAGTTTCAGCAGAGAGGCTGAGGAGAGAAAGGGGTGTGGATAAACAGAGACCTGCTTTCTCTCCACGCTGTCACTCTGGCATCTTTCATCTGTATTATATTCACTTTTATGTTTAAAACCCCCCACATGTTTTCTGAGCTTCTTAGAGCACAGCAGTTGATAATAGTGGGCCACATGCAGGGACAACACACACACACACACACGACAGTCCCCATGGTCTACTCATCACAAAGAATGGAAATAAATTAAACCAAGACTGGCTGAGTTGCTTTGCAACTGGATCAGATCAGAAAGCTACAAAGCCCAGAGTTCCCTGTTATTGAAGAGTGTCAATTTGCATGAAAAACTCCTTGATCCTGAATCTGTGGGGATCGCTTGCTAGATGTAGTTGCAAAAAACCCAACAACAACAACAACAAAAGCTCAGAACTGTCATCCTAAAGGTACCACATTTAAAATGATAGTATTTCTCGAAAGGAGAGAGAGGGAGAGATCAATCCAAATAAGTCAAGTGTACCAGGATTGAGTTAATATGATTCTCACCTGCAGGTGTCAGTAGTGTTTTGATAAATATTGTGATATTTAGATCTTTCCCACGTTAAAAGATTAACATGGAAACGTGATGAACTGTGAAATAATATAAGCAGCCTTAATTCTGGGTCTTTCAGCTGCATCAAAATGAATAGTGGATTTTTTTCTTCTAAGCAGTTGATTCAGCCCTAGTACAGTTTTTGCTCATTCAAGATTGAATTCTTTCAGGACAGTTTAATTCAAATAGATATTATTAAACTTCACATGGACTGGGAACAATACTGATCTTGGCAGTCCTAGAGATCACTAACAGGGCAGTTATAGTGAAAACACACACACACACGTACGTACATACGTACGTACGTACGTTAATACCTGGATTTGGCTATACCATTTCAGTCTGTATTCTCTCTAATAGGAAGCAGGCAGTCTGATCCAATGGATAGAGCACTGGATGGGGACTGAGGAGACCTAGGTTTTATTCATAGCCCTTCCTCTGACCTGCTGTGTGACCCTGTGAAACTTCTTCTTGTCTATTTAGATTGTAAGCTCTCTGTGGGAGGGGCTGTCTCTTTGGTATGTGTGTGTACAGTGCCTGGTGCAACAGAACCCTGATCATGCTTAGGGTCTCTAGATTTCCTACTCCCTATATGGCTCTTTTCCAATATGACTGCAAGGTGCTGGCTTGTCCCCACGCCCAGAGACTCTTTCCAGGCACAGTTTTATTTTCTAAACCTAGTCAAAACTCAAAAGCAGTCTCTCAGCCCACCGTGGACTGCAGCTGCCAGAGGACTTTCCCCTTTGCCTCTCAGTGCCTCCTGCAGGATTCTTCCTGGCCCTTTTCACAGAGCACTGCCTCCCAGGGCTTTCTCCCATGAGACTCTTTTCCCCAGCAGATTCCCACTGTCTCTCCTCCCAGTGGACTGTGGCAGTCACAGCCGTGCCCCATTCCTTACTGACAGCCTGGCTCTTTATAGCCCCAGGTGCTGCCCCATCCTCTGAAATAGCTAAACTGGGAGCACCTGTTCTGGGACAGGAGTGTGGAACCTGTTGCATTTGAAGGGGCCAACCACCTGCTGTCAGTGACAAAATGGCCATTTTCTGCATTCAGAAACATGCAAAAATGTTGAGGTTAAAGCCACTTAGAATGAGGGTGCTGCAGAGAACCTGTGCTCTTGGTTATATAGTGTAGCAAATCCATGGCCACCCAAGATTTCACCGTTGTCTCTGGTGCTCACCGTAGCTATTGAGATCTTCATGGCAATAGCAGGTGGTAGAAACAAGCTCCTGCTGGTTCAAAAGCAGAATTCTCCTTTGAGCTCAAGGAGAATATCTCCTTAGTGGACAGCAGTATGCAGTGGATGGCACACCTCAGAGCAGTTCTGATTCTGTGCAGCCGAAGGCAGTGCTGTGCACAAACACATCAGCCCATTACAATATACACACTTAATACACTTGGCCAGTTATACAATTTAGACATGAAAAAGACAGTTAAAAGGAAATCAGTTCCATCAGGCGTATTCCTGTCTTTCATTATTACTTGCTTTGGCCGCCAAAAGGGAACCTTTTACTGCACACACAAAATATGGAAAGATTCTTGCAAACAAGCAGACCTGTAATGGCTGAGCATGAGGGTTGGAGACTTGTGTTCCCATCTTTCACATGTCTCCCAGGCCCCCTAGGAGGAATGCACTGTACATGCTTGTGGCTAGTTTGTGCAAACTGAAGGCTGCGCAGATCTGGGGAAATAATGGCTGGGAATGCAGACTAATGTCATGGAAAACAAATGGGAAGGCCAGGCTTGCACTGGCTAGGCCTGTCTTTTGTAGCGGAGTCCCCATGGGAAAATCCTTACATTTGCCTCTCTCTATAACTACATCATCCATCTCTCAATTGAGCTGCCATGTACACTCCTCTTTGCCTTTTGTTCTTTAAGGCAGACATGCTGAAGACATATTTGGAGAACTGTTCAATGAAGCCAATAGTTTCTATTTGCGGATGAACTCCCTGCAGGAGAGGGTGGATCTTCTGGTGATCAAGGTCACTCAGTTGGACTCGACGGTGGAGGAAGGTAAGATGGGGCTGGCCGGCAGGAGTTGTCTTTGTTCTTCTCTATTGTGTTGGTTGTAGAATGTGGAGGTTGCAGCTGGAAGGAATTTCAATTGTAACTTTGCTCTACTAAGATTTTACTAATATTTGGCCCGCTCCTTTCTCTGTCTCTGCCATGGAGAGTCATTCCAAAGGATCAAGCCTGCTAGCCTGGAAGCCATTTAAAAAACCCTAATTCTTATTTCCGCTGAGATTGTGAATGCCACAAACAGCCAAATTTAGAGGCAGTTTTGAGTGAGGAAGTTCCCAAGAAACCCTGGGAGGTTTAGAGCCATGGAAATGGCTCTGCACCACCCCATCTTAGAGGAACGTAGCAATTGCCATACCATGCCAGTGCACCATCTAGACCAGCATCCTGTCACCAGCCAGTGCCAGATTCTTAGAGGAAGGTGCAAAGATCCCTGCCAAAGTCAGCTATGCACTAAAGTGCTCCCAGGGAACATGTCTTCCTAACCCCCTTAGCTGCAGGCCAGCTAATGCCATAAAGCAGGAGGGTTTGTATCCTTTCCAAAACTCCTTTGTTTTAAACCCTTGCTCACTCTTCTAACCCTGGATAACATAACTCACAGCACGTTAGCTGTTCTCAGCTGCTGGAGCAGCCCCTGGGGGCTATGGCAACTGAGTGTAAGTTAGAGCAGCCCGGAGGGTTAAGGAAAGATTACCAATATGATCAGGACCGTGGTGTATTCTCTGGCCCGTTCAAGTTACCGGAGTGTAAGTGGCAACAGGATTTGGCTTCCAGTGTTAAATACTGGATCCAGCTGGCTGGAAGTCATTCTGGGGGCTGTGCCCGTTGCGACACACGTCCTTCCCTTGGAAATGTTGCTGTGTGTTTCTTTAAGAAGATCGTCCCTGTGCTGTCTCTGAGGTAGCCCCGTGTAATTCCACAGTTGCTATGGTTATTTGTTCATTGAATCCCTGAAATGCAGGTAACTTATCAGTCATGTCTCAGTGCTTCTCATGGGCAGCCTTAGGTATCTGCTGATGCGGCCGTGAACTGCCCGTCACCCGGGATCACAGCAGCTACCCACCTGGACAAGGAGAATCGGACAGTCTGTCACTGCCACTCCTTAGCCCCTGCAGACAGAAAGCGGCAATCGCTCCCTTCCAGGCCACCCCTCCCTCCTTGTGTGGCGTAGCTGCTGCCTTGGCAGCCCTCCATGCAAAATGTGTTAAGAGAAAATACCGCAGGCAAACATATGAACAGTTACCTTGTTTGGGAGCAGAGAGAACACAGGCAATTATTTGATCAGCTCTCTGCATGAGATTAGCCTGAGAGAGGAGCAGAGGACGGCGGGGAAGCAGGAAACCTGCCTAATTAATAAATGTGACTGATGGACAGTCAGACATATGAAGAAGCACTACAAACATCCCAATGGAGGCTAGAGACATGGGGATCTATGCACTGAAGCACAGGCAGCAAACACTGGCACATAGGTACATGAGTGCAGGATGTAACACATACGGAGCCTTTCTCCTGCTAAACAAATGCTCAGTGTGTCTGCAGATGAGAGCTGGGAGGGAAATAATTTTCCCATCCTAGGCAAATTTATGAGATACTGAAAAAATGTCCCACCCTGAAAAAGGGCAAGAAATTATTTTCAAATCTTTTTACAGACTGAAAAGCCAAAAAAACCTTTTGGCTCCAGTTAATCAAAATGTTTCATTTTGACAACTTTTAAACTTTTTTTCCAAACATTTTTTTTAGTCAAAAAAAGTGTTGAAACTAACCCGTTCCTGCGAAAAGTTTGGGATTGATGAATCAGCATTTGCTGATGTTAAAAAGTTTCATTGAAAAATTCCTGACCAGCTCTATTGCAGACACACGCAGCCTGGCCAGAGAGCGGATTCAATGGATAGAGGTTGCTTCCCGGCCCGCTGAACAGGCTAGGAGACAGCCAGGACTGTGCTGGGCTATTTGATGTGGCAACTTGACGTCTTTTTGAATATTGGGGAGAAGAAGGAGGAGCGTGGCAAACGCTAACAGATCTACAAATCCAGAGTCCCTGCAAATAGTGTGTGTGTGTGGGGGGGGAGTGCAATCTTTCTGATGAGGCATTAGGCGTTAGAGATGAACCTCAAGCCCTCAAGTTTAGCCTGGATCAGAACTTCCACAAAGTTTCAGGGTGTTCCGATCTGGGGGGTTGGTTCAGGCCCATCTCTAATAAAAATTGGCCAAGACAGCCTGGTTGCATATAGTGCAGAGTAGGCAGTACCACTGTTTGTAAAAGTGTCGCGCTGCATGTGGCTGCAAAGGATGTTAGAAAATTAAAATAGGACTTAGCATTGGTCTTAGGTTGAAAAAATTCCTCTGCACAAAATCCCATTGCACTCTTCCACGTTCCTTCGCTTTGTGACTTTCGGAGCAAAATTGCTCTGTTTTACACCAATCAAAAGGTGGATTTTCCAAGTACCACTGTTCCATGCAAAGAAGACTTAACCAGGGTCGAGAATCTGCCCCAGTAAATTTGCATGTGTTTCTGACAGAATCTGGCACACTCCCTCCATTAGAGACAGTTTGCCTTTCCTTGGACATTTACCCTCTGTAACATCCAGTGCATTCATACAGCTTACACTGATGTGGGGAACTTCTGCTTGTGCTTGCCTGACACAAATCCAGCCACGAGTAAAACTTCACCGAATGTAGGTCTCTTTCAGTTCAGTGATGAAAACGCGCCCACTTCCCGTCAAAGGAGGGAAGCCTGTCAGCAGGGCTGTCACAGCGTAGGCCTGTGTGCAAGCTCAGAGTGGTTCCTTCTTTTGGCAAAATGCTGTTTTCCATCCGGTGGGAGCTCCTGCAGCACGACTCGTAGTGGAGTTGGCATCTCAGGCAGTCAGCAGGAAAGCTTTGGATGGCTCAAATGTCTGTGCCGGAGGCTGGATTTCTGCCTCCCACTCTCCCCACGCACAGCTCTGCCTCACGTGCCCACATGCAGGAGAGGCTGGGGCAAATGCTCGCCGACCAAAAGGGCTGGATGGATTGTCAGTGATTGTGGGGGAAATGCCAGAAATTCTGCTTGGTGCCATCAGAGAGGCCTTGATTTTAATAGTGAAATAACACAGAGGTGGAAATATTAATGCCTAGGCACCACTGACATCCAAAGTGACCTGGGACAAGTCTCTAGCCTGCACAAATAAACTCAAATTGAACACGAGCCAACCTTTTAGTCTAGAGTATCAAAGTCTGGTTAATGTTTTGAATAGCTGGACATTTACATGCCGGGTATCGGGTGAGGCCGGCAGGCATGCAGCATGCGTGTTGGGCACAGGGGAAAACGGGAGGCATGCAGCACGCATGTTGGGCACAGGGGAAAACGGGAGGCATGCAGCACGCGTGTTGGGCACAGGGGAAAACGGGAGGCATGCAGCACGCATGTTGGGCACAGGGGAAAACGGGAGGCATGCAGTGTGAGTGCCGGATGCAGTGCGCATACTGGGCACAGGTGGGACTGTCAAACACACAATGTGAGTGTTAGGGCTGCAGTGCTCAAATGCGAGGACATAGTGCGAATGGCAAGTGTGCCTTGTTAGGGCGGGGTGCAGAGAGCAAAGGCCAGGCACATGGCCCAGTGCCGGGTGAAAGGTGCAGGAGTTGTGTTGAGAATACAAATAGCAGGCCGTCAGCCTTTCCCCGGGCCCATTAAGGTTTCTTTCTTGTGTGGTCACAGTTTCACTGCAAGACATCAACATGCGGAAAGCGTTCAAGAGCTCAACGGTGCAGAACCAGCAGGTGGTCTCTCGGAACTCCATCCCTAACCCCGTGATGGAGATGTACCAACGCTGTGACAAGCCGCCACCGCTCAACATCCTCACGGCATACAGGTAAGGAGCGTGGGGGCTGGACAACGTGCCTCATGCCCACTGTGCAACTTCGGTGTATGGTTCAATATAGACCAAACAATCCCTAGCCGAGCCAAACCTACTTTGGAAGAGATTGTTTCCTATTAAATCGGAAGGACCCACTTCTGATCAGCCTTACCCCACTTTTACTCGTATGTAACTCCATTGCCTTCAGCGGTGTTACTTCAGGCCCCTTATCTCTTCGCTTGTACACTCTGTTCATGCTGCTGTATGGGGCTTCCTCTGGAAGTCCATTGGTGCCCTTGTCCTCAAGTGCTGTGATGGCGTCAGCCTGAAGTCACAGTTGTTTTGTGTGGTGTTACTGGGTGGTTACAGGAGAATATTGGTCCGCTGTTTGATGATGGTTCAGTAAATGATGCTCTTTTCTCGGCTGTTCAGCTGTCTCGGCATTGCAGCTACACCGATTGCGTCTCTTGTACAAGACAACCGAAACCACCCAGAGTTTATTTAATACAGCCAATAATACTCTGTACTTGCACAGTGCAGATCATCCAATGATAAATGTGATGTCAGAAAGCGTCACTGTTCACTAACAGATTGAAGCTAAATATGGCCTGGATCGTCCAAAAAGGCAGGAACCCAGCCCCCACCCTCATGTATCTCCGGGGGGGTGGGAGGGAGTGGTAACATTTGGGAGCTTCTTTGGAAAACTAGAGACTCTCCTGGAATTCTATATCAACCTGTATGTCAAACAGGCCTTAATAAACCACTAACTTTGAAGCCAATAGTATTTTCCATTTTTTAGCAATTACTTCTGAGTGTCATCTGTGCCAAATCCTTAATGATCTATGTTGTGGTGAGAAGGGAATGGGTGGAGAGTGGGATGGGGATGGTACAGTGAGGGAGATGGAAGGAGGCAGGTAGACAGAAGGGAATCGGCAACTGTAGGATGAAGCAAAGAGGTGTCTTGCCACCAGCCCGCGGAGCTCATCGGTGTTCGTTTCCCAAATGCTGGGCTCATTAACGTGCCTTTGTTTTTAGCCATTAAGTTATTAATAACATTTCATCCTGTTGCTGAGAATTTCCTCTACCCCTCCCCAACTCTGCTGTGATAATTTCAGGGATGACAAGAAAGATGGCCTCAAATTCTACACCGACCCTTCATATTTCTTCAACTTGTGGAAGGAGAAGATGCTGCAGGCGACTGAGGACAAGAGAAAGGAGAAACGCAGGCAGAAGGTAAAAGCATCAGAGAACGCTCTGAATCGGGCCTAAGATGAGGCTGGTCTGGACTTAGTTTGATAGTCTGATACTGTTATAGTGTCCTTCTGAAATGGGTGCAGTATCTCTTGCTCTCTCTGACATATCTAAGGTGCCCTTCACCGTACTATCATCCTCAAACTCATGTCCAGTCAATGCTGCTCTGGTTGGAGTCACTTGTGAAGGAGGCCTACTAGTGTCCCACCTTAGCACCTGAACAGGTTGATGGCCCAAGGAGCCTGGGATGGAGCTTGGGTATTCTTACCCCATGTGCGCCAGTCACCAGTTGCGAGGTTTTTACATTCAGGAAACATACAGATCTCCTAATGTCCAGACCAGCAATAAAAGAATCACGAGACAGTCTGGTGTCAATGAGTTTCTGGTTTGTTGCTTGCTCTTGTTTGGGGAGTCATATGACACTGAAACCTTTGGAAAACAAATCCCTCTTGGCTATTTTTGACATTATGCTACCTTGATTGAAGTCTCCTACGTGCCCCTTAGCTATATGACACCCTGAGAACAGAAATATAAAGTAAACCTGGGGTTTCAGTGGTAGGTAAAGGATCCCCCATTGTTTTTCTTTTTAAAGAGCCCAGGGACAGAAAAGCAGGTCTTAAAATAGAAGCAAGCCTGCACGTGGTCAGAGAACATGTTTAAGGCCTGGGTTGAAGAGAAACAGGCTTATCCTATAAGCACCAGTGGATGCTGCTGGACCTAGTCTTGTCCTGTTTGCTTTGACTAATGCCTATTCTGATGGAAGGTGTCAGAGCAATGGGTGTAGGAATGGCCCACTGGAATCCAAAGGCTCACATGGGCTATGCAACAAGGGGCTTATGGCATGAGCTTGAGATTCACCCTGACACTATTACCTCCATCAAGTGTAACTGCAGACTTGAGTTTCCATGTTCTCATAGACTCATAGACTTTAAGGTCAGAAGGGACCACCATGATCATCTGATCTGACTTCCTGCACATTGCAGGACACAGAACCTCACCCACTCCTAACCTCTGGCTGAGTTACTGATGTCCTCGCTGTTCTCTGGGTTGTCAGTAGTTTGGCTCAGGCTTCCAAATCTACATGGAAATCATATGGAAAGTCTCTGGAATGTATTCCAGACTCCAATGATTCCATCCCAGCTTTCACAGCTAACTGTACCAGTTCAGAAGGTGAAGACACTGGCTGAACCTGCCGGTGCTCACAGCCTTCGGTTCCATTGTTCATGCTCTGGGCTGCTCCAGAACCAGCCTTGTGATTGTGATTGGTGTTTAGATCAGCACAACCTTATTGCATAATTGAATGAAAAGCAGGCGGTGGTGGTGCACCAGGACTCATTATTACAGGAGGGAAAGGGAGCGTGGAGGGGCAGTGCTGACGTGGTGTCCTAGTGGTTGGGACCCAGGATCTAAAATAATATGTCCTGAGAATTCCACTATTGTTTGGTATCCCAGTTACCCTTATACACATAACCTAAAATCCTTACTTGAAGTCAAGCTCAAGCAAACATTGCACTATGTACAGTCAGCAGGCAGCCATCCTGCAGTCATGCTAACAGGACAGGGCTTATCTGCTTCCAGGAGCAGCGATTAGTGGAAGATTCCACCCGGGAGGTGAAGAAAGTGAGAAAAGCCCGCAACCGGCGCCTGGAGTGGAACATGATGGCATATGATAAAGAATTCCGGCCCGATAACAGGTTCTCACCATCCCCATATCACATGGCCTCATCGGAAGGATCACTGTCCCCAGATAATAGGCAGGTTTTCTGTATTACACGCTTATTGTTTTTCTTTGCTTTTCTTCACCTTTCTTTTTTCTTTTCGATTTTCTGGGTGAATTGGTTCCTCATGGCAGTGAAGGACTCTTAGCGCTGACTAGGAAGCAGGTGCAGGGAAGGCAGGCACTGTGCAAACTACTCCCCCAGCCTGCTGCTTAGCACATGCACTTGCGTTCTGACGCGCAGGACCCCTGCTAGGTTGGTCCTGCACCTGCCAAATCATGTCTAATTCTGCATTGGTTTTGCGATCTCTGTGTGGAGCTGAGATGAGACCAGAACATTTTTCATTTGGGACCTAAGCTAGGATTTCCACCCAGTTGAGCTGAAAGGCTAATTCATTAGCCTGCAAGGCTATTGCCACCTCTCTACTCTCTGCTTGCACCATCCCAATACTGTCTTGCATGTTTGTATTTCGGTGGCTACACATCATGTCTCCCAATGTTGTTGCCTTGATCCCAAATGCCAATAGGTGCCATCATACTCCTCCCTGACCTGTCCTCACCTTGCCTTCCCTCCAGGCCCTCCATACAGGAATACAACCTTTGGTATTTTTCTGTGCAATAGATCTTATGCGTCAGATGCAGCTGATCACTCATACCCGGCCAGTCCTAACCACCCTGCACAGCAGATATTAGCTCCAGCCTCACACCTGTCAACAGACAACAAAGAGATCATCCTGGTCGCTAACCAGGCCCAGGAACATGTCTACAGGCCCTCAGCAGCAGGAAGCCGTCAGAACAGTCTCAACCGAGTCCAGCAGCCCCATGTGCCGCAGCATCCAGAGACTATATTGAATGGACCAAGACCTCAGATAGTCAAGGAGTATGGGTATGGATTTCAACCTGCTTTCCTTCATCCAGTGACCTGTTTGTCCCTTTAAATGAGTTTAGTGCTTTGGAAAGGTGCCAGGTTGACAGCCATAGAAAGTGAGGTCCTCTGTCCACAGAACAAGTACACGATAGGCAGCAGCTGTCACATAGATGGCCCTTCTGTAAGTGCGCCTTACTGTTCACGAGGTGAGAGATGGTAGTTCAGTCTCCATGGCCCATTCAGTCCTTTAGTCATGTGATCAGCCTGCCAACAAGAACATCAGTTGATGCCATCTGTGAGAGTGCTTTGTGAGAGGTCAACACCTGTAGATCCCGGAACTGCACTCAGAAAACACCATCTCCTTTCACATCATGCCACAGTGATGATTAGACCAGTACAAGACGGGTCCAAATTTAATCCAGTAGCCTCGATATGTAAAGATCCCTATCTTAGTCCCAACTCCCTGACTCATCCAGCCTTCCCCTTGCTACTAGCCTTTATTGTCACCCAAAGATAAACTGATGTCAAAAAAGTCATATGCAAGCTCAGATTCTGCCCTCTGTCATCCCGTGGAACCCTGAACAGGGTTATATTTGAGGGCAGAATTTGGCCCGTGATGGTTTCTGCCAATTAGAAGGTGGCAGGGGAGGGGAAATCTTTTGTTCAGGACCTTGGACAGCTTCCTGTGAGTGCTTGGCTTGGGGAGACCTTACCTATTCTGCAAGCATTCTCCTTCTCTTTTTCAGTGCCCTCCAAGTTCATAATCGCATGGGAGCTCTTACTCCAGAGTCACAAGCAAAACAAAAGACTAAAAAATAATTCAACCCATTCATTTGAGATGGTCCTTTAAAGGGGCCATTTGGGTTCTAAACTCAATTAGCTCCCTGGGTATGTCTGCACTGCAATAAAAGACCCAGGGCAGGGGCACCACTGGCCTGCCTCAGCGGACTTGGGCTAACAGGGCTCGGGCTGCAGGGCTATAAAATGGCAGTGTAGATGTTTGGGTTTGGACTGAACGTCTACACTGCTAATTTTAGCCCCACAAGCCCAAGTCAGCTGACCCAGGCTCTGAGACTTGGTGCTGAGGGTTTTTTATTGCAGTTTTTTATTGCACCCTCTCTCTCTGTGTCTGTACCATCAAATAAAACAATTTCAGTCTTCAAAGATCATTATGTAACACTTTCTATCCTGAGGATCCTACAGATTGCACATGGCTCCTTCTAATTCAGTATCACTTTGAATGTCTAAAGTGACTGATGCCAGAGGCTTCAGAGGAAGGTGTAATCTCCCCTGAACCATTACAAAAACAAACCTAAAGGCACAATTCTATACAACAGGAGGGAGATTTCATCCTGACCCCAGCAGTCGGTCAGACCAGCCTTGACACAGAATAATTGGTAGCCCCTTTAACTTTGTCCCACCTGGCGTAACTGTTCCTGGTACGATGCAGGAACTTAACTGTCTTTTCTGAATGAGTCTGAAGCACCTCACTGTTACCTGCCCCTCTGGCATTGCGCAAGGCAAAGACATTTCCCAAACAATAACTAGACAATTTTTTTTTCTTTTGGGTGGAACACTGATGTATCAGATGCTGTGGATCACTGTCACAGCTGTTCCCGTACAGAGGCACAATGTACAGACGTAAGGATGGGGATTCAGCCAGATCTCTGTATTCCCCTTTTTGTACGTTTAAAGGATCAGTCACTCAGTTGGACTTCAGCATAGCCTTTCAAGGTGAAATACAGGCGACCAGAGGGAACATAACCTTCCAGGCCATCTGAGGCCACTTCCACCAGCGTCTCAGCTCTCGCTCAAGATTTACAAGCTTCCCTCCCCTCACTCCTTTGCCTTACACCCTCCTTCAGTTGCTGTCCTGCCCCTGCCTCTCAGCATGTAAATTTCACGTGTTTTTACACACTTACTGAATGGCAAACTGGTCCAAGATACAGTATTATATGGCTTACGCCCATTGTCTAATCAGCTTCCAGGGCCCAGAGACTTCCTTGGCAGTTACACCTGGTGGAACCAGGCCTGGAGTTGGTCCGGTATATCCGCTTACAAGGACTGAGTTCCCTGTCATGTTTGGTCTTTGTGTCTTTTCAGGTGACACTTTAGAAAACGGTCTGCTTTTGTTACCAAAGTGGGTTTTCTGAATATATAGGAATCATTTCAAATGCAGCCACTGCTGGGGTGGAACATGAGAGCTGTTTACCAGCACATAGCTGAGCTGTGCAATCGTTTAGGACAGGCAGTGGAGATAAATGTCATGCCCATTTTAAACTGCAGGGGGAATTGAGCGCGTGCATTTCCCAAAGCTGGAATTTATCTGGGATATTTTGGTTGCAACTGAGTGACCCTGAGTGGCGGGTCCTTGACGTTATGGTTCATGTGTGGTATTTCTTTAGCAAGCAGGATTTCTGCTATTGCCATTGATTTGCTTTCTGTCCTTTACTTGTTGCAGTCCCCAGCAGATGCCCCTGGCAGAATACTTTGTGCCTCCTGCTCCTCCGCCCCCGCCCCCTGTGATACCCTCTGCTCAGACTGCCTTCGACAGCCCCATCTCAGCACCTCCTGCCATGGCGCCCAGCGCTGCAGCCTCCGTGGCTCACTCGTCATATGCACCTTCCCCGCCTCCAGCTCCGCCCTGCCCATATTCTGCTTCCCCCCCTCAGACTGGCCCGATGGGGCCCCCCGTCGCACCTCCCCCACCTCCACCCGGTCCTCCAACAGTCGCTGCCTCGCCGGCTCACTCGGCATCGCCCCCGGCAGCGGCGGCGGTTGAACCTCGGAAACCTCAGATCCCTCTGATACCAATGAGCGATGCCAGGAGCGACCTGCTTGCTGCGATTCGGAGGGGTGAGTTACAACCCAGGACATGGGCACTGACCAGCAGTGAGGGGGAGCGGAGATGGAGAGAGAAGGACATGTTGGGGATTCCAGCAGACACACATGCCCACGCACACTAGAGGCCTGATCCAAAGCCCATTGTAGTCAGTGCAAAGTCTCCCACTGGTTTCCATGATCTGGGATCAGGCCCCGCGTGCTCAGAGGACCCGTGAAGATGATTTTATTGCTAATGTTACCTGTAAACACTGAAGAGAGGGGAATTATTGATGGGGGGTAGAAGTAGGAGAGATGGGATGAAACTGAGCAAAGGACCATTCAGTCTGGATATCAGGGGGAAAATCCTGCATGCACTGAAGCCCAGCTTCCCAGGGGACGTGGTGGAAAGCCCCATCATTTGGGATGTTTAAAACCGGACTGCACAGAGCACAAGCAAATGCCCAGTAGGGAACAAGCTTGCACTAGGCACCGTGGAGACAGCGGTGGACAGCATGATCTAATATGCCTTTTCCTTCTCCATTTCTGCTAACAATGCTGGGTTGAACAGTAGAGAGGGAGGCAGGCTGTGGCTGTGCAACCCCGTGTAGCCCACTGGTGGGCGGGCGGGTGGGTGGGTGTTTTACAGGTCCTCCTCTGTGCCAGATCCATAGAGGAGATGAGTCAGCTACGGCACCAGCTAGGGAGCTGTAGCTCAAGCTACAGCAGCCAGTGCTTTAGTTCCGAAGGTCCCTGGTTCACTCTTTGGTATGCTGGCCAATAGGGTGGCCATCACACATGCTCATATAGACAATGGGTGTAAGCTGCTCTTGCTGACCTTGGTGATTTCCCATCCTCTCTACTGCAGGAATTCAACTCCGGAAAGTCCAGGAACAGTGGGAGCAAGAGGCGAAGAAGGAACCAGTTGGCAATGATGTAGCCACTATCCTGTCCCGCAGGATTGCAGTGGAGTACAGTGAATCTGACGATGACTCGGAACTGGACGACAATGAGTGGTCAGATTAAAAGAGCTCAGCATGCTGTGTTGGAGTGTACTCCCCCCTCCCTGCTTCTCCACAAGAAGGTGTGTGTGGCTGGGTTTCCCTGAAAGTGAAGGCTGATCACCGTCAGCACTTAGTGTGACTTATTCAGGAGCTTTGCTTTTACACCATGTTGCACTGTTGAAGAAATGATGGTAGTGTTATCAGTGGAGCGTGCGCATAGGTGGGACATGCTTTAAAAGCAGCAATAACTGACATCTGCCCAGAATCTCGCCAGGTGTGGCTATGACACGTTAATAATGCTGAGAACACAATGAGGCGAGGATCAATGGAGTTACTCTGGATTTACACCAGGGTGGCTGCAATCAGAAGCTGGTCCCATGCATGTGTTTTTAGAGAAACAAAACTGCAGAAACAGCACGGCTTATTTGGCCAGATGTTAATTTTATAATGAAAAGCTCCTGAAAAAGCATCCTGTTCCCATAGCAAATACCGCCACGTGGTTATAGGTGTCTAGAGACCACAATTCACTTGTTTGTATTTTCTGCAGATGTTTAAAATTGTTGGGATTTGGACCATATGACCCAGGGGAAAGCTCTGTTCATTGCCATGAAAGTTACATGCAGAAAGAGTCTGTTTTCCCTTTAAAGTAATGTCGTTAGCTTTGCGTTCTGACAGTCAGAAAGGAGAGTTCTCTGCTGTCTCCCAGTTTCACTTTTAAGAGCACATCATAGGGAGGCACAGATGTTTGTGGCATGGTTATATTTCCAGCTCTGCACTCAGATTCCCTGGGGAAGAGCATGAAAGGAAAGTTTAGTGTAAACCTGCTCTTCTTTTGCCATCAGCAAAGAAACAAAGCACTTGTTACTGAGTAGAAAGGAATAAAGTCAGTTTAAAGAGAAAAGAACCTCGCAATAGATTTAAGTTGTCTAAGAAAGATCCTGAAGGCCTAGAAATAACTGGCTGACAGTGCTGTCCTATTGTTGTATCACCTTATTATTATTTGAAATAAAATTAACCAGGCTAAATATAACTCTCAGATGCACTGAAGCAACCCCATTGGAGTTAGTAGGGAGCAATATTTGTCCCTTTGGGTTGACTTTTGATTTTCAGTTTCTAGTATCTGAGAATCTCCTTGTACAATTGAGGTGAATTCGGTCTTATTCCCGAAATAGTTATTGAGGTAACAATTCTTCCGCTTTTACTCAGGCTGAATAGTACAGTACTCCACGAGCAGTGGTAATGGGTCGGGATGGAGTACAGCAAACCTGACAATGACTCTGAACTGGGGGTAGGATCAGGCCCTGAGTTAAGATGCTGAAAACACCAGTGAATGCTATTTGGTTTATTAATCCAAATGGACAGTGATTCATAAAAGCATTTTCATGTAGATACTAAGGGAGAAGCCCTGAGAATCCAAAGGGATCCTGTGGGAAATATTGAAAACCCACAGTAAGTTCTGAAAACTACAAGAGAACAGGAAATGGATTCTGACCAATAGAAAACTGGCCAGTGTCAGCCTTGAGTCTGTATGATATGGTCAAGTAGGGCCCCAGTGTTCCAGGGACATGCATGCACACACCAGCAAACGCATCATTTCCACTTCCCCAGTCTTGTCTGACTCATGGGTGATGAATGAAACTGGATTCTCTTATTTCCCTCCCGGTAACAGGAAACTTGCACTTTGGCTCCACCCTCTGGCTTCTTTGTCCATGCAGGTGACTGAAAAACAGCCAAGGGAGGGATACAGGCAGCTAGTGGTCAGCCAGAGTGAGAGTGCCTTGGGTGCCTGCAGGCAGGGAGACCTGGTGAAAGGCAGGGAAGATGTTGGCTGGAGCCCACAAGTGTCACTTCGTATAGGGCCCCATTTGGCTAGTGCCATCATTCACCCTTATCTACTAGAGAATGCTGCTCTTGAGCCAGCCCGCTTTGCAGGGAGAGGGGACGAGGGGGTTCGCTATTCAAACCAAGCAGCAATAGTTCCTGAAAAACTGCAGCTACACGGCATACGTCAGCCCAGCAACAGGAAAGGAAAAAGAAAACAAGATAACAACCCAGCAGGATGCAACACAGATTCTCATTGGCATTGATATAGGACCCAACAGCTCAGCTGCAGCTCCTGGGGCAATGGGAATGTTAAGCAGACATAGAAGGAGCTGGTGCCATGTTGTTGAGCTGGGAATTCATGGTGTGCAGTAGTTACACCAAAGGCTCTTGCTCCTACCATCATCTTGTCTCTGTTTAGAACTAGCAGGCAGCCCCCAACCTGAGAAATGGAAAATACAGAGGTAGGAAGCTGCAAGCCAAACCCTGATCTCTTTACTCAGGCAAGTAGCGCCACTGAAGTCAATGATGCTACTTTCTTCAGTGAGGCGAGCAGGATTGGACCCCTACTGCAAGATCAGGAAAAGTCTTGTACATTAAAAATAACATATACAAAACCACATAAGTATTTATTATATAGTGTTGTTAATATATGCATGATTTTGATGTGACGCACAAATGAAGAGAAATCCCAGACTGATGGGCTTGATGTGTAAGATTAAAAACATAACATATTCCGACATAAAGTGAATGCTAAAGAGATGTAGTAATTGCCTTTATCTTTGGTACTTCCCCTTATGACCTTGTGTGGGGCCTGGGCACAGTCCCTGTCCTTGCACACTGGATGTGCAAGGTCTGGGGATTCTAATGCAGAGAAGGATATTGGTGTCAGGTGAGGCGCTGTAGGCACAGTGCCTGAGGGAATGGCCTCCAGAGCGCAGTCCACTACTCTTCTCACCTTTGCAAATGTGAGCTGTGTCTTAAACCCACAGAGCCTGACTCTGCTCCACTTTCACTGGTTTCATACCTGTGTAGCTCCACTAACATCAGTGAGTTACTCCTGATTTACTCTGGCTCATAACATTGGAATCAGGTGCACAGTCTTGCCCACCACAGATTGGCTCCTAATGGTGACAGGGCCAGACTCTGCCCAGTTTACTCAAGCAAAACTCACTAGAGTTCATGGGAGACTGGCCTGAACTAGACAATGGGACCTGGCTTGGGTTTGTTGTCATTTGCACAACCCAAGATGTTAGTTGATCATTTTCTCCAGCATTGTTGACATGGCCTTTCATAAGCCATCATAACAAACCAAAGCTGGGGCCTCCCCCCAAACTGGCACACCTGCTTTCAGGCATAAAGTGGCATGGGGGATAGAATTAAAATTCATAATGATCTGGACCGACTGGGAAATGACTGCCTAGGAAGGAGTACTGCAGAAAGGGATCTGGGGTTATAATGTGTCACCAGCTAAATATGAGTCAACAGTATCACACTGTTGCACAAAAAGCAAACATCATTCTGGGATGTATTAGCAGGAGTGTTGTAGCAAGACACGAGAAGTAATTCTTCTGCTTTATTCTGTGCTGATTAGGCTTCAACTGGAGTATTGTGTCCAGTTCTGGGCACCACATTTCAGGAAAGATATGAACAAATTGGAGAAAGGCCAGAGAAGAGCAAAAAAATGATGAAAGGTCTAGAAAACATGACCTATGAGGGAAGATTGAAAAAAATTGGGTTTGTTTAGTCTGGAGAAGAGAAGACTGAGAGGGGACATGATATCAGTTTTCAAATACATAAAAAGGTTATTACAAGGAGAAGGGAGGAAAATTGTTTTCATTAACCTCTGAGGATAGGACAAGAAGCAATGGGCTTAAATTGCAGAAGGGAGGTTTAGGTTGGACATTAGGAAAAGCTTCCTGTCAGGTAGTTAAACACTGGAACAAATTGCCTAGGAGGTTGTGGAATCTCCATCATTGGAGGCTTTTAAAACAGGTTATACAAACACCTGTCAGGAGTGGTTTAGTTATTACATAGCCCTGCCTTGAGTGCAGGGGACTGGACTAGATGACCTCTCGAGGTCCCTTCCAGTCCTACACTTCTATGACTCTATGATTCTATGATCCTGCTCCCTTTGACGTCAGTGGCAAAACCCCTGGTAGTTTCAGGAGAAGCAAGATCATCCCTCAAAGCTGTACATAGGAAGACATATCTTGGTTAGGAACCGTGGGGACAGACACATGTGGAGACAGAGGCATAGCCCAGAGGTTACAGCCCAGGAGCACATGACTTTATGTTAGCATTGCACTGCCCAGATTCTGGCCTGCTACGGGAGCTGAAACAGCTCCGGGTGTGAACTAGACGAGGGGCTACTCTCACTTACAGCACCATGCCCGTGGCTGTCTATAGGCTGCGCTACAACCCACAATAGTGAGTGATATGGGGCCACCCCTTCCTACCCTGGCATGCAATGGCCAGAGTATGTACTGCTATCGAGGAGGGTAGCGTATTGGCTGCTTCTGTTGGCCCTGTATTGCTCTTGCACTAGGGGGATTGTTCCCCAGTCTGTTCCATCTCCTTAATAACTCCAGTCCATTGCTGGAGCACCATTGGCCACCATTGGCCCCTCTCTTTTGTGTTTATAGCAGCAGCTGAATTATGTGTTGTGCTAAGCAATCCACTGAGGCGTAGCTGTAGTAAGCTTTATCAGGCCCATGCCAGGGTTGATCCCGTAGTATATTTCCTAGCACACAACTTTGGAGTGTTTTGGTCTCTCTGGGGTCACACCAGCCATCTTTCTGAAATTCCATTTGGCCATATTGTTGTTGCACAGCAGCCTAATGGACAAAGTCTTTTGGATGGCAGGGTGTTTATCAGAGAGGCTTTTAAAGCTATATCTACTCGGTGTGTGTGTGTAGGTGCGCACTTGTGCTGTTTGCAGAGACAAAATGCCACCGTGAACCCCCTCACAGCAGTCGAGTGGACTTGCTTTTGCTTCCATATCTATTTACATGCTTGTGCCATATGCTCCCCTCTTCTCCCTCATAAGTACCACCTGATTCATAAAGCATGTTGCTGTCCTTTGGCTGCAGCTCTGTTTAGAACCATCACTCCCCCTCAGACATAAGCTCACTCCCTACAACGTTCCGCAAGCAAAGCAGGAGAATCACAGCTCACTAAGAGTTTATGGGCCAGATCCCCATAAACTGGCTCAGCTCACCTGACTTCTGTGGAGCAACACTGAGTTACTCCATCGGACCATGTATGTTTTCTGTGGGCCTGATCCTACAAAGGGGGTGAGCAGCCTCATTTGCCATTGACTTGAGAGACTCAGCACCTCACTGGATCGGTCATTATATAGTTTTGTTAGGCAGAATTAATATATTTTTGTCCCAAGTCCTACGTTATCTATCAAATCAAATGTATATAGGCCCAGATCCTCAATGGGTGTATACTGATGCATCTCCATTTAAGTCAAGAGTACTATAATAATTTACACCAACTGAGAATAGGGCCCATAAACTCCTAGTTTTAAATATTTTGTATATGTGTGCCTGTTTCCATATACACTGCTAAAAGTAGGCCAGGCTACGTTATACAACCGGAAACATTCAATCCCCAGATGGGGTGATATAAAAGTGAATATTTAAATATTTTATCTAGCTTGGCAGCCAGTAAAAAGTACAATCCAGGTCACAGCTGATTGAATTTCTCCTCTCTGTCAAGTACATCAGAAGCAGGCTGAGCACAATCCACTATACATTAAGGTGTAATGTGTCATGTTAAAATAGAGCCTGATACTTTTACTGCCAACACACAATCACACTATGCCAAACATTTAACAAACTGGACCTATCTAGTGAGAGCTCCTATTTCCATTTTATGAGTCTTGTCATGCCTGCCAATTTATGGACATTGATTAAAAATAGTAAATAAAAGATTGCATACAGGGGAAACTGTATTCAGTTTATTTACCACATGAGATATCCTGTATCCAGTTAAAAATAAATACATTATTTTGAGCCTGCTATGGAGTATCAGTTGAAGCATCTACTCCATGGAGTCCACGAGGGACTTGTCTGTGCAGATCTTCCTGGGAAGTGACTAGTTACTATGGTGATGAGTATCCCAGAGATAGGTAGATAGATCTTCCACAAATGAGGTCTATTCTCCATGGCTAATTATGTTACTGAAGTCTGATCCAACTCCTGTTGAAGTGAATGGAAAGTGGAATGGAGGGCAAGTACAGGCATCAGATCCTGTCTTTCCCCTGACATCAGTGAGAATTGGATCTTGAGGCTAGCGGCTCTCACAGGATCATTACCTGCAAGAAAAGGGATTATTTATTTTCCAACCTTCCACTGAGGATTTGAAGAATACTGTTATGATGCAGTGAACTGGAGAAGCGCTACCGTCATATTGCTCAAATTCTCCTACTTTTGAAGGTGTCCTGTCCCTTGAAGGTTTTGCGGTTGGTGACCAAATATAATATTTAGTTTGGATTCTTCAGAGAGTTCTGTCCTCATAAATCTTCTGTCTTTAGATCTCTTTTAAGTTGCCTGACAGTGTAATCGGTAGCTGCTTGTTTTAGCTGAGAGAAGCCTCCCCCGCCCCCATTTTCGGCACACTGATGCTTTTATGTTTGAGTGATGTGCTAGCAGTTTTTCAGAAGAGGTGACACTTCATGGTACCGGGGCATAAATGTTGTGCAACTGTGGGCCTGGCCCTGCAGTCCTTACTCACACCCATTGAAGGCAATGAGAACCTTGTCTGAATAAGGGCTTCAGGATCAGGCCTGTAATAACTTTACTTAGGCTTTAGTGGTAAGTGCCATGTAATTACACACTGATAGAAGCATAGATATTAGAGATGAGTGACTCATGGGGCTTTTCTTAGTTCGTATTTCCACCAGCACTGGGTTGTTTGCTCTTGAAGTTACTTGTTCCTATGGATTAATGTGGACCAAATCTTCTGACCCAAGTAAGGACTGTAGTAAGGTCCTGGACACAATGGCACAGAACAAGAGTCTACTGTGCAGGGAGAAGCACCTGAATGAATGTACAGCCCTGGCAGAGCAAAGCTACCTGCAGCAGGTTTGTGAGGGGAGTTTTCAGGGTGTGGCCAGTGGATCCACACGCCAGACAACCCCTGGTATTGGTGTTGCAGTGACTCCAGAGTTTGCCCTATGCATGGCAGCAGCAGCTCCCCTGGCATTCTGTGGTCCCAGGAGAGGCATTCCAACCCTAAGGAACTTTCCTATGCAGAGCTCTCAGGCTCTGTGCATGGTAGAGGCTCTGGTCCCGTGTCACTAGATCCAATCCGCGGGATTGTATTTATCGTTATTATTATTTATGTCTATGGCATCACACGTCAACGTGGCACTTTACAGACAAAAATAAAAGGACAGGACGCTGTCCTGGCGAGCTTGCAGTTTAACGTAAAGATCATATAACCTGCACTGCACTTTAAAAGATCAATCATTTACACATTCATAAATTTACCATCTAATTAGATGCTATTTGTGGTGTCATTAATTCCCCGGCCACTACATTGTAATTACTCAATAGTGCCTGAATAAAGAGAGAGCACAAGTGAGCCAGGGGTTTAGGGTGAGATGGGCAGCTTAGGCTTCTCAGCATCTGTTACCGTGATAAAATTGTCACCCTGGGAAGTAATACTATGTATTTTTAAAACTGGTATCTGTGCTCCCAGATATATTTTCCCTTTATTTGTCTTCCTTGCTTTGCACTGAATGAGGCAGTCATGCTGTTCTTTCATCCATCATAGCCCAAAGTAAAGAGGTCGAGATGTCCATTTCACGAACACAGCTGGCACTGATTGCCAGATGCCTAGCTGGGAGCCTCAATAGTGAGACTGATTGATTAGGCCCTGGAGACTGAACAAACCTGTCACCCCCGGAAGGGGGTCTATCCAGGTGAAGGTTGAAACACATGGATGGTAAGTTGGGAGTGTTTGTGCTAATGCTACTTTGTAGACAACAGTCCTCCGAGCTGCGGTTCCAGCACCGTATAGCAGCACTAAACAATGAGGTCTAGTTTACCAGGTACCACTAGCTCTTCCCTTTTTGGTATCATTCCACACATGAATCATGCCTGGCTGAGAAGAAGTATTCTACATGCGGGTGATGGTGATATCTAGATTTGCTGTCTATCCTAGAGCATGGATAATAAGGGGTGTACAGCTTATTGATGTAGTAAACAATTCATGTACTTTTGATGGTAGTGTTGACACTGACATCATAGTTGAGAATAAATTTATGGCCAGAGGCTATCAGAGGTAAAAGGCTCACAGCACAGACTAACACTGAGCATCCGTCACATTCTAGTACAGTATACTTCAAGGGTTTTAATACTTGGGACCAGATTTTCAAAGGTATTTAGGTGCCTTGCTTGCTTGGGTGCATTATTTCCTTTCCAAGAGTGTTCATCATCATACTCACTGCTAGGAATAATAGATTAGATGTAGAGCTAGTTATAGACTCAGAAGGTCATAGGTTAATCTTCCCCTCCAAACAATGTGAATATTTTCACATGGCCAAAGGTAAGAAGGTAAAAACCAAGGGCCAGATTTCCAAAGATATTCAGGCACTTAAAGATGCAGCTAGATGTCAAGTGGGATTTTCAAAAGCACCTAAGCAAGCAAGGCACATAACTACCTTTGAAAATCTGGTCCCAAGTGCTAAAGTTTGCTTGTTTGGTTACAGAAATGTGTGTCAGCAGTTTGACTATGGACCAAGCACACCCTGCATGCCTGCTTCCCTACAGAACTTTCAGAACTGCCTAGTTGGGGGTTTCAATGGCACATCCTCACAGCTCTTAGTGGCACACTCAATATATGCACTCCATTGGCATGGTTAATCCCTTCCTACTATGTTTTGCATTGTCTGCTTAGCGTATTGGGGTACTTTGTATAGTATATATAACCCTTAATGAAAAAGAACAATTTGTACATGAGATAATGTAAGATAAATGTGGAGAAGAAACCCTGTGTTCAGTGCAATTAAATACATGCTTTCTAGTTGGCTTTTTTTTTTCATAAAACACACACATAATGTATTACACAAGGCCAGGATTTGATCTCTCTCTATAGTTTTGGATGGTCAATAACATTAGTATGTTGTGCATGCATCCAGAACATGACAATTTAAATCACATGTTAATTTAATAGCTAAGGAAATTCAAGGATTGTCATGGTCGGATATGTTTAGCTTTTTGAGTCTGACCAGTTGGCTGCAGGATTTCACTCCATAGTTTCTAGACCTGATAAATAATGATGATGATGCATTAAATGTATGCAGGGTTACCTATTAAGGCTGTATATCAAGAGGTGAGATTGGTTCTCATTGAGATTCTGTCTGTACATTCACGTTGTGTCCGTAGGGAATGTTTCTCCTTGGGCATTACAGGTAAGGTCGGAGTTGGATATAGCTGACCCCTCATATCTTTATTTAAGATCCAGAAGGGTCTTTAGCCAGGTCTGATTTTCCTTCAGGGAATTGTCTAGGATTGCCTGTCCAGATTGAGCTTTGCCCAAGTGACTGATCCTGCAGTCATTTGCTGAGGCAAAGTGTTTATTAGTTTTAATGGGCTGTTTTCCCTGAGTAAGCCTTAAAGACTCCAATAGCTTGAGGTTTCAGAGATGCTTCCAAAGTAAACAAGACGAGAGACGATTTGATCTTCCCTAATCGTCTCCTTCTGTGGTGTAGGAGGCTCTGACTGGAGAACCCAGGACAGAGGAGAATGTGTCACAGGAAGGAAGGGAGGATGAACTATCACTCCATGAAATATGTGGAGAAAATCTGGCCAGGCAGATGGAACGCAGTGCACCACAATGTCCCTGGAAGGCAAAACTGGCACGTTAGCTGGTCTAATCTCTTCTCTATTAGTCAGAGTTTCCACAGAGTTCTGAAGATGTAAAGTGCGAATTATTAGTAGATTAGTGGGTTCTCACCCTTTCCCACACAATGCACCTTTCCTTAAGATGGTCATTCTCTTATGGGTACCTTCCCCCAACTGGCCTCCCAGGACTGATACTAAACCTCCTTATGGAAACTTTTGGCAGTTAATTGCATGAGAAATTATTAAAAGGACAGAAGTAAAGAAAGAAGATGAAAATACACTTGTCTAATGTATCAATTTGGTTGCACGTCCCCCCATTTTGTATCTCTCCTTCTTATTTCCCTTCCCTGGGCATGAGACTTTCTATTTATTAGGTCCATATCTCGCTTTGGTGATTGCAACCATAGTCTCTCTCAGTGGCACTGCAGTTTGTTTCTGGCCTCCTTTGTGTTTGCTGCCCCTCTCTGGTTTTGATGTATTCTGCAAATGTGATAAAGATTGACTTTACCCCCAAAGAAACACCCGACAAAGGAAGACATGAAGCAGCTGCAGAGAAGCAGAGGTGCTTGGAGATTTTTTTTTAATTTGGTTGGTAAAAAAAAAAATTGTTTTTTTGGAAAGTGGTAGCCCAAAACTAGTGCTGGACAGGGCTGCAGTTTGTGAAAAATGTTACTACTTGAAGCGTGAGAGGTGTTTTAATAGGGAGAAGGAAGCACTTCTGTGGACCACTTGGAAGTTCATCATAGACCGTCCACAAGTCACACTGTATTAGATTAAGGCTAACATTTTCAAAAGCGGCTGCTGATTTTGGGTGGCTCAGAGAGGGTTGCCCGGTTTGAGAATTTTCAGCTTCATTTTCAGAAGTACGGAGGATCTGCAGCTCACACTGCCTTCAGCTAGAGTTGTGAGTTCTCAGCACCTCTGAAAACCAAGTCTAATATGTTCTCAAGTTGGCCATCCAAAAACTGGGCACTCCTAATGAGTGGCCACTTTTGGAAATTGGGCTATAAATAACAGGGAAGCAAGAATTGAGGGAGTTAAGCAGACAGCAAAACAAACTGTGATTCAGGAAGAAATTCTGTCCATCACCATGTTAGGAGATGTCTTGCTATCTAGAGGCTCTGTCGTGGTTGAACGGTCTCAATTCCCACTGAAGTTGATGAACACTAATTTTTTATTTAGCCTGTAATCCATGTTAGCATATACCTGACATCTGTGCTAGGTACTTTTGGTACAAAGAGAGACACTTTTTCCACAAGACTATTCATAAAAGAACTGGACTAAAAACACATTTGACTTTGACTAAGCCTAATGAAGTTACCATGAGGGAAAACTGAGGGCATAAAGATTTCTTCTGTGGAATGTGGTCTGGTTGTTCCAGCAAATGACTGGGAGTCAGAATTCCAGGGTTCAAATTGTGGCTCTGCCACTGATTCACTTGATACTGTTGTAGCTGTAGGCAACTCATTTCCCTGTGCCTCAGCTTGCCCATCTGGAAAATGGGTCTAATGCTTACCTCTCTGACTGAAGTGTTATGAGGCTTAATTAATCAATCAATCTTTGAGGTGCTTTGAGATTCTTAGAAGAAAGGTGCTACACAAAGGTCCAAAGTTCTGAAGTGAGAAACACTGCAGTATTAAACGCTACCCTTCCCCCCAGCACATTGAGGTGGGCAAAATCCTTTAATGAAGCCCAGCTATTTCTCTTGACTTTATCTCCTATGCTCTCACAGTGGTGCGATAGCATTTCAGGAGCACTTTACATTTTATTGTTTTACTACTGACTTTTAAAAAAATCTATATTTTTAATGAACATATTTTTCAAAGTGGATAAATACTCACGTATGACCATGAGATCGTCAAAAGTTTTGTGCTGCTGCTGCTGCTTTGGGAGTGGGTGAGAGCTGGATGAATGAATGTTCAGAGGCAGGTTCCAAAAGTGTGAAATTCACACAAGTTTCTGTGCCCCGCTTATGTCCTATGTACGTCTTCAAAACAGGGCTTAACTGAGAGTGAAGTGGTGCACAGACTTTGTGAATTTCACCTAGTTCCTGCAGTTAGATCCATGCATAGATTTTGTGCTGGCTCATCTTCAAAGGGGTAAATTCATCTAGATCTTGCAATGAGATCCAGGCAAATAGACCCTTGAGCCCTTGTGAAACCCAGTTAAGACAATGGGGCTCCATTAAGGCACAGGGGGTGGATTCCATTTCATGATCAGGCTGTTGTAAGTAATTGTCCACAGAGAAAGAATGATGTAATTATAAATACCTAGGGATTAAGTGTCCACCTTGCTCAGGCAAAACTTCCTAGAACTTTGGGTGACAGGATGAGACCTGCAATGCCTGACCGAAAAGTCACTGTGTATTTGTTCAAGATAGTTTTTCTGACTGTAAGTGACTGAAATCCTTTCCTTGTCATATAATCATGAATAAAGTAGCGTAAGGGGACAAGTTAATGATCTGTTATTGCAGCGTGTTGATGAGAGCTGTAATAATGAGACTTACTGGATTCCATCTGGGCTTAACTCGACTGAAATGTATTTCTCTGCTCCTTAAAAAATGTCTTGGCAGCTCTCTCCACATCCTAGTCACTTTTGACCCAGAAACTGACAATTTCAGTGCCTACGGGGAGAAAACTACACTGTGCTGGCACCAGTTACTACTAACAAGGGTTGATATAAACTGTAGAAAACCAATGGGGAGCGGAGAGCAAATCCAATGAAATGAAGGCAGGCAAACAATGTGAAGCTTTCAAGGCGATATTTGCAAATGATATGGCTCACACTTCCTCCACCTAGAATGAAACTGACAATAAGCTGCCTATATGTTTGACACCTTTGTTAAATGCAGTGTGATACAGCAGAATCTTTGGGTAGCAGGGAATATACGGAGTAAAAGTTTCCATCCCTTTTTCTTATCATGTCTACATTTTTATGTAGTTATCCAGCTCTGTGAGACTCTCACCGGGGTGGGGGAATACGTGCTCAGTGTCCATACTCCGCTCACTGTGGGTGAAATTCTTTCCTGTGCAGAAGCCCAGACCAAGGAATCATTTATATCCCACTTTAGCCCACAAGTTGGAGTTTAAGTGATGCAATAGAGGTTGAGCCCTCCCTTTGCACAGGTGTGAAATCCAGCCTCCCTTCATATTTTCCCCAGGAGCATGGCAACGTGCACTTGGTTACATTTCTGTTTCTTGTTAATTCAGTGCTGGGGGGACGGGGGGTGTTTGCTGCTGGTGAGTGCATCTTTGGCACAGAGCCTCAGTGTCACTGCAAATAATATCATTGCACTCGTTGATTTTTTTCAGTAGTTATTTCTATATGGGGAAGTTTAAGATTTTCATTCCATTCGAGTCAGATTCATCACCAATGCAAACTTTTTTTATTTGGCTTTGACTGGATATTAAAATAGCTAAAAACCTTTCCCTGAAACGATGTTTTTAGGAGTGATTTAGACCTCCCCAAGTTAATAACCTTTTTAAGCAGCTTGATGTGCCCGTGGAGAATTTGAAATGATACACTCACATAGTGCTAGTTTGACCATACTATGAGACTTTTCCCCACTGCTTATTCACAGTATTGAGAGGTTTCACTGTGTGCTATATGTGGTTGCTAGAACTCTTGTTTTATATTCTTTTTGTAGCAAGACATTGGAAATGCTGCATTAGCAAAATTCATTATCGACACAAGTGCCTTTTATGGAAATTGACATTACATTTCCAAGGAGCGGGGCGGGGGAGTGGTGTTTATATGAAATCATCAGTAACACGCGGACCAGGAAATGACATGCATGCACATAGCATTATAGGGTTCTCAGCTAGTTTGGAGAACTCCACACAGCGCCAAGGTAGACCCACACAGTCAGTCTAGATTAATTTTCTGCTTTAGCTACCCCAAGGGCTGCTTTTGACTATGCCTACATAGGAGCTCCTCATGCGACCCTTTAAGCAAATAGGAATTTTACCATTTATCTCACTAGTACTGGGCCCCTATCACCTGCCTTGAGCTCAGCTTGCCAGCCTGAGACTTCCTGTTGTTTTTGCTTTGCCCTGGGCCTGTCTCCTTTTGTCCCTGTTAAGCCAGGGTGATGACAGGAACAAACAGAAGCTGGTGGCTGCCTGTTGGCTGCTACGCAGGGGCCTGTTGGGGCTGTGAAGAGCCCCCAATTGCTGTGAAGGTGTCTGCAGTTCTGAGTAGGATGATGTGTTGCATTAGAAGAGTTGGACGGCTACATGTGGCGTTTGGGCTCTATTTTGATTGCTCCTCAATCTAGCTATTCAGAGTTAGCCCAGTGTAATGATGTCCCTGGATGGGTTGGCTGCAGGGATTGAATTTGGGCTCTCTCTATTTACTAGCATAAGCCTTTACTGCTTACGCAAGAGGACCAAGACTCATAATCCACGGTTCATGGTCCAGCCAGTAAGAGTCTCACTTTGCTGGTGAGGGTTACACCACAGTCCCCAGAAGCACTAAGATTTGTACCTAGGTGGTAAATTTTTCATTTTTGGTTCCAGTGGTTGTTTTCCCAGGATTTAACTTTTCCTTCCAGTACAGATTCCAGAAAACGGGTGGCTTGGGGGGAAGAAACAGCACTGCAGATGGCAGTGAAACCTCAGCTCTCCCCCACACAAAGAGATCTGTGCCTCACAAACTACGACAACACAATATCAACCAGGATTCCGGCTGCTCACTGAAAGTGGGTGTAGTTTCCCCCACCAGATGCATGTATGTGGCACCAATGTAGCATTGCTCTAAGCCTTTATTCTGGTTGTGGCCAACCCAAAGCCCTCCCCATAAACTCTTCCATCTCGGGGTGGGAATCAGTTGCAGAGAGGACTGTGCATAGAGACCATTGTGCAGCTGGCGTGGCCACACATGTATATGCTTATAAGCATGTGTTCCGTGCCCCCTGTCCTTTGGCCACGCCCTGTTATGAACCTCCAATATTCCTATCTCAGCAGCCTTGTGGAGCTTTCTGTCTGCAGACAGTATTTTCAGGGGAACCAGAAGTGAAGCTGCCATCTTCCACTATGTGACTGGCATGGATTTGGGCAGTGGTTTTCTGGCAGGTGCCCACACACAAGATGAGCCAGAATTCAGTCCAGGATATTAGTCTGGATTTCTACGTAACACATGCAGGTCCCAAATCAAGCCAATGAATCCGTTCACAAATGTTGCTCAGTGCAAACAATTTCTTTCATTATTACTAATCAATGGATTGCGCTTTATGGTAACAAAATCAGAGCGATTAAAGGCAAACTGCAAACTTTTCTTTTTTAAAAAAAGTGAAAAATCTAGTACGGTGTCTTGGCTGCTTAGTGACACACATGGTACGTGGGACAACATACAGGCCTGGCTCTGCCCATGTGCTGGCGACATCATTCCCAAACATTGCTGTTCCAGTGAGATGGGTGTTCATGCACAACTATATCCATCCACAGCACTTAATAACTACTCATAACACTGATACTTCACAGGAATGATGCAGTGACCTCTGGCAACAAAGGGGTGATGGCCAGAGGCCTAGATGCTGCTGCTACCCTTCTTTTCACAAGTAATCCCATTGACTTCAGTCGGGTTATTTGTGTGCCTAAGCACTACTCAAGTGAGTACAGTCAGGCAGGATTGGGCCCATTAACTCTTCTGCTTCATGGGACAATCTTTTACTATACGCGTGTACAATGCCTTGCACAGCAGGACTGTGATCCCATCTGGGCTTGTTGGCACAGCTGTAACAAAACAATCAGTGAGACTAATCAGCTCCTCTGGGGAGGGGCTGTGTTGTTTATTCTTCTGGTAAAACCAAATGGGGACTGAATAAAAAATGAGTAAGGGCCATCCCAGGACTGGGATTCACCAACTCTGGCAGCGAGACTGTATTTCTTACAGGTACACTGCAAAATTTTGGAAAAGAAGGAAAATCTCTGGTAAAGTCCCCAGACCAGTACGGTTCTGTGTGTGCAGAGAGGCAAATCCCAAACAAGAGCATATTAACCAGGCCTCTTTCCTGGCCCTGCTGGGGCACCCATTCCGATCCCTTCTCCCCCCTGCCGCCGCCCTCTGATGACATTATGTGTCCTCTGCTCTGAGGTGTTTGAGATGCCACCAGCCCTTGCAAGGGGAGGCTGGCTCCTGAGTGGAGTATTTGGGGGGGTACAGGAAATGACTTGAATGGGGCTTAGTTTCACACTGTAAGGTCACGCTTACATCTGCAATCTCTGGCTCTTCATGAATTGTTATTGAACACTTATACAGAGTCCTCATTTGGGCCAAACTTCGAAGTTTGGCCCAAATGAGGACTCTGTATAAGTGTTCAATAACTCAGGGAAAGCTGTCGGAGGGAGCTTTCCCTGAGTCAGGACTGCGCGAAAACAGAGCTCCAATCTGGCCCTTAGTTACAGTCCAGTAGCTTGATCGCTAGGTCACTTATTAAACTACTTCTCTGAATGGTGGATATGACATATCTTCCAGCTGGTCTGTGTCTCTCCTGGCCACATCCCCAGAGATGGCAGAATTGGGAGCATTTCCAGACCTCTGGGCTCTGGAGTATAATTCAAGAATCCCTTTTATCCTCTAAGAACTACTACTAAGGGCTAAATTGTCCTGGTACACTGGGCCTTGCAGAAGGGGGTGGTGCAAAAGTGCATTGCCGGAGAGGGAGCTCCTGGAGGCCTCAGCATACCCTGGGACTAGGAGCATCACACACCCTGTACCTCCTGTGAGAGACAGGCTCCTGGCAACTCAGCAAGGGGCAGGGAACCTAGGATATATTTGGGAGAGCATAAGGATGTCCATTGTAGCTGGTCCCTGTGACGGTGTGCAAAGGGGGGGTGAGGGCTTCTGTTTGCTCTTCCCACCTCTTGTGCATCTGTGTACACAAAGTGTCTCTCCATGTTTGTTTAGCTTTGCCAGAGGAAGCTCAGCGTGCAGGTGTGAGTTGTAGCCATGCTGAATATGAAATGGGACTGTAGATTTTCCATCACAAGCAAGATGCTTCCCTTTTGTTCCGTAAGAGTGGTTCTGGATGTGATCTCGGCAAGTAAAGGAATGGGATGGCAGCAAGTAAGGGATGTATTACACACCAGACCAGTATGTGAGGAAGGCTCATCTAACTTGAACCGTACGGTTGGCGCACTGGTTCTGCATACATTGGGTTATTGGGACATCCAATAGAACGAGCAAAATGGGAGATCCCATGTCGGCATCTCGTAGGCTCACATAATGGTTTTTACTTTTTAAAACTTAAGTATTATTTTTTTAAATTGAATTTCCGTTTGGTAAAAGTGATTAACAGGAGAAACAGTTATCTCCACCTTGTGAGTTTGCACATGCTTCAAGATATGTCTTGATTACTGATTTGCATTATTATATAGTTGACATAAAAGAGATGTTCACTGTCTAAAGGGGTCTTTTAACTATGTGCACTTAGTCAATAGCTCAGTATGTGTTGCTGCTTCTATCTATCTACTGTACATAGTTACTAAATGTAAGCAAGTGTATTTTTCCCAGTGTTGTGAGTTCTACCTGTCTTGATGCTATCAAAGAAAGGTATGAACCATATGGTTGCAAAATGAATTTTCTTCTGTACAATCTATAGAGGAAAACTGTAAAGATTTGAAACCTGCTTGTAACTACATTTGTTAAAAAATGTTGTACAACATAATCCCAGACTGTTGACACTTTATGCATGTGGTAATAAAAAGAAAATAAAGATTTTAAGAGGTTTATGGTTTGTCTGTTTGGGGCTATCTATTGTTTTCACATTCTTGGGTTCTTTCTGGTTGGAAAGAGATTTAAGAGTGTGTTTATTTCTGTTAAAAATGGATGGATGAACATCCCTGGTGGCTTAAATCCTCTGTATCCACAGAAAAGCTATGGAATGGGGAGGAAAAAGACATTATATCACCTTACCCCTTAAACAGAGGAACCCCTTTTAAAATATAGGTCTCTTTCCATATTCATTCAGTCCTCGGCCTCTCTGCTGAGAGTAACAATGAGGTTGCCAATTGGTTCCAGTTCTGGTGGCATTTTAGCAATCTCGACATTTGTCCACTAGGAGACATACCAACTCATTCTGCCTAGCCATCAAATAGCCTTCAGTGGCCGTTAGGCTGTGGTCACCACCACCCTGATCTGGGATCACAGCAACAACCTAAAAGCAAAGTGTTCCATAGTCAAACACTTTTATTACGGAAAATAATTTGGTAGCGTTGTGGAGGTTAGGATCACATCAACAGAGCTAGGCAGAAAGTAGTTTTGCAAAAAGTTTTGAAATGTCAAAGTTGGTTTTGTTTCTAAGTGTTTGAAGTGGAACCATTTTTTTGTTTTTCTCATACCATTTTTGAAAGAAATATTGAAAAAACAGTATCAAAATGATTACTAATTCTTTTTGTTCAGCCCGTTTTGGAGTAAATGGGATATTTAGATAACCACTTAGATAATGGTTTTGATAATATTTTGTATCAAAATATCAAAGCAAAGGCATGGCATTTTTATTTTTATTTTTGCAAAAAAATTGAAAATGTCAACTATTTTGCAAAAAAAAAAAAAAAAAAACCCAAAAAAAAAAAAAGGCCATTTTTTCAAATGAAAAAAACCTTCTTGTCCTTAGCATTTTGACCAGCATATTAAATGGAGGCTCAGACTAACCAATGGCTGAATTCTGTTGAAGGCTCCCTAAGCAGAGCTGTGTTGAAGTGAAACGTTTTGCAAAGATTTCCCAGAGTTGTCAATAGGCCTGATTTTGCCCCTTTCTGATGTGCATATGGAGTAACTCCATTGAAGTCAGTGGAGTTACACTAGTGTCTCTCTGGTGCCCAGGAAGTGAGAGGAGAATCTAGCACAGTGTGTCAAGAATAATATACTAGAGGCTCTTTGCTGCCTTTTGCTTTCATTGGAATTCCTTAGACATCTCTTGACAGTGATGCACATCTCTTCAAGGTAAAAGCACAATCTGAGCACATGCTCACGGTCAGTGAATTTGCAAGTGAGGTGTACTACAGCCATCACTGGCATGATCCTTACATTGGCATCATGTGCCATTAACGTTTCACGCTGAACAAATAATCCTCAAACCAGGCTCATCTCCCCAAGGTGAGGATAGAAACCACAGAGGACCAAATTCACCCCTGACGTAACTCAATTGACCTCGCTGGAGTTGCAGCAGGGATGAATTTGGCTTGTTATCTAAAAGAGACCTAGCTGGAATTTGACACGCCTCTTAATTGGACCAAGCAGGTCAGATTGTGATTATTGGCACCTTAAGGAATAAACCTGGATTAAGTTATGTGTTGGTGTAGAGCAGGATGAGTCATGAAACACACAGAGCAACTCACTTCAGGCCTTTCAGGAACTCCTCTGCCTGTTAACGCTAGGGAGCAGTGAATTCATGGGAAAACCACATCTATTTTATACTGGCCCACGCTGTCTTGTAACTGCACGGGCACTGAACAGAGCCCATTCATCTGCTGCCCTCATTAAGGACCGAGAATAAAGAAACTGAATAAAGCAGTGAGGAAGGCCAGCTTTCCTGTTTATATGTATGTGTGACGGGGCGTGCGGGGTGTATGCAGCACCTGCCTAGTCAGAATGATATCTGAGTAATACTCACATAGCACCTTCTGCTTTGCAAAAGGATTGGACCCTATCTTTTAGCACCCTCCTCCTACCAGCCCAGACTTCGCTCTTGCTAAGTCCATTCACTCCCTGGCTTAACTCGGAGCTCTCTCAAGGAACCCAGGGAAGCAGTGTCCAGCAGGATTAGCTGTTTTATTTTAAGCCTCATTAACAAACAAGTCAAAACCTTGCAGCCTCCTCTCTCAAGGTCTGTGCAGGCCGTGTAGGCCCCTCCCCAGATGTGTCCCTCCCAACAGTAACTTCAGTAACCAAACTTTCCTGGCTCTTACCTCAGAGCCTCCACACAGTCTCCCTTCTGCCCTTTTGGTTTCTGGCGCAATTCCTCTCTGCAGCAGCTCCAATAGCTGTCCATTGGGAGCACAGCCCCATGCCCCTCAGCTTTGTGGAGGGCGTTCTCCTGCCAATTCCTGCTGCCCTCTCTTCATAAGGGTCAGCTAACAAAACTCCAGCTCTTTCTCAGGTGCAGTGCCAGCCAACTGCAGGCCTCTGACCCCCGAGGAATGGTCTCTCTTATACCGTCACATGCCGCTGCTGCTTTTTTGACTGCTACAATAAAAAAGGATCAAGCTCTATTTATTTATGCTCAATCCCCTTGTCATGACACAATTGGAATCATAGAAATTGGGGTGGGAAAAGACCTCATCTATTTCACCCATCCTGTGACCAATTATCCTTTCATTCTCCATTGCTTTGCCTGTTCTAGTTTTAAGCATCTCAAGCACTTGGGCTTCTACCAGTTCCCTTGGATAACAGTCGAAAAGGAAACCCATTTGCAATTTTTTTCCTGTTGTTTGTCCAAATTATTAATTATCTTCCTAATATACTCCTATGCATCATCCTATGTATTCCGCTCCCTCCTTGGTGTTTTCCTTCCCACTTAGGGGTATGTCTACACTGCAGTGAGACGCCCGCAGCCGGCCTATGCCAGCTGACTTGGGTTCGGGCTAAGAGGTTCTTTAATTGCAGTGTAGACGTTCGGGCTTGGGCTGCAGCTTGAGCTCTGAGACCCTCCTACCTCACAGGATCCTAGATCCCGGACTCCAGCCTGAGCCCGAATGTCTACACTGCAATAAAACAGCCCCTTAGCCCGAGCCCCATGAGCCTGAGTCAGCTGGCATAGGCCAACCACAGGTTTTTAATTACAGTGTAGACAAACCCTTAGTAGCTAAATGAAATAGATTTGGCTCAGAACATAAGAACGGCCGTACTGGGTCAGACCAAAGGTCCATCTAGCCCAGTATCCTGTCTTCAGACAATGGCCAATGCCAGAGGGAATGAACAGAACAGGTAATCAACAAGTGATCCATCTCCTGTCGCTCGTTCCCAGCTCCTGGCAAACAAAGACTAGGGACACCATCCCTGCCAGTCCTGACTAAAAGTCATTGATGGACCTATCCTCCATGAATTTGTCTAGTTCTTTTTTGAACCCTGTTATAGTCTTGGCTTTCACAACATCCTCTGGCAAGGAGTTCCACAGGTTGACTGTGCGTTGTATGAAAAAATACTTCCTTTTGTTTGTTTTAAACCTGCTGCCTATTAATTTCATTTGGTGGCCCCTAGTTCTTGTGTTATGAGAAGGAGTAAATAACACTTCCTTATTTACTTTCTCCAAACCAGTCATGATTTTATAGACCTCTATCATATCCCCTCTTAGTCGTCTCTTTTCCAAGCTGAAAACTCCTAGCCTTATTAATCTCTCCTCATATGGCAGCCATTCCATACCCCTAATAATTTTTGTTGCCCTTTTCTGAACCTTAGCCAAGTCCAATATATCTTTTTTTAGATGAGGCGACCACATCTGCACGAAGCATTCAAGATCTAGGTGTACCATGGATTTATATAGAGGCAATATGATATTTTCTATTTTATTATCTATCCCTTTTTTAATGATTCCTAACATTCTGTTCGCTTTTTTGACTGCTGCTGCACATTGAGTGGATGTTTTCAGAGAACTATCCACAATGACTCCATTATCTCTTTCTTGAGTGGTAACAGCTAATTTGGACCCCATCATCTTATATGTATAGTTGGGATTATATTTTCCAATGCGCATTACTTTGCATTTAATCTCGACTTGTAAATCAGTCCTTTTATCATTTTGGTTGCTCCCCTCTGAATTCCCTCCTCTTTGCAGAGCATCCCTTTCTTCAAATGGCTTAATGGAAGACAGCCTGCTAACATTCTTTGCCACCTGCCATTACCTTTCAGAAACCCACCAAAGTTGCATAGCAATAGTGTATACGATTAGATTCTCTCAGGTACCTGGCAATAGGCATCATAACTCCCACGCTTCCTCAAATGAATGCACATAGTGCAAAGCTGGTGTTAATGTGCCCTGTATTCAGACTCCTTTCCCACAAGCCAGCTCTTCCCAGTCACAGTAAGAATAATCTGCACAGGCGTGTTGTATCCTAAGTCACGGGGAATTTCTTAAAGCAGTGGGTCTCAAACTTTTTTTTTTTCTCGGACCACTTGAAAATTGCTGACAGTCTCAGCAGACCACTTAATGATCTTTCCAAATGTTGTTTGTACTGTTTGCTAACTATTGTAAAGTGCTTTGGATAAAAGTGCTATATATATATAAAAAAATAATTAACGTTTTTCTATTCTCCAAATAAAAGTACACAACTCATATTTTACTATCAGTAGTCTTGCCTTTCTAATGCGATGGATGTGCCCTTTCTCCCCCGCCGCGGCAGCCCCCAAGCTGGGGTTGGGAAGGAGGGGTGTCTCTCCCCCGCCACAGCAGCCACAGAGTTGAGTCTGGGAAGGAGGGCAATCTCTCCCCGGCAGCCGCAGCCCTGGAGCTGGGGAAAGACGCCTCTTTCTCTGGCCGCCACAGCCCTGCACATCCCAAATTCTCCCCACCCCCTCTTCTCATCCTACTGCCCCTCCTACCTACCCCCTATTCACCCCAAGGCCACCACCTCACCTTACATGTGCATCTTCTCCAGTGTCCAGGCACCTAATTAGTGGAGCCACGCCTACCATGCCAGGCCTCAATTGCTGTGACAGCGCACAGAGCAACAGGTGGTTCTCTCAGGTAAGCAGGTCGTATAATATAGGCAGCTTTAAATATTGCAAGGAACACCCTGCTGTGTACCCACTGCGTGACAAGCATTTCCCAGGGTGTGCCCAGGTCAGACTTTCCTCTCCTAGTAGTTACACCCACTGCATGCAGTGAAGCTAATGAAAAGGTTATTCCTTTCCACTATAAAGGTTTCAAACACACATGGGTTGGCTCTTTGTTGACACTATGATATCAATTAATATCATAGTTCAGTACTGCCAACCTCAGACATTCAAAAACCATTCCCAAAATCATGAGATTGACTTAAAAATCATGAGGTTTTTTTAATATATTGGATTCTTTTTTTTTTGCTTTCTGTGTGCACTTGAGTCACATTTTTTGAGCTGTTCTCCATAACCCTGAGAGCTAGAAACTTGCTTTTTTTCTGATGGAAGCTGAGATTCTTACGCAATCTCTCGAATCCACAAACTGCTGCTTTCAGTAACACTTATGCCCAGACTCAGAATAAAATTGTGAGAGTTGGCAACGCTGTCAGATTTATGACATTTCACACATGAAGTCTTGCTTAATGCAAAGCTGAATGTATGTCTTTGTCCAACAGCCATGCCTCCTCGGACTGGGATCTCCACTGAAGATGGGTCCTGGAAAATACTTGGCTAGAAGACCTCTCAGTAAGGATTGGTCCTAGTGATGTGATTAAATGTAGGGTGTTCTTCCCTCTGACTCAGTAGCAAACCAGTGCTGCAGAGGAGGAGTTAGGCAACACAGCTGCAAGTGTCTTTACAAAAACTCCATTGATCCTGACCATTTGTGAACACTGAAAATCTCAGGGTCCTTGTGCCAAGAATAGAGGTGTTAGCCCCAGTGATCAATCTAAATTCCAGCTTGAGTTATTATCACTCTCTCGCTGGTATTTTAAGTACAACCTATTACCCTGGGCCAAGATTAAAAAAAAGAGAGAGAGAGAGCCAAAGGCTAGGCACCTAAAAAATGGCCAATTTTACAAAATGCTGAGCTCCCAGCTATTGCCCTCAATGAGAGATTTTTAAGTACCCAGCACTTTTGAAAATCTCGCGACTTGCTCAGGTGCCTAAATGGGAGCTTTGGGTAGCTGAGCTCTTTTGAAAATCTGGTCCTCGGAGCCTAATTTTAGGCTCCCAATTTTGAAAAATCTTGGCCTTGATATCTAAGCATCTACCAAAATCCCCCTGCACTTTCAAATGCCTGCGGCATTCTTCTTCACTTTTTGTCCTGGGTGCCCGTTGTTGCACACTATGAACCAGCTGCTGCTCTCCATTCTAGAGGTGATGGCATCACTCCACCAGAAACCAGAGGACTGAGCTAGAGGAATGGGCACTATGGGCCCGGGCAACAGGAGCAACAGCAGATCAGAAGAAGGAGAGCTGACTTTGACACAGTCCCCCTTCCTGCTGGATCTGGTGGTGAGCTGGAGATAGGCTTCCCAGTGCAGCAGATGACTTCATGACATCCTTTGGTGTTGAACAATGTTCATAGGCCTAAGCCACCCAGATCCATGTAGAGCTGGCTCGGAACTTCCCCAAAGTCCTGAGATGCTGGAATCCATATAAGGTTTTGGTTGGGGCCCATTGGGCTTCATTTCAGTTGCTTTTACCATGTTCTTAGTCTTGCTTTTCCTATGTGAATTCACTGCTGGAGAAAGTCAGTGACTTGACAGCTCTGCAGGCTGAAATGCTCGATTCACCCCCTAATAGGTACAGCTCCAGGAATAACAGTGCAATGGCATTCGATTCCTCCTCACGCCCCCACATCCCTGACCTATCTGTCTGATCCCTGCCCTGGATGGATCGCTTCTAGGAAGGAAAGTCTAGTTCAGTTTCCATGCCCATTTAATTGTTCGGTTATTTAAAAAAAGAACTTTGGCATCATTCAGTAATGAGCCCAACCCCTAGGACATACATTAAAGACACTGCCGTATTTTGGACTACTACTATGGAATACTGTTGTGTTTGTCATATGGAGTTTTCTCTTTGGGGAGCTTTTCTTGCGGCCACAGGCTCCTGGGTGGTGATTGGGAGGAGGGAGGGAAACAACAGCCCCTCCCCCAGGGCCACCATCAAGGGTTGGGCCCTGCCCCCTCTGGAGCCAGAAACACTGAAGAAGCAGGCAGCCAGTGTGAATTCCCCACCTTCCTGAGGCTGGTGGAGCTTTGGCTTCTGGCTTCAGCCCTGGGGTGGCGGGTTCTGGTCCCCAGCCACAGGGCTTTGGCCCAGACCCACTGGCCCCCACTGCCTCCCCCAGCCCATTGGCCCTGGCCACACTGCCTCCTCCATTGCCATGGCCCCTGCTGCCTCGCTACCCACCTCCCCATCCAGGACTTAATTTGTCCCCCAGCTTGCTAGGGCTTTGGAAATTTGCTGTGAAATGTGATATTTGTATGTTTGTTAATATCACTTTTCACTGCCTCCCAGCTAGCTAACAAGTCTGCTGCTGTGAAAAGTGATATTAACAAACATACAAATACCACTTTTCATAGCAGCAGACTTACTAGCTAGCAAGTCTTAAAAAAGCAACCAAAAAAGCGAAAGAAACAACAACAAAAGACAAGAACATGCAAGCACCTTATTTTTGTTTCTATTCCGTTTAGGTCCAGTAAAGAATAGAGACAACTGTACATTATTTGTATTATTGAGTTAAAAAAACCAAAAACCCTTACATAAATAAATTACAATAATTTGGCCATGCCTATGTGCATACTTATTTGTTTTTCCTAAAGTTAATTAAGTATTTTAGGAAAAATTGTCAGCACAGTCACCAGCAAGAGTTGGTGGCCGCACTCTGAGGCCACCAAAAAAATTGTTGTGAGAACCCCTGGACTTAGGGTGACCAGACAGCAAGTGTGAAAAATCGGGACAGCGATTGGGTGGTAATAGGAACCTATATAAGAAAAAGACCCCCAAATTGGGACTCTCCCTATAAAATTGGGACATCTGGTCACCCGACCTGGACTAGACCTAGAGATTTCAGCGAGACGTCTCATGTAGAAAAATCCTACTTGGGTGAGTAGAGTTTGCAGAATCGGGCCAGTAGGTATCTGATAGCCACCAGCTCAATTCACATAGGTCACTGAACAGCTGTTTTTAATGTCATGTTATATAAGTGATCTTTTCTGGATTCATTTATCTGAATAAAAACACAGACACAAACAAAATGGCACATACCTGGGACAAGAGCCCAGATCTTAAAATGTTTTAATTTTGATTTTTTTTCCATTTTGTATATTCTCTTGACAAATCACTTGAACATTTTTATTTACAGTAATAAAAATAAATGACTCTTAACCGATGCATGTATAATATACACACTAGAGATACAGTGCAAGAACAGCATTGATTTATTGTCACTTGTTCATAAAGTGCATTGCAGGGGCTTTATTTAATCATAACTGAATGGGAGCGATACACTTTCCTTTGCAATCAACTTACCCATTCAGATTAAAAAGATAATGAAAACAGTTACATAAAAATAATTTGCTGTCCTGATTGTTCTGATTTTTTCCTAGTTCCCAGAATAATAAGTAAAATAGTTCTGAGACAATGTACGTGGGTCTGATCCCACAAGACCCTCTGTGTATGATATTTCCCTTGACTTCTCTGCACGCAAAAGGCTTGCGTGATTGGGGTCTAGATCGGTCAAATGACTTTGTTCCTTCAAAAGGCTTCCCTTTTGTTCACTACTTTCGCCAGCATTATACAGACAGACCGCATAAAAACTATGCACCAGCCAGGTCCCAGCAAAGCATTTAGGCACATACTTAAGTCCACATTCCTATTCAGCAAAGCACTTTAAGCACATGCTTAACTTTTAGCAAGTGGTTAGGAATGGGCTGCAAATTGGGATACTAGTCCTTCTGAGGGCTTCAGTGGGCCCCCTTAGCTGTGTATAAGCCATCCTCGGTCCAGGGATGACTTTCATCCACAGAGCCTGAACCTGCATGCACTCACACCACTCCCCGACTCCACTGGATGCAGGTTGAAGCCCAAAGGGCCCCCTCGTGTGAGATGCCAAGAACTCCCTTACAAGATGCTGAACACCCTTGCCCCCCGCCTGAAGCCAATGGAATCTGAGGGCAACTCAGCACCTTGCAGGATGAGGCCAAACGCCTGGATCTGGAGTGATGCCCCATCTTAAAAAACAATCCGACTCAATCAGATGTTTAGGGCTACATTCTTCCCTAAATCCGTGCCTTTCCCATTGACGTCAGTGGCAGCTGCCGGTGCAGATTTGCGAGCAGAATTTGAATTTGGATCATTGACTTTTAGCTAGGGTTGTCTGTGTGCTTCCAAAGGAAAATTTGGCCTTAAGGGCACAAACTATCCAAAATATAATAAATACCACAGGCCACATTCTGCTTTCAGTTACATAGTGACTTAAATCCATTCTCTTCATGAGAGACTCCAGATTTTCACTGGTGTAGCAGAGCAGAATCTGGCCTGTATTTCTTAAATCTGGCTGAGCTTATCAATTTATCTTTAAAGGCTAGATGCACCTTCTGGTTCATAAACAAATCTCTTCTGACACTGCCGGAGTTGTGCAGCTCCACCCTCAAAGTAGAGCTGTTGTTAAAGCCTTATAGCCAGAAACCTGTCCCTCCGAGTTACAGTTGATCTCTATATGCAGGGCAATATATTCCGCCAGGAGCCTGATTCTGATCTCATCTTGGTGTAAATCAGGAGTAGCTCCTCCGACATTAACTGGTTTACACCAGTGTAAAACTGTTGTAGTGGGGAAGTGAAACAGGCCCCAGGTGCGGTGCTGCATCAACTTTAAATCTAACATCTCCTTTGCCCATAAGTGTCTACATTCTCTTACAGATTTGTTCATTAGTGAAACTTTGCATTGGGATAAGAACTTTTTCTTAGGCAACCCAGATGTCTTATCCCCTTGATCCTGCAATAAAATCATAACACTGCGTTTGTGACTTCAGAGTCTATTGATATGATAATGTGCTGTCAGACATTCAGCCTCCTGACCACTGTAGGATGCATAGATTGTGAAGGGGAAAACCTTTGTCTAAAACACAATTATACTTGACATGAAACAGAATTTATCGAGGCACCCATTATTCTCCTTAACCTACCCAGTTAGTGAAAAAGCCGATCTCCTGCCTGATACTTAGCAGGTAGCTTCACTTTAGCATTTCTCAAGTGGATCACAACAACACTTTCCATATTGTTTTTCCAGTTCTAGACTACAGCAGTTGCAGCCAGAGATGGTTGGTTTTGGAAAATGTTGCCAGTAGGATTTGGCTTTGCAAAACCCAGGGCCAGTTTGGATCCAGAGCCCATTTTATCCACATCCCCAGAAGTCTGGGATAAAAGGGTGTTAGAACAATGATTCTGGATTGCCTTCCCTCGTTATAGACTGTTCCATCTCTCTGCATAATTCACTGTATAGCATTTCATAAAGCTTTCAACTCTCTTCTCTAGGGTCACAGGAACAAAAACCAAGGCAACTGCATTAGCTATTTTGTAACAGGCAATTAAGCCTTTATCATGATGATTCAAATGAAATTGTAAGAAGATCCCAGCGCTGCCACCTCACCAAGAGAAAAAGACTGGCTTTAACGAGAAGAATTAGAGGCAAATACCGTACGCATCATACACTTATTCCTGACAGTTAAAAATGTATTTTGTATGCCACTAATTATCACTATACATTGATACAATTTAAGTAATTATGAAGATCAAAGGCTTACTGTCAAGTAGAGTTAGACCCCCAAATTAGGTTTTTGTAAAAAAAAAAAAAGGAGGACGAACTTTCTAACAATGTGAATAGTAATGTTTTCATTATTTTTATTCTAAATTCAATGAAAACTATTTGTTTGGGATGTAAAAATTGTCACTGCAGTGTTTTGATTGAGACCCCAAAGGTTGTAACTTTCCTGCTAGTGAAGTGAAATTGGCTTGACACAGAACGTGAAAGTGACAACTACAGTTCCACGGACCAAACTGGGGGCGGGGGGAAATAAACAAAAGATAAAATATATTTAAAAAAATTTTTTAAAATGTCAACAATCTAAGGTATGGGTAGTAACACTGATAAAGGCATATTTTTAAACATATGAGACCAGATCCATTAAGTTCAATGCAGGTGCCCCCATTTGGCTTGTGACAGTGTCCCTTTTAGCTGTGCTCCCAAGCTTTTCAAATATTGTGTGTATCTAAGGAATATTTTCCCTTCCCCTCTCCTTCACTTCCACCTCCCCTCCCACCCACCCACCTACCTAGCTACCTACCTCTCAAAAAACCCAACAAAGAGCAACTTAATAAGTGCTTCCTACAACTATGCTGCTGGCTATCAAACATGTGGTAGGAAAGAAAAGGCAAACAAGACACCCGGATGTGAAAAAATTGATAAGCAGATTCATGTTTCTCTGGTCACTCTGAAAGAACACTGGGGGTGGGTTTTGGTGGTGTTAAATATTTTGTGCAATTGCTTGAGGCCAAATTCTTTGCTGGCTTGCACTGGTGTAAATCTGGACTAACTCCACTGAAGTCACCGGGAGTTTTATTGGGAGGTTTATTAAGATCAGGATCTGGCGCTTCATTGTCAGTCAAAAGCCTTTTGCTTGCATGTGAGAACCTTGCATTCCAAGGGGGAGCAATGACTGAGGATCAAGAGTGTCTCAGCGAAAGACACTGGGGCCAGATCCACTCTGTCACTTACAGTGGTGAAAGGAGAGGAAGCTACTGGAACTGGGCTGGAGCGACAAAGGGAAGATCAATACAGATGGCACTTGATCTGCAAGAAGACTATGTCCCTTTGGGATTTGCCATGGTGATGATGATAAGTGAAGGGAGGAGCAATAGCTCCACATGAGGCAACCATGGGTTTGGGGCTTCACAGCTTGGGAGAGGCTGGTGCTGGGGAAGTGGCTGCTGGGTGTGGCATGCTACTCATAAACATGGAGCAAAACTCCATGGTAAAATGCTACACAGGTTAGTGCTGATCTGAGTAGTGTTGACTCCCCACACTGAAAGATTTCATCCATGCAGAGAGCAGCAATATGCAGCAGCAGGGGGGTGGAGGAAATAGGGCCAGGGCATAGAACCTGGCTATGGCATGTCCCTGATTCTGTATGTTGCCCATGATTTCCTACCTGCACTTGGGTTTGCTGGCATTGTTCTTTTCCCTATTCCAAAAGGCAGCCGGCTCTGCTACAGAGATGGGCATGGGGGCTCCTGCTCATCAGTGATCTTTGGTAGGTAAGTCAGTCCCCCCATCCCAGGAGGGAATGATGAGGGGTCATTTTCAGCAATTGTTTCAATGAGGCACAGTTCATCTGTCTAAAGCTGAATTAGTTCACTCTGAACAAGGTGGCAACCTAAACAACAGTCAAACAAAATTCATGTGCTACTCAATAAGGTGGGAATGGGGAAGCAAGGATTTGGTCCTATGGAGAAATCAAACGTTCCTGATATTAATCATTTGACCTTAATACGTATAGCTCTGCAGTATGTTCTCGCTGATATGCAAAGATGCTGAAGATCACTGTTACTATATGTTTAGTGGATAAATAACCTTGACTACATACTGAGCGGTCCCTCCAAAGTACGTCAGATCTTCAGATGGTGTGACTCAGTTTAGGTCTGCTGAAGTCAAAGGATTTATGCCAGTTTCCACCAACTGAGGATCTGCCCTTTATGCTCTGTAAAGCTACTGTTACCTACTTGTATCTTTTATTAATATGACAATAATTAAAGCAGACTCACTTCAATACCTCAGCATTTCGAACAGCTTGTGTCAGTTTTGGTTTCTTTATCGGACCAAATCCAACAGGAGGATTCTTGCCAATAAGCAATGGCCCACATTCCCCAGTGCACTCCAATTGCTTTGTGCAACTCCCATAATGCAAAGCAGCTGTAAATTTGGCTCAGCTGACTAGTTAAACTGTGTTTACAGCTGCTTGGCATCATTAGAGTGCTGCAAAGCATCCACTGATATATCCGGCCCTATCTATCTCATATTCCTCTTCCACCAGATATTCTACACTGGTGTAACTCTACTGACTTGAGTGGACTTCTTCCTGATTTACATTGGTGTAAGAGTGAACAGAATCATGCCCAGTGTTTTGTAGCAATGCATTCCATGGACTCAGCTTTGAAAGACAATAGAACATCGGTGTGTTATCATCTTGCATACAGCTTTACTAACTTGGTAAATATTTCCAATAATTAACCTAGCTCTCCTTAATAAATATTGACAAAGAGAGAGTGCTGCAATGTAGAGCAGGTCAAAATTTTTAGTTTAAAACTTTTTCCAACAAAAATGGAGTATTTTCATACTGCAAATTTTTGAAGAAATGTTCTGATATTTCCACAACTCACTGAAAAACAAACTTGGAGGGGGGACTTCTGGTTTTTTCCCTTTTCTATCCTCCTTTTTCCTGTCCTTCCCTCGTTTTTCTGATAAAGGTGGGGTCAGGGAGGGAGAAAGGAAAAAGGGAGTGAAAAGGCAGAAACAAAACAAAACCCAAACCTGATTTTTTTAATTCAAAAATTGAAAACTATCAATTTGAAAACTTCAATTTTTCTGTGAATTTTCAAATGAAGAGTTTTAGAAATTCTTCATGAAACATACTTAGCACTTTTTGAACATCTCTTGTTGCTTCTCTGAGACAATCACAAGGAAAGAACTAGACTAAAATGTTTCTCCAAAAGACCTGGGTCCAAATTTACCTCTGGTGTAGTTTCATTGGGCCAGATCCCGATACCCTTATTTCAAGGAATTGCACAGTGAATTCCATTCACCTATTCCATAATTAGCACCACTGGAGCACGGTAAGATACTATTTAATGTGAGCGTCTGACTTTAGCCAAGTGATTTCAATGGAGTTACACCTGAAATAGATTTGGCCAGGTAACTGTATTTTACAGGACATGCTCATATAATCTCTGACTTTTACATGGCAGTTTATAATCAGTAACTTCCTCATTTTAGCTAATCACATCCTAATGTAACACTCCTCCTCTGAGTGTCTGACATTGAGGGCCATAAAAGAACATTATTTTGCTTTGATTGCTATGCACCTATGTCATATTTAATCTACAGATCCCTGGAAAGTGAGTAAATTTCATTCACACCATTAAACTCCTTATGAGGAAAATTCTGAAATCAAAACCCTTGATAAAAGGGAATCAACTGGAAATCCAAGAAAATGCAAGATGTTCATTTTAGCTGTGTGCCTAGAGGGAACGTTTAAATGCTACATTTGATTTAAAAATACAAAATAAGCTGCCCAGAGAAACAAAAATACCTGCCCTCTAGATCAAGTCCTATAAAAACATTATTTCAAAATGTTTTTAATTAACTCTGCATTGAGTCTTCACATTTAGGACCTGCAGGAGGTTGTCTGCAACCATGGAAACAGAATAATAAATAAATGAACAGCAAAAACCTTAAATCAAATTGTAAAAATATTGACTAGAATTTGTGCATGTTGTACATTGCTCCTCGTAAAAAAACTGAAAAGCTGGGACACCTTTAGGAGCTAGAAAAGAAGTCCAGGCCCAAAGCACACATTTGAGATTCACAGTTTTTTCATGTGCACTGAGCTTTGCTGAGCTAGAAAGAGACCTTCATTGCACAGCTCCATAGATAAACGATTGGTTCACCTGTATTCAGACATAAATGCGGACACTTTGTCCTTCATGGAACTATAATATTTACATGCGATGTTCTCTCTTTTGTTGTTGTTTTTTATATAATATAAACCTAGGCCAGGTTTGCGACTGATACTGCAGGGATGGGCTATTGTTTGAAAGAGGGATATTTCTGTTTGTAGCACAGGTTCCTTTCTAAGGGAGACAACGCATTTGGAGCATCGATCTCACAGCACAGCAATTTCCTCGCAGTGCGTTGAGAGAATAGGTGGTAAGACAAACCCCCCACTCAAGAGGCAACCCTGGACATTTCACCTATAGAACAGAGTCCCTGTCTATCTCTGAAAGTTATTTTGTTTTTAAAGGAATGCACTAGTCCACTTCTTGGCCAAAATAAAGCACAAGATGAAGGCCACTTCATCATTTTCTCACTAACACCGCAAAGCACATGATAGAGTAGAGGAGCGTGAGGCTAGTGTAGCTTCTCTATTGAAGCAAGTTAATCTAGTAGTTTCGGGAACAAGACGTGTGACGATGTAGGCTTCCCTTTAGAAGAACCAACCACGTTCAGAATATCAGTCTTTGGATCATATACCCCCACCCCACACCCGGTATAAGAGATCAGCATACTATATTAACAATACTGCTAAAGACAATGTGTTATACCTGCACTGGAATAAGTGAAATTAACCTAGGTTCCGATGTCAAGAAAACCTCATCTCTGACTTTCTTCCACTGCTTTCATCGCCCTGGCAGGGGGATTAACTACATAACCTAAAAGGTCCTTTCCTCCCACCTTTAGATTTGATGATGCACCGTAAGCATATCTTTCAGCAAGGAGTTCTCTTGACTCTCACATTATAATAATAAACAATAATCATATCTTAAAGTGCCTTTCATCCTGCAGGTTCTCAAAGTGCTTCACAAACAAACGAGATATAAATATACAGGCATCACTTCACCCACCACTGAAATGCAGCCTCCTCTGAGGTGCAATGCAGCAGCTGAACAGCACATAGCGACACTATACAATTGTTTAGGACAGCAAGGGAAGGGGAATGGCCCTCATTTGTTCCTGACTCAGGATCGTACTTCCTTTCCCCAGCTTAAAGGGGCCAATGTAAATCTTTGACTTCCATGTGCTTTTTTACAAAAATAAACATAAAATCGTAAGACAGGCCACTTGTCCTCCTACCACTGCCCACGGAGCTGTCCAAACCTCGTGGTGCTGAACCGGTCTGGCATGAAAAATATTGGCAGGTTACTGCATCTCACAATGTCCCTTGTATTATTGCATAGCAGAGCAAAACCTGATTATAGTTTTAAAAAAATCACCACCACCACCACCACTAAAAACCCCAAACCCACCTTTCAGGCAGCGAAGCCCCCTGGATATGGTCATTTTTTTAACCATTCCAAACAAACCCAAACTAACAGCAAGCAAATATCGTACACGTTTTTCTAGATCTTGCCCGAGCCCTCAGCATCAGAGCTGCGCTGGGCTCTAAACACGTCCCAGGCCTGACTTTCCCCCGCACTTGACAGGAGTTTGACTTGGGGCGACCCCCAGTGACTTCAGTGGTGTGGGGCGAAGGGAGAGCTGGCCCGAGGCCTTTCCCCGTTCCTAACCGGGACCTCCCCAACGGCCTGCCCCCTCGCTAGGAGGCTTCAGAAGTAAGTAAAGAGTTGCCCGGGCCCTTGAACATTTTCGGGCCACAGGTTTGGCAAACGTGCTGCTCCCCCCTTTCCATTACACCGAGATGAGAAAAAGCATCAGGAGCTGATCTTTTTTTTTTTGTCTTTTTGTTTTGTTTTTAAATTAAAAATAAATAACATGTGTAGGAAAATAAGCATTTTTTAAAGGAGACCACTCGTGTGTTTTTGTTTTTCTTGTTGACATCTTTTTCCAGGGAAGGAGACGCGTCGGTCTGGGACTCCTCCTGCTGGTGGTAATACATCATAACAACGCGGAGTGGGAGAGCATGAAACCATTGGACAATCCGGGCGGCCAAGCACCCTTATACATCGCTGGATGTCCTGGGTCTGGAGGAGAAGGTGGAAGGGACGCACCCGCAGCAGGCCAGCCACAGGGACTTCTGGATGTCCGGGTTCCTGAAGGCGTAAATGACCGGGTTGATGAGCGAGTGACAGGCGGCGGGCAGGGCCAGGGCGTAGGTGTAGACGGCGGGGTAGCTGGAATCCGCCACCAGCGAGTAGATGGCGAAGGGGATCCAGCAGAGGGCGAAGGTGCCCAGGATGAAGGAGAGGGTGGCGAGCCCCTTGCGGGGGGAGGTGGCTTGCGCCGTGGCGATGAACTGGTGCTGCACGGCGATCTGCTGGGCGTGCCGGAAGGCGACCCGGCAGATCTGCAGGTAGAGCTGCAGCATGAGGGCGAAGAGCAGCAGGAAGGTGACCGCCAGCGCCGCCGCGTTGTCCTGGGTCAGCGGGCGCAGCACGCTGCAGGTGGCCCGGTCCCGCAGGCAGTTCCAGCCCAGCAGGGGCAGCAGCCCCACGCCCAGGCACAGCAGCCACAGGAGCAGCAGCAGGGCGCCGGTGACGGTCCGCGTGCGCTCCGTGTGGTAGGTCAGCGCGTTGTACAGCGACAGGTAGCGGTCGATGGTGATGGCCAGCAGGCTGCAGAGCGAGGCGGAGAAGGCGGTGAGCAGCAGCCCGGCCGCGCTGAGCGCCACGGCCGCGTGCGGCGGCTGCAGCAGGTACTGCACGGTGAAGTTGACCACGAGCCCCAAGCCGGCCAGCAGGTCGGCCAGCGCCAGGCTGCCGATGAGCAGGAACATGGGGGCGCGCAGGCTGGGCGTGTAGAAGAGCACGGCCAGCACCAGCGCGTTCTCGCAGGCCACCGCCGTGCCCGTGGCGCACAGGGCGATGTCCCAGGGGCTGACCGCTCCGCCGCCGCCTCCCGCCGCCGCCGCCGTGACCGGCTCCGAGGCAGAGGCGTTGGACGGCCAGATGCTGCTGCTGCTGCTGGGGAAGGGCCTGGAGGAGGCATTGAGCAGGACCCGGAGCTGCTGCTGCCGCAGCTGCTCCTCCATGGCGGCCGCAGCTGCTGCGGGGTTGTGGAGCATCGCTGGAGAGGAGGCACAAGGGACACAAAACAGGAGACAAGGGTGAAAGTAGCATCGAAAGAGCCTGGACTATCCACCGCCGCGAACGACACAAGACCCGCTGTCCCAGCCTGGCCCCCAGGCCCCAGTATCCCCAATGCCAGTTGCACTGGGGACTGATCGGACACCGCCAGGATGAAAACACCAATACCCTGCCTGGGCCAGTCCCCGGGGTCACACACCCCACCCGCCTCTGGCAGCTGAGCGCGAACGCCGCCGCAGGAAACACCCCCAGCCCAGTCCATTTGATCTTTTTTTTAAAAATCAGGCTCGATCTTTGAATAAAATGATTTTCCTCCCCATCCTGGCTATTCCCCCTTCCTTTCCCCTGAATGAACAGCTGGAGATTCGTCTGATCCCGGGTTCCTTCTGAAAAGCGGAAGGTGAGCAGAGCCGAGTGTGGATAATTCCCCCGTCACAATGCTCTTTGCATTGGCTCCCATGAAAAGGGAGACGGTGGCAGAGCCGGTTACATCAGGCACACGCATAGAGCTGCAGCCTGGGCACAAGCAATTTGTGGGTTAAACAGGGTAATGGTTATATCCGCTCGTACCTTGGTTTAAATGTATCTTTCTGACCAAAATAATTTTGCTAGTAATAAATAAAAATATAGTATTTGTGGCCAGGCAAGCCTGATACTTAAGCCACCCTTCTGGTTACATTAGAACCCAGGGAAGGCTACAGACTAGAAATATTCTACATGAACTTTGCTTGTTTTTAATACTGGTGCGCTCAGGGGCTGCTGGCTGCAAACAACTGCAGAATCAGCTGCATTAAACATGGTCTTCTTGCATAGTAAGCCCCTTGCACTAAGTAGGAACCCTTTAACCCCCACTCCATCACATCCCCTCCAACGCCTTGTATATATCGTCTCACATTTCATTGTGATGAAAACAAAAGTTGCAAAGGTCACAAATGGTTTAGTCCGGGATCTCTTCGTCAAGGTTTTTGCTGCCGCTAGTGCTGTTCATAATGCAATTTACCAGAGCGCTAGGATTAAAATATGGAAAGGGCCACCTTCTAACCAGCTTGCTTTCCAAGCTCAATACAACGCAAACACCCTTCCCCTTCCTTAGCCCGCAGAAGAGAAGTCAAACACATGCAACAACATAGGCAGACATGGATTTCTGTTGTTTTACCTTTGTTTGATTCTTGCTGATGAGCTTTCCCCCTTTTTTTCGTGTTAGTCCTTCCAGTCCTTGGGATTAAGCTTCATTCCTTGGTTAACATTGCTAATAACGTTGGCAGATTGCTGGCATTGACTTGCACTTAATATTCTTGCCCCATTGGGTCTGCTGATATATCTCAACTCTGACGTCAAAGTCTTCACTTATATTCATGATCAGCTCCAAGTCTGTGAATCAGGGAAGCTGTGATCAGAATAACAACTAGTCTCCCTCCCTTGTTCCATATACACACGCATACACGAGGAGATACACACATACACATACACAGCGAGAGAGGCACACACACACATACAATCCTCTGGAATTTCATTCATAAGATTTCAGAGACACTAGGACACACCTCCCCCAAGGTCAAATCTTTCACACCTGCATCTTGCGGATGTAGATTGGGTTACAGTTTGCTATGCCTGCCTAGGCATCCGGGGCAAGATAAAGACAAAACAAAGGGGGAAGATATATTTTTACTGCTGATTCTGATGAAAATATTTGTGTTGGCTGATGGGCAGTGACTATACTGTGCACCTATGTGTTCTGTAATTTGACCAAGTGCAATGCCCTTCAGACCATATTTCGCAGCAAGCAATTCAAAGGCAATTCAAAAACCCAACCCAAACCCAAAACAGTTTAGTAGGAAGCTATTCAAAAATGTATTCTGTACATTGCTGAAGAAAGCAATTATTATGGATTGTCATCTGGCTGACAAAAATTGATTTCTGAACATACAGTGTATATTAAACCTGAAAGCATATGTCGCTGTGCCTGTGCATGTGTTTATATGTGTGTGTGTGTGCGTTTGCATATATATGTGTGTGTGTGTGAGTGGGTGGGTTTATTATGCCTTGTATAAGCCAGTCCCAAAAAAATCAGTGCTACACCAGCCACAATTATCTATACGTGCAACACATTTGCTCAAAAAGCGTATACATACAGATGCAGATTTGTTTTATTACATAGATAATAAAAGTTTCAGTCTAGAGCTCAGAAATATGCCTATTCCCTCCTCACCCCCTTTGAGATGGACTGTATTTAAAGTCTAATATTTTTGTGCTTGGACAAGAAAGAATGCTGTCAAATTTGACATGCCGCAGTCTGCCATCCTTAGTGCAAGGGAACCTGCGAATGATATTGATGGGCTACAATGACAGACTGCCATGCATTGTAATGGAGAAATACTAGAAGAATATTTAGTGTTGCATTTGCTTATTCTGCTCCTTTGTATTCCAACCTTATAACCTGGAGAGGTGGAGGGGGGAGAGGATGTGATATACTATAACTGCAGTGTCCCCCCTACAAAATATTGCTTCATATCACCGCACTGCTACAATGGAAGGTATAAACAAATTTCCTCCCTAGATATTCTATTTGGATGGTACTCATCCTAGAAAGATCACTCCAAAAGGCATAATGATTTTTAATAACATGAGTGGTTTCATAATCCATAGAGTAGGTAGCATTATTAAAATAGGAATGCCAAGAACACAAATCAACAATATAAGATAAAACATGTATTTCCTTAATATTTTAATGTCACAAATAAAATCTGGGTTCATTTATGTATATTTTAAAAATGTAACCATACTGAATAAACTAAAATAATAATCATTATTATTAACAATAGTAATAGTTACTTACTATTATTTACTTACTTACTAATATATGACTTACTATTATTAACAATAGTAAGAAATACTGGCTACCTAACACTTCTTAGTTTTCAAAATAATGCAGATTACCTCTATATAATCAATGAAATGAATACTAAGTGGGATTTACAGTAAATTCCTATTTAGGGCAGATATTTAGGGCTCTTTTTCATCAGGTTCATGGCAGTATTATGATCGGAATTTAATTGAGGCAGGATTTGTCTTCACCTAGAAGAATCATTTTATGCATCTAGGTTCTCATGCCAGGCCTATCTCTGAAGTATCTGAGATAGAGTTAATAGTCTCCTGTCTGGAGTTTTTTGCTCATGTGGTTACATGGCTGGTGTGTGCAGAGGGAGAGGGAACATGAAAAAGAGAGTGGGAAATCAAAATGAGCAAGCTGAATGAATACACTCACACTAACAGTAATTATACTGTAACGCTGGAAGGGCAGGATGTAAAAGAATATTTGACAGACCTTGCAACTACAGCCTGGTATGATAAGATAATGGTCCAAATTGCGCTGCTATTATTGATCTTTGCTATAATTGCATTTAGGGGCCTTGATTGGTGCTCAGGACCCCATTGTGTGAAGCCTTGTACAAATCCATAACAAAAAGACAGTACCTACCCTACGAGTTTAGTCTATTCAATCTCAGTCCCACTGAAGTCATTAGGTCCTGTTATGGGAGTAAGGCAAGCACCATTTGGCTGAAGAAAGAATGGATGATTTTAAAGTGGCTTGAGTACAATTCTCCCTCCCCGAGGATAAAGACATGAGGGGAACTGCTTCATCTACAGAACTTCCCATCCTGGGGAAGGAGTGGGTATCACCAGTTGGGGAGAGCTTGGCTAGGGAGCTAGAGGGGGATTCGGGGGCCCCAACACTATGGAGGAAGCACCCCAGGCCTGTGCACAGAGGCCTTTTTCCCTCTAGCAGATCTTGTGGGGAAGCTACCAGTTCTGGTGGGCAAACCCTCTCCTCCTCTCACAGGGAGAACTCAGAGGAAACTCCATGAGGAGAACCCCAGAGAACTTCCTCCTCCCCCCTCAGCCCGCCCATGCATTTGTCTGTGGGAGGGGAGACCTGGACCACAATATGGAGTCTGCTTCTAAATGTCATGCAGAAGCTCCTAGAGATGTGAAAGGATTGTTTTACAGCGCTGAGTTCCCACTTTAAACATACAGGGGCAAAACTTGAAGTCTTAACTCAGGCAAACCTCCACATGGATTTGATTGGGGTTGAATAAGAACTCAGAGTTTGGCCTCCAGCAACATGCTATTACATGCATGGGTTTGTGTGAGGGAAGACACCTTCATTCCTATAATTGTAAAGTCACATCACCTGCATTCTTGGATGGACTTTTCAGAGGCTATGGCACATGATTCTGCCTTTCCGGCATTGCCTTTGATGGCACCATGAGCTTTATTTTTATATTTAGATTGAGTATTGAATTCTGTAAAATAATCAAAGAACAGTTAAAAATGATCACTCAAACCCAGGTGCATCCATCAGACTGCCCCAGGGCAGTGCTAACAAGTGTGATTGGGTCTGACACGGCTTGTGCACCCCCAGGTTCCCAGCGACATTGGCAGCACTGCAAGGTAATCTTTACATAAGGAAAAACAGTTCTTGAGTAATGTCTCCAATACGAGCTGAACCCAGAGATGAGCAACTCCTGGGAAATGATGAACTCGCTCATCTGCTATTGACGACAGTGGAAGATAAAGGTGCTTAGCACTTGGCAAACAGACTCATGGCCAATTAGAAGCAAAAAACCCCAACATGCTTTCCCTTCAACATTAGGCATTCATAACCTCTGGGAGAGAGAGATAGAGAGAGAGAGAGAGAGAGCGCGTGCAATTAGATCTTTGATCTACACCTCTACCCCGATATAACGCTGTCCTCAGGAGCCAAAAAATCTTACTGCGTTATAGGTGAAACCGTGTTATATCGAACTTGCTTTGATCCGCCGGAGTGCGCAGCCCCACCCACCCCCCGGAGCGCTGCTTTACCGCGTTATATCAGAATTCTTGTTATATTGGGTTGCGTTATATCAGGGTATAGGTGTATCTACCATTTATACCATCCTCACCACTGTGTTGTCTAACTATAGTATTATGCACCAAGCAATGCTAATCATACTATTCTATTGCACTTCTCTATGACTTCCATCTGAAGGTTTGAAAGCACTTTATAAACACTAATGAAAATGGCCTGACAAGAACCCTGTAAAGTAGGCAGGAATTATGAGCCCTGCTTAGAAACTAGATGGGTCTGATAGAAAACCCTAGAACAGAGAGACAGATGGAATAGTCAATGAAACTGAACTACAGAGATGGGATGTGACTGGCCTGAGGCTGCAGAAGAAGTTTCCAACAATGCTGGGAAGAGAACCCAGATCTCTTGAGTCCCACTTTAGGCGTATGATCATTCTTAATCCATTTATCTCAGAGTTCTCCAAGGCCCCGCATTCCTTATTAGACTAATTCAGGATCTTGTCCAAAGCGAATTTTTTTTCTTTCTGGGATCTGCCTTCCCCTATTCAGTGGAGCTGAGTAATTATACTGTTGCAGTTCCTTCTCTTGGGAATTCAGTGAATTTCCTCTTTGTAATAGCTAACATTTATCTAGCAACTTTCATCCCAAAGTGCTTCGTAAAGTATCCATCCACCTATTCTACCTACACAGGGCTTTAAAATCTGCTGCCCTGGCTGGTGAAGAAATGGGGAGCGGAGACTCTGCTAGTTGAGAAAAACACTTCTCAGGACTGGGTCCTGTCCCACCCCGTTCTGCTCGACCCGACAAGTGAACCCTTGTGAGCTGCTGTCGAGTTTGCCAGTTGCCACCCTGTCTCTGCGAGTAGGTGGGGGATTGTTTTGACTGTCTCTAGCTGGGCCTAGACACTAAGAACTGATGCTTCCACTCTTGATACTTGCAGATTTGGTCATTCTTCTAATATTGACAACTGGGCGTGGCCATATTCCAGCTCGATTAGTGGGGGGGAGGAGAAGGGGAAGTGTCGGTGATGCCCTGTGTTTTACCTGCCTTTCTTAACTCAGCAGCCGACACGGGCATCACATAGAGCTTTCTGAGCTGAGCTTGCAGCGGGCAGTGCCCCAGTGAGCAATGCTGGGCAGAGGGCAGCAGCACCAGCAATAGAAGAGGTAGCGTACCGCGTTCATTCAGTGTGAACCGACGAGCCAGAGTCACCTGAGACGGGAGAGCCAGACTCGGTCACGGCTGTTTCTTCTCAGGAGTTTACCTTTTGTTTTACGTTTAATAGATGGAGAATTGAAAAACCAGGGCTAAGCTGAGAGTAAAGCCAGCTGAACAACAAACAACAGCACTGATGTGATGATTTTATCTGTATAGCAACAGTGCCCAGAGTGCTCAGTCAAAGATCAGGGCCCATGAGCTATGCATTGTATGGACATAAATTAGAAGATGGTCCCTGCCCCATGGAGCTTCCAACCTATTATTTATTTGCAAATAATTATTCAATGAAAAACAGCAAATACCCTCATGAATGTTCGTCACAGCTTGCTATCCGAGCCGTTCGACAGCCATGCAGACTCCAGAGCTGGCTGAATAATGAAAATGTTCATCAACAAGTAATTAGTTGATATGTTTTGCCAACATTCACAATAAATATTATTTCCCATTGGATTATTCACGTGGTTTCATCTGGGAGCACGGGCTGTGGGGGAGGTTGTTGTAATCTGGTTAAATCATAACGTATATTGAATTCACTCCCATGTTACCATTGTGTCATCAGAAGACTTCAGGTATGTAGAAAACCTTAGACACACACACACACACACACACACACACACACACACACACACACACA
>NW_020664482.1:20376702-20423094 GCF_002925995.2 Terrapene triunguis
CACACACACACACACACACACACACACACACACACACACACACACACGTTCAAGATTCAGAGTTTGGACCTGGATTTTTGAACACCCCAAAGTTCAGGATTAGTAGAGAAATAAAAGGTCAGTGGATGTTTTTGGTTCAGCTGAGGGCTTGTATTTCAACCCCAAAGTTTGGAGTGTTCAGATCTGGAGTGTTGCTTTGTGTCCCTACATACACACTTACAAAGCACTATGCACAGTAGTTGTGCAACAGTTCCTTTTGTCACGAGCTCTGCAATCCTCTTTGTACCTCCAAGAAAGATGATTTACATATGATATTGCTCCACTGGCAAGTTCCTAGGAATATTATTTGTGATTCTATTAACCTCACAGGAACTCAGTCTCATGCTGCGACAGCCCTCCAGCCACACACCCCCATCCTGGCTACACCATTTCGGGATTCCCCCATGCAGATGGAATTGCAAAGTAGCAAGTTATGTCAGCTATAAGGTTGCTTCGAGCCACTGAAGACTGGGCCTCAAGTCCTGTGTTTTCTTAATGCTCTGATGACAGCAATCAGACTATCTGACCTCTTTCAATAGACCCATAACCATCCTAACAAAGCACCATAATAACCAGCAATAATTCCAATGTCACTGCACCTTTCAGGGTGGACCATTGTTAACCACTCTCTCTTGTGCTGGGTGAGTGTATGTTTTTAGATATGTCATAAGTACTGGGCTTCCCTGAAATGAATATTTTACAGTGTAGTAAATATCCTTTATCTGAATTCCAGTTACAGAATCTGTAGCAAAGAGTCTCAGCTAACAGAGTTACAAATGAATGCACAACTACATAATTAGGTGTTGAGGGGTGATTAATATCATTTGTGAACCCGGACAAGTTCTTCAAATCTTATGCTTTTAATTCAGCGTTTTCATATTTAGGAGCTTAAAAATGACCACAAAGGAACAGATCAATAGTTTGTCTAATCTATTGTCCTTCCTCTGGGACTCGCCAGTGCAGGGCGCTTCAGTACAATATGTACGTGTAAAGTACGTCCAAGGCTATTAGAACATGGTTAAGGGCTTGTCTGCAATGGGAAATGCAACCAGAGTAGCTCCCCCAGCATGTGTGTGTGTGTGTGTGTGTGTGTGTGTGTGTGTGAGAGAGAGAGAGAGAGAGAGAGAGAGAGAGAGAGAGAGATGTGGCCCCGATATTTGATGCCAATTTTGCTGCTACCATGTTTAAGCATAAAGTAGGAAGGACCTTTAAAATTCCTTATATAAGCTATTGAAATGAGGATGAAATTCCAGGTATTTACCCTACAGTTTATACTGGAGAGTGTTTTTTATGAGGCAAATAGATGTAGCCTCATTTTGACGGACTGTGTTATTTTCTATTACTCCAATGGTGCTTGAAATTATAAGAAGTTAAGCATGGTTATAATTAGCAGTGCTGAATAATCAGGTGGGAAACAACGGTATAGTGCCTGCAGTCTTTCCCAAACGGGAGCTTTCAGGTCTGCTTGTTTTCAGCTGGAGATTGTGGAAAGTTCTACATTTAAAGGCTTTGCATAATCTACACGGAGACAGCACTAAAAAGAAGGCCACATTACTGCCGCAGCAATCCTTGGAGAGCAGAGGACTGGGGAGGCTCTTTTGCGACCAGTGTCGTTTGAGTTAAATGTCTCAGCTCAATCCAATGAGATGATGAAGAAATAAGGTTTTTCTTAGTGGGTTTTTAGGATACAAATGACTAAGCTTATGCAAACACCAGGCTGGTAACAGGGAAGCATAGGAATTATCAAACCAGATCCCAGCTAGTCACGAATCCTGTCTCTGACAGTGGCCAGCAGTAGATGCTTCAGAGGAAGGTGCAAGATTCTGTGTAATGGACAATTAAATTAGTGAGGTTTTTAAAGGCCCAATTTCCAGATGTGGTCGCTGTTTTTGCACTAAAAACATCACAGGGAATAAGCGTAGGAACATTTTTATAGCTCTTAGACAAATGTGTTCTTGGCGGTTGTTATTTATTTTGTATTGCAGTAGAGCCTAGAGGCCCGGATCCTGGATCAGGGCCTCATTGTACTGGGCGCTGTGCACACATGAAAGGTGGGCCCTACCCCAAAGAGCTTACAATGTAAGCATATATGAGAAACAACACATGGTGGGAAAGCACAAGGTGACATTGGGAATTACAATTAGACACACAACTGCTGTAAAATGCTCCCACATTTAATTGAGCTCTCAATTATTTGCAGACACAAAATCGAAGTGTGAACATTCACAACTTGAATTCCAAGTGCTCGCAAAAAATCTGTCTGGGGATTGGTCCTGCTCTGAGCAGGGGGTTGGACTAGATGACCTCCTGAGGTCCCTTCCAACCTTGATATTCTATGATTCTATGAAAGAACTACTCATGCATTGTCCACTGAGAAAGAATTAGCTGTAGACGTTATTTGGCAATCAATTTGAATAACTAACAAACTGGAGCAAATTGTAATTAGCATGCAGACCATTTGTGATCAGTAAAAGAGATCAAATTAGTCAGTTCCGTTATTCGCTCATCTCTAGCCACCAATGCCATTGACATTTGCAATCTAGCTTCCTAAAGACGATAGTGAGTTTCTGAGCAACTAACTCATTAATAGGATGGTAGTGGCAGTGGCAGCTCCAGGCGAAACTTTTCAGAGTGTGCGCAGTAATTAATCGCATCTTTGTAAGTGCCCCCCAGTGCTCTTCTGTGGCTGTAATGCTGCTCAATCGAGTCCTGCTGCTGCTTTGGAGCACCCTATGGAAAGTACATATGTATTGGAGGCCCCATTGGAATAAGTACACATAGAGCAGGGGTCGGCAACCTTTCAGAAGTGGTGTGCCGAGTTTTCATTTATTCACTCTAATTTAAGGTTTCGCGTGCCAGTAACACATTTTAACATTTTTAGAAGATCTCTTTCTATAAGTCTATAATATATAACTAAATTATTGTTGTATGTAAAGTAAATAAGGTTTTTAAAATTTTTAAGAAGCTTCATTTAAAATTAAATTAAAATGCAGAGCCCCCCGGACTGGTGGCCAGGACCTGGGCAGTGTGAGTGCCACTGAAAATCAGCTCGCGTGTTGCCTTCAGCAGGCATGCCATAGGTTGCCTACCCCTGACATAGACCATGGAGGGCTGGTGTAAATCAGGAGTAACTCCATTGACTTCTGTCCTGATTTCTCACTCCTATTTCCAGACAAACCCCATCTAAAACAGCTGACAATGTTCTTACTTTTACTCCACTTGATTGAAATATTTTGGTCCAAATAGTTTTGCTCCAGATTATTATAGTCTTTTGAGCCAAAGGAATACAGAGATTTGTAGACCTGAACTTCCTCTGCAGTTAGTTAATTTAGACTTTGCAATCATCTTTTGGTGCAAGCTTTAAGAGCTGAAGCCCCATCTGCACTGCACCGAGATTCAAATTCCCAAAGTAAATTTTTGGAAGAGATGGGGTTTGTCCCAGTTTCCTAGGCTAAAATTCCTCCTCTCCCATTGCTGTACAGCAGTCTGTGCACACGCTGGCTGCTGCACTCCACTGTAGAGTTGGCTGCATTTTAGTTGTGCTTGGGTGCACAGAGCTGTAAAATGCTTTGAGCTCCTTCAGGATGAAAAGCAATATATATAAATAAATGATTGTTATGACCAGGAATAATAATTTGATTCACTTTCGGTGACGAGGTAGTGAGAAAGTTTAGAAAAAATGAACCTCAGTAAAGAACCTCCTTTAGGCACCTAAGTCTCTTTGGAAATCAATAAGACAGGCTCCTAAGTGCCTAAGTCACTTTGGAAAATGGGACTCAGGCTCCTACATCACATACAGCGACTAGCATGCCTTGTGGTAGAGAAGAGACAGGACTTTGTTGTGCTGAATATAAAGCAGATTCTTTATTGAGGCTCCTGGACACAGACAGGACACTGTATTTCTCCTTGTCTTTTTATCTGCTAGACTTACTGGGCTCTGGCAGGGCTCCCTCCTGTTACCAAACAGTGTTTCCTTAAATTCAGGCCCAGATTAAGCAGTCATGGAAGCAATTGCTACCTACATTGTGTTATATAGGAGAGTTTGGGATTTCTAGATGGGCCTTTGCCCATTTGCTCCCTATGCAATGAGCTACTCATCCAAAGAATTATTATTATGTAATAAAGTTCTCTGAACATGAATATAAAATCAGAAGCTAATTATGAATGATAAATGCTAGACATAAGCTTCTGCAAACAACTGTAGGCGGTTTTATTTCCCCGTTACCGGGTACCGACACAAAGACTGCAATGTGTATTCATATTGAGCAACTATTTCAGAAACCGTCTGGTCTTGGTAGTGAAGTTTTCACTGTCATTCAGTTCGGGCACAATTTGGCACCCTGCAGCTTGGCACAGTCCAACATAACTGACAGTCTTTGCTATGGATGGATAAGGACTGGAATAGCTGGGAAGGTCAGCAGGGCAAAGCTGCAGATCAGCATTGAGGTGCATTATGAGCTGAGCTGTAGGGGAGCCTGAATCTAGAATAGCATGGAATGCCGTGGGCCAGGAGTCAAATGAATTGGCAGAGCTACAGTAGGTGGGAAGACATTTGGGCAGTTCCTGCCCATGCTGTGCCTGAGTCAGATCTGCCCTAATAATCCTTCTTTCACGAGTGCTACATTCACTCACAACTCTTTTTTTTAAAATAGACAGGTTTGTGTGGTGTGCAGTGAAACCAACAATCAATCCATTCCCAGGAGAACAATGCTTTATAATACAGGGTCAGAGATGATGTCAGGTATCTCAAAGAGAATGAGGCCTTTAAGTAATTGATTCTTGGAGAGAGTCATCAAATCCACTATGTAGCGGCAAAGTCTTACAATGTGCTGCTGATTCATCAAATCAAAGCACTGACCTATGAACTGAGAGGTGAAGGAAGCTGGAGCACCAGGCTTTCAGTGAATCCACAGTGTTTGCAGTGAAGGCAGCGGAATCACTGTTTCATATGATATGATCTCTCACAATTCTCAGAATAACAGCTCATTCCCGAGAGTGGAAATTTCCCTTTGTTAATTACCTTACTTTGAAAAATAGACCCGCCTCTGCATGACCTGCCTGGCTCAGGTTCAATGGCAGAAGAGTTACTAAGGCAAAAGAAGGTTGTATTTTTCAGAAAAGCTATTGCGCAACTCGGGCTTTCAGCACTGCTTCCCTCTGAGTCCTCGCTGGGAGTTTCTTTTTCCTTAACTACTTTTCAGTAAGCACTGAGTGCAAATACACAGTAGAGTAAACAGAAGATGTAATAACAATAATCTGTGGTAATTTGGGCAGTTTTATTTTTGAAAATAGAATAGGGTAATAACAAGACATATCCACCCCTATTAGTGTAAAGGTAATGCACATTTATACACTCATATGTATCCTACACTTTCAAAAGTGATTAGTGAGTTTGAATGGCCAGCTGGAGATGTTTTAAAGGGGTAGGTGCTCCAGTCCCTCAAAGGTGTCTCAAGTTGGGCACTGAAAAATAGGGACACTGAAAATCACTAGACACTTAAAAAAATGTAGGCCATACATTGTTAAAGGGAGGGGGGCAGGTTGGGTAACTGAGCCCCTGGGACAGAGTCACTGTTCCATTATGCTTTGCAGGTGCCATCTAAGCGGAGGAATATAGAAATAATGAAGAACAGATCATAAAAGAAAGGGGAAGATCTGTTTGAATAAGCAAATCTTATACTATGATCCCACTACAATAAAATTACAAAGATTCTCAGTCATCCGCGTATAGGCTGATCATCATCTAAGGGCAGGAAGGAATATCTGCCTGTGGTGTAACATTACCCCACAGGTGTAATTGCATACAAGTGCATTTCATGGACTGTATGAAGCATTTGGCCACGGACAGAGCCAGGATACTATATTGTCAGCAGTTGGGTCAATATAAGATTCTCTGCTCCAGGAGTGGCTGACCACCAAGGGCACTGGGCACTAGGCTTCCTCTACTAGGTGTGCCAGCACAGAATAGGATGTGAGGAGCCATTTCATAAAGCCTCCCAGAATTTGATGGTGCTGGTATAGTGCCCTGTGTCAGTCCCTTAGAATGCAAGCACTACATCCCCATGTGGCAAGTGATAACGGGAGGAAGGGAGAAAGCCGTCTCTTGCATTCTCCGTATGCTGCTCTTATGATCCAAAGTAACAATGGTATTTTACAGGATGCTTGTAAACTTTAGCTATCAAACCCCCTCAACATCCAGCTTGACATATGGAAGAATCAGTATCTCCACTTCTTGATGGGAAACATCAGAGCCAGGATCAGATCTCGGGATCTGATCCCAGTCCAGTGCTCAGACACCAGATCACACGTCTCTTTCTCTCTCATGTGATCAAATGGGGCATCTCATGAGACATAATATTAACTCTGCCCCTCCCGGTATGATATGCACACACAACAGGATGTGTGCTACATTTACAATTACCCTAGAGTATTTAGGTAGCAGGATGCATTGCTACGTCCACTCACTACGGTTTCTGAGTTCCCACCAGTCAAAAGGCCCCCTTTCCCATATCAGTAGTGAATGACGAATGCCCCGGGCAGGACCCAAAGAATGCTCAGTGAATTCGGAGTACCCATAGCAAATAGCAGGGATAGTACAACAACATGGTTCCAGCAAGACCTGAGGCAGAGAATGGGATGGAAGGGCTTCATGTGCCAGGCCTCTTACAGATATGGGTTAGCCCTGTCTGAGAAGATTAACTCCAGTAGCATTATATGCTAGATCAGCCAGGTTGTGTGTATCAGCTATTGCTGGTTTATGTCTAATTTGGACTGAGACCTCAGTGGCAGGGACCTGCAGCCTGCCCACATCTAATGCTCTGCTATTCTGAAATTTTGCAGAGGCGAGTAGGTGAAAAACACAAATCAAGTTTACATTCCAGTCCCGATAGAGATTTCAAGACTGTCCTTATGGCGCTGCTCAGCACAGGGGACAGCAGTAATATTTTAAGGTGCAGGCACATTTCCAAAAACAAAGAAGAGGGATGCAGAGGAATCAGTCCTATGCAGGACTATCACCTTCCATACATTTAGTGCTGTGAGCCCTCAGATGGAGAGACAGCAGGGGGTAGCTTTGCATTGTGACAGAGGAAAGCTGCGGGCTGGACCTGCTCAGCGTGTAGAGTTAACATGAAGTGGCAGCAAGAGGACCTCAAACCTACATTTCCTGCTCAGCATTATTGGAGATCCTGCTTTAATAAACAACAGAGTGAATTCTCTACTTTGAGGCCAAACAAGACAACAACAGAAGAATCTCACCGAATCCAAGGACCGTTTGGTCTTTTTATTTATCTTAAAACCAGGACTTCTGACATTTAGACAGGAACTGCAGCAAATCAAAGACCTTCCCTGCCCCAGATTCTGTTCTGTGCATCTGTCTAGTGTGTGTATGGCTTTTTTTTAAAAAGTGCCCATTAGCCAGCAATTAATAATAATAATATCATGGGAGAACCATCCTACATGAATCATAGATTGACCCAGCGCTGTTTGCCCTCATATGGTTAACAAAAGCCATGACTAAGCTGAAACCCACATCAAATACCTATGCCTCAAAATTCACACCCAGAGCCCAGCCTCCTAGTTTGCACTACACCCCTCTAGTGTTAGCGACTAGGCCACTTTTATAGGTTACCTTAATTGGCCTGCTTAAAGATAACAAGGCCACCTGCCCTGAGCAGATGAAGCTCAGCTGCTTTTCCTCAGCCAGACAAGCTGGAGAGAAAAGGAGTTCACATCCAGCCACTCCTCACTAGTGTCACTCCCAACACCCGCATGCTGGTTAGGACCAGGTCAGAATTGTATATGGATTTTGCCAGCCTGCTGTAGGACCCAGATCCACAAAGGGATGCAAGGCCTAAGTCCCACTCTTAGTTGCCGCTGCCATCCACAAACCCCCTACTCAGCTGCCACCTAACTATAGGTGCCTACATTTTGGCTGTAAAAGTTCCCTAGGCGCCTAAGTTTGTGCCTCTCGGCATGTCCACTGCTGCCTCCATCTAGGTATCCAGTGCGGTCCACAAACCAGATGTTTGCTCATCTATCTTGGGTTTGGGGCCGAATCTAGTAGGTGGTCTTTGAGCATGCTGATTGATTTGGGTCCCATTCAAAATCTGGCTACCAGAGGCAACAGCAGCCTATGTATAACTATTAGCCCTGTGGTCAGGGCACTCACCTGGGGTGTGGAATACCTAGGTTCAATTCCCCTCATCCCCAGGTGGGGAGAAAAAATTTGAACAAGATCTCCTACATCCCAGCTGAGTGCTCTAGACCCTGGGTTAAACAGTCACCTGCTTCTGGTGTTTTGCATGGAGTGAAGCAGGTGCCTAACTCGTTCTCACAAGAAACAGCTTAGGCACCTATACCACCTGGCTCCAAGAGAGGGGTTCCCAGCTGTGGATCACAAGCAGAGATAGGTGCCCCACCCTATGAGAGGGGTAGGGCTTAGGACACACCCCTTTCATTGGCATCTCCCATTGACTGGCTTAGCATGCAGGCTTTTTTGGATCTCATTCTTAGGCACCTGTCTCTCCCCAGTCATTGTAGAGAGCTTAGGTGCCTAACTCAGGCTTTGTGGATCCCATTGTTGTTCCAGTGATTTTCTAGGCACCTAAGTCCCTTTGTGGATCCGGGCCTATATGGCTTTCCTAGGCAGCTCCTGGTGGCCTGTAAATATCCTGGCATCTTGTTCAATGCTTTTGGTGCTTTAAACAGGTGTTGAAAACGGGGGCAGGTTGATTTTGGCTCCAGGTTTCCTCTGAGGAGCCCTGCGGGATCTGTACATTCAGTTATTACAAAGGCTAGCACCAGAATGAAAAGACCTGTGGCAGCTTTAGAGTTAGGTGCATCAGCACATCTGAGTGTCTGCACAGATGTCTGCACAGGTCTGCATGCATGTCCACACGTCTGTTGCACATACATGTTATGTGTATTCCTTAAAGAAAACCTAGTAGGTAGAAGTAATTACAAAGAAAACTGGGGTTTGTACGCTCTATGTGGAGGGCATAATTGCAGAGTAATTGCTAAAACACCCTGTAATGCTCCCGGCTACTACTGCAATGGAAGATACAAATGAGTTCATCCATAAATAACATCAATATATTCTCATTTAGGGATAATGCTACCAGGGAAAGGCCAGGGAAGAGTGGGGGATATAGATCTTCATACTGATTCTTCCCTTAAGTATTTTCTTGGCACCCAGATATCATGGTGATGGGTGCCGATGAGATTAGACACCCAAAGGAACACGTGCAGTTGCAGCAGTGTTATTGTTGACTTTTCTTCACAATGTCATCATCTTGGGTCTTACGTCAAGACAAGCAGACTATTGAATAAAGCTCTCACTCTTGCTGAGAGGGCATGTGGTTGTCTGGGGAGCAGAAAGATTGTTTGCTTTAAAATCAGATACTCAGTCAATGGCACAGCAGGGAGATGCAGCTATTCCGATGGGAAATGCAGTTTGGTTTTTAAGGTTCTTTTTACAAATGAGGCATTTCTGTCCCCTGGCCAACTATTCCCTTGTCAAAACAGCACCACTGCAGGTTAACTAGCACTTGCACAGATGCACCGAAGATGTTGCTAACTACCTGTTGACAGTGATGGTTTCCAGCATATTATCACTGTATCACATGTATGTAGCTCATATTCCCATGACATGCTGCTGTTTATAATTAAACACACAAAACTACACTGAAGAATATTATTATGTCTGCAAAGTCAAGTGCTCAGAAGTTTAGGAAAGGCCAGAATTAAGGTTGTTTGTGCATGTGCATTACAATACAGTCTGTAATTACATGGATCACGTAAGTATTTTTCCACAGGGCCCCAGCCAGCCCGAGTGTCTCTTTCTGGGCTCCTCATCCAATACCTTCCTCACTCCTTCCTTGGGGCATTGTCCCAGGCTCTTTGCCCAGCCAGCCCCAGTTCTCCCACCACACCTCAACTCCATGTCAGATATGTCTCCTCTCCATCTCTTACCCCATTCCCCCCAACACTGGTTCCTAGTCCCAGTCTCCTTGCCCAGCCAGTCTGTTTCCCCAGCTTCCCCCCAGCTCCTTGTCTGATCTTAGCATTTCCCCTATTGGGATCCCCTCCGAGACCTTCTCCACTCAGCTTATCCAGTACCCCTTGTCCCGATTTGGGAGAACACTTTCTCCAGTTCTCTGGGATCCAAAAACTCATTCGACTCCAACTCGTCATGCAGGTTACTTGAATAGGCATGTAACAGCCCTGTGCCCTGGCTGGCTAGGCCCAGACGCAGGGAACTTAGGTACACCACAGTTCCAAATCATGTCACACACTACACAGGTTATGGACATTCTTCTTAACTGCTAACTTCTGTACTTCTTGAATCTTGGACATCGCACAGATCGTGTAAGGACCAATCGCTTACGTCCTCACCTCGTCCACATTTCAAGCTTATCAGTTCACAGCGTGTCCACTTACCTCAACCAGCCCCAAAACACCATCTCCAGCCTGTCACTCCCTTGCTTACAGTTTAACCTTGCACTCAGATCACAAGCGCCCAGCAAGAGCTATGCCTACACCCCCCAACTAACTGGCTCCCAGTCCCCCATTTCCCTCACCAGCTCCCAGTCCTAGTCTCCTTCCCCAATCAGTTCCACTCTCCCCCTCCCACTGGCTCTCAGTCCCAGTCTCTGTGCCCAATCAGTCCCAGTCTCCCTCTGCCCCCTCTTTTGGCTCCCCATCCCATTCTCCTTACTCAACCAGCCTGCCCCCCCACCCCTTCCTGCCTTCCAGTCAGTTTCTCTTCCCCCCTCCAATCCCAGTCTTACCAGACTCCTTGTCCCAGTCTACTCCTGTCCTCCGCCCTACCCCTGTTCTGGCTTTTGTCCCGGCTACATTTGACTCAGACAGTTTCCCCCTCCACACTGGCTGAGTGCCAGCCAGGGAGGTCATTCAGAGCACAGGAGAGACAAGCTCTCTGCTCTCGGCACTAGTGCCCAGCCTGGAGCAATTGAGAGCAACCATTAGTCCAGCTTTGCCTCAGTCGTCCTAGGCTGGAGCATGCTCAGTTGCTCTGATAGCAGTCTGGTTAGCTTAGGAATTGGGAAAGGCTTGAGCATGCTCAGGGAGGAAAGACTCTTCAGAGGTTTTGGCTGAAAACATGGAAGAAGTCTCAATTGTGATTTTTCAAAGGCTTATAACTTGGCCAAATTTGGGTAGTTTGGGGACAGCAAAAGGCACATCTCTGACACAAAGTCCACCTCCCTGACAAATGTTAACTCCTGTTCAAAAGCATGGGGTCATTAGAGCTTTCCAATGAAAAGGTGACCAGAATTTTTCCCTTGTCTCATTCTTGGAAACAGCTGACTCATTTTGGCAGATGTTTTTTTAACATCAAGCCTCAGGCTGACATCCAGCGTGGAAAACTTCAATTATAAGCAACTGAAAACAGGACCTTGCAATGGGAAGTGTGTCAGGCAACCCTATAATGTACTAGTGTTAAATACTGAGGCCTTGATCCTACAATGAGCTCCCCATGGATGGACACTGGAACCCATAAAGAGCGCCACTGAAATCAATGGAACGCTGCACAGACATAAGAGTTTCACCCACAAAGAACTCATTTTAAGACTGGATGCTAAGATCTTACAGCCATCATCCCTTGGGCAAGAATACACTTCATAGCAACATGCACAAAAGTTAACATACATACCCCAAGTCACTCCTTCAGCCCAGGTTTTCCAGGACTGTGATGACTGCACTTACTGTGTATGCTTCCTGTTGTCTAATTACTGACAGTATCAAGCATCCTGTCTCCCCTGAGCGAGAGTCACCCTGAAAACTCACGGGACATGCTTGACTTTCCCTCATCCTGCAATGTAAACTCATGGAGCCGTTTAATGTCTTTTGGACATTGTGATACAGCATTACTGGGTGAAGTTGCTGTGATCAGAAGTCACGCTGCAATGATGAGATTACAGAAACCATTACTAAACCAAACCAGAGACACTGGTCATTTAGGACCTACAATATTTTGTGCTTATATAGTGCAGGGAAAGAGAAATAATGGACGGGACAGACCTCTTGAGCTGGATTCTGTAGCACTTACCCACATGAGTATCTCCACTGAAGTCAAGTGGACTAGTCACATGAGTAGGGGGCTGTAAATTCAGGTCCTTTACTTCCAGCAGATAACATGCGTTCTTATAAACAAAGTACAGTTTTAATAGATAGATAGATAGATAGATAGATAGATAGATAGATAGAATGCAGGGAATTAATATTTCAGGGCACTGGTAATAGGACACGGAGACTTTCACCTCTAAGCCACAGGTTCAAATATAGTTTAGGTCAGCTGCGACCAAAGCTCATGTTATCAGATGGCCTTTGTGAAATGAATTTGGAGGATCTCAGTCCACTTCCTAGTGGACAAATGTCCCCATCATAAAAACTGCCACCCCGTCTGGCAGTAAACGGCAGGCTTGTTGGCAATTTTAGGTAGGAGTCCTACAATCAGGCTCGAGCTAATCACAATATTTTGCGCAAGGAGTGGATTTTATCCAGTGCAGTGAGGATATTTCCAGAAGCCTGAACATGCAGAGTGCTGTGCTGTACAATGTTCTGTGCCTTCTCTCCTAATAAGCCTGGCTTGTGAGTGTTTGCTTAACAGTACATTATCCATGGGACACAGTGTGTATATTGCTGCACTCTGCCCACTAATCCATCTCAGCTTGGGCTACCTGCACCATTCTAGACCTCTAAACAGCTTCAAACAGCGGCCATTTTTAAAATCGGCCTGTCAAGGAAACATTTCCTACTTTCCCATCCAGTTATGGAATTTGTCTTCTAAATTTCACAGGCCTCAGACTTAGGATGAGCTCAGTCCTAGCTCAGTGACTCCTCAGGGCTAGAAATAGGAGCTTTATACCAGGGGTTACCAAGGATAAAGCTTTTGCCTCTAGCCCTGGTGGACGGTGAGATATTTACCTTTGAATCATGACATTACTGAGGATAGAAACACTACTACAGGTCAGTCTGGAGGTTTATTAGCTCTGAGACTTGTATTTATGGTACAAAGGCAGCCATAGGGACAGGACAAATATCACCAGTAAATATCTTTAAAATCCTAATTATCTGTTTTATAGCCACACATAAGGCCTTTCTAATGGAGTTTGAATTGCAAACGAAGCTACATTTCCTTTAAAATGCAAGGCGTATAGTGTACAAAAAGCATGATTCAGTGGAGTGGCACAAAGGTTGTATTGGCTCTTGGTTGGGATAAGCTGCATCACTCACTCTTGGCTTCATCACAGGTGAGTAATGCGGGATTCCAAACTCATGCAAATAAAGCTGAAGCCAGCTGCTTTGCTCTCTATCTATTTATGTGTCTGTCTGTCTGTTTATCAATCCTGAAACACAGGAGCAGAATTAAGTGGGTTTTATGATGCTAGAACCTGTAGAATATTTGCCCTTTAATTAAAAGAATCTAAATATGGCCTTCTTCTGGCCAGAGAAGGAGAGACACCCCTGTCAATAGCTGTTGATCTGATCACATTTTCTGTAGCCACTTTTGTGCTGGTTTTTTTTGGCAAAAAGGTCAGCTCTGTTGTCAGAGATACATGTCACAATCATCTTCATGGATATCAGTGTAATTGTGTTTGATGACTCACTTGTTTAACAGGAACAGACTGCTTGTTGCTATAGCAATTCTTCAGTGAATTCTCCTTGGAGGGAGAGAGAATACCTTAATTACAGTAATGGCTCTTTGTCATGAGAAAACACAACCACCAACAATTATAATCCCGATGAGTTGTGAACTCAACTCTAGTGCGCTGTCACTTTTAAAGAGAAGTTTTACATTTAACCAATTTTAGTAGATGTGACTTTATTTACTTGTAGCAGCTGCCAAGGAGGGCTCTATTCAATCTTACAGCTAAGGGGATGGAGCATGCAAGAAGCCCTTTGAGTGCAGAATGCTCTTTGACTTCAGTGGGAGTTCCTTGCACAGGAGGCTGATGGGAGCAAGAGTTTTCTACCTGTACCTAAGGCCTTTCAAATGGAGTTTTGAGGAGGATGAAGCTGTAGGCCCAGATCCTCAAAGGCATTTAGGCTCCTACCCTTTCAATGGAAGTTAGGAGACTAAATATCTTTGAGGATCGGGACCATATCATTGGGAAGAGTCTTGGGGCTAGTCCTCAGCTGTGGATTGATTGCAGCTGTAGCGAGGAGGCTTGGCTTCCCTCAGAGGCAGACACAGAGGGAATGCCGCAAGCCGCCTGGTGGTCAGAGCCAGGGGGACCACACCCCACATGCCGGAAGCAGAAGGGCGGGACAGGAAGAGGAAGTATAAAAGGCAAGCCCTGCAGCTCAGTTTGGAGGGAGCCGCTGAGGGAGACAGATGTATCTTCCCTGCTGCTGGAGCAGGATGCCGAGGACTGCGCTGCCTGCCCTGAGGGCCTCCACGAGCTTCCCAAGACCCCTGCCACTCCTGATGCTGAGGAGCTGCTACTGCTACCCTTGGCAGAGACAGAGGATGACCCTGGGACGCAGGTACACCTGAGGGGGAGAATAGGAAGGAGCTGCTGAATGGGTCCAGTCTTGTCCAGCATCACAGCATCAAAATTTGCTGCCTGGGGAGACAGCAGTTCAGCTCCCAAGAAAATACCCAAGTGGCCTAATTTGCAAAAGAGATGAGCTCCCAAAGCCTCATTGGTTTCAATGAGAGCTGTGAATATTCAGCCCCTTTGGAAATTAGGCCACTATGTCCTAGAAGTTAGAGCTGGGAAACACTTGTGGGTGGTCAGTAGGCATTTAAAGCCAAGGAATCTGGCATAACAACTGGTTCCAGCTGGCTCTTACCAGAGCCTCTTAAAGGTAGAGTTCCCCACAACACTCAGTTAGTCATTTAGGCTACTCTCTTGCCAGTGCCTGACTGCTTTCTATCATGTGTTGTCCACTGCTTTATACAGTCTAGTTTTAATAATCTCAGGTGGAATTCATCACTCCCCAGATCTTCTGATGTCCAGCTGACATTTTCTTCTCCTTTATTTCATCCTGGTTCACTGAGTTTTGCCCCTCCTGTTTTCCCCAAATGTATGGAATCATTCATTTAGCTAAGATACTGCAGTAGTGTCCTGCTCATTTTCAGATTGGATCTGACCTTAGTTTTTTAATCAGATTTCTAGTTGCACATAGGTCAGACCTGTCTCTGTGGCTCCAAATGTCTGCCGGGTGCCCACATACAGATGTTTCAGTCTTTTGAGATCCTGTCTCTCTGCAAATAGGCCCTTTTCCCTCTTCTGGGGAGACCTTAATTGTATAGTTCTTAATTAGAGAAATGGTAATTATCACCATTGTTCATCGATGCCTTTTAACCATCCTGCTATTGTTTTGTATAGACATGCTAACTTTAGCTTGAGTGCTTATTCAGTTAATCGCTTCAGAGAAACTAAACACATGTGATCATTCTTTATGTTATAGTCAGCAGAATCCAGTCCTTCTATCACTCAGTGGGGGGTGACTTTTCTTAACCCCAGCTTGTTTACCGTGCTATGGTCCCACCTCTCTGAACTGTGGATAGACATTACTGAGGCAGTCCTGCTAGCCCACACTAGCTTTTTGTTTAGGTTTAGAATGGTCCTATAATATTTAGTCTTGATGTTAGGGGATATTTCTGTTTGTTCTCATCTTATACTAGCTCAGTTTTAACAACTATTGTAACTGACTAAAAACAGTGCCGGGGGAGGGGAGGCTGGAAAGTCTCATCTTTTTATTTGATAAGTTCTAAAGTAGTAAAAATAAAAACAAACAATGGAGCATGACCGAGAATTGGGCATCAATTTCAATACATTATTTGATTTCATTATTATTATTCTTTTCTACTTGTGAATGCAGAGAATCTCAGGAACCAATACTCGTATGTAACAATTACATCAACACCATAATGGATGAAACTGGACTTGGAAAACCCCTTAACTTTGTCTCTCTCTAGCCTCCTTCCTGTTAGATACTTTTCTTTCATTTGCAAAGAGTGAAGCAGAATGTAGGTTAAGCTGAACAAACAGACTTTATTAAACCTGTGCATTGCTCTGGCTATGTGGCTGCATTGCTTTTGACCTTACTCTCCACATTCCCTGTTTTCCTAGTGTCCCATCAATAACAGCCCCTCCAGTGAATGTGGGCCCTCTGGCTCTAGTTCCACTGATCATGATACAGCCTTTCAATTTGATAAACATCATAATATAAAGAATTAATTGATGCCCCACTCTGTGTCCTTTATTTAGAGGTTGTTAGCACATAGCTGAGTTGGCGTCTTGTCTTTACCATAGACTCAGCTGGTTTACAAGGTCTTTGATACAGTTTGGTCTCCTCAACAGGTGACCACACTGGGAATTACCGAGCTCTGTCTCCCCACCACCTGTCTCTGATTCTAGCAAGTGATCTCTGTGCAGCCTCCTCCCTTCCTGTGGGCTTGGCCTCTGAATGATTCTGTCTCTTTGTTCTGTGATGGTCTCTGTAGGCTCTCTCTGGCTTTGTCTGATGGCTGGTGTCTTCTGTTCCTTCGGATCACTTGTCCCTCTTATGTAGTCATCTCAAATGACCTGGGTGCCACTGCATGCCTCATGACTCCTTTTGTCCATTACTTCTGGTGTCTCTCTAATGGCTGTATCTTCACAAGAGAGCCTGTCTCCAGGGCCAGCTGGTCCTTGGCTGACCTGTCATACTCTAGTATCTGCTTTCTCTGATTGTTGACCATCTCCTCTTGATGGAGCCTCCCCCGTTCTGGCTGGAACAGGTCTTCCCTCACTGGTAGCAGGGTTTTGGTTCCTCATCCCATCAGTGCCTGTACTGGACTGTTTGGCACGCCTGTGATGATGTAATTCCTAGGTGCCAAAATGCTAGCAAAGGGTCTGAACTAGAAGAAACAGCCTTATGTAAAAGTCTCTTAGCTCTTTTCACAGCGGATTCCACTTTACCATTACTTTGTGAGTATGCTGCGGATAGGGTTGCCAGGTGTCTGATTTTTGACCAGAATGCCCAGTCGAAAAGGGACCCTGGTGGCTCCGGCCAGCACTGCTGACCGGGCTGTTAAAAATCCAGTTGGCGGCGCTGCGGGGCTAAGTCAGGCTCCCTGCCTGACATGGCTCCACACAGCTCCCAGAAGCAGCGGCATGTCTTCCCTCCATCTCCTATGCGTAGGGGCAGCTATAGGGCTCCGCACGCTGCCCCTACCCAAGCCCTGGCTCTGCAGTTCCCATTGGCCGGGAACCACAGCCAATGGGAGCTGCGGGGGCGGTGCCTGCGTATGGGGCAGCGTGCAGAGCTGCCTAGCCCCACCTCCATGTAGGAGCTGGAGGGGAGACATGCTGCTGCTTCCAGGAGCTGCCTGAGGTAAGTGCCACCCAGATGTGTAATTGCCTGATGGCTTCTCTGCTACCACCATGCTGCTGATTCAGGTTGTTCTGGCCTCTACAGGTGCTATGATATCCTTGCTCTGCAGAGACTTTCAAGCTCCTTGCGTACTGGATTATGCAATGCCACTGGAATTTTCCTTCCTGTAAGCACACAGGTTCCACTGTAGGGTCTACTTCCAGTTGCAGCTTTCCTTTGAGGTCTTTGAAAACACCCCTATATGCTTTTAAAATTGTCTCCAATGTCCATGGAGACAATTTTGTCTCCAATGTCCTTTTGCTTCTTGCACTGCAGCTATAAAATTCTGATGCTGCACCCTGATCAGATCCATGGCTTGTATGGCCACATTCCCCCAGAGGGGTCTGCGGTGCTTACCATCCACCATCACAAACTTCAGTTGGTACCATCTGTTATTTTTTGGGATAGTTACAATGAGGTCACATTTTCCTATCGATTGCATTATATTTTCATTGTACATTATTGGATTGCAACTGCTCTTTGTAATGGGTGTGTGCAAGTTCAATTCACCTTGAGGAAACACATTGCAGAAGGCCCTGCTATCCAGCTGAAATCGCATGACGTTTCCCTATTGACATTGTTGCATGCATGGAGGTTGGTATTGTCACGTGTTGCTTTCCTGTCTTGACAGCCTGAACTTGATATGGTGTGGGACTCAAGGAGAGAGTCATGGTGTTATCACCACTGTCTGATGAGCCATCCCCCTTTTGTACAATCTGAATCTTCCTGAGAGCCTCTTCTGCTCTTGCACACATTGCTAAATGGTCCAATTTGCCACATTGCAATGCTCTCCTAGTGCAGGGCACTTCTCTTTACTCACTCATGCTGTCTACCAGAGTAAATGCATCTCACTATGGGCACGGAACACTGCTCTCCTTTGCTGTCATCTCACTGCATGTACCTCTGGGGGTGTTGTGCCCGCTATGGCTTTCACCATGTCTCTTGAGGCTTCTGCCGCACACCCCATGTCTAGGCATGTGTCCAGTGTGAGATCACCTTCCTGGAGCAGTCCGTCCTGCAGGGGGTGTTCCCAAATGCCACAGACCAAACTGCCCCAAATTGGAGGAGTTTTGTCAGGTCTCCAAAATTGTAGCAGGTACTGTGCGTAAGGCAGTAACCTAGGGTCCCTCCCCTTCGGATTAATCTCTAGTGAAAAGCCTGCGTCGCTCCACAGATTCATTCTGCTTTGGGGACCAACAGGTCTCCAGCGCTCCTTGGACTGCTGTGATGAACTTCTGTGGTGGTGAGCTTCAGAGTGTTGCTGACGTCTCTGCCTGGCTCCCCAAGAAGGTGAACTCATAGTTTTACTTTCCTGCTGTTGTCATCCTCCTGCATGACCAGGTCTGGGTACAGCTTGAACTCCTCCTTCCTCTGGGTCCATCCTTGGCTAGGCTTGGTGTCTGCAAACCCAGGGCTCTGGGAGGCTTCAGACCGAGTGCCCTGGCTCACGCTGCCAGCTGCTGCACTTCAGAGAACTCACCGCTCAGATGTTGCCCCCACGTTTCATTAGCAAAGCATGCAGCTGAGTGCAGGCTAAGTTGAACAAAGGGAATTTTGTTAAACTCTGTGCACTGTTCTGTTCATGTTCTGTTCTGCTGAGTTGCTTCCAGCCTAACTCCCGCATTCCCTGTTTTCCTGATGTCCTGTCAATGGCAGCCCCTCCAGGGAACACTGGCGCTCGGACTCCAGTTCCACTGATCAGGATACAATCTTCACAGTCCACAAGGCAGTATCATGCCATACAAGTTGTTCTCGCCACTGTACAAAACACAAAAGACATTGCCCCTGATCTCATGAGTCTACATTCTGAACGAACAGCTCAGATACATTGAGGGGCCCAGAGGAATGTGTTATTTTAGTGTATTTTAATTGATGGATTATTGATGGATTTGGGATTGCTGGTGGAAGTGAGTGAGTGGGCTTTGGAGAAGACATCATGACGTTTTTATCCTGCCTGCTTTGTACATGCCTATACATTCATAAATCATTTTCTTCGGATAAGGCTTTGAGCCAACTTTCATTGAAGTCAGTAGGAGCATTCCACTTGAAAGCAGAGGGAGCTGGAAAGCAGTCAGGCATAGCCGTCGAATTACAGTAAACTGGAACCTCCTATTTACAGTGACCCACTGTTTTAATTCTACATCTGAGGACACTTTAGCGATGTGAGCACCATGTAGTCACTTTAGCTATGACCGAATGACTGTATATTCCTGGGGAAGACGTTTGAGAGAAGCATAGTTAAGCTCCATTATGCACAGAGTATACTTACCGAGTAAATAATAGACTTTTCCTACATTGTAACATTTCTGTTGCCACCTTCCAGAGCCCCTGAGGAATGATGAGATACGGAGAAATTATTGCAACAAGAGTGGGGAAAGGTAAGGAAATAATGCATTTATTCATTCATTCATTAAACTAAGATGTATTTTGAGGTTACCTCATCTCTGCGCAGGCTCAGCTGAATGACTCGATGCTTAAGACACTTAAGCCTTGTCTACACTACAAAAATTACCTATTGCTGACAATGGGACAATGGGAGTCAGCAATGAGGGAGTTGAGTTGAGTTGGTGCTAAGTGTAGCCAACAACAAGGCATACTAGCAAAAAGAACAGGAGTACTTGTGGCACCTTAGAGACTAACAAATTTATTAGAGCATAAGCTTTTGTGGGCTACAGCCCACTTCTTCGGATGCATATCTAATAATAAATTTGTTAGTCTCTAAGGTGCCACAAGTACTCCTGTTCTTTTTGCGGATACAGACTAACACGGCTGCTACTCTGAAAAAAGGCATACTAGGTCACTTTTCAGAAGCCTCTGTAAAAACCTGCTTGTCGGTGGAATTTCACTGAGGATGATTTTGGCTCCGTGTCTGTGAGCCTGAAGTGTTTTTGACAGACAGCCAAGCACCTGTTCTGACAAAGGGACTGTAAGATGGTTGGGATGGAGCTGTGACACACAAGTTTCCCACAGCAGGTGGAGGCTGGGTTGTGTGTTCGAAGCAGCCTGTGTAGAACTAGCAGACAGAGCTGCTGCTGGCTGGAGCCCCAAAAGTGCTACTGTAGCTTTTTATATTCTCATGCTCCGTCCAGCCTTGTTCAAAGCATTAATGGGAACTATCCAGCTTCTGTGGCTGGATCCTGCACCACTGATGACAATGGGGGGGGGGGTTGTTGTTGATGTCCCCGGAAGCAGGATCAGAGCTACTGGAACTAAAAACAGTTCAAGAAAGATTATCCTGAGGGGTAGCCACTTATTTGTCTCCCAACAAAGCATTAACCCATCCCAGAATTCCACACCCTTCTTGGCCACGTGTAAGACACAATGCATGTCTCGTTTACAGTACACTCTGACAGCCACCATTTTTGACTGAATACTCTCCTATATTGGCAGGCACCGTTACCAGGTAACAGGCAATGATGACTCAAGGAGCTGAGAGAAATCTCATAGCAAATTGTTCCTTTAGCACTTCCAGTCACCTGTTACTGAACCTCTGCAGGGATTTTTCCTGTTCTCTTTAAGCCAGGAAATTCTATGTCTCATGGTTACCTGATGTATGTTATGATGCTATCAGCGTGCTGTTATTGCCGTGCAGCCTGTTTTACTTGATGCTGCTCAAAGATGCCAGATTGACAAGCCTAGAGGTCCTCTATTTATCCACGGAATAGGAACAGCTCAGACAAGGATGGTATAAGCTTCCCCCATGCTGTCTCTCCAAAGTGCTACAGTTCTGACCTGTACATCTGACCTCTACATCTCTGACCATCCTTACTAACAAGAGTGGTAATTGAAAGGATAGCTTTGTAGTTCACTTCTGCAATCCCTGCATCTTTGTGTACAGCACTATTCCAGCATTGCTTTGGAGGTGTTTGCGATCTCAGCCTGTTTGTTTGCAAACACTTGTATCGTGATGCCAGAACGTGTTGAATTGCAGAGTGAATCACACACGCTGCTCAGTGTCTCAGGAACACTTGGGGCTTTTTATTATTAATTATATTATTATTATTATTATTATTATTCTACTGTTTGTAAACATCTGCATAAAGATGATACTGAGATTTTTTTTAATGTTCTAGAATGAGCTTTGCACTTTACAAAATTCATATTCTTATTCAATATTTGTATTACAGTAGTGTCCAGAGGCCTTGCTCAAGATCAGGGCCCCACTGTACTGGGAGCTCTTCAAATAAAGACATGGTCCCCGGTCTTGAAGAAATTACAGTTAAGATGACAAATGATATAGGAAGGGTGGGGGTAAAGGGCACAATCAAGCTTTTATAGACATAGCTACTGTGATCTCAGATCTCTTAAGCAATGTTAAGCTCTTTAATACTGATATGGGAGCTCATCAAGGAAAATCTAGGTAGGCTGTAGCAGGGGCGCTGGAACAATTTGTATAGTTGTGGTGTTGAGAGCCACTCAACCAAACTGTAAACCCTGTATATGATGGAAATCACTTCAAGCCAGGGGGTGCAGCAACACCCCCAGCCACCCTAGTTCCTATGGGCTGTAGGAAATGATATAAAACAGGTTAGTAGGTGGCATGCTTTCTTCTGAGAATACTATGAAAGCTCTGGAAATGGGGTTCTAATCTGCACCTCTCAACCTCACCAGAGGGCGCTGCAGAGCACTTCTGCTTTGGTTTAGTGAAAATGGGACGTTCTGCAATGGTTTAAGGTTATATCACAGTTCTATGTGGTTACAGTTACCTACAATCATTTGATGTTTAGCTTTTTATAACCTAGGCTGATGGCTTTTTATTTTTCATTTGCGGTGACAGTGACATGGCAGCATAGGGAACTTTGTACAAAAAATAAGATGAGTGGGAGCTCAGGCTAAACTATACCACTAATAGATTCCTCATGTTACTATTATTATTTATCAGGAGCCTTTAGCACTATGAGCTAAACCATAGGTCCTGATTTCCTCCGTTCATCGTGGAAGTGGACTCCTCTCCATACCCTGTCTCCCCCAGCCAAAAAATGTATATCCTTGGGTCACACATGAGATTTAAAAACAACCTTTAAAATATTATCTAGCTGAAATAGCTTTGAATCGTAGATTCAGGGCACAGCTGACGAGGCAAGTCCAAGTCATCTGCCTTTGCAACCCTAGCAGACAAGTGGCATCTGTCAAACAGACACTCTGACAGAAGCACAAGGAAAAGATAGGGCATGAACTAGTAATGCCTGTTAGCATGCTAGAGTTAATAGAACAACGAGTAACAATTTTAACTCAGTGCGCTGGGATTTATCTGACCTGCCAGGCAGAGGATGTGGAATCTCAATGGACCGTCATATTTTAATGGTGTAATCTGACAGTGTTCACTCTGAGTCCCCAATGCTTGGAGCAAAGAGCATTGATGCATGTAGCCACAGTGAAACCCTGATCCTTTCTCTCTGCTGTGCGTAGCAATGGGTGCTGAGTAACCAAGCGCCTGAATCATTTGTTCTGTGTGCACTAGAGAATAGCCTTGATGTTAAGTTGAAAACCTGCCTGAAAAGGGTGTCAAACAACCCTGAGTGTGGAGAGGGTCTAAGGTGATTTAACTTGCGTCTTTCAGTGTAACAAGTGTTGGTAATGCTCAAGCTGAGCAAACTCACTCAACCAATTTCTTCTGCGTCTGTCTGCAAATTGCTGCCAGCCACCAGACAATTTTCTCAGGTCTGTTTGTTTGAAATTATTCGCCAATTTTTTTCTGCAGACTGAGTTGTTTGCAGAGATTAGCTGCATGATCTTACATGGTATTATTTGAGAAACAGCATGTTATCATGTCATTATCAATTGTGGCCCTGATTTGCCTTTAAATTTGGACTCAATCCTGCAAGGGAAGGAAGTAGGGGAACTGGCAGGGGTTGTGACTGCTCCATTTGGTAGAAGGGTATGTTCACCCCTTGCCACAGAGGTTCAGAATCTTGGGGTAATTTGGGACCTGACCCTGCTCTTGGTAGCAACAGTGGCTCGTATTGCTTTTTTACTTTTCTGCATTGCTGACGGTTTTTCAGCCTTCTCTTGATAAGGCTGCTCTCACCACAGTTACAGATACCTTTGCATCTCCAGGTTGAACTGTTGCATTGAACTATACTGGGGACAATTCCAAAAACAGCTTGGAAGTTACAGCTATGCAAAGTGCAGTGGCCCACTTGCTTAAGTGGAATGGGTCAGCTATAAAGCAGTATACGGCATGGGACCTACCTCTTGTAGGGTCCATCTTTCCCCTTGAGTACCATTGCAACTGCAAAAGTCAACTGAAGAACCCTCTCTAGTGGTCTGTAGAGGTGCGCTCTTGAGGACTGGAGGCAGGGCATTTTCAGGAGGAGTTCCTGGCTGTGACATCCACTCCCTCTCAGAGCAGAATGCAAGGCATGTTTGGTAGTCTAGCATCGAGCCTATAGACCGGGGTAGGAAACCTATGGCACGCGTGCCAAAGGCGGCACGCGAGATGATTTTCAGTGGCACTCACACTGCCTGGGTCCTGGCCACCAGTCCGGGGGGCTCTGCATTTTAATTTAATTTTAAATGAAGCTTCTTAAACATTTTAAAAACCTTATTTACTTTACATACAACGATAGTTTAGTTATATATTAAAGACTTATAGAAAGAGACCTTCTAAAAATGTTAAAATGTATTACTGGCACGCGAAACCTTAAATTAGAGTGAATAAATGAAGACTCGGCACACCACTTCTGAAAGGTTGCCGACCCCTGATATAGACCATTGCTAGGTTAGTTACTGTGATTGCCTAGGATGTTACAGGAAAGGGAGGTGTTGGTACTAACATTTGTCGGCAGTTTATTGTGTTGCAACCACAGCAATGGGTGCATAGAATAATTTTTATCAGTCAAATATGGGAGCACACTGGGGTCCTTTCAAACACGGATCTGTCTGACAAAAGACAGTTAAACACTAGCAGATAATATAGATAGTGGTTTGTCCTCTCACCGATGGTCTGATCCTGGAGCAGACTTAGCAGGTAGCAGAGTTGTCCACCCGGTGATTAGATTTGCCACACAAATGAGTTGTGCATACTGTAATACCCAGCAAATGAACCAAGAGCCCCGTGGTCTGTAAGCAGTGGTTCTGCTGGATGGGAGGGAGCCACTCTCCTTGACCAAACAGGGAGGTGCTGGTCTTTTCTTGAAGGTGCTTGTAGTGGGGCAGCCGCCCCACTCCCTGAGAATTTAGGCTGCAGGAGGCCAGTGGGCCTGCGCAGACAAACAGCGAATAAGAGAAGAGCTTATTGGGAGCCAATCAGAGCCCAGATTGGAGGCAGTCAATCAGGGCCAGGCTCAGCCCTATAAAAAAGACTGCTCAGAAAAGGAGCACTCAGTCTGTACCAGACCTTCATGGGGGAAGGTCTGTCTCCAGAGGGGGAGACTAGCACCTGGGACAGCGCAGTGCTGGGCAGGCCGGGGGGAGCAAAAGGGAACTCCAGCCTGGTGTCTGCCAGACTGCAGGCCCTGAGGGGAAGGGCCTAGCCGGTGCGAGGGGCCGAAGGGGAAGTGGCCCAGGGAAGTGGACAGATGGAGGGGAGAGAAGGAGGACAGCGAGGCTGCCGCCAGAGGGTCCCTGAGCCAGGATCCAGAGTAGAGGGTGGCTGGGTCCCCCCTTCCCCCCCTTGCAGTACACCCAGCTATCAGCTGTAGGGAGCAGCCATTATAGACTACACCAGATCCCTGACAAGAGGGATTAGACTTTGGGGGTGTGTGTTTGGACATGGTGGCTGGGGCGTAGAGAAACTGCTGATCCACCCCCACCCCCCGGAAGGGGGTGTGGATGGACTAAGGGGCACTGCCGGAGGGCAGTGGTCCGGAAGAGGACGCCGCTTGTTGGGAGCAATGCGGGTCCACCCGCCAACCAAGGGCGAGACGAAAGATAGGACACCACCAGGAGGGGGCGCTCCATTGGACTGAGCTAATTCCTGGAGACAACCAGCAGGAGGCACCAGGTGGTGAGTCCCAACCCTGTCACAGTGCTCTAGGCATATCTCCCAGACAGACACATCTATGAGCTCTCTCCTGGCTGGGGTGCCTGTAGCGCTATCTGAAGAGCTGTGGTACAGCAGTAACAAACTTTGGCTTTACAGGGTCCTCTTCCTGATCCAAGCCCATCAGTCAATTCTCTAGTCACACACAAGACTAGCTAAGTGGACAGCCATGGATAGAAACCTCCCCCCCAACCCATAACCAACTCCCAGTCATTCTGGCCAACTCTCCTGCAACTCCAGTGTAAGTGGACAGCTGAGGATACATGGCAGACGTGCTCTGCTATCACAAGGGCCAGCATTACCCATCTTTCCAATATGCCTGCTGGGAACAGGAGGTAATTACAGGCAGAGGGAAGAAACACATTCAGCTAGTGCAATTGCTTTCACCTTCACACTGGCTCTGGCAGAAAGACTTCATTTACACTTTGCTTACACTGTCAACTGTCTGTCACTTCACTTTCCCTTGTTTCTGCAGCCCTATGCTGCTGTCTTTTTCTTTTCTGAGCAGCTCCTATTTGGGAAACATCACATTTGCTTTGTATAGATGTACAGTCTGCAGCAGCTCAGCTGCCAGTCAGAGTTGGGATGTATGGTTGTCTGTTAGCAGGGAGGAACATGGGAAGGGCCACACTGGGTCTCACCATTGGTCCCCTCAGCTCAGCATCCTGGTGTCAGGGGTGCTATGCCTCCAGCTATAATTCAGTATCTCTGTGAGCATCTCCTTTATTGTGCCAGGCCCCAGGCTTCCCTTTTTTTGCAAGGGTTAGACCTGTGGCTCCATTACCCTGAGACTGGGCCCTCTGGCTTCTGCACTCCTGTTTCTCACCATGGCTCTCCAACGAATTCAAATGAGTTTAGACCCCAGGTAGAGACTTTACTCATCGGGAGAGCAATTCCACCAGCAGGCCTGTGCAGCAATGCACAGCAGCCTTTTCAAAACAAGCCAGCATTTATTAGTCAACTGGAACACAGTATTCAAGAATCCCTAGGCTAGTCCAGAAAAGCACAACTTCACGGAGAGCCCATGTGGGCAGTATTACCTGCCGCCTTCTCCAAAACCTCTGAGATTTCATCTCTCCTGCCCTGGGCAACAGCCATCATGTCTCTGTCTGCTCACATCCAGCCCTTTGTCTCAAGTTGCAGCACACTGCACATGTTCTGCTTCCCTTGGCTTCCATCATTAAACGTTCGTGTCCGCTGTTTGGCCTCCAGTGTATCTCCGAGGCAACTGCATTCATATGTGGACAGTTCTTGATAGTTCATTCATATGAGTGCAGATATCAATACCCCATCCATTATCTCCAGGTCCCAGAGGAGAATTTAACTCTTCCACACCCAGAGGATAACAATACCAAGCAAGTGAGGAAACCGAGTCACATATTATCCATTAAAAATATTATTGTACACATTCTCCACACTGGGTATAGCCCTTCCTAGGGTCCTGATACTCATGGTCTCACTTGTGTCCTTTTTTACCTTCTTTTCCACTCATCACTTTTGTTGCTGATGAGAAAAGGGAGAAGAAGAAAAAACAGATTCCATGAACGACCTCCCTATTACTCATTTATTTTACCTGGAAAGTGATAAGGGCCAGATCTTGTCAGATTTAATGGGACTTAGGTGCTTAGGCACTTCAGAAAATCCCCCAAGGTGCCTAGCTGCATCTTTAGCACCTAAATATCTTCTAAATGTGGCCCTAAAATATGAGAATGATGGGTGGCAGTACAACACAGCCAGCCAGCCCTCAATTGTTGTATCATGTTGAATTTAGTCTGTAATCTGTTTGGGAGAAAGGGGTCATCTCTTCACTTGTTTATGGGAAGCACCTCGCATACTTTTGGGGTCTCAAAAGGGATAAAAATGTGTGGCTATGTAGGGGAGGAATGATGTGCTGGGGGGCTGGATACAGGATTTTGGTTTGATCCTGTTTCTAGTTATTGCATCTGGACTACATTTCCCCCTTCAAGTGAAGTTTCAGTCCCAAGGAAATGTTTAGAGACAGTTCTGAGCGACTGGGATGACGCAGCACTGCTGCTTGCTCCTTGGCTGATTCGGTGAATGTGGGAAGAGTATGGAGGAAGGAAGTGTAGTCTACTCCTATGCTATGGTTTTGGAAAATCTGCCTCATTCTGTTGAAATCATTTCACTCATTCACCTGCCATTTCTGACACCGCCGTGTGATTTCTCGGCCACGGAGTGAAATGCACAGCCCCGTTACCTTGATTTATTGTTCTTAAAAAAAAAAAATTGAATTCAACCAGCGAATACATTAATAGCCGTAGGTGTCCTCATGCTGATTTATGAGATGTCTATGCCAGCGCTTCAATGTAATTGATCTCTGGGGGCAGATTCATAAATGCGCTTATGAAACTAGAATCATAAAAAATGTCTGCAGGGACAATGTGGCAGGTATTAAGGAGGAAGTCACAAAATCAGCTCAAGTAGCTGCTGCACAGATTCCTGGATCCTTGTTTAATTTTGTTAAGTGAATTTTATGCCGGTGAAAGTTCCCATATTGACAGCACCAGACGGATGTCTTTTGCTTATCCACAGAACAGATGCATCCTAGACAATAGCAATATAAACATTCCCTGCACCATCAGACCTGGCTTGGACAGATACACCTCTAAGAAAAGGAAAGTAGTTCAAGCTTCACACAATTGTTGGTCCCTGTACAGAGACAATGCCAGAATTGCAGTTGTCCGTGTAACCTTAATTCAGCCCCCTTGTGCGTATTGTGATAGACCCAGGCCAGTTGGGTACAACAAAGTAGTATAAGGCAGATGTACTGGCCACTGGATTAGCAGTTTTCTGTTCTCTGACTGACCAGAGCAGGGGCTACTCCAGGCTAATGAGAACACCTGACTCCAATTAACCTGCAAAGAGTCAGGTAAGGCCATGATTAAGGTAATGTGAACACTGGACTCTAATAAGGCCCTTTTGATACTATAAAAGGGCTCACTCCAGTCAGGCTGAGGAGAGCCAGAGGAGAGGAAGTGCGGCTGAAGGGCTGGTTAATGAAGACCCCCTGAAGCCATCGGTAAGGGAGCCCTAAGGTAACGGTGAAGAAGAGAGAAGCGGGAGAGCTGTGGGGAAGTGGCCGAGGGAAATGTAGCAATTCTGGCAGTGAAAGGTTGGCTGCCAACAGCTGCTACCATTAGGGTCCCTGGGCCAGAACCTGGAGTAGAGGGCGGGCCCGGGTTCCCCACAACCTGCCACTACAGAAACACCTCCTGGGAGGGGAAGACAGGCCCCTGTCAGGACAGGAGGCTAAAGTGTTCTGAAATGAGCCCCTAGGGATAACAGAGACTGTGGGAGTTCTCTCACCAACCTCCTTGCTGGCTTACGATGAAAAGGGCTCAGTAGACTGTAACCCCAGCCCTAGAGAGAGAAGGACTATGTGGAGGGTTGCAGTGAGCCACTGAAGCTAGCATAAACCGCCTAGAAGCGCGGGACCCATGGGGACAAGGTCGGAGCTCCGCCACAGTATGCATTATGATAGTCTTAAATTGCATGATCAGATATTATTTTCTTCACCGAACCCCTGCCTCATTCAGTACACAGGACAGACAATGCTTGAATAATGAGCAGCTATTCAATAGTTTGTTTTCTCCTCATTGTTCAACGTGTGGCCCCAGGCTATATTTATGGCACACTATTCAAACCCTACTCTGAAAACAGAATTATGAACCTCCCCAGGGCCTTTTCTATGGTGCTCATCACTATAGTACTGTATCTGAGTCCTTCATAAACATTAATGAATGTCTCTTTACAACACCCCTGTGAGGTGAGGGAGTGGTATTATGCCCATTTTACAGATGAGGAAACTAAGGCAAAGAGAAAGTATTCACTAATTTCAATAACCCCAAAGTATCCATTAATGTTGGGTACCCAGGATGAGACACCTGATTTTTTTCAGAGTACTAATCATTATATAGCACTTTATATGCTCAAATCACATCTTGCAGCTGTCAGTGCTCCGCACTTCTGCAAATCAGATCCCTGGGTCTCAGGTGAGGTACCCTGAAAAGAGGAACACACAATTAGTTACACCTGTGAAAAGTTTGGTTTAGATGAGGAAGTCTGTGACCGAGGCAGGGGTAGAATCCAGTTCTCCAGGGCAGCACTTAATTGCCTTAACCTTGAAGCTATCCTTTCTCTTCCTGCAGTCCCCAGCCTCATTCACTACACACCTTCGGCAACAGATGAAGCAGGTGTCTTACAGACAACCACCTCCTTCAGTACACAGCTCTGATCCATCCCCAGAGCAGATCAACTCTGTGCACTGAATGAGGTACTAATAGGCTTTGGTACAACGTATGAAGGTGGGCCAAGCCCAGGGTATCTATACAAGTATATTTTCCCCCCTGTAAATCAGAACATAGTGATCTTGAGTTTTAAATGCACCACGTGGTCAGAGATGGAACTGAAGCAAAACCCTCTGTTCTGAGCACCCCTGAGCTCCAAAGACAGCTGGATCCAGACCGGGATCTTGCAGTTCAGGCCCACCTCCATAGCTAAGCTGGCCATTTGAATGGGAAAGTAAAAGTTTTGTCAGGGGGCTCTTTGCAAGATGGCAGAGGCAAATTTATTCTCTGGGCTGTTCAATCCATCCTTTTAAAATAGCCACGCACACTGGGCAGCCAACGTGCAAGAGTGAAAACAGGATGCAACAAACTTCACACAGCTGGCTTTTCAGCTTTGAAGGTCAGCTCTGAATAGCAGCCTGCTGGAGATTCACACTGTAATATTCCAGACAGGCTAACATTGCTCTATTTTTAGCCTCCAAGCCCTCTTAAAACAAAAACATCAACAAAAAACCCTCACGTATTCTGTCAAAAAGAAAAGACCCAAAATATTTCAAATCTGCTGTATATCAATTCATAATGCATCTCCCATCCCTCTGCAAAACAATGAGTGAGACCCCAAGCCTTTTCCCCAGCAGTTTCAATGAGATTGCTCTGAATTCAGTCTGACAGCACACAGCAAACCATGACCAGTTATCATGGCTACACTGCAATCTCTGATCCAAAGGTATTAAAGCAGTGCAAAAGTTGGAAGGCAGGATGTAGAGACAGGCCCAAACCACACCTTGGCTCCCAACAAACCAGAACTTCAGGGAACTCACTCTGTGGCTCTGGCTATCCTTAATAACATGTGAAATGGTGGGTCTCAGATTGCCCACATTATACTTACCTAGATTAGACAGCCCACTTCTGTGTCCATCTTAATAGCTACAACATGCTCCTCAGAACAGAGGCTGTATCTCCTTCCTTGTGCGCAGTGACAAGCTGTAATAAATAACAATGGTGATGACAATAATGTGGTGACTATGCTCACACAATAAACGTCATCTGATAAATTGCATTCATTGTCCCCTTGTGACTTCCTCACCTGCAGTTATCCTCACCAATCCACCCCTCCCGGGAGCACTCGTAGCTTTCCAAACCCAGCAAAACGGACAAAGCAGAATCTCCCCAACAACCCTGATCTGGCAGAGGGGAGGTGGAGATGCTCTAAGTGGTCATGCTCTCTAGCCTCGGGTTCCATGATGTTCTGATCAATTGCCATGCTGACGGGGACAAAGTGACCTACTGCATGTCACTTCAACCCCCGGTGATGGGGAGGGGTTCAATGCAAAAAGCACACGTTGTTTATAAGAAAAGGTGCATCTCTTTTTGCCTTCTGAATGCCACCTGCAATTATGGCTGTTACAGCTACTGGAGGACATACACAGTGCTGGCTGGGCTTTGCACACCAAATTGCATGATGCCAGCTGTATGATTGAAATATGACCATTTGTATCATTAATATTGCCACTGTTAGACAGTTGCAACAAATCTTGTACAAAATATGTCATGTAAGGTATCAATGGAAAAGTTACAATCTATCAAATATGATTATCCTGTTTGTATGTATGTATCATCTTTGTATCTAAAGTGATGAATATTGACTATGTACCAATATTTCCCATGTGTTTGCTCCTGGAGTAACACCCGCAAGGTAGTTTATATTCAGTCTAGCCAGCACATTGTGAATGAACCATTCAAGTCAATGGCCCATTAAAGAACACAATAAGACACAGAAGAAGCTTGTCCCCTCCAGGTGAGCTTTCCTCCGGACACTTCAGCCAAAATATGGGTAATGGCTGCTCCTGTGAGTCATAAAAGCATGCAAGGGCATGTGACTTGCTCATGTGATCCTGGACTCCATTTTGTGCCTGTAATTTCCCATAAACTAAGATTGAGAGCAGCCCCTCCACATGTGAGAAGGTATAAAGGACCTTGGACACATCTCCATTTTACCTCTTCCCTGCTCTGGACTGTGGACTTACACTAAAAGGAGCGTATTGACTATGGACTGAGGACCTTCCAATCTTTTGACTTTACAAGCCAGCAGTCTGTAACATCAGTGCTGCAAATCTGATCCAAGAACATTGCAATGATTGCATGTATATGACTTCCTAAACCATTTTAACTCTCCTCTTCTTTTCGTTCTAAAAAACCTTTAGATTTTAAAAGCAGCAGAGAGTCGGATGCATCCGAAGAAGTGGGTATTCACCCATGAAAGCTCATGCTCCTATACATCTGTTAGTCTATAAGGTGCCATAGGACTCTTTGCTGCTTTTAAAGATCCAGACTAACACGGCTACCCCTTTGATGCTTTAGATTTTAGTTACTACAGGATTGGCAACAGCATGATTATTGGGTGAGATCTGAGTTATATATTGACTTGGCTATGTGGCTGATCTCTTTGGATTAGAGGACACACTATGTGATTAAATTGGTTTTCAGTAACCACTCATTATACAGTCCAGTGTCTGGGCAGTAAAGCAGGGAGACTGCATTTTGGACTTCTTGTTAACCAGCATAGTGAGACAGAAGTTTACTTTTGTTACTAGTTTGGTATATCGTATGGAAGAATAATCACCAGTTTGGGATGAATCTGCCCTATTTCTCAGCAGTCTGTCCTGAATCTAGTATTCTTAGCTGTGACCCACTGAGGCACGGTGACACCAGCTCCTAAAACCCAAGGGCTGTCAGGGACCTGAATCTTGAGAGCAGGAACTAGTGTGTATATCTCTATACTGTATTATCTGTTTCTTTAAGAAAGCAAAATGAGACCAGCCCTTCACTCTGTTTACACGTGGTAAACTATCTGGAGAATGCTGGTGGCCCACCTACTGCCACACTACCCATTCTGCTCCTTTATAATGCATCAGCTCAATACAGTCCCAGAGAATCAGAGAGGGAAAAGACCTAGTCAGTACCTTCCCATGGCCAATCTCAGACTGTTCCCCGTGGTGCCCTTGCCAGGACTTTGTCCAGTCCACTTTTAAATGATGGAGAGACTGGGGCTAATAGCCTGCGGTGCTAGAACTGTCTGAGCCAAGTTTGTCTTTAATGGGGTTACACTAGAGACAAATTTGGCCCTCTCCCCTGCTGTCTAGTCTATATTTTCCTTTGCTTGGCTTCATCCCAATATTCTTAGTTATATCCCACCCACTCGAGACCACTACAACCAATTCCCTTTCCTCACCAGTGTTTACACCCTTCGTACCCTTGTGTACATTGCTCATGCACAGCTTTCATTGTCACTTGGCCATGCTCTCTCTGTCAGGCAGCATATACTCACCTCTGCTGGATGGCAGAGACAGGAGCACACTGCAGCAGTTCAGTACAAAATGCAGTGAGGAGGCCACATGAAGGGTTAAGAGAGCCCTGGACTACATTGCCTAGGCTGTATAGCTGCCCACATGCCTTCTGAACACCCCTAGGCTGCTCCCCCATCTTTCTACTCCTGGTCCTCACTATTATGGCATCTGAGCCACCTTGGTACTCTCCCCCTTTCCCCTCCCGCTCATATCCCATACCTCGGCCAGTCCCCATACTCCAAGCGACAATGTGGCACAACAATGATTCTGCCAAAGTTGCAGGTCTTGCCCAAATAAGATTTCTGTGGCTATTTAATGAGATAATGGGTGTCTATATCACTTAGCTCCCTCCTCAGAAGTCATTCCCTCCAGCCCCTTAAATATCTGTGCTGATCTTCTCTCTCAAACCAGTATCATTCTGGCACAAGAGACAGTTTCAGAACATGTTCTAATCTGAGTCCCCCGCAGATCACTGGGGGATCCTGCAATGGTAAGTGAGGCACTTATACTTGTGCTAAAGTATTATAGAAATACAACTGATTTTTTTTTTCCAGTTGGAGCCTCATCCGTAGTGGGAGCCGTTCATGTGACAGGCAAAAAGTGCCAACGTTCTCATCTCAAACACATGCACCAAGACAATGACCATTCTGCACACAATCAAACATCCTCAGCAGCAGCTAGTGCTGCTGTCTAAAGCACCCTGGTTTTCCCAGTGTCGGCATTGTTTCCTGCATATTCAAAAGGGAAATAATGTAAAGTGTACTTCTCCCGCCTCCCCATCAAAATTGTTCTCTCTACCTCCCTGGAGAATGACAATGGAACAGTCTGTAGAATGTTTCATGGCACAATGGAGGCTGTGATATTTACCAGCTGAATGATCTGGTTAGATGGATAAAAATTCCAGGTGGACACGATTATTGTTGATTTAGCACCCACCATATGTTTGATATTATATTGTATACAAAAATAAAAGCAGTCCTTTCCCACAAGAGCGTACAGGAAATCTCCATGAGACTGCAAAATGCTGCCCAGCGGCGAACCTAAAGACACCGAGGAGAAATGGGTTTAGCACTTTTCAGCAGAGTTGATGGGCTTAAATTCAACTCAAAGAGCTGAACACCACAGCAATGTGGGAACAAATCCAAACTCTCTCAGGTGGGCTGGACCCAAATCTCTAGCTCTTTTGGAACATTCAGATTTGACTTTCAACTGAAACCCAAAACATCTTTGCGGCCTCCAAATAAGCATGGATTTTTCAAAATGGAGTGATCATGGCTTTGTTTTGATTTATCAGAGTGGAAGAATTACTACTTATATCTTACTTACAACACTCCTGCTAATACAGCCCAGAATGATGTTCGCTTTTTTTGCAACAGTGTTACACTGTTGACTCATATTTAGCATGGGATCTACTATAACCCCCAGATACCTTTCCACAATACTCCTTCCTGAGCAAACATTTCCCATTTTGTATGTGTGCAACTGATTGTTCCTTCCTAAGTGGAATACTTTGCATTTGTCCTTATTGAATTTCATCCTATTTACTTATGACCATTTCTCCTGTTTGTCCAGATCATTTTGAATTCTAATCCTATCCTCCAAAGCACTTGCAATCCCTCCTGGTTTAGTATCGTCCACAAACTTTATAAGTGTACTCTCTCTGCCATTATCTAAATCATTGATGAAGATATTGAACAGAACCGGACCCAGAACTGATTCCTGGGGGATCCCACTTGTTATGCCCTTCCAGCCTGACTGTGAACCACTGATAACTACTCTCTGGGAATGGTTTTCCAACCAGTTTTGCACCCACGTTATAGTAACTCCATCTAGGTTGCATTTCCCTAGTTTGTTTATGAGAAGGGCATGTGAGACAGTACCAAAAGCTTTATTAAAGTCAAGATATACCAAGATATACCATGCTTTCCCCCATCCACAAGGCTTGTTACCCTGTCAAAGAAAGCTATCAGGTTGGTTTGACATGATTTGTTCTTGACAAATCCATGCTGACTTTTACTTATCACCTTATTATCTTCTAGATGTTTGCAAATTAATTGTTTGATTATTTGCTCCATTATCTTTCCGGGTACAGAAGTTAAGTTGAGATACAGGAGTTCAGCCTAGATGATCTAATGGGCCCTCAAGTTTGGTGAAAACAAATAACCTAGAATCCATGTGCCTCCCCCTCCCCAAACTTTAGCTTATATTTGTTAGTATGTATTTATAGAAAGCTTTGACTCACAGGAGTTTATCATGAAAACAATCATGAATATCTTATTACAGGCAGCAAAGTAATGCTCCTCATTCGTGATTGCAGAAGGTCTGTCATTAACACCCAGGCCTTTGAGAAAGAGGAAAGGATGTTATGCTTGTGATAATGCAATGCCTTTTCTTTTTATGGCTCTTCATTACCAGCCTCTGTCCCCTGATATAAAAAACTGGATTCTGATTCAGCTCTATTGACAATCAGTGAATGGCATCCTTGCTGACTGCAGGGCAGGGGGGAATAGAAACAGGGCCAGTTGCCAGGTGTGTTTGTTACAGAGGTGGAAATAGCAAAGATGCTCTGTTTAAAGAAAACGTAGAGCCTGATTCCATTTTCAGTTACGCAATTTAAATCTGAAGTGACTCCTCTGATTTCAATACATTTATTCTAGATTTACACCACTGTCACAGAAAGCAACATCTGGTTCAGGAGCTGTATTTTTCCTTTGTTTTGCTTGCTTCGACAATGCATCCTTTAAACTTTTCAATGAGTGGATGCTGATGGCTCCCTATCAGCATCCTTGGTGTGACATAGACCACTCAGAAAGCCCTCCCAACCCTTAAGATCCACAGTAGAAAATCTTTTGGGATTGACCTCTTCTTATTATTGTGTCCTGCTTGGTGAGTGTGCTCACTAGGGCTTAGCATGAAGCGAAAACCTGCCCTTGTGGAAGAGGAATGATGTTTCATTAAGAAACACAAAGTGTCAGCTAACGAACAGTTTAGGACACTGGGATGTCACTTCCTGGGCTCCCAGACACACTTGTGTGAGAATTGTATTGTAAAATAAATGAAGTGGAACATAGAAGCCAAATAAGAAACCTTGGCAAAGTGTATACGCATGGGGACAGGTTTATGAGCCCAGTCACATCCACCACTAATTAAGCCTGAAAAAAAGAGGTCTCTCAGAACCAGCCCTCCATTAATTTTCATTGGTCCCTCGCTTCCTTTTTACTGCCAGACAATGTCAACTCAGCTTTATTAGTGAGCTGCCAGCACTGTCGAGGAGCTGCTTGCTGCTGTACTTCTCCTCAGACAGCCCCATTAGCAGTGTGGGCACATCCTACCCAATTCAGATTCACAAAGGAGCCAAAAAGGGATTGGCTGATATAGGTGACAATTATAACTCTGGCTATCTTAATAACAAACATTTTGGAAGGGATACTAAACCTCCTGCCCCCATGCTTAAGTCAATGTCTCAGTGCAATCAGGATGAGACCTGACGTGAGGGCAGAGTATTCTACATCTGCCTACTGGAGGGTTATCTGGTACTAGCCCTCATTGGAGACTGGGTACTGAACTAGATAGCCCCTGGGTCTGATCCAGTGCAGCAGTGCTTATGTTTTCTATGTTCCTATCCACAGCATGATCTCATTTAGACCAGTATAAAGCCCAGATAATCTCATCAAATTCAATAGCCATCTCTAGTATAAGCGCTCTTAGAATTAGGCCCTATCATTTCTACATGCTGCAGTCAACAGACTCAGAGTGGCCCTTTTAACATGCCAATTTCAGGTCCCTTCTTAGAGTTCATCAGCCCCACTGATCTTTTTCCAACAGCTGCGAGTTTACCAGCATCGGTTCCCTTGTTCTCGCATTCAACGACCCGTCAGTTGTGCTGAGACTGGTGCCTTGAATGCCAAGATGGACAAAGATTTTGGGAAAGTGGAGTGGAGTTAGGGACAGATTAAGGCAATACAAGGCCCACGGCACACTACGATCTTGAGTCCCCTGGAGTTTGGCACAAGGAATAACACTTTGCATGTATTTGATTAAATTCTGCCCTCATCTACATCAGTGCAGCTGTACTGAAGTCAACTAGTTTGAACCAACGTAACAGAGGCAGCATTTGGCCCAGAAAGTCCCTTTCGTCTGAAACTCTCAAAGCACTTTACAAAAAGGAAATATTATTAACACCATTTTGCAGATGCTGAAAACTAAGGTGCAGAGAAGTTAAGTGACTTATCCACGAACAAAGGGAAAATTAATGGCAAATTTGGAGTAGCCTCCAGGTTCACCTGACTCCTGTTTGCTTAATATAGTGTACTATCTGTAATACAGCGGAGTTCACTGGTAAAAACATTGCTACATCTCTCCTAGCCTTATGGGCATGAGCCCAAACTCAAACTGGAATTTATATGACAGATAAATTTAAATACGAGCCTTTCTTGTGTTTTCAGCTCGTCAACAACCCAACCCAACATGTGAACCATTGATTGCACTCATAGGCATCAAGAAGATACTTACAAATTGGTGCAAACTGCGCCATAGGCTGGGTAACAGGTAGTTATTAGATAATCAAAGGTGTCTGGATTTCCTATGGGGCAGAACGTACCTGTACTCTAGTACAGTTCTACAGTTTTGGTACCCAAAATGGGATGTTACTGGAAGATGCCTGAGATGGAAAGAATCCAGCTGCAGTTTCAAAGCTCAGCATGAGTTTGTGGCAGTGAAAGTTAGAAAAAAAACATCTTTTTACTTGTAAACTAAGCAAATTTGATATGGGAGTTACCAGGACAACACAGCCCCTCACAATGCCACCTCATTAAAGGATGGCAGCATTATTGAATGCATGCAACTTAGCTGGAGCGCCTTTGGAAAATCTGGAGTGGAATTTTGTATGGCTTGTCTGAACTTCTGTTCCTAAACCCTGATCAGAGACACAGATGGGAAAGAGAATCCATATGACTGGAAGGGGGTGAGATTCCACCATTGATAGGAGACTCTCAGAAGCTGCTACAGCAACTTTATGACACCAGAAATCCCAGGACCTGAAGACAGTCACTCAAAGAGGAAGAGCTGGGCTTCCTTCCAGAAAGCTTCTCAAGCCCTTCATGTTATTTTTCACTTTGCTGAGATATAATTAGTTACAGTTCTTTAGTAACTGTCATTCACCAGCATGCTGGTTTTTCTTTTCTTAGGAATATGACTAACTCATGAGTGATTATAAAGGCTTTGGTGGGAGGGGGAGGGGAAGGAGCATTCACATGAAAAGAACTTCAGGACCCACCTTTTATTTCACAGAAGAGTAAAACGTTGACAGTGTTTAGGAACCAGTTGGTGATTGGTGTATGACTCATGCCTGGCAACCTCTGGCCACAGGAACAATTGTTGCACAATCTACAACAGGGGGTCTCAACCTTTTTCTTGCTGAGCCCCCTCTCAACATGCTATAAAAACTCCAGGGCCCAGCGGGGAGAGGGACCTCAGGACTCATGGCCAGGCAGGGGTGTGACATTGCATGCCATATGCTTTATGAAAATATGCTTATGGATGTGAATATGATGTAACTGGAATATGCTTTATCCAAAAGGTCTCTTGTAAGGTATCATTACAAAGCTTATAATCTACCACGTGTGTTCGTCCTATTTGTTTGCATGTATTATTTCTATGTCTGGAGTTGGGAATAATAGGATATAAACTTGTATTATTGATGTAAACATATTAAGTGGAAGCCATTAAGGGTGCTCCAGAAACAATCAGTGGTAAACGGCCCTAGTTACTTGAGAGCCTTCCTGTGTACTTGTGGGCCAGCCCATGGGGAATGGAGACTAGGGGTCTTACAGTGACATGTGACCATGTCACCTGATAATGAAATCCATCTTAAATCTGGTACTTTTCCATTTAGAAGGAGGGGTGGGGACCCAGAGAGACAAAGGATTCCCGCCTTGTGCCAAAGCTATAAAAGGGGGTGCAGCAGGACAAAAGGGGCCAGTCATGAGAAAACCGCTGCTTACCACCTGAGATGTCTGCTGGAACTAACAAGGACTGTACTGGGGAAAGGATTGAACCCAGACTAGGAAGGAGTCTAGTCTATGAAAAGTTTATTGGAACATCTCTGAGGGTGAGATATTACCTGTAATCAGCTTCTTAATGTATTAGGTTTAGACTTGCGTGTTTTGTTTTATTTTGCTTTATGACTGACTTTGTTCTGTCTGTTATTACTTGAAATCATTAAATCCTACTTTTTATACTTAATAAAATCACTAATCACTTTTGTTTATTAATAAACCTAGAGTAAGTGATTAATACCTGGAGGAGCAAACAGCTGTGCATATCTCGGATTTGTTTGGGGTTTGGATCCCACTGGGTGTCTGGGTGCTGGAGAGATAACCTGCTGAGCTGTTTTTGGTTACAGTCTGTAGCTTTGGGGCCATGACCCAGACCATGAGTCTGTGTTGCAGCGGGCTAGCGTGTCTGGCTCAACAAGGCAGGGTTCTGAAGTCCCAAGCTGGCAGGGAAAACGGGCTCAGAGGTAATTTCAGTACATCAGGTGACAGTCTGAAGGGGATCCCCGGGACCGAACCCATCACAGGGGGCCCTTGGGAATAAGTGTAGTTTTACTTTTATCTGGGGGGGGCAAGGGCTGGTGTGGCTCGAGCCAGCTCCACACAGCGGGATCCAGAGAGGGAGTGCCACCTCCACCCAGGGCCAGCTCCAGGGACCAGCGCAGCAAGCAGGCGCTTGGGGCGACCAAGGGAAAGGGGCGGCACGTCCGGCTCTTCGGCGGCGGGTCCCTCAGTCTCTCTCTGAGGGAAGGATCTACCGCTGGATTGCCGCCGAAGAAAGAAGTGGCACAGTGGAGCTGCCGCCGAAGTGCCGCCAATCGTGGCTTTTATTTTTTTTTTTTTTTTTTTTCCGCTTGGGGCGGCAGAAACACTGGAGCTGGCTCTGCCTCCACCCCAACTCACTCAGGAGCCACCCAGCCTGTCTGGGCTGTGGGGTGCAACTAAACAAATATAACTCAAAGGGTGGACTCAGTTCAAAAAGTTTTAAAAACCGCTCAGGGTGCGGGAGGGGGGTAGCTGGGGCTGTGTGGGGGAAGTGGGGTAGCTCAGGGTGCAGGCAGAGGACAGCTAGGGGCTGTGGGCAGGCAGAGAGGTAGCTCAGGGTGCAGGCAGGGGATAGCTAGGGGCTGTGTACAGGCAGAGGGTAGCTCAGGGTGCAGGCAGGAAGTGGTTAGGGGCTGTGTTCAGGCAGGCAGAGTAGCTCTTGGCTTTGGGCGGGGGCGCAGCTTCAGCCCCATGCCGCTCCCAGCTTCAGGGGGAGGAAGGGGCATCGGCATCAGACCTGTGCCGCTCCCGGCTTCAGGGAGGGAGGGCACCGGCTTCAGCCCCGCGCCACTCCAAGCTTTAGCACTAGGGCTTGGAGCACTGGGTTTCAGCCACAGGGCCCCGCGGCCCCCCTGAAAGGGCTCACAAACCCCCAGAGGGCTGATCTACAACACTGTCCAAAGCAGCTGCTTTGCTCTTGACACACAGATACAAGGCAAAGTAACTGGTCCTCCAACAGAGGGGGGAGACTCTCATTCATGCATGAGTGCTCTCACCATCCAATCCCAACTCACTGTATCAGTATCAAAAAAAGGTTCTGGCTCCCCTCCTGGCAATTGACGAGGATAGGAAGGGCTCTATCCCCAGGAGCCTGCTTTAAGGCACCCCTGAAGTTCGGGGCACTTTTCCTATATCAGCCAAAGAGCCAGACATTATGGTGATGAGCACAGTGCAAATGTTATAGGAAGACAAGTCAGCGGCACTGCTATGGGTACTCGCATGGCCCCACAGTATGCCAACATCTTTATGGCTGACTTAGAACAACGCTTCCTTAGCTCTCGTCCCCTGACGCCCCTACTCTACTTGCGCTACATTGATGATATCTTCATCATCTGGACCCATGGAAAAGAAGCCCTCGATGAATTCCACCATGATTTTAACAATTTCCATCCCACCATCAACCTCAGCCTAGACCAATCCACACAAGCGGTCCATTTCCTAGACACTACTGTGCTAATAAACGATGGTCACAAACACCACCCTATACCGGAAACCCACTGACCGCTATACTTACCTACATGCCTCCAGCTTCCATCCAGGACACACCACACAATCTATTGTCTACAGCCAAGCTCTAAGATACAACCGCATTTGCTCCAATCCCTCAGACAGAGATAAACACCTACAAGATCACTATCAAGCATTCTTAAAACTACAATACCCACCTGTTGAAGTGAAAACACAAATTGACAGAGCCAGAAGAGTACCCAGAAGCCACCTACTACAGGACAGGCCCAACAAAGAAAATAACAGAACGCCTCTAGCCACCACCTTCAGCCCCCAACTGAAACCTCTCCAGCGCATCATCAAAGATCTACAACCTATCCTGAAAGATGATCCCTCACTCTCACAGATCTTGGGAGACAGACCAGTCCTCGCTTACAGACAGCCTCCCAACCTTAAGCAAATACTCACCAGCAACCGCACACCATACAACAAAAACACTAACCCAGGAACCTATCCTTGCAACAAAGCCCGATGCCAGCTCTGTCCACATATCTATTCAAGTGACACCATCATAGGACCTAACCACATCAGCCACACCATCAGGGGCTCGTTCACCTGCACATCTACCAATGTGATATATGCCATCATGTGCCAGCAATGCCCCTCTGCCATGTACATTGGCCAAACTGGACAGTCTCTACGCAAAAGAATAAATGGACACAAATCTGACATCAGGAATCATAACATTCAAAAACCAGTGGGAGAACACTTCAACCTCTCTAATCACTCAGTGACAGACTTGAAGGTATCAGTTTTGCAACAAAAAAATTTCAAAAACAGACTCCAGAGAGAGACTGCTGAACTCAAATTAATATGCAAATTAGACACAATTAACTTAGGTCTAAACAGAGACTGGAAATGGTTGGGTCATTACACTAATTGAATTTTTTTCCCCCATGGTAAGTTCTCCTCACACCTTCTATGGGTCATCTCAATTATCACTTCAAAGTTTTTTCTTCTGCTGCTACTGATAGCTCATCTCAATTGATTGGCCTCTTACAATTGGTATGCGTACTTCCACCTTTTCATGTTCTCTGTATGTATAAATATCTTCTGTCTGTGTGTTTCACTCTATGCATCTGAAGAAGTGAGCTGTAGCCCACGAAAGCTTATGCTGAAATAAATGTGTTAGTCTCTAAGGTGCCACAAGTACTCCTGTTCTTTTTGCGGATACAGACTAACAAGGCTGCTACTTTGAAACCAGAGAGATGAATGGTATTTTGAGCCATAAAAGGATTAAACAACAAATGAATGCACTTTGTACCAAGTTCTGCTCTCTGTTACCGGGGAAGGCATATTTTTTGGGGGGGAAAGTCCTATGGTTCTAGCCCGCACTTAAATCACCCTTTCCTGCTCTATATAGCTGATCTCTAAATGTTCAACCTGAGAGGAGTTACAGCTGCTTGGCTCCTTTCAGGATCAGGTCCTTAAGCCAGGAAGATATCTGCTCTCCTAGGAGATCAGAGCCAGAGGAATCTCTAGAAGGAAGCAGGACTATGACTGACTGTAAAAGCAGCACATTGTCCCTAGGGTCTAAAGTACGACCTCTCTGAGTTTGTGTAATGATGAATCTCTCCAATTTTCTTCACAAGCCAGTGTTCTCTGGGGAACAGGACCTAGCTAGGGAATCACTTCAAAAAACCTGGTGTGATGGCAAGGAAAGGGGGCAGAAATAAGACACAGAGCCTGATGGGACCAGCCCTTGAAAAGGGATGTGTTCAGAGCTTAGAGATAAAGGTGAGGAACGTGGATGGAAAGGAGAAAAATCTTCCAAAGACCTATGGATATGGCTGCCTCTAAGAGGGCAAAGAAGAGCTTGGGGGGACAAACCCATACAATCCTAAGTGACTAAGCACAGTGCCTTGCATGGTGCCCCAAACATGTGACGGATGGGTACCAGATTGTACTACAGCACTGGGTTTTTGCAAATTCTCCCAGTCTCGTTTCAATGCGTTTAGACATGCAGATAGTTTGTTACCTAACACAACTGCTTTTTAAACAGTTCCACAGACCTCTTACTGGTCAGTCAGTTCACTTTGAAGCTAATGCAGCGTTCTCTCTCCATGTTATTTCATGAACTGCTGGAAGTCAAACATTGCATAATTAGTTCCAAATCATTTCCCACCCCCAATTGTTCCAAAAGCCACCAAACTCCTAATAGCAGTTGACATCAGAAGACTGCAGCACTGAAAATTCACAGGCAAGCTGCAGACAACAAAAGAAAACCAAATAGAAAATACCCATTAAAGAGGAAGCAGCAAAGCGGTCACCAAAATATTCAGAATGTTTGATGTCAGTTCGCTGCTTTTAAAAAAATATGTGGAAAATAAACAGCTGGACACCCCTGCATGATCACGAGAGCGACAGCAAACCACTCATTCTAGAGCCGAGCTGCTGCAAAGAAGCTCCTCTAGACAAGCTCAGAAAGGAGCAGAAGTGGAAATCAACTGCTCTGGCACAGACCTTATTTGGTGAGCATTGCAAACAGGGTGACAAGGGGTGCTCTCATCGCCTCAAAGTATGAGGGCCGTGTCCACAGTGCTATCCTCCTACTAGCAGTGCTTTCATTCCCATTCACATGGATTCTTTTAATTACATAAAAGCACTGACATTTCAAACCTTGCTCCACTCTTGGTGAGGTTTCAATGGGAAGTTTCCATAGACACCTTGTCAATCTGTTTGGAGCCTCCCCCTCCCCCATCTTATTTGGCACTTTCACTCCTTCATAGAAATGCTCAGAGCAGTGCCCCTAAGGGAGCCTGAAATGCTTCTTCCAGCAGAGTCCTTTTACTGCAGCAGATTTCTTTTGGTTTGTCTCATTGCCAGCACTTCCTTTGAGTAGGGACACATCTCACGAGACACAAGAACAGCAGCTTTCTAATTACTGCCCTTTTAACGGCGACTCTCAAACCACAGAACAGCAGCCAAAAATTGAACTGTGGACTCCAGAGAACACTGAACCAGATCCCTAGATTTCAGGGTGATTTCTGAAGGGTTTTTGTTTTGCTTTAAAGTCTCATACTTTTAAAAAAATCTAAAATACCATGGTCTTCAAATCACAGGCTGCAGCTCTTGCTGATCTTATTGGCTTTTTGTTTTCTAAGACTGTGGAGGATTGGAGATGTAGTAGGTGGCACTAGAGATACCATATAAGGGAAACTTGATTGACTGAGAAGGAAAGTGATTTTTATTCAGCCTGCTTGAAACACCTACTCAGCTCGAACAGGAGAAACGCTTGGGAGAAAAATTGTCTTTGTTAAAGATCCAACAACCCAAGTCTCTTCGGCTGAGGGCTAAGTCAGCTCCCAGTCTCTGAAGTTTTCAACAAAAACAAAATGTGACACTTCAGATATTTCTAAGGCAACCCCCCTAAAAGAAAAACAAAAGCACACAAGCAGGAAAAGAAACCCTCTCAAATATATTTTTATATCAGGGTTCTCCCCACCCCTCCCATGATACAGCAGAGAAATAAGGGCAAAAGCTCAGTTTATCCCCTTGCTTAACCCACTTTAGGGTCACCTTAGTGTATCTAAATTTTGTTTTGTCTGGATATTTCATACTTTCTGAATCCTCTGCCACCTCCCCATTCTGTCTCTAAAGCCCTCTTCCTTGTGACTCTCTGAAGTCCTTTTCCCTAACTTTCCTTGCCCTTGGCTAAAGATGTATTATCAACCTAGCTGAAGCTGGCCATCCATCATCCACTCTGTATTTTCATTCTCATTTAGGGCTGGTCCACACTGGGGCGGGGGATCGATATAGGAAACGCAACTTCAGCTACGAGAATAGCATAGCTGAAGTCGACGTTTCCTATATCGAACTAAATTTACTTACTTCGGGTCCACGCGGCGCAGGCAGGCTCCCCCGTTGACAGCGCTTCCTCCTCTCGGCGAGCAGGAGTTCCACAGTCGACGGGGGAGCGCTTCTGGGATCGATCTACCGCGTCCAGATGAGACGCGATAAATCGATCCCAGAAGATCGATCTCTACCCGCCGAATTGGGCGGGTAGTGTGGACCAGCCCTTAGTATCTCATTGTTTTATCTGCATCTCATTGAAAGAGAGATGGCACTTAAACCCTTCCACCCACTTCTCTGTGGGAAAACAGTCATTTCTGATCACAGGAAAATAAGAGACCACACAAGGAATGCAGAAGTTGGTCCAATAAAAGATATTACCTCATCCACCCTGTCTCTATAATGTCACTTCCAGTCATTTCCCCTCCAACCCATCGTCTTAGATTGTTCATACAGGACTAGATCCCAAGAGGTGCTGAGCATCTGCCATTGTGCATTGCTATAACTGAGAACATTAAATGGCAGGTGGTTTCCCATTTATTAGTACTTCATTCTTAGTTTTAGGTCTTATACATGAGTTATAACATGTGGGGTCCCGCAGGGATCTGTTGTGGGTCCAGTTCTGTTCAATATCTTCATCAATGGTTTAGATAATCGCATAGAGAGTACAGTTATAAAGTTTGCGGACAAAACCCAGCTGGGAGGAGTTGCAAGTGCTTTGGAGGATAGGATTAAAATTCAAAATGATCTGGACAAACTGGAGAAATGTCTGAAGTTAATAGGATGAAATTTAACAAGGACAAATGCAAAGTATTCCATTTAGGAAGGAACAATCAGTTGCACACATACAAAATGGGAAATGACTGCCTAGGAAGGAGTACTTCAGAAAGGGATCTGGGGATCATAGTGGACCATAAGCTAAATATGAGTCAACAGTGTAACACTGTTGCAAAAAAAGCAAACTTCATTCTGGGATGTATTAGCAGGAGTGTTGTAAGCAAGACACAAGAAGTAATTCTTCCGCTCTACTCCACGCTGATTAGGCCTCAGCTGGAGTATTGTGTCCAATTCTGGGTGCCACATTTCAGGAAGGATGTGGACAAATTGGAGAGAGTCCAGAGAAGAGAGACAAAAATGATTAAAGGTCTAGAAAACATGACCTATGAGGGAAGAGTGGAAAAAATTGGGTTTGTTTAGTCTGGAAAAGAGAAGACTGAGAGGTGACATGATAACAGTTTTCAGTATGTAAAAGGTTATTACAAGGAGGAGGGAGAAAAATTGTTTTTCTTAACCTCTGAGGATAGGACAAGAAGCAATGGGCTTAAATTGCAGCACGGGCGGTTTACGTTGGACATTAGGAAAAACTTCCTTTCAGGGTAGTTAAGCACTGGAATAAATTGCCTAGGGAGGTTGTGGAATCTCCATCA
>NW_020664482.1:20423494-20459456 GCF_002925995.2 Terrapene triunguis
GCGAGAAGCCGCGGCCAGCACATCGCTCGCCTGCGCCGCTTCTCGCCGCCCCCATTGGCCCGGGACGGCAAACTGCGGCCAGTGGGGGCCGCGATCTGCCGAACCTGCCACGTCAGCAGGTAAATATAACTGGCCCGGCCCGCCAGGGTGCTTACCCTGGCGAGCCGCGTGCCGAACGTTGCCGACCCCTGGTCTAGATAATACTTAGTCCTGCCTGGAGTGCAGGGGACTAGATGACTGTACCAGCTCTCCACTCCCTCCAAATTGACAAAAATTAACCCTCTAGCACCCATTACTACTTTTGGCAGCTTATTCCATTGCCTGTTTTTCTTGTCACCAACTTTGTCTATATCTAATCTAAATTGCCCCTGCAGCAATTTACTTCAACGACTTCATGCTTCAACAATAAATTGGTCCCCGTACTTTTAATAACCTTTTCAATACATGGGTAGTTCCCTAGAAACCTCATATTTTCTTGCATAGAAAAGACAGGAAGGGCATTCAACAACATAGCAGCCAAATGCCCATGGCAAAGACACAAATGTTTCATTCCCTTATCACGTATCACTAAGATGATGAGCAACATTCAGTAAAGACTGCCAGAATTTTTAGACCTATATGTAGAATGGCAGCCGAAATGGCTCAGCTTTTTCATTTTTGCTCTGGATTGAAGTGATTCCAAACAAATTTTAAGAAATGATCTGGATTCTTTCCAACCTGATGCCCTTTTGCTTTGAGAAACATTGTGACTCAAACTCAAAATGAACAGTTTAAAAAAAAAATTATGTATTTGGAAACTATTGCCAAGAATACTTCTCATTTCTCCCCCTCTTACCCCCCACCCTGTCCTATCTCCTGCAATTTGTTAAACCACTATTGTATGGAAAATGAGGGGCTCTTGGGGTGAGACTGGAGGGGAAAATACTGAAAAAGCTTCATGCTTAAGCAATGTTTGAGCACTGTTGTATTTTAACTAAACCTGAATGGATATGGAGAAAATTGTTTGCTTGGAATTAAAAGGCGCATTACGATTTAACCTTATTCCAGGTTCTCTCTGCAAACAAACATTCAAGCACAGAAATTTTGCTAGCATGAATACATGACAACCACCATCTTAGCCAACACACCAGGGATTAAACTGGGGACATCCCAAGCAAAAAGCAAAAGCTGAATTAAAGAGCCAAGACACTAATTGGGGCTGTAACAGACTCTCATCCTCTGCAGATTGGGCAGAGGAGGATCTATAAGGGAAAAAAAAAAAAAAAAAAAAAAAAGAAGACCACAAGATTACAAATAATCATGAAAAACAAAATTATAAGCTTGACTAGTTATTTTATTTTAGTTTAAAAACTTTAAAATGATTCAGAACCACCAAAATATGCACATAACTAGCAGCCTGTGTAACCACTTTATGTTACTGTCGTCTTCCTGCCTCCACTTTCCCCCTCCTTGTTTTAGGATAAGATCTTTGGGATGAGGACCACTTTCTCCTATATTTTTGTACAATGTCTAGCAATAACAGGGCCTCCACCTCGATTATGACCTCTTGATACTACCATAAAGAATAGAGATGACTGCCCCAAGCTAGTCTTATTCTAGGGTTTCTGAACCTATATAAACCAGTTTACAACTGTGTTAAAAAACTGTCAGTGTTTGAAAGCATCAAACATTGCCACATACTCTCTGTTCAGAGTTTGTACAACACCTAGAACAGTGGGGCTCTGGTCCATGGCTAGGGGCTCCTAGGCATTACCGCAACAGAAATAGGTTATAGTATGGAGCGGGTACTAGGGTGCTTCCCTTCAAAGCACATATCAATGCCAAGAGCAGTTAGTTAAAATAAATGGCTCAGAGTAAAGTATAAACAAAACTCATTTAAAGAACAAGTCATTTCCCTTAGCAAAATATCCAGTCTCTAAAGGAATAAGGAGAAAAATGTGTGAATCTTCATGTTCTTAACCCATGCTATTGTCCGGCACACTACTGCAATTACTCCACTAATACCATATATACCGTAAACCATAACTAATCAACTCCATTGCAGAGAAAAATCTAATCCCGTTTCATCACTGCACGTGTGAACCAAGCTCAAAACCAACTGACTGTGTAGGTGGAAGCAAATTGCACAGAAAAAGCACAGAAGAAAGGAGGAAGCCTCCAGAAATTAATAGTGCACAATAGCAAATGCTAGCAGGAATCCACATTTAGAGAATTCATTACATTTCAGGGGGTTGTTCCTTTCCATGAATACTGAGGACTGGAGCAGGAAGGTTTTACTTGTCTCACGGACATTTATTATTCTATTTGCCTCCTTGTACCAGTCAAATCGGATTTGTTTTAAAGGCATTCTAAATTGAGCTGGCATGGTCACTTCAAACTCTAGAGATGCTAACAAGAATGTGCCAAGTACAAATATTAATTCACAAACAACGTTCCTCGGGTATAAACTCTGTGGGGCAAGGACTCGTGTGTCTAAACACATTGTGGGATTTACTGGAGTATCAACATAATAGTATGGTGTGGGGGTTCCTATCTGTCACAGTTTGCAGAGATAAATGGGCTACAGGACCAGGATCCGCCATTCTCTCACTGAGCACTAGTTTTTTTCCTGTAGGGAGCGGTCTCATTGAAGCGAACTGGGTTATTTGAGGAGTAAACCACTATTGAGCATGAGTAAAAATGACAGAATCTGGCCCAGAGTTATTTCAGCTGAAGCAAATGCTAGAAAATCAAATCATGAACCTTTCCGGCCTGAGCTATATTTTGAGGTGACCAGATATTAATTTCTCATATTTGTTTCAGACTACAATGGACCAAATTCATCTTGGATGCAAACAGGTAAAATTCCCATTGAAATCAATGGACATTACCCCCACTTGTGCTAAAGTAAAATTTGATTCCATTACTTATTGCCAATATGTGACCTACTATGATAAGGAAGGGAATTTATTCTGATTTTAAATGCTTTTTTTAAAAGAGAACCTCTCTTACTTATATCATTTACTTATATAGTCCATATACTTTGATCTGTAAACTCTTACTTATGTGAGTAGGCCTTACTCACCAAGTTTTCCCTTTGAGTGAAGTGGGTTAACTCATGTAGATGGCAAACTCTTCAGGGCAGGGACTTCATCTTTGGCTGAAAAGCTCAAAGAACATGTATGGCACCAGATACATTTTTAATCTTTTCACTTGGGTTAACACCAGATTAGTAAAACCAAGTACTGAGTAGCAATGTCCTGCAGAGTCCACCTTAGACAAAGGATTCCTTTCATAGCCCTTCCATTCCCACAGCCATCCCTTCCACAGTCTATGTGAATGAAGTCTAACAATTAAAGGACTGGGGGAAGCTGGAGATTCGTGGGTACTAGTTACCAACAAATAGTCTCAGAAAATTAATTTGGAGAGAAGAAAAAACAAAAGGGGCCTTGTTCACTCTCGTCAAAACTAACCAATTACTTTTATTTTTCATCTTCGAGTGATATTCACACCATTCAAGAAAAAACATTTGGGCCATGTGCATGTGAACATACATGACCTTTATTGGAGACAGGTGGGGTCATTAATTATACAGAAGTAACATCACACCATTCTCTTCCAATTTAATCCCATTTAGTTTCCTTATAAATCTGTAGCAAAAGTGCACTTTTAACAGTTCTTCTTTTAATCTATAGTATATATTCTTTCAATATTATCTCTCTCAAATCAGGTATTTTATTTGTAAAAATGTATCACCAGATATACAAAATACATGTATAGTGTTCTGCATCACTTTTTTGTGTTTACTGTTTAGATTTGTTTTTTAAACTCAGTGCGCTCTCTTTTTGCAAGAGTTACTGATGACAGATTTCTGTTAGTGTCAGTATCCGGGGGCTCTGGGTTTTCCTGCGAACAAGTGGAGAGGATTGCTAACGAAGAGCAATTTTCACACAAGTAGGAACAACAAGATGACAAAAAAGGTTTTACGGTTACTGATTAAATCTCTGAAAATGAGAGTACTTTGCATAATAAAAATCAGGAATTGACTGTCCATACTTTTTCTTCTGGAGAAGGAGAGGTGGGAGGGGATGGAACTTGTAACCAATTGTAATATGCTAATATTTACTAATTTCCATTTTAAAGAAAGGAATTAATTGCTAACAGGAGGTTTCCAGTTGTGAAAGGGAACAACAGATGAGTACAGCCACCATAAAGGACTGCATGTATATGATGGGTTGTCTTCATGAGGACAATATTTTGGTAAAATATTCTATTTATCCCGTACAAATCACAGAATTGCATAAATTAAATGTCCTCATAGATAACAATCACCAGTGCGTACTACGAAATGCTGTACTAAGACCAACAGGGTAGAAGACAGCTTTGGTGTTATTTAACAAGATGAAGAAAGGAAAATATCAATATCCACTCATGGTTTAGAGCCAGCTATGACAAGCTTTGGCACTGTAAAAGGACTTTTCAAAAAGAAAATTACATAAAGGGTTTCAGAGATTCCTTGTAAAATCCCTTTAATCTTTTCTTTCTAATTATCCTTGAGATTATACTATATACATTTGTAATGGATAGTTACTTAAATTCAGTCTTCATAAGACTAAACATACTTTTCCCCTGTTAAGCAAGGCCTATAGTGGCATATCAAATCAGAGAGCATTTTCAGGGGCAATGATTCACATGTCAAAACTAATGTAACCAACAAGATGAAGAGGAACTCTTTGCAAGGTAGTGTATGTTAACCTTTGTTTGTTTTTTGTTTTTCTTCCTTAATGGAAATTTCTTATTTCAAAGACTAGGAACAACTGGATTAGTTATGTAAATAATGCTTCCCTTGGTTAACTCTTCACAATTAGTGCTGCTTCTGGGTATTATCATAGGCAGATATGGTCCTGCATCTGTTTACTATATACTGAATGAAATGCTAAACAGATCCTGTTTCAGAAGAGGGCACTTTTGGCTTATGCAATAGCTCCAAGAAATACTGTAACTTTAAACTTTCTATAACAACTGGTTGCAAGACATGCACTTTTAAAAGCTCAACTGCTTCTTTGCTCCCCTTGAATTTGCAGCATTGCGGCTTTGAGAGTCAAACTTTTGCTTAAAAAATTAAAAAGTACAACAGATTAGGTTAAATGTGGAAAAAAAATTACATCTTTTGGAGGGGGGAATAGGAAGTAAAAGTTAACAATATACAAAAAAGAGTGCTATTAGTGTTATCTAAAACCAAGATGATACATACTGAGGAATTTATAATGCTGCAGAAATAGCTTTTTGTCTACCTTTTTAAAAATTACAGACTTGACGTTTCCAATATGTTTTAGCACTGTACTGTTTCGCATGTCTGAGTCACCAAAAATATCCAGCAACTGGCTGCTGCTCATATCTCAAAATATGTGTTCAGCTGACACTGAATATTGAAATCATTCTGCTAAAATACAGAAAAACGACGATGATAGACTCCAAGGTATAGCCTCAGGCTGACACTGAATGGTAAAGAATTCCACAATGCTACTTTTAAAACCTTTCTTCAGTTCTTGAACAAATAAGCAGCCAGGTTTCAAGTAGAGGTAACCCAGATTTTGGAAGCTAGCAATGTAAAAAAAAAGCCCAGAAAGAAAATCAGAGCAAAAGCTCTTCTTGTTATGGAAGTCAGCACTCATCCTCCAAGAAATGGCAGAGGTAAACCTTTCTTCTCCCTGCTGGATCTCTCATGGTCCTACAGCAATGATGAGGAATTGTTTCTGCTGTCACTGATGTCCTTGGGACATAACCTTGATCCCCTTTTTCTTTTATTTGTACACATTTATCATTTCAGTTTTAGTCTCTTGACTGGTAGAAGAGGATATATCCGGATTCTGAGTTTTTGGAAATGTCTGATGTTAACCCATAGAATTCTTCAATGGCCTGGGCATCAATTTTCTGCAATTCAACAAGACATTAAGATTAGACCCACTCAAAATAACCAACACTGAGCACATACACCCTCCCCCAATGAAATACTATTTCCAGTTTACTATATGAAGAAGTTGACTGTAAGCTACCCAATATTAATACACCAAACATTTCTTCAGTAGATTAAACTGCTTAATTTGGAGAAGATTAAATCAGGATAAATTTATAAGACTGTCAGATCAAAAAAATAGTGCACTGTGAAGCTACAGTGCACACACAAGGGCTCTATAAAGGCCTGCTCTAAAAATTCTAGCTGACATTTCACCCTCAGCTCTTTCTAACAACTGGAGTCGCCACCTTCCCTTACCCAAAGCCATGCAGCCTGTATGCAGATGAAAAATAGTCTGCTGTTAACATGGGAAAATATCTCCACCGGATAATAAGGAGTGCACACAAAATTTTTAGTAAATTCAACAGGCAGTCTAAATGAACTGCTACCTCGCAAGAGGTGATTGGGGCTTCAAAAATGAACACAATTCCTGCACTATCGGTTACTAATCAGGATCACCTATCAATAATGTAACACACAGTCACTATTTTCACATTAACTCTGTATACAACAAATGGGGCTTGCTCTCCCTGAAATCTAGTATCATGTTGACCAGTGTGATGTTCAGAACCTCAGTTAGATAGGGAAATAGCTTCTTTTCAATACAGACAGGAATAAATTTCTTGTCTACACAATTTAAAATTGAGAGAAAATTATTGCAGGAAAGCACAGCCAGAAAAATGAGTTTTGCATTTTGCTCTCAAAGCGGTGAGGCCTATGGTCATTATCCCTTGCGGGTGTGAGTTCCACGGTCGTGGTCCATCTTCTGAGAATGAGTTGTTTCTCATTATTGGTCAACAATTTCATTGTTCCAGTGGAATGCAGCTGTCCTGAGAGGTCAGTGTCAGGAAGAGAAGTCTCAGGCAGCAAGAGCTAATCCCATGTAAGACTGAATTTGATTCTGCAGTCAATGGGGAGCCAGTACAGAGACTGAAATACTAGAATGAACGCTCATGACCTGTGTTGCTAAGCTGACAATGGGTTCCTTTAGTATTTTAAAATGCCTTTAGGTCACACGATCCACCAGGATAAGATGATGGCCTGAGGTGGGGAGCCAAGAGGAAATCAGTCTAGAGCAACTGAAGCTGTAATCTCCTCTACCATCCCCAAAATAGAAGATTTGGGAACCAGAGAGAAACTAAGAATATGAAAGAATCGCTGGGTGACCTTTAATACTATCCCACACGGCAGCGAAGATGGCCTTGGGATACCACAAAACCAGGATTCTTGGTCCAAAGAAGAAACTCTGTTTTGGGTGGAGGAAACAGGGAGCGTTCTCTGCTTGAACACACAGAGGAAGGCCCCAAGCTACAGCTCGTCTAAGGAACCTCATCAACACCAAAATGGCTATTAGTACAGAACAGGCAGGAGATACAGTCCTTGGTATGAAGGAGTCTCTCAGAATTGATAGCATCTTGGTTCTGAGCTCACAGATCCATATGGAGTCAAATATTCAGGACAAAAAACAGTGGCCTCTTTCTTTTTTTCCTTCTCTACACCTCAGTTCTGAGGGAGAGAGCAATGGTACTGAGGCATCACAGTACGTGGGCCAAAGGGAGTATTTCCCTCATCAGATCAGGGGTCTCTTGGGATTCAGACTTCCACATGGCATCAAGCAAGGAATAAAGGCTCAATGACAACTCAAACATCACACTGAGCTGCTTTAAGGGTGTATCCAGAACTGAGATTCCTGGTCCTTTTGAGCCCTCAGGGTTAAGGTAGCACAAAAGGCATTTCTCAGTATGTGCACCTCAGTGGGACATAGGCAGCATTACGTATGCAGGGCTGTTAAGCACATTTTCACATTACAACTGGCATCATTTGAAGCTGGTTACCTTGCCAGCCATCCTATGAAAATAAGAGGTGCCCAGGACAGAGAAACAATTAACACACAAATTAACTGCAATGACGCAACTACACTATTCTAGCTATAATTAAAAGCAGGAGAGTTTAGTAACAACCTAAAATACAGCAAACAGAAAAGCAGCTGGAGAAATCTAAAGGGACTCCAATTAGACATCCATCAGGAATTAGAGGATAGCACTGCAGCTCCATATATAATGTTCAGGCTGAACGATCAGTACCACAAGGGAACTTGCCTGCAGCCCCAACCACCAAAGCTTTCTAGAAGTTTCCAGTTAAGAAAATGCAGAGTGCACAGGCTGAACCAAGCGTGTGAATTTGTACAGGTGATAGCCAAAGAACCACCAATTTGTTCCTTAGTATGTTTATGTGCATGAGCAGATCCAGCAGCTTCAGCAATGTTCTGGTGGTCTGCTGTGAAAGTACTGGTCATAATAATGAAAGCTGCCTGTGGGTGCACTCAGTTTTGAAGAGAATGTACATTACCTGCTTGTTTAGGCCAGTGCTTTTCTTTTTCCCCCTCCCACCGTATGAGCCTGGGGCAACACACACTTGGTAAGTTGCCGGAAAGATGCAACGCACACAAAATGGAATTACAAAGGATATGATTTGAAACAAGACATGCATTATGTTGTGTGAAAATCCAAAATTCCTCAAATGCATGCATTTCAAAATGCTCTGAAGTTCTGGGGGAAAATATACGGGACAAATAAGTGTATATTTTTCCAAAGTTCTTTTCCCAGGAAGCCTTGTATATGAATATTGAGGAGAGAAAGATCAGTCATTCTAACAGAAAAAATACTCACAAAAGCATATTCACCAACAGACTTAATATAATTATCTGGCAGCTCTGCAAATATTCTCTGCTGTTTAATTTAATTTAAATACCAACCAACTTACCATGAAATCAAGTCTATTTCCTCTATCTAGCATTTTGAATATAACCTGGAAATATTCTTATGGATTCACTTATTTTTAAATTCTTTGGTAGCATAGCTATATATCCTAACTCATTTCCACATTCACATTCACAGATTAACAAATTAGAGACAGAAAATAACTATTTGATTACCTTGTCTCCTCCCCCTTCCATAGCGGGATTGTTTTCACCAATATACTCAAGAGTTTTGTCCAGCCTAGTTTTAAAGTAACAATCAGTTGATGTTTCTACCAATTCTCTTTGGGAGACTGTTCTACAGCTTAACTGACCTGATATTAAGGATTTTTTTATTTTTTGCTTCGCTATTGAACCTAAAGTTATCTTTTGATCATTTTCTGGTCCACCCGAAACAATACTTTTCCCTCCACAGCATTTACAACCCTCAAATAATAGTTAGAGTTATTGCTCTCCTGAGTAACTATTTAGCTAAGCTACAAATTCGTTCTTTTTATCTTTCCTCATAATTTGGGGAAACCAATGTGGATAATAGACACTCTCCCCTCTACTCCATATAGAGATTGCCACTGTGCTGCATCACTTTTGGTTGCTACAATGTGATAGCTTGCCAAGCTAACAGTATAGGAAAGTGCATTTACCCATATTGCTCTCAAGTAATTTGGCTTTGTATATTATTCTATTTGAAGTCATTTGCCTTTGGTATTTGACATGTGACAGGTTTTCACATATACTGTAATAATACACTTTTACCTAAATAACTTTCATTTACCTGATATTTTACTTGAAACTTGAACCTTCACCCAAGCAAAAATGAAACAAGACTCCTTCACTTTTATTGCATTTAGCAAATCTTGAGGCTTGTAAAAGAAGAGTAAACTGCTTCCAATTTACAGTTCAGATCCAAAAAATCATAGCATTTATAACAAAAAGGTTATAAAGCTTTTTGAAGTCTTACATTATGAAACCAATAGAGACAAAAAGATTTATCCTCTGTTCTCTTACTATTTGGCAAAGCAGGCACAGAGGCTTTGGAATTATCTGTTAGCAGACTCAGGAAGACAACTTTATATGTGTTTCATACTTAGCAGGTTAAATCTCCAGGGCTTGAAAAGTATACTTGCCCGCTTGTCCCTGGTGTGCAGGGACTTCCCCTGGCAAATGATAAGGTCTATGCCTGCTACTTCTGCAGAATCTAAGCTTTATTTTTATAAATTACTTTTTCATGCCTCATGATTGTGAATATATCTTTCTGAATTTGACCTGATGAAGTACTGAGTTTCCTGCAGTCTCTCTGTGATGCTAAGCAGCAGCAACATGACACGAAACCAAAATGGTCAGTTTCAGAGCTGCTAATCAAAATCTTGTGGGGAGCAATGAAACTGACAATAATCATTTCAATTTCACTGTGTAGTTTCTTGGACAAGCGAGAGCAGCAGCAGCAAGGAGCAAAGCTATTTATAGGAACAGAGGACTCACAAAAGGAAACGGGATGGGCAAAGCTGTAGCCCCTGTTCCTGCTACAGCCTGCAGTAGGTCACCCCATCTCGCTAATCATTACAGTAGCCAGGATGATTCCCAAAAACACATTATTCAGGGCAGGTGTACTGTATCTGGGGGTGGAGGGCATAGGTAGGGAATGGATAGGAAAGACATTGCTTTTCTGACCGAGAAGGGTGGTAGGGGAGCTTCAAGTTTATCAGACCCTTCCAGTTAGAAGCAGATACGAAAGACAGTCATTGAGTGGAGTTTCCTGGTAGGAATATTCTACACTCTTCCCAGTGGGGCTGGACTTCAACAGGACTTTCGTGCCTGGACTTCACTTATGCCAAACATTTCCACCCCTAATTTTTCAACTGTGGCTTTCAGAACATACGGGACAGGAACTTGTTTTAAATGAAAACACTCATTCTGCAGAAACTGATGACAATCCCCTGCCCCGCAGCTGCCACTCCCCTCCCCTTAATATGGGAAAGCTTCCCATTTGCCAGGGGATTTTTCAACTGCTGAATCTCCAGCTTTACAAGAGCTACATTCTGGATTCCCAATCCTGAGGAGCACAGTGAAGATTCCAGAGAGAAACAACTCATACAGACAACACTATTTTCAGATCAGTGAGATTATGAGGTTAAACAATAAAATTTCATGTTACTTTAAAGCATGACTCAGGTAAGAAAAGGGAATGAAAATCTGGCATCTTCGTAGGAGACAAATCTACTCTGTGTCTTCTAGATCAGTGGTTCTCAAACTAGGGCCGCCACTTGTTCAGGGAAAGCCCCTGGCGGGCTGATTCGGTTTGTTTACCTGCCGCGTTCGCAGGTTCGGCCGATCGCGGCTCCCACTGGCCACGGTTCGCCGCTCCAGGCCAATGGGGGCTGCAGGAAGGGCGGCCAGCACATCCCTCAGCACATGCCGCTTCCTGCAGCCCCCATTGGCCTGGAGGGGCGAACAGCAGCCAGTGGGAGCCGTGATCGGCCGAACCTGCGGACGCGGCAAGTAAACAAACCTGCCCGGCCCGCCAGGGGCTTTCCCTGAACAAGCGGCGGCCCTAGTTTGAGAACCACTGTTCTAGACCAAGCCAGCACACATGCAAGAGATTAAACTTGTGACAAAGTTCCTCCTCTATCTTGGTGGGTCCTGCGCTTATTGGCGGATTTTCTTGCCTCAGAGATTCACCATGTGGGTTGGGGAACAGCCCAGAGACCTTCCCCTCTGGAAGAACCCACAGTCCAGGTCAATTGGGAGGTTTGGGGGGAACCAGGGCCCGCCCTCTACTCCGGGTTCCAGCCCAGGGCCCTGTGGACTGCAGCTGTCTATAGTGCCTCCTGTAACAGCTGCATGACAGCTACAACTCCCTGGGTTACTTCCCCATGGCCTCCTCCAAACACCTTCCTTATTCTCACCACAGGACCTTCCTCCTGGTGTCTGATAATGCTTGTGCTCCTCGGTCCTCCAGCAGCACACCCTCACCCTCTCAGCTCCTTGCGCCTCTTGCTCCCAGCTCCTCACACTCCCCCCACAAACCGAAGTGAGCTCCTTTTAAAACCCAGATGCCCTGATTAGCCTGCCTTAATTGATTCTAGAAGCTTCTTCTTAATTGGCTCCAGGTGTCCTAATTAGCCTGCCTGCCTCAACTGGTTCTAGCAGGTTCCTGATTACTCTAGTGCAGCCCCTGCTCTGGTCATTCAGGGAACAGAAAACTACTCATCCAGTGACCAGTATATTTGCCCTCTACCAGACTCCTGTACCCCACTGGTCTGGGTCTGTCACAAACTGTATTCTGTTCTTACTCATGGTTCAGTACAATTGCCATCAGTGTTTTCAGATAGAGAAATTTTGCTTTGGCCCATAAAATGAGCAAATATGACATGGAAGAATATATAACAACATGGCTATTTTATGGCCTCTTTAAAAACCATACATGTTTTTAAAGGGATTAAAGGGATTTTTGATAGCTGCTTTCAACTACCTTTGATAGCTGCTTTCAACTACCTGAAAGGGGGTTCCAAAGAGGATGGATCTAGACTGTTCTGAGTGGTAGCAGATGACAGAACAAGGAGTAATGGTCTCAAGTTGCAGTGGGGGAGGTTTAGGTTGGATATTAGGAAAAACTTTTTCACTAGGAGGGTGGTGAAGCACTGGAATGGGTTACCTAGGGAGGTGGTGGAATCTCCTTCCTTAGAGGTTTTTAAGGTCAGGCTTGACAAAGCCCTGGCTGGGATGATTTAGTTGGGATTAGGTCCTGCTTTGAGCAGGGGGTTGGACTAGATGACCTCCTGAGGTCCCTTCCAACCCTGATATTCTATGATTCTACCTTGGTGCTATTACTAATCAGAGTTTGGACTTATTTTAAGGAGTGATCTAAAAAAGGCCAAGAGATAAACCTTCATGTTTTTAAAATACAGCTCAATGGGATATGCAACAAAATGCTGCCACATGTTCATGTGTGTATATATTTTAGATACATACTCAAAACATTTATAGGCAAGATATTTTGTGGAGTACAAATTAAGTTTATTTTAGCTAGAGTATATCTAAATACTCTGCTAAAGATCAAAAATCCTATGGATATCTTCAGTATCTAAGTAACCATGTGCTCACAAGTCTCTGATTTTCTAACTCTTTCCACAGTTCTTGCTACCTGTCTGTGGCAAAAATCAAGAATCCTTCCTTTTACCTACTCTTAACCTACAGAAGAAGATGAAAGGGTGTTGAATTTAGTGTTGAGCTACAGCCATCAGAAATATTTAGGACCAAGCCACTGACTCTAGAAAGCAAACTGGTCTCGAGAGAGCCTGAGATGTGGGAAAAAATACCCTGGTGTTTTACATTCTTAACAGAACAGTTGTGGTTGTACCAAATAGATGTCATCCTCAGTCTTCTGCCAAGTGATTAATGCAGCCCCTCAGTTGAGCACGGTTCTACAAGTCAATTATATATACACAAACCTGCTCAGAACTTGATGAGGATGTCCCATACACAGATTTTGTTACAAATCTTTCACGGATGCAAAATGAATTCCTAGATACTGAAATAGGATCCCTGCACATAGCTGGAAAATGGCACTGTCCATACTGTTTTCACAACATAAAAGCAATCTGTATACCTACCTCTACAATGTCGTCATCAAATAGCAGCCAAAAGCCATGGCTCTTCACTATGGTGATATAATGTCCACGGTTTGGACCGCTGCCAGAAAAAAGGTCAAAGATTTATTACACTGATGCCTACATATGAAAACCAAAACATTTGTAAATAACTCAAGCTATTATAGATGGAGCTGATAGTGCCACCTATAGTTAAGGTTCTTCCAGTGTAAGACCTTATTTTCAATTACCTATAACTTTGCCCAACCGTAATAGTTTGCCAAACCTTAACACGCTGGGTATCTACCTCAGATTTACTTAAAAATAAAGAAAATAAAATTTCAGCAAAAATGGTTTGGCCATTTTTGAGAACGAGGTTAGGGGCAATAAATATGTTGTTCTGACCACATTAAAAAAATCCATACAATGGTTTGGGTAAGAAGCTTTAGGGTCTCTGCTTTGGAGCAAGGACTTGATATTTAGTAACAAGAATGTGCCATTTGTGATTCTCATGAAAAAATGCCCAAATCAGCCAAGTTACAAACCTTTGGGAGAAAAAAATCTTAGTTTGTGCTTGCTCAATAGGGACATGTCAGAGTTTGACAGCTACATTCTCTGAAGATTCCATCTGTACTGAGCATGCTTCAGACCAGGGCTGCAGGCACCACTCAGCTAGACTTTCTGTGCAATTGCTGCTCACTGTTGTTGTGGCACTATCACCAGAACAGAGTGCAGAGAGACCCTCTCGCATGTGCTCTCAGTACTCTCCTGTTGGAAGTGTGGTGGAGGAAGCTGCCAGATCCGAATGCAGAGGGAACAAGAGCCAGACCAGATGGGTAAGGGTTGCAAAGGAAGTAGATTGGGACAAGGGGGGGGTAGCTCAGTGGTTTGAGCATTGGCCTGCTAAACCCAGGGTTGTGAGTTCAATCCTTGAGGGGGCCACTTAGGGATCTAGGGCAAAATCAGTACTTGGTCCTACTAGTGAAGGCAGGGGGCTGGACTTGATAACTTTTCAAGGTCCCTTCCAGTTCTAGGAGACAGGATATCTCCATTAATTTATTTATTTATAATTTAATGTACACTAGCACTAGGTAAGCCACCAACTGCTGACCTCAGACAGTGAGGGAGCAAGTTAAGGATAAAACAAGAAACTAAACTCTCACTTTTTCTGGCTTTATTTTGTGTTTCATTTAGGAACTGAACAACTCAAACAAAATAACATACATCTTTTAAAGGACTTTACTGTGTATGGGGAAGTGATTCTGTAGCCCCATTCAGTGTTATAAACTTACTGGAATTAACAATTTCTGCTTTAGAATGAAGCCTTTTTTGTTTAGAATAAGTAAATGAAAGTGAAGTTGTCAAAGCAAAATATTTTAAACAGCTGTTTTAAAAGATCTAAAATATTTAGAAAATAAATTTGTGCCTGGTCTATCCTGATATGTTAAGTTCCAGCCTGATACAAGTTTACAATAGAGCTGTGGAACTCCTAAAAAAGCCAGTGTTTACAAAACAGCAGCTCTAGAGCACAACTGCTGACCCCTTCAATAAGACAAAGTCACACGAACCGCCATTTCTATATGTCATTACTGAAAGCTATATTTATGCTTATTGGAATGTGTGTCACAGATAGCAAACTTAGGATCCAGCCCTGCAAACTCAAAAGAGAAAGTTTGGATAGGATCCTTTCTTTTGCAACATCAGTATGTTGTATGAAAATGTATTTCAGAACTATATCACAATATCAGAAACATGTACAGCATAGACAGCGTAAATAAATTCAACAGACACCGGCATGTGTTGGCTCTCTAATTTCGAGACGGATACTTTGGAAATATTCTATAGACCTTATGCTAGATTTCCAACTACTTTAAGATTTACCCTCCCACTCCAAAAACAAACAAACAAAGAACAAATAATCCCCGACCATCCCATCCTAAAGCATGGTCTAATCTGAAGCGTAATATCAGCATAGCTTCAGGGTTGTAAAAAACCATACCTCAACCGACATATCTATACTGATGTAACCCCCAGCATACACACAGCTACGTTGACCCGAATAGTCTTCTTTTGACGCAGCTAGCTTTGTTCGCAGAGGTGTCCCTACACCAACAGAAAAACCTCTTCTGTTGGTGTAGGCTGTGTCTACACTACAGGGCTATCCCGGCATAGCTATGCTAGCACAGTCTCAACATAGTATAAACATACCCCATTTTTTACTTCTGTGAATAACATTTCATCTTTTCTTACATAATGCAGTGTTTGCAATGGCTTTTCTATTTGCATCAAGTTTTTTAAACAAAATATTTGTTTTTCAATTATTTTAATTAAGTTTTAATCGTGCTGGATCAAAACTGTGCAGCTGATTTAAAAAGCAGTACGCAATTTAACCACTTGGTGGCACCAGCATTTTTTAAAAAAATTTAATGATCTAGCAAGTGGCAACATACAAACTGATTCTATTTTCAGAACTTTGTTTTTCCAAGATTTGCTTTATTTCATTTAGCTTTCCTGGAAGCTTTAGCATGTTTTAAAGCTATATAAAAAGAGCAAGGCTGAGACTGTGCACACTGAATAGAAAAATAGGCTGAAAATATTTTCAAAAAAATGTTTAAATGTAAAAACATGTAAAAACCTTTTTATTCTTTCAGTTGATTGGCTTAGATGTTGCTAAGATTGTTCTACATTGTCAGCTGCTGCAGTGGTATTCAAATGTACATGAATGACCAGGTGAGTTAATTTTCATGGAAACTCATGTAAAACTCAGAAAGCATTGGAGACATACCTGCCACAGTGAACAACTACAGCCACAAGGTCATACATTCTGTCAGGGTTTGTAGCATCTCCTGAAGTATTAAAGAGCCGAAGCTCCAAGGGAAAGACTACACGGTAGGAGAGTTTGGTGTATCGGTGCAGCTGGTCCATGTATTTGAACCTTTTTAAGTGCAGAGCTAGAATCATGGGCAACTTCTTCACTCTCATTCTGGACCATAAAATATATTAAACATAGAACATCATGTTAGAAAATACCCCTTACATTAGATAAACCTTTTAAAAGAAAAATAATTAGAATTTGTGTTTAAATGATTAAAAAAAAGTTTAACCTGAAATTCAGTTTTAATGAAGATGATCTGTGAAGAGCTGCTTTTTATACAAGCATTTTGGTACAAGTAGGAAAGATTTATAGCACAACTGACATCCACATGCAAGACAGCTGCTTGCCTACACTGAACAAATCGTCTTTCATCATATCAGGGAAAATGAAAGATGGAATAAACCTCTGTCCTTCTGGACTGGCTTCTATTAACTAAGAAATGAGAAAAATAGATTTTCTACATCATCTGTGGCTGAAGGGGAAAACGTTCTGGAGGCATCAGACTGACTACAACTAATAGGGAAAAAGGAGTGATGTCTGGTAGTTCTTTAGGGGAGGAATGTGAAACTGACCTTTTGGGGTCTCCTCTGACTGTAGGAGCTGCTCCGAATTTATATTTTCCCTGACATTTCCCCACCTAGAATGTCAGTTATTTTGTTGTTTCAAAGAATTGTGATTGGATTAATATTGTAAATTTACTAGGGCTGTCAAGCGATTAAAAAAAATCATGATTAATCACACGATTACAAAAATTAATTGTGATTAATTGCGCTGTTAAACAATAATAGAATACCATTTATTAAAATATTTTTGGATGTTTTCTACATTTTTAAATAGATTGATTTCAATTTCAACACAGAATACAAAGTGTACAGTGTTCACTTTACATTTATTTTTTATTACAAATATTTGCACTGTAAAAAACAAAAAAAACAAGTATTTTTCAATTCACCTAATACAACTACTGTAGTGCAATCTCTTTATCATGAAAGTTGAGCCTAAAAATGTAGAATTATGTACAAAAAAATAACTGCATTCAAAAATAAAACAATGTAAAACTTTAGAACCTACAAGTCCACTCAGTCCTACTTCAGCCAATCGCTCAGACAAACAAGTTTGGTTACAATTTGCAGGAGATAATGCTGTCCGCTTCTTGTTTACAATGTCACTTGAAATTGAGAACAGGCATTCACATGGCACTGTTGTAGCCAGTGTCACAAGATATTTACATGCCAGATGTGCTAAAGATTCATATGCCCCTTCATACTTCAACCACCATTCCAGAGGACATGTGCCCATGTTGATGACGGGTTCTGCTCGATAACAAACCAAAGCAGAACGGACTGATGCATGTTCATTTTCATCATCTGAGTCAGATGCCACCAGCAGAAGGTTGATTTTCTTCTTTGGTGCTTTGGGTTCTGTAGTTTCCGCATCTGAGTGTTGCTCTTTTAAGACTTCTGAAAGCATGCTCCACAACTCGTCCCTCTCAGATTTTGTATGGCACTTCAGATTCTTAAACTTTCGGTCGAGTGCTATAGCTATTTTTAGAAATCTCACATTGGTACCTTCTTTGTAAAATGAACATGTGCTGGGTCATCATCCGAGACTGCTATAACATGAAATATATGGCAGAATGAGGGTAAACAGAACAGGAGACATACAATTCTCACCCAAGGAGTTCAGTCACAAATTTAATGAACGTATTTTTTTAATGAGCGTCATCAGCATGGAAGCATGTCCTCTGGAATGGTGGCCGAAGCATGAAGGGACATACGGATGTTTAGCATATCTGGCACGTAAATACCTTGCAACACCTGCTACAAAAGTGCCATGCAAACGCCTGTTCTCACCTTCAGCTGATGCTGTAAATAAGAAGCAGGCAGCAGTATCTCCCATAAATGTAAACAAACAAAAAAAGAACAGGAGTACTTGTGGCACCTTAGAGACTAACAAATTTATTTGAGCATAAGCTTTCGTGGGCTACAGCCCACTTCATTGGATGCATGCAGTGGAAAATACAGTAGCCTAATTTGTTGTAATATTGCAACTTTTAGGTCTGTAATCGAGTGGCCAGGGAGACTGAAGTGTTCTCCAACTGGTTTTTGAATGTTATAATTCTTGACGTCCGATTTGTGTCCATTTATTCTTTTACGTAGAGACTGTCCGGTTTAAAGGTCACAATATTACAACAAAAAATCTTCAAAAACGGACTCCAACGAGAGACTGCTGAATTGGAATTAATTTGCAAATTGGACACCATTAAATTAGGCTTGAATAAAGAGTGCGAGTGGATGGGCCATTACACAAAGTAAAACTATTTCTCCATGCTTTCGCCCCCCCCTCCCCCTTACAGTTCCTGACATCTTCTTGTCAATTGCTGGAAATGGGCCATTTTCATTACCACTACAAACAGTTCTTTTTCTCTCCTGCTGATAATAGCTCACCTTAACTGATCACTCTCCTTATAGTGTGTATGGTAACACCCATTGTTTCATGTTCTCTGTGCATATCTATATCTATATCTATATCTATATCTTCCTACTGTATTTTCCACTGCATGCATCCGATGAAGTGGGCTGTAGCCCACGAAAGCTTATGCTCAAATAAATTTGTTTGTCTCTAAGGTGCCACAAGTACTCCCGTTCTTTTTGCGAATACAGACTAACATGGCTGCAACTCTGAAACCTTTTTTTTTTTTTAAGCGATTGGCTGAACAAGAAGTAGGACTTGAGTGGATTTGTAGGCTCTGAAGTTTTCCACTGTTTTGTTTTTGAGTGCAGTTATGTAACAAAAAAAATCTGCATTTGTAAGTTACACTTTCACGATAAAGAGATTACACTTCAATACTTGTATGAGATGAATTGAAAAATACTATTTCTTTTGTTTATCATTTTTACAGTGCAAATATTTGTAATCAAAATAATATAAAGTGAGCGCTGTACACTTTGTATGCTGTGTGGTAATAGAAATTAATATATTTGAAAATGTAGAAAAACATCCAAAAATATTTAATACATTTCAATTGGTATTCTATTGTTTAAAGGTACAATTAATTGTGATTCATTTTTTAAATCGCAATTAATTTTTTTGAGTTAATCGCACAAGTTAACTGCGATTAATCAACAGCCCTAAAATTTACACTAACATCTGTCCCCGCCAAGAGAGAACATTAACATTTTCCAGCATATCCTAACCTTACCTCTTCTGTGCTTCCTGTTTACTGCGACACTGCTCACAGTAGTATTTATATTCACTGCATAAAGTCTCAGTATTACTGAACCCCCTGTGGAAGTTGAGAGCAAAAAAATGAATTACAAACATGTGGGAACCTTAGTCCCTCCCTCCCTCCCCCCCCCGCTACTTATCATTTTACTATCCTGCTGCTATCACAGAAAAGAAATATACCACAGATGAGATTTCTCTCAAACAAGAATACCTCCCAACCACTGGTTTTAACTTGTCCCAGTCCCATGTTGTGGGATCTAAGATTCTAGCTGAGGAAATTTGGATATGGCTCCCTTCAGAACATGAACTGGCCAGTATCTGATCGGCAGTCAAACCAAGGGGTACAGCACACAGCAATATAGGCTGTCATGGTTTTGGTTGTCCAATTATCTAGTTCACACCTATTGTGTGATATTTGGGGGACATGTACAAAAATTAAAACTCATTAACATTGGCCATCATTTGCCCACAAAAGCACATAATCACCCCCCCCCCCAAACTCACTCATCATTAGTGCCGTTATCAGCTATTAAAAAGCCAGGTCCAATGAATGCATCTTGCATAGCGCTGGGTTGATAAGCTTGGGCTTTGACAGGCTATCAGAGAGCGAATTCTAAAGCAGAGAGCTGTTCAACAAGAATGCCCTGTTGCCTGCCCTCAGAAGCTCAAGCACTCTTTAACAAAGAGCAGGAGCATTTCAGCAAAATGCAGCAGCAGGGTGACAAAGTAAAAATATTTTGGAAACAAACATGAATACTTAGTTTTGAAAAACTCTGAACACATGATGTAGTATTAACAGCCTTAGAAGACACAATTAAATGGATAATTCTTACAGTTTTGGTAGACTCTCTGTATAACAGGATCTTGAGCAGAATTTATTAGTTTACGGTAAGCTTGGGTCTTAAACTGCTGCACAACTGAATACCTAAAGTAGCCACTCCATTCAGAATGTGTGCAGATGTGTTTCTTCCAACCAGATTCCTTTTCATTTACCTTAGGCAGTGCGTAATTGATGTATTTTGTTCCACATCAACCGATAGGTCCAGGAAGTCCTCATCTTTGCTACTAACCTTAAAAAAAAGAAATACTTCATTGCGGCTTGGAATCTGGCAGGTTTAGAATTGCTTCAAGTCCCTGAAATGGTACAGATGTTGTGATTGCAAGTAAGAAGCTTTAGAATTTGACGAATGTATAAATGCAGTAAGAGGCCCTTTCCTGCACTACTCGAGAAATACTGAAACAATCTGACATGTAGTTATAGTCCAAAAAGAAACTGTAAAAAAGGAACCTCCTTGTACAATGTCTTCCCCATGTGCCTGCAAGTCATATCTGCCTATTTTACTGACAAAACCAAGTTTTTACCACAGACAGCACTCAGAAGGCTAGACAGGCTTTAAATGGATTCTATTCTACTTCGTACAGCAATACAATTATCTGCCATATTTCAGACTCTTTAGTACTGGGAAGGATATAAGAGACAGAAAGAGCAGGATTTTCAGATGCTGGGGTGAGTGATAAGGCCTGGCCTTTAGGAAAACATCTTTTGACTTGTGAGCCAATCACATTTAGTCTCAAAATCCCTGAGAAAGAACCCCATTTGGTGCATTTTTAGAAAGTTCCTTTTTAGAGCATAAAAATAATTTAGATTTAAACTGCTGACTAGTATTTGGAGCTATTGAAAAAAATGTTGCTATCCAATATTATACTAATTTTTCTTTTCCTCCCAACAAGGCTTTCATTTGTTTGAAATACTGTTAAACCAATGACTACATGGCTAAGTACAAATTCCCAGCCCAAAAGTGGTTCTTTCAGTTTCAGTCTTTCTGATCCCTCCTTCATTCTCAACACAGTGATTATGGATTAACAACAAGAAATGTAATCTTTTGATTTATAATATAATTATATATGCAGATATACCTATCTCATAGAACTGGAAGGGACCTTGAAAGGTCATCAAGTCCAGCCCCCTGCCTTCACTAGCAGGACCAGGTACTGATTTTGCCCCAGATCCCTAAGTGGCCCCCTCAAGGATTGAACTTACAACCCTGGGTTTAGCAAGCCAATGCTCAAACCACTGAGCTATCCCTCCCCCCTTGAAAACACGTGGTTAAAACACAAATTCAGGAGTACCTTTCCCAGACTTGAAGAAGAGGCCTGTGTATCTCAAAAGCTTGTCTCTTTCACCAACTGAAGTTGGTCCAATAAAAGATATTACCTCACGTACCTTGTCTCTTTAACATCCTGACACAAACATGGCTACAACACCACTGCAAATTTAGCATTGTAAGTAAATGGTGAGTAACTCTTGTGGAAACACAACATACACTATGACCGTCACAAGAAATTACAACAGGACAAAAAGGTGGCTCCTATCAGTCAGGTGCAAACTGCTTTGGTGGAAATGGGGAGGGAGAAGAAAAGGACACTGCGCTTTTACTAAGAAACATACCTTAATGAGTACTAGTTTGAATGGACAGCTGATACAGCCATAAAATAGGTTAGGTTCAATTTTTAATCAGAAAATGTTCAATTTCATCTACCCTAATAAATGAAAAATTTTGTTTAGAATTAGGGAAAATGGTCCAGTGCCTTTGAAAATCAAATAAAGAGGTGTTTTGTTTTTCAACATACAGCTTCACAGTTAAGACATCTGGTTTCGTTGGTTAGTGTTCCCTGGAAGATTTCATGGACCCATGTCAGATCAATCTTGTCTCCTTCCTCACTCTCAATGCTGCCATTCTGGAGTTTGCCATTCTGTTTCTCCTGTTTTTTCTCTTCTTGTAGTAAGTCAGCAATAGTGTTTAGTAGGTAGTTTAGGAATTCATGTGCATCTTGCTGCATATAATTATCAAATAATTCTGGAAAGGAAACAGAAAAGATTGGGAAGAATGAAAGAGCATAACAACAACAATGCTATCGTTAAAGCACAAACTTTATAAGGCCACTCTGCTCTAGTGAAGCACTGCACGTTCTTTTCTCTCTTCTATAATTTTTAAATTCTTTTAGCCACTGCTATTAGTTAACAGTATTTAACTCTCTAAATCATGTCAGTATACACTATGTCAAAGATGCTATATGAAACAGAGCTGTAATTATGTAGTTCTAGCAACAGTTGTTATGGACTTCAGGTTACGCGCTCTCCTACTTCTTGGCTCCCAGGAGGAAGGCAGCCTTCTAAAAATTAATTATGCTCCTTAAGTTAAGGGAGGCTGGCCTGACAAACATATAAAATTGGCTTCCATTGATTCTTTTGGGGAATGAGGGTAAGATGAGTAAGTTCAGATATGCTGCAAGGGACCACTGGTACATGAAGTCCAATATCTTACCTCAAGAGGAAAATGAAAAAACCCTATAACAGTAAATCAATGATAATTTACAATCTCTGGGCTTGAAAAGATAACATGCATAAAGGTTCTTCACAACTAGTCCTGGGAAATAACCACTGGATTCCCAATACAAAGAAAAACTGATTACCCATTACTTTTTTCTTGCCGAGTACAGGAGAGAAAGAGAGGGTGAGAGTGACTTTAAGCCACGTCTGAGCTTCCCTAATCTGGCCCTCACTATGCGTGTACCCAGTCCATGGTACAATTTAAAGCATTGCCAGTGATGCTTTAAGTTGTAATGGCTTGTTAGAGACCTCTATATTGGCATTATATTAGCACAGACTAGCCAGGGCATCCAAAGCTCTGGGCTCCCTACCCTCTGTGTGATTGGCCGACATCAGGATGGAATCACTAAACCAGATGGAAAACCAACCTTAAATAAAGATACTTTACAGGGACCATCTACACACTCTTTATACTACACAAGCGGTGAAAATTTGTACCACATAAATTGGGGCATGAACCTTTTAAAAACCCAGTTAGTAAAACTTGCCAAATGTCAGTCACTAGATATACTTGAAAAGAGTTCGGGTTACTTAAAAATGCGCAGCCTAATATCCTAATATTGAAATCTGATCAGGTACTTCAGTTATTCATTTACCATTTTCTTTCCTCAACCGGGAAATAAATTTCTTGGGTGGGATGACTCCCACCTTCTTCTTTTGTGTGGCAATGCTGTTGAAGAGATCGGAGAGGCACGTAAGGAGGCTTTCCTTCTTCCGGGGCTGGACCTTGTATGCCAAAACTTTTTCCCGAAACGGACGACAAAAATAAAGTGCCTGTAGGACTGAGTTGCAGTAGCAGGTATTGCCAAACTGGTTAAAACAGAACAAGACACATATTTCCATTATTACATCTGTTAAAAAGAAACCAACAAAGAGAGACTGAGGAAGCTAAGGACAAACAACAGAGGAGTACAAAAACTAATATGTAGAGAAATATTTTTATGAAATTAAAAAACTTTTCTAATTGAGACATTCCATCTGAAATGCTGGAAACCTAAATCACAACAGCACGAGAATCAAAATGTGAATGACAGATCACGACAATTTCTTTGTCTGAACAGAGCAAACTGTAACAACACAAAGTGTGAAAAATGAGATTTTTTTAAATTTTGTCTAAAGTTATATAATTAAGGAAGGTTTTCTGCATAAGATTTTTAGCATGATAGACCCATCCAAATTTTGGTGTTCTGAGTAATCACTTATTGCGAAGGTATTGAGAACTGACATTTGTAATTCTGGCAAAGCAACAGACTAATGACCTTTCTAATTAAATATCCATATGTTAACTAGAGATGAAGCCTATTTTTATGGAAGATGTTACCATGGGCCTTTTAAAAAACTTTTAACTGTTATGAGACGGTATCCTCAATAGTTATAGTGAGGAATGTTCGTAGTACTAGGAACATCTTACTAACAGAAAAAAGTAAAAGAAAACACTGGAAGGACACTTACTGAATTTGCATTCTTTACAACCACTGAAGAGTTTTAAATGAAAAATATACAAAGGTTCATCAGTCAAGATATTTTTAAAAGTGATTTTTGGGACAGAACTTGATAAACCTTGAAGGTGCTTCATTTTCAGAGGCCCCTCCAAAGTGGCTCAATTTGGACATGCAAAAGCTAAGGCAACAGAGTCACTAGTCATTGTTTAAAATCTTGGCCATAATTCCCATCGGATGGGAGAAACTGAAAGTAAACATTAGATCGAACCGCTTTCAATCTTGGAAGCCCAGATAGTGTATAAGTAAATTTTCTCAAACAAAAGTTTCAATTACCACAATTCCTTATTGAAGACCATCTCTAAAATACAGAATAATAAACTGTAATAAATAATTACAGTATCTGGGTAAATTGGGCCAAGCATCTTACACCTTTTAGAAAACAAGGATCAAGAATGGTACATATTAATGAATAATCAGTATGTGCTGTGAATCAAATGGGAAATTTTAGCATTGATTATAAGAACTGAAGATCAAAAGATTAGCCTATATTTCAGGCTAATAGTAGCAGAGTTTCATCTGGAGCTTAACACATGTCAATTTAAAGGTGGCATGATTGACAAGAAGAGCAGCTGGGTGGAACAGATTCTCCATTATAGGTGCTGAAGCAGTATTGCTTTCTCTCATTTCTTATGTAACTATGTTAATATAATACATTTACCAAACTTACCAAGGATCTGGATCAAAGCAGTTATCTTATCTGCAAGGTTTTTTTCTGTGGTAATTTAGTTAGTATTAAAATTCTATTTTATTTACACAAGCAACCACCATAGTTAATTTATTGAGGGGAGGGCTATGTGTATGGGGGATAATACAATGAATGTCTGCTAAGAGAAGGCTATTCCAGGGTTTGTCACAGGCAGGTAAAACTAGTGAGTGACAGCATGGTTATTAGTCCTGCACAGGACTGAAGCTGCAGTCACTGATGTGAAGATGTGCTACTGAGAGACCCAAGACCGTAACGTGGACACGAAGAGCAAAATGACAGGATGGTAACTGGTAGCATCACTGTATCCCTTCAGATCAGTTCTATTACAGTATTGTAACAAGGTCACAATAGGTGGATTCAGATTTTATGTTTGCCTGTGTCAGATACCAATATGCCTTTTGAGACAACAAGTAACACATTAAGTATTTCCTGTTTACAATGAAATATTGGCAAACACACATGATGCAGCGATATCTAAGAGCAGCTGTTTTACATCTGCCATATCTGAAGGCTGTGTCATTGGAGGACAGGGCTAGAGGTGATGTGTTCCAGATTGCTTAACAAGGAGAAACACTTAAAACACTGAAAAGTTAGATGCTTTTATACAATGACATGAAATAGTTCATTTTTGGTGGTTTGGTTCCTTCTGTTTATAGTAATCTGCACAATTTATTTTATAATGACTGGCTTGTATAACATTTTGTTACTCAAAAAAGCCAAACAAACAATGATTTCAGGTCTGCCTGTCCTGAGCATTTTCTTGTAAATGAGCTCTGCATCTCAAGAGCATTCTGGGTGAAATATTTTAAACAAACATAATTAACATACAAATAAACCAACTGTAGAATACTGATAATCACATTAAGTGGTACTCTGGGAATATGGCTACAGCGTACACCAGAATTTTGTATAATTACTGTGGCAGAACGATTGCAAGTTAATAGTCAATTTTCTGGCTGAGAGAAATATAAAATTAAAATGTAATTCATGCAGCTCAAAAGGTTGCAGCCTTGTCATCCTTATAGTTGCATTAACATCACTTTACATGGTACATGAAATGAGGAACAATGGTTCAAAATTGTTAGTTACATGATCAAAAGAAATATACAAGTTGAACATTTAATTTATGTTTATTCTTAGTCCATCTCTTTATTAATAACCTATAAGACTGAATAATAAGCACATTCATGAAATCTGTAGATGATACAAAATTGGCAAGTGTTGGCAACATCAACGATGACAGAGAAATAATGCAAGAGGACCTGGAAAGATTGGAAACACTAGCAGAAAAGAAAAATGAAAATCTTTTGGAAGAATACTAGCTCATATATTTGGGGGGGAAATCCCCAAAACATATTTAATGGGAGGCAGGAGCCTAGAAATTAGCAATACTGAAAGAACAGGAGGTTAATAGAGAAATTGCTGTCCATTACTAACTTCCAGTTCTTTCAGTATTGCTAATTTCTGGGTTAGAGAGTTTACACTGTGATATGGCAGCAAAAAGGTCAATGTGATTTTTGACGGTACACACAGAGGAATAAGATCACAACGTGTGGAATTAATAGGTCCTGCGTATACAACTCTGGCGTGATTAACTATGTTGCATCCAAAAGTGTGTTAGGTACTTTACAAACACAAAAAAGCACATACCTCAAAGAGCTTGTATTAGAATCTCAAGGCCAAAAGTAGTAAAAACACCAACAATGAAGTCCTGGCCTCATTGAAATCCATAGCAAAACTTCTACTGACTTCAAGATGGCCAAGATATCACCCCAAATGTACTGAAGAACCCAGCTACTGACCTTGCCCTCATTTGTATTACAGAGACCACTTTCTGAAATAAACATTACAATTATAACATTTATACTATACAATTTTAAATAAAATATCCTTTTCCTTTTATTCATGTTGTGTAACAGCTCTTTGTCTAGTCAGTTTCACTGTTTCTTCTTTATAGTCAATTTCCCCTATAGGAGCCCACACAGCAACAGGAAAATTGTTTGTTTGTGTTTTTTGAACAGGAAAATGTCATTGTATATCCACGAAAAATGACTAGAGGATTCAGGCCAGTAAATAACATGAAATTACTTTTAACTAATTAAAAAAAAAAAATCAAAACACATTATTTTCAGTTTAACAAATCCTGCTTAAAACAAAATATTTAGCTCAAACGCTATCTAATTTTAATTGAATTTAAAATAATTTTAAAATTACCCATCTACAGAGAATTCCCAACAGACTGCACTTTGAGGACAGAAGCCTCTTAAAATTGAAAATGTTACAGCTTCACAATAGAGGATTAAAAACTGAGGAGGTCAAAAACTGTTCTGCAAACCCTTTTAGGTGCTCCAGCTGATTTCACACTTTACCAAGAGGGCTGAGTCCAACAGGAGGGGAAAAAATGAGGTAGTGGGGAAGGAATTTTTGATACAGACGTAAAAATCCAAAAAAATTATCAAAGGAAACAAACTACAGATATTAGACATTTGTCCTTTTGAATATTGCATGTGGGCGGTAAAAGGATTATTCTCTATTTTTAGAAGGCAATTTTTTCTTCTTCAAACTATTTATCACTTTGGTATATATGCTACAACAGAACATGCCTTCCATATTTTCCCATTATGATACAAATCTCAGATGCATTGGAATGGCCATTAACACAACACTTAAGGAAGATAATTCAGTGCGTTTAGATTGTTGAGTGTCTGAGAACATGATCTGCTACGGACAAAGCAAAAATCAATTAAATCAAATGAGTTCACAATGTGCAGCTGTAGGCAAGCAATACTTTAGTAACTATATTAGCACTATTCAGTATATTAGGTTGTTTCAGTTCTGATGTGAAATATGTGTCTAAGGGAAGAAGAGGTAAATTTAATTTACTGTGAATGAAGTTAACCAGAGCCATATTTTTCACATGAAAAATGAACTATGTCTTGTGATAATTGTAAACATTTCACTTTTTTACATCATATTATTAATAAAAGGGTGTGACAGACTGAATGTTACATTCAGCTTCCTTATCCAGAAGCATTAATCTGACATCCTAAACATAAGTGATAGAATAATGTTGCATTCTTTTCACAATCCTTAATTTAATTATAACATTGCAAATTAGGCAATTTTTATGGCCTTACAGGCCTTAATCACACTGTAAACACGAAAACTGACTGAAGTTATGACAAACAGTTGTTTTAAACAGGAGCTCTCATGCTGATGCAAGCCTGAAAAAAAGTACATTTCTACACAAAGGGAATTGACTTAGCTGGTATTTTTCTGTATTCTCTGATCTTTCCTCAAACACGACTGTCCCCTCTAAGCCCATAAGAAAAACATGGGATTTGAAAAGCAAACAGCTTTTTTTGGTTTGAGCCTTTGGGACTAAGACCCACCAAAGAAACAGTTTAATATCTGATACATCTTCTCTGTTGGAGGACCGTACCCTGTTTTTATCTACCCTATGTCCTATTGGCCTTTCCCGCTTTAATTACTCTGATCCTATATTTAAAAGTGTGCCCAAGTATGAACGTCCCACGGAATTTTGTAATCATTAATATTTTCTATTTCACTACAGTTAACTTTTAAGATTAATCTTTTAGTTAAAAACAAAATTTAGCATGCATGTTACAGGATGTAGTGCTTAAATAGATTTCTACTTTGTGCCAGAACTACCCAAGGATAAGGTTCTAAAAGAGAATCCTGTTAATTTCGGAATAGGAGGATTGAAATAGAAAGCAGCATTTTAAAAATAGTAAAGAAAATTCACTCACATTGACCAAGCCAAAATAATGTTCATTCACAGGAAACTGTTCAGGACCAATCTCTTTCTCCAAAGCAGAGGCATTGGCGCCCTGGGGAAAACAAAAAAAATGCCCACATATGACTACTAGGAGAAAACTCACTCTCTCTCTCAAAAAAAAAAATCTAATATTCATGCCATTTATAGTCAAACAAAGAGAGTGAGAATGGAACTGTTAATTAAAACATTTTATATTATACATAAGGCGAAGTGAATGTAGATGTGAAGTAATACTTTAAAATAATGCCCATCAGCCTGTAGCTTAGATTTCAGGGTTCAATGAATACAATTTTTTAAAATCTCTTTCCATGATTCTTAAGAAGTTGTGGGATAAGACAGCTGGACCAGACCTAGCTGTTAATGTAATAGGTCCCCTTTCATCAAAAATTAATTCAACGTTAGACTATTTGTGCATTTCAGATTTTAAAGAAGGATGGTAAAGCAAGTTAATACCTTGATGAAAGACAGATATTGAACTTTGCTGTACAACCTTTTAGTGAGTCTAAAATTAAATTGCAACAATTTACAGTTTTACAGAGAATTTATTGGACTCCTGCATACTAATTCAAATGTTATCTACAAGACAGTGATGTGCGCTTGCAAGGCTGGAATCAGCATGGTAACATGACACATTTTTGTTCAAATGTTTGATTCTACATTATTTCTAGAACCTAATTGAAAACTAGCACACAACCTTAACAATGCTGGTGCAACTAGTTCTAGCATAGTAAGCTTCCAGCAGAGGTGCTGGGGAGCATGGCAGTGAACAACAAAAACAGTGTATTAACGCTGGACAATGGAAAAGCAACATCTTGTTTGGTTTATGTAATTCTTGTAGCATTAATTTTTAAAAAATTAAAAAAAAAATTTTTTTAAATGTAAACCAGAAATGTAGCTCATTTTCAATATTTCCGAAGATATTACAAATAGAAAAAAAGTATGTGACAATTGTTAAGTACTGGTCTTTTTTTAAAATGAAACAGTTGCAGCTGCCATATTTTCACAACAAATTTTAAATTATTCTGAAAAAATGATTTTATAACATTTGAGAGTTTCAAGAGCGTAAAAATGTAATTTATCCCTCCCTCTTCTCCCCCCTCTCCCTCCCGATCCCTCAATGTACCTGCATGGACCTGCTTATAGGAATAGGACCTAAAACATTATTTGCAGTTAGCTGTACAACTCCAAAAAGAGCAACATAGTATGGACACTTCATTTAAATTCATTTCATATTATCAAGATATCGTGCTTTCATCTTAAAAACTCCACTTTATAATCTCCCACTATGGGTTTATATGTAAAAGAAGATACTGCCTCATCTTGAAGTGAACATCAAAACTACAAACTACGGATCAAACTGAGGGATTTTTGCACTTGAATCTATACAAAAATCTGCTAGAGAAAAAGAGAGTGTTTTTCCATATTCACTAAGGAGATCTCAGATTAGTCAGTCATCCAGGAAGGTCATTTAAATTTAGTGGAGCATGTGCTGTAAAAATAAACAAGGAACTTAAAATAAATTCGCTCTGTAGATGGATTAAAGAAAACAGACTGAAGGGCAGGAAGAATGATAGGCAAGATGGGTGCCATGAGAGAAAATAGATCTTTAAGTGGAGGAGTGTGCTACAGGAAAGGAACAATGTGTCTCCCTGAATCATCCACTGAGGAAGTCAAACTACACAAGAAAGTGGATTACCAGAAGATACTACCTATGAAAATGTATGTGAAGACTGCTGAATAATCTAGAACTGTGCCTGTCAGTTGCCAGGTTCCAATTTCAAGTCTTCTGTTAGCATCCTATTTATAGCTCAAACAGCATTTTAAGGCATCTGAATCACTAACGACAAGTGCTTTTCCATAGCTATTTTTTGAATCTAAAGATGCTTAGACATGCTTTGAGTCCTTTTAATAATCTCATAAAATCTTTTCAATGCTGTTCCAGCGTTTTTAAATAAATGTAACTGAAAGTGAAAATTAAAATATTAAGTAAAAAACTATATTAATGAAATCTGACATTTGCATAGTTGAAAATCATAAAAAATTAGCCAATGCAAAAGGTGATGTTCCAGCAGAAATATTCATTTGGCTATTTTGCACATCCTTTAAGTTTTTGATATGTGATGAACAGTAATAAACTAAAAGTGGCCTGCAGATGAGCAAAAAATTAGAATTGTACCTCTTTTGCATCTTTATGATGTATAAAAGAACACAAAGGATTCTCACCCCAGGTTCCAAGGTTTTAGTTTCTGCTCATATTTTACATTAGAAATTCAATCTTTTCTGCTCTGTTGTTCCTGGAAAGCATTATTGAGAACAGGTAGGATTAAGACATTAGAGATCCTACTGCTCTGGTGAACAGTCTTTACACGGTGGGTATATCTACGCTGCAGGGACTATACAAGCATATCTACACTACGGGAAATATACCGGTATAGCTACGGCACTGTAGCTATGCCGGCATAATCTGGTAGCATAGATGCCGCTTACACTGATGTAAGGGGTTTTTCTGTCAAGGTAGAACACCACCTCCCCAAGCAATAGTAGGTAAATTGACAGAAGCAATCTTCCATCAACCTATTTGCACCTATACTGGGAGTTAGGTCAGCACAGCTGCATTGCTCATGGGTGTGGATTTTTCACACCCCTGGCCGAGAAAGCTATGTCAACCAAAATTTTAAGTACAGACCAGGCCTAAATCACTGAAACCTTGAAGAAGAATTAAACAAAACAAAAAGTTTAAGTATACTATAGCTCAGCCTTGCAAAGTGCTATTCACCCATTTCCCCACAGTTAGTAATGTTTTTAATGAACAAGTAAATACTATAAGCATTTTTATTATCAATCACTAGGACAAATGATGGGCAAGTAACTTGGGCTGTTACATTTTCATGGTAACTTTGTAAAGCTGATATGACTAGTTATAAAAAGTAGAAAACTTACTATAAAAAAAATCTAGTTTAACTAGAGGTATGGAAACTCTGCAGTCAGATTTCTTATTTCAAATCTATAGGGAATGACCTAGATTGAAGAAATAGAAAGGAATCACAAAACATAAGAAGCAACATGATTTGTGATAAAAATTGGTTAATACACAGTTAAGAAACTTAGATTTTGACAGATTTACAAATGATCCTCTTCATACACATACGTGATAGATCTCTAAGGTCTTTACTGCAGGACGGTGATCCTGTTACTGAGAAACACACAGAGAAAATTAACTAGGTTACTGCTGAGGTGTCACAGCCCCAAATTTAATTCCAAAAACTCATTGGTAACAATCTTAGGTAAAACTGTGCCTACCGAACACCAAAATGTTTACACTAAAATCTTCAAAATGTTAGGGTTCAGAGCTACAACAGCCAGACAAAGAAAGCTGAAGACTGTACAATAACCTGGGTCATTATGTTATTAAAATATGATGCTTCTGAAAAGTTGAAATGAAACTGTCCGACCCTTTAATGCTCGGATTTCAGAGTAGAGATCATGTTGCTACTACTTCTAATAGTTTGCAAATTAATTCTACTGTTAGATGACAAATTGGACTGCTTAAAAGTAGCCAAACTGCTACTGCACTCATTGTTTGTGGCATAACTGACCTCAACTAGCATCACATTTGCTACGCATTTTTCAAAGAAATGCTCTTTAACATTATCAGATAAATTGAAATGCTACAAATTTCAAACATCATGCAATTGTGCTAATCAGATTTTAAAATGTAATCTGATGGAGCAAGCACATAGTCATGCTCACAATGGCAAACTGGGGAAGGGGAAGGGAAGAGATCTCCCCTGCCCTCTTCCCCTTCTCCCCCCCAATAAAAAAAACTAGGTTGTGCAAAAGTTTAGAACTGCACTTTGAAAGAATAAGAAAGAGACAAGACTTCTGTTTTATTTTTAAATAGAGAGCTGCCTCAGGACAGACAAATACGATCTGTTCATGAAGAACAGTACCCGGTTTCCAAACGTAAATGCCGGAAACAGGAAGCTCTTTACAATTCAAAATCAAACTAAAGGGTTAAAAGTGCAAAAAATTATTACAAACTCTTACCATAAATTGTTATTTGAGAAGTCATAACTGTTTGTGCTTGCAGTAAATCTACATAGTGGAAAGTGTTATATATTCCATATATAGACAGCAATACAATATTCTACGGCGATAAATACTGGGTGAGAATTTACACTTGACCTGGTGGCAAGCTGTTTGCTGGAAAACCAACAATGACTGTGTCACCTATAATGCAGAAATGCAAGATTTTGGTTTACTTAACATACATGATTAAAGCTGTGTATGGGGGATTAGGTTTTAAACTATAGATTATAAACAAACAGAGATTTACTGATTGTTTGCAAACTAGTTTGCTTCCCAGGCTACTGATACAATTCTGATTAAGAATGACTCAATCACCTTAGTACTCAAAAGCTTACAGTTAAGCCTAGTTAAATCAGATTCAGAATCTCAACACTGGTAATTCACATGTATCATGTTACCTTTTAGAATAACATTTAATGGAACCAAATACTTTTATTTAAATCTGGTTCTCCTTGCTTTTTGCATAGGAACTCTGTCTCCCACCTCTGTTCCTCTCTCACTTCTCAGCATGCTTATATTTCAAAGTAACTCCTTTATAGTATAAAGAAAGCAGTTAGGTGGACAAGATTAGAACTGATTTATTATCCCCCAGCCCCAGGGACAAATAATTCCTTCCAAAAAGTACATCCATGAGCCTTGGAGTATGTCCATGGAAACTTGTAATATAAATACCTTATTCTTAAGAAACTGTGCTGATACACTGGTTCAGAGAGGAAGTACTGTATAACTTTCTATACGTAGCTATTTGAGCAGAAACTAAACATCAATTATAAATTCACCCAGTCAGCATAAATCTTCCAGCTGAAAGGCTGCCTGATTCTAAGAATATATCCTCATGGTTTTGACTAAAGTGGTGATACTATTTACACCACTTGACAATCAGAAACAATGCACACTAACTTGTGCCCAGCAATTTCTACCATATTGCAAATCCTATGGAGCTGCAAGGAATGGTGACAATCTGTCCTGATTGAGACCTCCCCCATTCTATTTTATTCTGTTATAAGAGCACAAATATTGTCTTACGGTTTGATACAAAGCCCGCTGAAGTCAATGGAAATCTTTCAACTGACAGACTGGCTTTGGATCAGGTCCCTAGTGTTTAGAGGGACTGGAAACTTGAATTTTGGGTTCCTTCAACTTGCTTAGTTCATGGTATTGGACAAGTCACCTAACCTTTCTGTGCTGCAGTTTATCCATCTGTTAACAGTGATAGTTCACCATACTTCACAGAAATATCATGAAGTTTAGTTGTAACCTGCAGGATTTTGCACAGGAAATACTAATCTACACATTCCAAGCAATTATTTCTTTCTTTGCTTGCAAGTAGGGGAAATACTGCCATCTGCTAAATTGTGACCAAAAATCAACATCATCTGGGGATAATATATATTCTACAATAGTTGCAGCAACTACTCCCCAACAAGTACTGCTCATGGATATCACTAACATCTACATTAGGGAGCGCCTGCCTAGAATGATTGTATACTTAGTTCCCTGCCAACCACAAAGAACCTTAAAGATTATCCCGTTAAAGGGTATAAAATTAATTATAATAAATAGCACATTACTCTTGAAGTGACAGAGCAGAGCCCAAGGAACTGCAAGGCAAGTTCATCTATATACAATTTAAAAACTGATTTAGGAGCTTTGACATCTGGAAACCCATCATGGAGTATCTGGAGAGAGGAAAATAGCAGGGTCCGCCAAGATCTGTACTGAGACCTGTGCTGTTGAACATCTTCATAAATGATCTGGAAAGAGGTGTAAACTGTGAGGTGGCAAAGTTTGCAGATGATACTAAATTACTTAAGATAGTTAAGGCCAAAGCTTACTGCAAACAGTTACAAAGGGATCTCACAAAACCGGGTTAATGGGCAACAAAAAGGCAGATGAAATTCAATGTTGATAAATGCAAAGTAATGTACACTGGAAAAAATCTCAACTATACATATAAAATGATGGGTTCTAAATTAGCTGTTACCACTCAATAAAGAGATCTTTGCATCATATCTGCTCAATGTGCAGAAGGAAAGAGAGACATAATAAGACAGAAAATATTATAAACCCACTATATAAATCCATGGTTCGTCCACATGTTGAATACTGCATGCAATTCTGGTCAACCCATCTCAAAAATGATATATTAGAATTGGAAAAGGACAGAGAAAGGAAACAAAAACTCATTAGGGGTATGGAACAGCTTCCATACAAGGAGAGATTAAAAAGACTGGAACTGTTCAGCTTGAAAAAGAGACGACTATGGGAGGATATGACAGAGGTCTATAACACCATGATTGGTATTACTCCTGGGGGAATTCTGCGCCACTGTGTGCATGCAGAATTCATGTTCCCCACAGATTTCTTTGCTTCCCCACAGAAAAATGACTTTCTGATGGGGAAGCAAAGGGAAGCCGCAAGAGAAATCATGTGCCGCTCCCAAGCAATGCGGGAGCATCGTTTCAGGAGCAGCTAGCAGAGAGGAAAATCACTGCGGGGGAGGGCTGGAGATGCCCCAGCCAGTGGCTTCTACCCAGCTGCTAGTCCCGGCTGGGCAGGAAGGGACTTCCTCTTCCCCTGCAAGGAGTGACCAGGGCTAGGTCAGATCCACCCCCAGAAACCTCTCCGGCTACAGGAAGCTCCACATTCCTCTACTTCCTGCCTCCATCACTCCTCAGTTGTGGTGGGGTGGAGTCACTGTATGGGGAGCTGCCTCCCCGTCCGCCTAACCCCCTGTGCATCTGGACCCGCCTCATACCCAGACTGCCCTGCCAAACCTCACCCCCTGCACCAGAACCCCCCCCCACAGAGCTCCCTGCACCTGAACCCACACCCCGACAAACCTCACCCTCTGCATCTGGACCCCTCCCCATTGAGCCCCACCTCCCTGCATCTGGACCGCACTCCTGAACCCAGACCACCCTCCACAACCAAACCCTCACCCCACCTGCACATGGACCACTCTGACAAGCCCCCCGCACCCAGACCCCACTCCATTGATCCACACCAAGCCAGCACCCAGACCCACAGCCC
>NW_020664482.1:20459466-20480812 GCF_002925995.2 Terrapene triunguis
GAGCCTGTTCATCCAGATCCCCCCGCACCCAGACCCCTCACCAAGCCACCTGCATCCAGATTGCTCCACACAGAACCCTATCACCCCACACCTGGATCTTCCCACACTAAGCCCCTCCACACTTGGATCCTGCTGGGCTGAGCCTGCCTGCCTACATCTAGTGTGCTTCGCATGGAGGGACAGGGCCCCGGGGTGTTTCTTGGGCAGGCCTGGCCCTTGCACTATGACAGGGTCAGGTGCATCCTCACCGCCAAGTCTGTATACGGGGGTGGGTGGGGGGTGGGAATGAGCCTGTAAGGTGATCTCCCACCTCTGCCTGTGCTCCCATTGCCATGCTGGAGCCTCCACATTTATTTATTGACAAATAAAATTTGCAGAATTTTAAAATATTGCGTGCAGAATGCCCTCAGGAGTATTGGTATGGAGAAAGTGAATAAGGAAGTGTTATTTACCCTTTCACATAACACACAGACTAGGGTTCACCCAATGAAATTAATAGGCAGCAGGTTTAAAACAAACTTAAGGAAGTACTTCTTCACACAATGCACAGTCAGCCTGTGCAACTCACTGCCAGGGGATATTGTGAAGACAAAAAATATAACTGGGTTCAAGAAAGAATTAGGTAAGTCATGGAAGATAGGTTCATCAATGGCTATATTAGCCAAGATGGTCATCAATGCAACTCCATGCTCAGAGTATCCCTAAACCTCTGATGGCCAGAAACTGGAACTGGACAACAGGGGATGGATAACCCAATAATTGTCCTGTTCTGATCATTCCCTGTGAATCATCCGGCACTAACCACTGCTGGAAGACAGGATACGTGGATAGATGGACCATTTGTATGACCCAGTATGGCCATTCTTATGTTCTTATGAAACAGGTACTCTGGTGGTGGACCTCAGGTGTAGAGAACAGTTAAAATCTAAGTTCTTCTGTAATTACCTTTCATCTCTCAAACTGGTGCAAATGGGTACACAGGCCAATATCTGATTCAAATAAAGAAAGAGAGAAACTGGGAATGACTGAATACATGCAATATTAATGCAAAGTGCACTAAACAAAAGCCTTTTAAAGCAGCTTTTGTTCAACTGGATGAGGTAAGAAGGGAGTTGAAGAGATTAATTTTCATGAACTGTCAACTTAGAGAAGCTGTCTAAGTTAGTCACCCACAGAACTGGCCCACAAAACCTCAAAAACTATTGGATTAACAACAGCAAAATTCACCAGGTTTGGAACCAAGATCTATCATCTCTGGTGATTTGCAAGCTATGGATGTTTCTGCTCAATAAAGAAGTCTTAATTTATTCACAGCTCAATACACAATACAAGTTTAAAATTAACGTGTATGCTCCCATGTCCCAGTCAAATTATACTGTTAGCTCAAGAAAGTAAAGACAGAAGAGATTTATTAGGTAAATTTAAATAATGGAGATATCCCATCTCCCAGAACTGGAAGGGACCTTGAAAGGTCATCGAGTCCAGCCCCCTGCCTTCACTAGCAGGACCAAGTACTGATTTTGCCCCAGATCCCCAAGTGGCCCCCTCAAGGATTGAACTCACAACCCTGGGTTTAGCAGGCCAATGCTCAAACCACTGAGCTATCCCTCCCGGCCCCCCCCCCCCTTCAGCCAATGCAAGATGGTTCTTATAGGATATCTGAAAGCTTTGCCTAGTCTAGTTTTAAATGATATCTGCATATACTCCTTCACAAATTAGATTTACATCTCTAAACATCTGTTTACTATTCATGACTACTTCAACATGTATTGCATGACTGAATGGATTACACACTGCATGATTTGTCCAGAAGAGAACATAAAGTCTCGAGAAGAGAAAGTGGAGGGTGACAGATCATTGTTGGATGTTGGAGAGAAGTTAATTAAAAAAGCTCTGCTACCACTGTAATGCTTCAGCATATACAGGATAACACAGGCCCCAGACAAGGCTGTGCTTCAGTTGAGGGGCTCTTCTGATATTATGAAGCATAAGAAAACAGCTGGGAGTGGTCTAAGAACAACTGCACAGTACAGAGTGAATTATGGTCTAGTGATGACAATAATCTACATGTGAAACTAAGAGTAAACTCTCATGCTTTAAGTTATATTAAGTACTAGCAATTAATAGTATTTGCAACTCACTGAAGTCCAAATCCTATTACAAGTTTATTCCTCCACAAACCACAGAAAAAATAAATAATCCTACAGAACTTGATGTAATTAAATGAGAGCAAAGTTTATGTTCATGTATGGGTGGGGCTTGAAAAATTCATTGATACAGGGCAAGACAGTAGCTTTTATGGTTGAATGTTATGAACTTCACCGGAATTGAAGTTTCTGTTTAAAAATAAGTTTCTCTCTTGTGGATGCAAAGATACCTTTCCAAACATGAAATGGGTATAAAACCAATGCCATGCTATCTTCCTAAATCTGCAACCTGACAGCATCTGTGCCTAATATTGTTGCTCATAGATTTAGTAAGCAGCAAAAGAGTTAAATTAATAAGACTGTCAATATCACTGCTGCTATTCAGAACCTTGCAGGCAGCAGGGAAACTGTCCAAGATCAGGTCAATTTTAAGCTGCTGCTTGGAAAAGCCACGAGTAGGTTTGGAAGAATTAGATTTTTATTGTAAATGTCGATAAACTTCGATTTCACCATACACATACAAAATACAGAAAACTATTGCTAGTGACAATAACAGAAATTTACAGCTAGGTGAAGTAATAAAAATGCTGATTGAGAAATTATTAGAGTTTGATTTAAGGATATTTAATTTGTATATTTTGACATGTGATGTTAATAATCTGTGTTTTAGCAGTTATAGCCCCTTTACCTTTTTGAATCTCACCATCTACTGTCATTAAGTATTTATTGTCTGAACCTCAGGATATGGAGAAAACAAGAGATTTTGGGAGTGGGGGAAGTGGGACAAAGAAAATAAAAGTAGAGAAAGAACTATAAAGAGTTATAGGGAGAGAGAAAAAAAAGAGGAAATAGACATTTAAAAGGTTGTGATACACCATGATCTCTTGCTTTATCTTCACTTTTTCTTTAAGAGACAGAATATAGTAAGTTAGTAAGTTTATGTAATACATTTAAAAGAGAGTATTAAATACAATGTTCACTGACAGTGTTACAATTAAAGACAGAAATGTTTATTCTTTTAAATTGCAGGGAGTGAGGAAGTATAAGTATTTTCCATCCTGATTGGTTGGATTAGTCTACAGACTAGTAAGCATTTGATAATATTTTTTCAAACTCTGCATAGAACATCCCTCCCCTCCAATGGTGTCCCGCATCCTGACCATATAATATTTTTTAACAAAAGATAAAATGAGTTATTGATAACTCTGCTTACTTTGCTACACCTATTTAATGACAAGTTATGCACCCAAGACAGATACTGTATCGAGATAGTTACTTTAAAGATTATGCACTTTATCCTCAACTTGGGCTTTTTACTTTAATACCTAAAGCATTTTTTTTTATTTCTTTATACAACCCTAAGAAATCTTCATATAACTATTCACGAGATTAGCAGGGAGGGATAGCTCAATGGTTTGAGCACTGGCCTGCTAAACCCAGGATTGTGAGTTCAATCCTTGAGGGGGCCACGTAGGGATCTGGGGCAAAAATCAGTACTTGGTGCTGCCAGGGGGCTGCACTTGATGACCTTTCAGGGTCCCTTCCAGTTCTATGAGATAGGTATATCTCCATATATGAATATTTTGAAACGCATTTATCATTAAATCTGAGTTAAGAGCTGCATCTGTGCTGGAGATATGCTTTAGTTACACAGCTTTCTTGAAGTTACACATATGTAAGGGCATGAAGCTGTCACTGGGTTTCTACGGCCTGGTCTACACTACCCCCCCACTTCGGACTAAGGTACGCAAATTCAGCTACGTTAATAACATAGCTGAATTCGAAGTACCTTAGTCCGAACTTACCGCGGGTCCAGACGCGGCAGGAAGGCTCCCCCGTCGATGCCGCGTACTCCTCTCGCCGAGCTGGAGTACCGGCGTCGACGGCGAGCACTTCCGGGATCGATCCGGGATCGATTTATCACGTCTAAACCAGACGCGATAAATCGATCCCAGAACATCGATTGCCTGCCGCCGGACCCTCCAGTAAGTGTAGACGTACCCTACCTATCTTCATCCCGGTTACAAAGCTTCTTCAAAACCCAAGGACGGGAACAGAACAAAGTTGTTGGTTTTTTTAAAGGGAATGTGAAAAATCAAACTGCCTAAGCAGACAGTAAACATGCCAAACACATTTCATTCCAGGATGATTATTTTATCTATATCTATATCTATATATTATAAAACTAGCAAGAAAGAACCAGTTGCTCAAGGAACAGCAAAAGGAAATAAGAATTGCTAGGTCCTTTTCATATATCTTTCCCTACTATAACATTTTTCTGGTGACAGCTTATTTATTGAGGATTGTGTAGACACTTTTTATAAATGATTCCTGCAAAATCTGTGGCAAGTTTGGTTAACTTATTGATGTGCTTATTTTGGTGTGCTCCATCACTTCAGGTTATAAACATTACAGCTCACTTCATAACCACTCATTTGGAGACCAGAAGACATTTTAATGTGAACTTTTGATGCTGTCATACTAGAATTCCCGCATCATCATCAGGCTGGATGAATGGTTACCTGGTTTTGGGCTCCCACACCACTTCTGGAGCCAACTTAACAGGTTCAGGTGTGGCATGGTTTGTGCACCAAGACCAACCATGCCCAGGAGAGCCCACTGTGCATCTCGGTGCTATGGAAGATACTACACATGTGCTGGATGGTTGCTATTTTCATGCCCTGAAGGTCTTCTGAAGCTGAACACTGCTATTCAGTGGCCAATGATTGGCTCGGGACTATTTGGCTTCATTTGTTAGTTTTTTAAACCTTGTCTTGCCCACACACAATTGCTATACAGACTATTCAGCCTAATACCCCAATGATCTCAGAGTTACAAAAAAAAAAAAAAAAAAAACCCACACAAATTTATTTAGTTGTGTGTGTGTTTTAAAAATATATAATTTTCAAAAATTTCACTACTTCAGCCCTATTTATAATATATTCAAAGGCTTTAATTATTCCTCCCTAGATTACTCTTAATAGACTGAAGCCCAATTGGTTAATTTAAAATAGTGATTCCATGGATAATTCCACATGCTCAGTGGAAATTTGACCATGTGTCATTCTGCTAAGATAACAAAGTTAAAATAATTTTTAAATTCAGAGCAGCATATTAATTTTATCATCACATATTTTATATCACTGAATCCTCCCTATCCAATTACAGTTAATGCATCCCGGGATGCTTAAATTAAGTAGGCCACTGTAGACAAAGCCACTGCAAGTAGCTTTCAAACAGTAGTGCAGTGGTTCTCAAACTTTTTTTTTTTTTTCATGGACCACTTGAAAATTGCTCAGAGTCTCAGAGGACCACTTAATGATCTTTCCAAATGTTGTTTGTACCGTTAGCTAACTATTGTAACACACTTTGGATAAAAGTGCTATATAAACAAACTTAATAAAATGACCGTTTTTGTTCTAAAAATAAAAGCGCACAACTCATTTTAATATCAGTAGTCTTACCTTTCTAATGTGATGGATGTGCCCTCTCCCCTTTGCCGCAGCAGGCCCCGAGCTCGGGCTGGGAAGAAGGGGGTCTCTTCCCTGCCACAGCAGCCACGGAGCTAGTCTGGGAAGGAGGGGGGTCTCTCCCTGGCAGCCACAGCCCTGGAGCTGGGGAAAGTCATCTCTTTCTCTGGCCGCTGCAGCCCTGCACGTCCCAAATTGCCCCCACCCCCTCTTCTCACCCCACTGCCTCCTCCCACCTATCCCCCCCAAGGCCACCACCTCACTTTACATATGCATCTTCTCCAGGGTCCAGGCACCTAATTAGTGGAGCCACGCCTGCATGGCTCCACTAATTAGGTGGGTGGCCTTCATTCTCTCATGTGCAGCCCCCAGGCACACACCTTAGAGGGAACTATCCGTGGACCATCTGAACGGAGCTTGTGGACCTCTCTAGTTGTGTTTACTTATGCCATATGATTTGCTCTACTGAAGCTCTTTAGTATGTTGCAGTAACTGACCAAATACAGGTAAAACCACAATATAGCTAGTATATTGGTAATACATTAAAATTAAACAATCTGTCACATTAGAGACTAGATTTACAGGTACTGAAGCTTCAAATTTGGCCCTCCCTACATTCCATTAGAGGTCATTGCTACACACACACACAAAAAAAGATACTGGGATAGATTAAGTGCACAGATGAGGACTGAGAAAAGTTTATTATTTTTACAATACCACACAGATGTGCACAGTGCTTTACAGACAATATAAGGCCCCTGCCACAAGGAATTTGCCACCTAGAGGAGAATATCAGGCAAAACGAATGGAAGAAGGATCAAGGGGAGATCTCAGTATAGACAACATATTTTATGCACAATGTGCTTTGCTGACTTTTTCTAATTAATCATTTTTGTTTTATTTGACTAAACATTTTATAAATTAGCAAAGGAGCTTCAGCACCAGAGAGCAAACCAGAAGTGGGTTTTGAGATAGGCCCTGGCAGGACACCACAAGGGAGCATTAAGATCAGAAAACTTAGTTAAGTGTACAACAGGAGCAAGGGAATGATGAGAAGAGATGTAGCAAAAGCAGAGCTGTTTAGAACCTGGAAGAAAAGGAAAAGGAATCTGTATAGGATGAGGCGTTTCCATAAGGCCTTCCTGCCTTCACTTTGCTAGACTGGCTAAGAGCAACCATTCCAGTTTTATGAGCACTAAGGGCTTGTCTATGCTTAAAACGCTGCAGCTATGTCTCTGTAGCGCTTCACTGAAGATGCTACCTACTTGAAAGGGAGGGGTTCTCCTATCAACATAGGTAATCCACCTCCTCGAGAGGCAGTAGCCAGGTCGCAGGGAGAATTTTCCTGTCGACCTACAGCTGTCTACACCAGGGGTTAGGTCGGTTTAACTGCGTCGCTCAGGGATGTGGATATTTCACACCTCAGAGCAACATAGTTATACTAACCTAACTTCCTAGTGAAGACCAGGCCTAAGTTACCACTTTTTTGTTTGTTTTTTAGTTTTAAGGTGTGTGTTTGGGGGGTGACATTTGTTGTTCAACAGGAATATGAGAAGTGATTAATGGAAGATGTATCCTTCCCCAGATTTTAAAAGACAAAGCTTGTATGTCAACATCAGCCTTCAGAAAGGAGAAAATATCTGTTGCCAATTTTTAACTCTTGGGTTGTGTACTTGCAGAGCCCAGCAGCATCAAACTGAAATGAGATGAGGGCAGAGGGGAACTGTCAGAAGCTCAGCCTGTCTCACACTGTGATTTGTGTTTTGAAATGATCTTTTTTCGTATGACAAATAAGGCTACAATTTTAGGCATAGCAAGTCACGGTAAACTGAACTTCTGATTCCAGCACTCACTATTCTTAGACAGGTGAAATGAACCAATAAGCTTGAAAGGAAAGTGGGTACAATAGTGTCTTGGATTTAGCATTTCTAAATTCAACAGAATCTCACTAATCTCACTGATCAATGGACTTTACAACCGGCACAAACAAAAATGGCTGCCTCTGCCCACTCCTCAACAAAGATTTAAATTGCAGAGTGCTGCCATGTATCATATTACAGTCTTTACTAAAATTACAAAATATTGCAAAGTAACTATGCATATCATAATTAAACTGAAATTCATAATTTAACTATGCATAACATAATTAAAACAAATTAAAACATATAAAATATGTTTTATAATTCACTTTAATTATGTTTATTCACTTAGGGGCCCAATCTTGCAAGATGAAATCACTGAGATAAAGGCTCTCATGACTTCACAGGAACTGGTCCTTATTTACTGATGTACAATATCCATTACAGTGGAGTCGCATCTTACGTGGGGGTTAGGTTCTAAATCAGCGCATAAGGCGAAAATCGCGTATAGTCAAAATTACCCTTGAAAAGCCCTTAAATGGCCCATAAAGTACAGTATACATGGTTTTGTATACAGTATACAACCCTGTACAGTAATATGTATAAATGTATAATGTATACAGTAATGTACAGTATATAATAAAGAGTACATATGCAAAATATAATTTTACAGTACTGTATTTTTAATTACATAAAAGAGAGAGAGAGAGACGGAAGAATGAAAGAATAAAAAAGGAAAACAGTAAACCTAACCACTCACCATTCATCCTGGATATTCTTGCTAATCTATGACGACGACACCACTACTGGGGGGTCGTCAGAGCTCGATGTCGATCCAGGAGACGATGGGCCAGGTTCAACTGCTGCTGGTTGTTTTTTCTTGAAAAACATGGTGATCGGCAACTGTCGCTGTTGTCTCCTGAGCTGCTCAAACATTTCTTGATATGGTCTCAAATCGTCCGTAATACTATATGTGATTTTGAGGCTTCATTCCATAGAGGGATTGTATTCAGAAATTAAATAATTCAAGTGTTTCGCTGCTTGGAACACTTCAGCAAATTTATGAAGATTCCAACTTGCTGGCTCTTCCTGTTCATCGTCATCATCTTCGTCTTCTGTAGACGATTTTATCAGTTCCTCTAACTCTTCGTTAGTCAATGTTTCTTTATGGCTCTCAATTAATTCTTCAATTTCTTCCTCAAGGATGTCGACGAAGCCATCACCACCCTCTTGCCTGGCCACCTGAACAATGCATTTCACTTCTTTATCAATGGTCAGGAAACCCTTAAAATCATTCACACATTCTTTCCAGGTTTCGCCAACATGCATTGACTGTTTCAGGCTTGACTGCCTCACTTATATTAAACAGGCAATGGATGCAATCGGCAATGCTGAAGGACCTCCAACACTCCATCACATTAAGATTGGGATCAGCATCCATAGCGCTACGTATCCGTGAGAACGTAAGCCTCGTGTACGTGGCCTTGAAACAGCGAATCATGCCCTGGTCGAGAGGTTGGAGGTGGTATTGGAGGGGAGAAAGATGACTTCAACGTCGTTATGCGCAAACCAGAGTACCACAGGGTGGCCAGGAGCATTGTCTACGATCAGCAACACTTTAAAGTCAAGTCCTTTCTCTTCGAGGTACCGCTTGACCTCCGGAATGAAAGACTTGTGGAACCAATCCAGAAATAATACTGCTGCCACCCAAGCCTTTTTATTTAATTGCCAGAACACAGGCAGGAGATTTTTGTTCTTGCCTTTTAGGGCTCGGGGATTTGCAGCCCTGTAGAGCAAGCCCGGCTTTATTAAATGCCCAGCTGCATTGCCACAAAACAACACAGTCACACGGTCTTTAGCTGCTTTGACGCCAGGGGCTTGTCTTTCTGATTTCTAAATGTTGGGTTGGGCATTTTTTTCCAGAAGAGCCCAGTCTCGTTAGCATTAAAAACTTGCTCTGGAAGATAACCCTTTCCTTCTATAATTTTCTTTAATTGTCCAGGGTAGGCTTTTGCTGCCTCTTCATTGGCAGATGCAGCTTCACCAGTAGTCTGCACGTTTTTGAGGTTGAAGCGGTTCCTAAAACTGTTAAGCCAACCTTGCCTGGCTTTGAATTCCTTCCATCAGAAGGCTGTCCCTCTTCGGTGGGAGGTTTGAACAGTGCATAGAGGCTAAGAGCCTTTTCTTGCAACATGTTGCCATCAATAGGCAAACATTTATGGTTCATGTCTTCCAGCCATAAGTTTAATGCCTTTTCAGTCTTCACTAAAGTCTTATCACACACCTGGCTCGTCACCTTAGCAGTTATTGGAGCACTTGATGCCATGGCTTTCTCTCTCTCGAATCTTGATGGCACGGATGCTAGATTTGTTGCGGTCATATTTACACGCCACGTTGGAGACCGACATACCGTCTCTCAGTAAGTCCAACACAGCCAGTTTTCCCTCCAGCGTTGGAACAGATCGCTGTTTCTTCGGTTAAGCACCAGATGAAGTAGTTGGCTTGCGTTTAGGGGCCATGCTGTACGCAAAATACGTATCTTTACACACCGGAATCACACTCAGCGCAGCGAGATGCTCACACTATGAGACGCACGCAGGAACTGAGACCGACTGAGGGAACAGCAGATTCACATCTCCCAACTCACGCTCACTCCAAGGCATACGCTCATTGTGCGCGTATAGTTGAATTTGCGTAAGTTAAATGCGTGTATGATGCGACTCCACTGTACTTTGGAATGGATCTGCCAGTAATTCACATATGGTGATATTCTGCAATTTACTCCTGGGGGAATTCTGCGCCCTGCGTGTGCGCAGAATTCATGTTCCCCACAGAAAAATGACTTTCTGCCATAGAAGCAAAGGGAAGCTGAAAGAGTAGTCATGGCACTCCTCCCTAGCATCGCAGGTACATTGTTTCAGGCACCCGAAGCAGTCAGCGGAGAGGTAAATCACCACAGGGTTGGGGACACCCCAGCCGGTGGCTCCTACCCTGCGCCGGGATCAGCTGCTATTCCTGGCTGAGCTGGAGGCAGGAGAGGATGGAGCTTCCTCTTCCGCTGCAAGGAGTGGCTGAGGCTGTGTCAGACCCACCTCCAGAAACCTCCCCTGGCTGCAGGAAGCTCAGCATCCTCCCCTGCTTCCTGCCCCTATCGCTCCTCAGCCACGGGGAGAGGGGTCACTGTATGAGGAGCTGCTCCCCCATCCGCCCAACCCCCATGCATCCTAACTTCCCATACCCGGACCCCCATACCGCCAAACCTCACCCTGTACATTCAAACTCTTCCCAGCCCTCCATACCCGAACCTCACCCCACTGAACCTCAACCCCTGTATCTGAAGCCCCCTGCAACCAGCCCCCCCGCCTCCAGATGCCCACCTTTGCACCCAGACCAGCCCCCCACCGAGCTCCCTGACCAACCAAACCCCTGACCAGCCCCACCCTGAGCCCCCACATCTAGACCCACACTCCACTGACCCCCAACTAACTGCACCCAGACCCCCCACTGAGCTCCAACCACCTTCACCTGGAAGCCCCTGCAGAGTCCTATTGCCCCTGCACCTGGACCCACCCCCAACAAGCCTCTGTGCATCCAGATCCCCCCACACCTAGACTCCCCCACTGAGCTGCCTGCACCCAGACTGTCCCACACAGAACTCTCACCCTATACTGAGCCCCTTCACACTTGGATCCTGCCTGGTTGAGCCTGCTTGCCCCACACCTGGCGCAGAGGAGCAGGGGCCCAGGGTATTTCTGGGGCAGGCCCAGCACTTGTGCTATGTCAGAATCGGGTGCAGCCTCACCACTAAGTCCATGTCCTAGGGGGAAGGAAGGGGCTGCATTGTGATCTCCCACCTTCATGCAGCCAGTGGCCTGTGCCGGAGCCTCTGTCTATTTATTGACAAATAAAACTTGCAGAATTTTAAAATACTGTGTGCAGAATTTTTAATTTTTCAGCGCAGAATTCTCTCAGGAGTAGCAATTGTATGCAGTCCTAGAATAAGGCTGTAGTCCTAAAGAGCCCAACTAAGGAGGAGATATGAAAGAGATTGATGGATAAAATGGTAGGAAATATAGAACCTCTGTTCAGACTCAAACTTCCACAAATTTCAGGAAACCTTTGCTCATTTAAAATATGGCATGATCAACCAGCCAGGGAAAGTGAACTCATGTCCCAAACAACGGCACAGTTCCAGTTCTCTTCTTAGGCCTCTCTGTATTAACAGATAAAACAAAACAATTCAAAATAGTCTTACTATCCCAGAAGTTCTTGTCTTAGCCTTTATCCCCACAGCTTCACAGCTCTCTACAACTGAGCTTTCTCTGCAGACACCCCGGCAAAGGGTTCCCTGTTCTTTGCAAACAGCTCTAACTTCAGAACTGACAAACTCACTACACCAAAGACAGGTCTTACACACTATTTATCCATAAAGAGTACATGGTAACATATCTACAGAAAGCTCGTAACTTGTCAAGACTCAATCTCTGCAAGATATATGTATGGGCAATATTTAAGGAATGCTTTATGAACTTAGAGTAGAAATTAGTTACCAGGAGGCCATGCATCTCGGTGATGACCCATTCAAGCAAAAGTGAGTCGTCACCTCTTGCTAGTCAGCTGGCGAGGTAATGCAAGGTTCTGTAGTCCCAGGCCACATCCCAGAACACTCAATGGAAAACCGTCAGAGACAACAAAAAACTATCAGAACCCCTTGGAAGTGAAAAGGAACATTACAGCAGGCAGGAGATCGCCCTGGCTATGAATAAAGACAAAAGACCATTTTCAGAGTGACAGAGTGTAGGGAAATGCACTATAGATCCATTCACTAAGGAAAACCCCTGGCAGAGGGGGGTGCTTTCATGGATGTTTGGATCCTGGTTATTGAGAAACCAGCCAGCTCTGCAATGGACTGAACTTTGGGGAAAAGTCCACTTTATTAGATAGGAAAGGTAACTACGGATAAGTGTAGACTAAGGATCTCATTTAAGATTTGGTTTTATATTGTAACAACTTGTTTCCCCCACTTGTTTCTAGTTAAATCTTTATTCATTCTTAAATAAACCCACTTTGTTTCATTATTAAAGTAGTTCACAAGTATTGTGTTGTTTACAGGAGCAGTGGTTTAAGGTAAAACAGATGTGCACAGCACCCTTGGGTGCAGAGGATCCAGAATTTCTGAGAGTAGCCAGTTCCAGGAGCTGGATATCACAGGGGAACAATTCAAAGGGATTTGGGGGTTGGGGTGCATCTATTGTTAACCTGCAAGGCAAAGAAAGGGCTGGCATAAGCCCAGAGGAGAGTGCTTGAGTGGCTGAAGGGCTGGCAATGTCAAGCAGCTGCCACAAGAAAAACAACCCTCCTGCTGGAGGCAAGAGGTAACAAGGTGATACACAGCCCTGGCAACCCCGAGAACCATCAGACCCTCTCTCAGTCCTTCCGCCTGTAAGGTGTAGACAGTCCACTCCCAGGTCCTTCCCTGAGCTGGGGTTTCTCCTATCTGACCCCTCCTTATGAGGGAGGAAGCCTTCTAAGCTACAACCTGTCAGGCATACAACTAAGGGCTTGGCTACACTTGCGAGTTACAGTGCACTAAAAGAGCCCTGGGCGCACTAGCTCACTCCCCGTCCACACTGGCAAGGCACGTAGAGCGCTCTGACTCCAGGGCTAGAGCGCTCCTGGTACTCCACCTCAGCGAGTGGAATAACGTTTGATGCGCCCCCGCTGGAGCGCCGCGGCGCCAGTGTGAACGAGGTGTTGCATTACTGTGCTCTGATCAGCCTCCAGAAATGTCCCATAATCCCCTTAAGTCAAGTGGCCACTCTTGTCATTGTTTTGGATATGCCCTTTGAAAGCCCCGTTTGACAGCCGGCTGCTTATCTGCTCCAAGACAAAGCAACCATTAGTGTGGAATGCTGTGTGTGAGCGAGAGAGGCGGGGGAGGAGGGGAGGTCTGCTGCTGTCTGAACTTACAAGACAGCATGCTGACATGCTCTCAGCCCCCCAAAATCCCACTCTCTCTCCCCCCACATACACACAACACACTCCCTGTCACACTCCACCCCACCCCCCCATTTGAAAAGCACGTTGCAGCCACTTGCATGCTGGGATAGCTACCACAATGCACTGCTCTCTGTGGCCGTTGCAAGAGCTGCTAACGTGGCCACACCAGTGCGCTGTCAGCTGTCAGTGTGGACAGACTACAGTGCTTTCCCTATTGCGCTCTACGAAGGCTGGTTTAACTCAAAGCGCTCTACATCTGCAAGTGTAGCCATGCCCTAAAAGCAGGCACGTAGCCTGCTAGTACAGCTGCCCGTTTGAAAGGGCCCAAGGGCACACGCCAGTCCATTATTACTAGAATCTATTTTGCAAACTGAAAATGAACTAAAATTTTTGCCCGATCTTCATATATCAGTGCCAAATAACGACAGATCAACACTAGGAAAATATGGAAGCAGCTATTGATGAAAGGCGAAGCCTAACATTATGAATTTATGAATGGGATGCAATTTCAGCTATTAAACATTTACACGCTGGTATAGAGAAGTAGGGGTATTGAAATCCAGTAACAGAACCTATTAGGGGATCAGAATGGGAGCATTCACATCTTGATATATGATGAGTTAAGTGGATAAATCACTGGGCATGAAGTTGAACATACAGACAAGAGGGGCACCGAGGACAATACAAAATGATTGTCTACAATGCAGCCCATTATCCTGACCACAAGGTCAGAGCTCTCTCAGATGGACATTTGAAAGATTACAGACTAAAACAGTCTGGTTTTGCAGATGAGGGGATGCACATGGTGTGCAAGGAGGAGAGGACATCTATACCTTTACGCTATGTTTCCTACATCGTGATTACTCTAACTTCCACACTTGTAAGCAGAACAGGGAAGGAAGATGCAGTAATACAGAACACCACTTGAATCACCTCATGTACATTTTGCTATTTTAATGGATCTCCCTAACTACAACTCACTGTTTAAGGTGTCAGCATCTCATAGCACAATGTCAAAAAGGTTCTAATACACTACTCAGTGAATGTTTTGAACAACAGACGTATATGCTACCCCAGTGTGGGTTTACCCACGTTTCCCATCGTTCCATTGGGTGAGGGTTACAGTGCTCCATTCCATGGAACAACCAAGGGTTTGGATCCTTAAACCAGTGGATAGCTTGAGAATAATGGGTATATCAAGATTCCACACATTCCAGAAGCATCCCTGTGGAGACCGAGGGATACAGAATAGCTTCCAAGGCTCCCTTAGGATCCACATTGCCAGTCCTTATTGACAAGTGCTTCAAAACCCCACCACCTGAAAGGGATGGTGCAACAGCACTATCTACAACTAGAAATACCCCGCTCCCCCTCAGGCAAGCATGCTAGAGAGAACAGCTACTCAACTCCATTGTTTTTCTCTGTCCCTATGTTGAGCTCTACAGCTCCCCTGGGACTTCTTAGATGTCTGGAGGCAAGAGAGAGAAAGTAACAGCTGCTGCTCTCCCTCCTATTTAAGTTCAACCACAGTTGCTAGCTTCTGTGCTTCACAGCAAAGGGAGCATGATGAGCAATGATCTGACTTACTAAAACACAAAATCAGAGTAAGTGTCTCTATCTCAACTTATTTAGTTTGACATTGGCCAAGAAGATATGCATATTTTTATTTTTCATATACCCAGAAAAGCTTATGGCTTCACTTTATAAATCCAAAAGGACCAAATGATGCTTTTATGTGAAAACATGGAAAGCATGTTAAATTTAAAATAATGATCCAATTACAGAGACTCAGCTGACCTCGAATAATTTACCAGATATCTACTAGCCACAGACCAATTCAAACGACTAGTGATGGGCCATCAGAATCGTCCAGAGGCCTGTTGAGAAGCTCAGCCCAATCCTTGCTAATGGAAATAGGAAAAGTATTAGCATTGGTACAAGGTGATGTCTCTTGACCTTCTATGGGATTTCAACCTTCTTTCATGACAGCCTCTTGTAATATCAGAGGACTCCACCACACCAACTTAGGCAACTGAAGGGAGTTTCTATCCTTGCCCCAGCACCAGTGGATCCATGAATCATATCCACTGGCCTCACTTCCAAATCTCCACTGCTCAGAAGCATGCAGGGAGGGATGCACAATGTGGAGAGCGCATGCATATCCCTTACACGGGCTCCCCAAATTTCATCCACTGTAATAGATCTATGTGTTGCCAAGAGGCAATTACTAGATAAATCATATACATCCCTTTGGAGCTGGGACTAAAACCCCAGCTCCAAAACTGCAAACTTCTACCCACTTGAGTTTAAGAAGTTCTCCCCAATTGGCAGCAATAGTTGGTTCCTTATCCATCTTTTTGGGCTAGCCACTAGAGGGAGAGACATCAAATGTTTAGAGCCAAATTAGACAGCACCACCAACTGCAAAGTAAAACCACACTCCTGGACTACAGAGAAGGCTGGGATCTCCCCTAAGAAAGGTGTGTACTAAAAAACCTTAGTCATCTCAATAACTTGTTAAACCACTTTGTGTTCTAGGTTTTTTTTTTACACCTCAGAACAGGAACTTCCACAAAGAAAAGGCTACTGCCAAGCCTGGCTTTAAATTCAAGAACTAATGGCAATTGTATAAATCTTCCAGAAAGGACATACTATATGATTTCCCAAGGGTTACATACAGTTACAATTTTTTCTAAAAAGAGTAATATTTGTTAGTGTTAACTAGCCAATCTCTGATCTTAGAGTGGGGAGTAACTTTTTGTTTCCTTTAACTGAATTTTAAGTAAGACAAGTCACACAATTGGAAACAAAAGTCTGAGTTAAAAGTTGAACTATTTCCCCCCATTATTTACTATTTTATCCATAGATGTTACCTTCCCCATAAAGTTACCAGTACAACAAAGTTTTAAAAACATGTGTCAGTGAAAATGCAATAAGACAATTCAAAAGCTTCACTGATGTGGATTATGTGTGGGGCTCATATGGCAAGTGACATGTTTATTTACAAGTGAACTGCACAAAATGAATAGTAAAAATACTAATTTCGTTTCTTGCAAGTTGTTTTCGATGCTCAGTATTCAGTCCTCTCTCGCACCAGTACTAAAGATAATAAGTAGGCCCATGCTATACTGATCTGGGAGACAAAAATAGGACTACCATTAATGTGTATGCTGAATTTGTGTTCTCCAGGTGTGCCTTGCAAGCTTTGCAGAGCAATTAGATGAGGCTCTAGCGGGAAGTGGCCTTAATTAGCTTACTGCTGTTAACTCCTTGTTAAGACACATCTGAGATAGAAAAAGATCAGATCCCTGCTTCATCACCCATTGCTATACAAGTGTTCTGCTGCAGTCTTGTCAATGCAAAAGCTACAGATAAAGCAATAAAACAAGCTGATTTCTGACTCAAAGATTTCTGTGTTAAGCCTCAGTTTTATGACTAGCAGAGAGAGGAAGCTTTACAGACTTGCTGTCCTGCCAGGGCTAATGAAGGCCCTATAATATCTCATTTCCTTTCCTTGAAGGCTGTAGTATCTGATTTAACATGACTTTCGAGTTAGGTGCAGAGACAACTGGGACCATACTTGCTCAGGTATGAGATTTTAAATAACTTCAGCACAAGATCCATGTGTTTGTCCAAGGGACATAAGGGGATGTAAGGAAATGTCACCAATATCCTCTCCAATACATTCTCCTAATAAGCATCACAGATATTTACAAAAAGAAAAATGAACTTCATGGAATATGTGACAAAGACCTCTGTTGGTAGGAAGGGAGTTAAAGTCAAGCAGGCCCAGCATAAATTTTGGCTATGGCCTATGGTTAAGGCTTCGTGTCTGTCACGGAGGTCTGTGACTTCTGCAGCGGCTGGTGTGGCTGGCTCAGAGGCTGCCCAAGCCGGGCAACTCCTGGGCCAGCAGCAGCAGCATTTTGGGTGTGTGGGAGGGGGTTGGGGTGCGAAGCAGCGCTTACCTGGGGGAGGGGGGGGGGCCCCTGGCTCTGACTGGCATGTCCCTGCAGCTCCTAGGCGGAGGGGCCAGGGGGCTCTGTGCGCTGCCCACGACCACCGCCCCTGCAGCTCCCATTGGCTGCAGTTCCTGGCCAATGGGAGCTGCGGAGCATGCGAAGCCCCCATGGCAGCCCCTCCCCCTAGGAGCTGCAGGGACATGCCAGTCAGAGCCGGGTAGAGAGCCTGCTAGCCCCGCCAAACCTCCCCCCTCTTCCCCCCGCCCCTAGCACCAGCAGGGGTCCCAAGCCGCACACCACTGCATGCCTCCCCCCCAGCACCAGTGAGGGTCCCGGGCCACCCCCCAGAGCACCCATGGTGCCCCCCCAGAGCATCCCCAGCCCAAGTTTTAGTTAGGAGTATATAGTAAAAGTCATGGGCAGGTCACGGGCCGTGAATTTTTGTTTACTGCCCGTGACCTGTCCATGACTTTTCCTAAAAATACCCGTGACTAAAACACAGCCTTACCTATGGGCCACTGATAGTCCACCAAGAACTTGCTAATGGTTTGTGGGGATCTGGCTAGTCACATGGTGTTGGCTCTACTTTTCAGCTAATGAATCACAATCAAAGGCTGTTACGATACATGAAATATTTTCCTTACATCCGTTTCTAATGTTTGCAATTACTGTAGTTGCCACAGGATGTTCTGCAATTGTGAATGGGAAGGAGGGTGATCACACAGAGGAAGGAGGGTGTCCATGAGACACTTGAGATATGATCCACACTACAAAAAGTTTGTGATCCCTTTAAGGAGGGTGGTTTGGTTAGGATTTAAACTCAACAGTACAGAGACAGAATTTAAATGATCAATTTTAATCTTCTGTTTATTTTAAAGAGGTTGTATTGTCCATTACAATGAGACTGGGAGTCAGGAGCTCCAATCTGGGAGCTATGCATCCTGTTCTACCACAGACTCATTTGTGTGATTCTGAGCACGTCTTAACTTCCTCATGCTTTGGTGTCCCAGTCTATAAAACATAGATAACACCACAGAAGTGTTGTGAGGATTACCTCACAACTTTGAAGATGTAAAACACTTTTACATGTGTCACATCATTAGAATCCTAAAGAAAAGTTAATTCCCAAACTTACCTTGTAGAATGATATGGTAGAAGAGATTATAATATTTTGGATTTACTAGACATTAACTTAATCATCAAAGGTGTAAACTTCAGTATATTTGTTTGAGTTAAATAAAACCACTGCAACCAGCATACTGTACTAATGTTTCTGTATTAGTTGAAAATAAAACTATAGGTGAACTTGACAATAAACTCAGCCAAGGTAAATCAAATAACTTTACATTTTTATATCAATGTTTATCATGAAAAATGCCATAATACTTTATGCAGTGCATAAATTAGGGATCTTTAAGCAAGCTTTAAACACTCTTTAAGCAAGCAGTCCTCTCTGGGATGAAGCAAAGCAGTCTGCGCCAATAGCACTGCACAACAGTTTTTGTAGAAGTGAAAAATAACTTCTCAGCCTGAAACAAAAATGAGCATTCAAATAGGCAGAATCTACCTCCCTAAAGTTGGAATTTGCTGAGGACACAAAGGTTAATTACCTACTCTTGCAAAAGGTTGTACTTCAAGATGAATACTGATATAATGTGAGTATCTGCTAGTCACTCATCTACTATACCAACCAAAAGCAAAATCAGGACAGGAGTAGAAACAATCCAAAAATGCATGCTTGTGGCCGTAGTTACCAAGAACAAACCACTGAATATTGTAAGCATGATTTGAAGTTGGCTGATGATCACAGGAAACACTCAGCCTTACATTTGCCCTCCTAATTCTCTTACTCTGATGCTCAGCCTGTTGAGCTGGGGAATTTGTCCAGAGTACTAGCTGGGGCTGAGTCAATCACATGTAAGATGGGCAGGGAATTCTGCATCAAACCCTGCATCAAAGCAACTGTCCAACCACTTCCCATGGCTTTATTTTCACTTGTGTTTACAGTGGGGAAACATAAGTGCATGCATGCACATGTGCACTTTTAAATGGGCTTGTGAGGAGTTTTCAAAACCTGTAGTTGGGAGGTTTGTTCTAGAAAACCTAGTAGCAGAGATTACTCAATTATATTTATACTTTTCATTAAATCAAGCTCTTAGCACTATAAACCTGCAACCATACCACACAGTATGATCCAGGCAGATCTCAAGTTAAGTAAATTAGGTAGTCAGTACTTCAGGAGACCACCTCAAAAAATACCGAATTGACATCCCAGGATCACTATGCTGCTAAACTTACTGTCATTTGGCTGCAGTGTAAAATTGAGGTTCTGACCACTTGTGGTTATTAAGATCCCATGGAACTATATGAAGAACAAGATCATTGAGCTTGAACAACCTGATCAAATTCCAATTCATATAACTACATCCTGCCAACCTAAATTTCAGCAGCAATTTCAATTGGATAAAAGATTTTTCTGCATGAAAAAGAGTTCTTAAATGTTGAAGAGTTATTGTGTTACAGGTGCAATATTTTGGAGGAGATGCAACTGTTTTTAGTGGTAAATTAACTGGTGCATGATTCAGTGTGTTAGTTTTAGTTTGTTAAAGGCGCTGCATAAATGTAAAATCCTTAATTACTGTACAGTCTGATGAATCCTATAGTAATAATACATATGAAACTCATGCTACTCTTATTCAACATATTAACCTGAGTAAAGGTTTACAAATTTATTTAAAACAATTATACTAGCTTATGGGAGCTTCCCTCTTGGGACTAATGATTGCAAACGCAAGCGTGAAGTTTGACATTCTCCAGTTCTCTTAGTCCATCCCTCCTCACTTTTAAACACTTTGTGGGATCAGGGCCTAAGCAGCTACTCAAAGGACTGACAAACTGGTTGCTTAAAGGAGGCATGTTTCTCGAATAGTGGAACAAACTACTGTTCAGATTTGGCCCCATTCCTGCACCAAGTCTCACTGACTTCGTAGTCTCTACATAGGAGCAGGACTGTACTGGCATGATTCTGGGCTTGTATTTGGGGAAATCTCTTTGGGCAGGAAAAGCGAGGCCTGTACAGCCTTTTCTGTCCTAAGTATTTTTCATCGCAGCCATCATGTAGTGCCAGAGAAGCTTTCCTTCACCATAGTTTGCCTGTTACACACCCCGTGTTTCATAAGGGTGTGTTTATAAACATGTCATTCCTGATTTTGCATTATAAAAAGGTTTTTTTTTTAAATGCACACTCTTGAAGGCAGGAACTGTACCTCCTAGTGTGGTTAGAAAGCACCTTGCACACTGTGAGTGCACTCACAACCTAAATAAATAATAGTAACCATACAACGCTCTGTACAGTGTTGGGGGGGGGGGAGGGTGAGGGAGGAAGGGGATTATTTTAATAAAATGTTTTAATTCTTGATATCTACTCTGATAGAAAGGGCATCATCTGGCTCTTGCGATAAGGAAAATTTTCCTAATACCAGGGAGAGTGCATGTGTGGGGGTGTCATGATCCCTGCGAGGGTGGGAGGGAAGGAAGATCTCCCATGGGAGTCAGAGAAAAGGACAGGGCACACTCTCCAGATGTGAGCACTGAGAAAAGGGGGGGGGGTGTCTCTTGGCTCCCAGGGAGCTGGAGGCTCCAGGGTAAGGGGGGAGGTCAGCCCTTTGGGAAAGGGGAAGGGGGGGAGAATCTATTGGACGCCAAAGAAGTAGAGGCTCCAGAAGGAAGGGCCCCCATTAGCCAGTCGGAAGAGAAGGGAACGGATCTCATGGCCCCCAGGGAGGTGACGGCTCCGGGGGGAAGGGCCCCACCCCTCCAGGCGGGGACCCTGGGGGAAGGGCAGCCCTTTGGGAGGTGGCGGCTCCAGAAGGAAGGGCCCCATTACACCAGGCAGGAGCCCTGGGGAAG
>NW_020664482.1:20480822-20513969 GCF_002925995.2 Terrapene triunguis
CTCCAGAAGGAAGGGCCCCATTACACCAGGCAGGAGCCCTGGGGAAGGGATCTCTTAGCCCCCAGGGAGGTGGCGGCTATGGGAGGAAGGACCCCACCGCCCCAGACCGGGGGCCCTGGCGGACATGAATCTCCTGCCACTTGGGGAGAGGAGCCCTGGAGGGGTCTCCGGGGGCCCCCACACCACCCCCAGCCGCCGCCCCGGCCCCGCACTCACCATGGTACAGATGGAGGCGAGTCTCCGGACCGTCATCAGTATTTCCATCCGCCCGACCCGGACCCGGACCCGAACCCCGCAGCCGCCCCCGCGGCCGCCGACGCCATGTTGGGACCCAGCCACCCAACTGACAGCGGCAGCCAGAGCCGCAGGTGGCGCAACAGCCAAAGGGGTCCGGGCGCGGCCGGTGCTGCAGCGAAATGGTGCCGGGTGCCCCCGCTGCCCTGCCAGGAAGGCCCGCCCACCCTCCCTCAGGTCCCTTCCGGCCGCCCCCCCGCCCGGAGGTCACCCCTTGGCTTGGAGCGTGGGACCAGCCCACCGCCTCCCTGCAGTGCTCCTGTCCCCGGGGTCCCGCCTCGCGGGGCAGCCGAGCCAGCAGGGGAACCGCCACAGGAGCGGCCTGGAGCCAAGGCACAGGGACGGGAGTTAGGAGACCCCGGCTTTGCTCCTGAGGCCCGGGCTGCACCCACCAGTTAGAGCGCCTTCCTGCCACATGGGAAGCGCCCCTGCTACAGCTCTTTAGTGGCCTGAGTCACTTAGCCTGCTGTGCCTCAGTTTCCCCATCTGTAAAAAATACCTACCTCACAAGAAGGTGATGCGAGATATTATTAATCTTTGTGAAGCACTTTGAGATCCATGGGCAGAAGGTACTCAAGAAGAGTGAAGTGTTGTTAATATTTATTAATTGTTCTGGGGTAGTGCCCAGAGGTCCCCTTCAGGATCAACCTATTGAGCTGTGCATTGAACAAATGTAGAGAGAGAGACTGCGAGTTTACAGCTATGCATAATTATAAGGAGAGGCTACATATCCACACCTCATGGGGTGGACATTTTTCATCATGAAACTAAGAGGGGACATGAAAGACCTTATGAAAATTTCTTTATTAGGATTTTTTTTCTGTATTCTGGACAAGAGACCAGACCACCACCAAATTGGATTGTAGAGATAGATTTGATAAAGAAGCCTGACAGTGGTTTTGCATTAAGTAACTTTATGCCCTTCTGCAGCATGTTTATCTATCTAAGCAGAACCACAAAATGGATTATTTTAGCGCATAGTTCTGCGAGTGATCACAATGGTCATTGTTCAATGGGAAAAATCAGTGAATGCTATTGCAGCTTTGCCTGATGGCACATTGCATACCAGGAACAAATTCTTATTTTTGTTTAAAAATACATAAATATACAGATTAATAGAAAGGTTGCCTGAGTTTATCTGGAAAGTTAAGTTTTATGTAGAATGGTTTATCAAACCTAGAAATAATCTGATAACTTTTTATTAGCTACATGTGTAGTTCGGTTGAAAGGTGCTGGTTAATAATACCAAAGACTGAAGCCCTGTGTCTAGTTGCAGAACAGGTACTGCATGGGAAGTGACAATACAGACTGCCCCTTACCTGTGTCTCAACTCTGACCGTATGGAAACACCTCTATGGATAGGAGGGCAGTTCAGCTTCCAAGGCACAATCTTTTTTATGAGGCCCACAGGCTTCAGCTCTGTTTGGGTTGTTTGCCTGCAGCTATTTTCCCTCATACACGTTGCATTTTCCATGTCATTTAGTACTTGCTTTCACGGGAGAGCATTCAGTTATTTCAAAAAAATAATACAGTCATAAAGAAGGCTAAGTACTATTTTAAACATTCCCATAGAGAGTGAAGCAACTAAACTAGGAACAGGAAATCCACAAATAATGAGATTAGCAGAACCTTTAACTAGTTTTTTTTAATTGGTTCCCTCTCTCCCACACCAAAATAGAACAAAATCCTTATAAATATTTATTTTTAGTATGGTAGCACCTGGAGATGTCCATCAGAATCAGAACTCCCACGTACTAGGTAAAACATGGAATAAAAAGGACAGTCCTCTGAAAGAGCATCTCCTGGTGTAACTGCTAGGTCATACACCCTACTTTTACCCCTCCCCCCAATCAAAAACAAAAAATATATTTCCCATGAGTCAAAGTGAAAGGCTGACCAGACAATGGAAGGGTTGTTTCATACATACACAGTATTTGATACTGTTCTATTGTTACATTTTCTTATATAATGCAAGAATATTTTTGTACATTTCACAATTATGCTAATTTTAAGATACAATGAGCAGAAAGATCACAAAAATGCCACTTTTGTTTAGTGCAGAACCTCTGCATGGTGTGAGAACTGGCCTTTGGGCTGCAGGTCTGCTACAAAGAACAAAGAAAGTCAAACAAAGCTATAAAGAGCAATCTATTGTTGTTTAAAATGTATTCAGAGTCGGAGGAGTTATACACAAACTGCCAGCAGCGAGTCTTGTCACAGTATCAGCTAAAGCCTACTATAAGTATATTTTCTCTTTTATTTAGCTTCTTTTCCCAGAAATGGCTCATCTGAATGTACCAGTACACAGACCGTTTGCTATAACTGAGGATATACATTATCTAAATTAACAGTTGTTACCAATACATTTTCAGGGAAGGCAGAATAGTCTTGTAGTTGAAACACAAGAATAGGAGACAGGTCTGACTCCAAGCCTGACCACTGACTTGTGTTACCTTGAGCAGATCGCTTCATCTCTCTGTTGATCTGTCTCTCCCACTGTAAAATCTGCAAGGGTTAATTAAAGTTTTAAAAGCACATTGTCATCCTCATATAGAAGACATGCTAGAAATGCAAAATATGTTTTTTAGGATGCTCCCTGCCTGAATGTGTGTGAGTGCCAAATAAAAGAAGTAAAAACACATATTTAAAGCCATAGCCAAAAGCAACATAGACTAGTAAATACATATCTATGAAAGTTGGTGCAGAAATAAATAACACAATTTCCCCACAACATGCACACATAGAATTTGGGATGGGACCGCCGTAAGGGTGTTTTGTGAAACATCTAGAACTTGTGAAAAAAGTTTTGGATTTTACTATACTTAGAGTTTTGCAAACATTTCCCCCCCTTAATTTAAGCCATTGTTTTCCCAAGGAAAGTTGAATTAAAACCATGTTACCCTAGCGAAATGTAAGCCTATTGTACACAAACATAATAAAGATCCTCTTGAAAAATAATTCTTACTCTGAATTATACAATCCAAAATAGTGTGATTCCCTCAATATGGTTTCACTCAGCGAAATGCTATTTTGACAATGTATAAAATTGGATAAAGAGAAGATTAGGAAGCCTCAGGCTTTTACTACATAGTTTAAAATAACTGTTTCAAGAATTTGATTCTAAAATTTAAGATTTTTATAAAAATGAGTTGGGGAAGGTTGTTGGGTTTTCAAAACTTACTGAGAATAAAAATGTTTCATGATATATTTTTTAAAATTTCAACAAAAAGTTCTGGAGAGGGAGTTCGGCATGGTTTTGGAAACTACAATGGTTAGAAACTCAAGAGTATTGTGATAGTGCATAAGAATCTGAAAGCAAAACTGATTAGAAACAGAAATTGACTGGTCTAGTTTGAGGAGCCAACCTGAGTGAAATGATGTATTAATGATGAAAAATAACCACGGGCCAGATTCTCAATGGTTTCACCAATTTTCCTCTACAGAGGATCTGTCTCTTACAGTTCTGTGTTTCTGAGCTGAATAGTTTGAGGTATAGTAACACAGGTGACAAATTTGTTTTTAAGTATATAAATATATCTTGACAGTTTTGCTGTATATTGATCTTAAACAACCTCCATGAAATTTGCCTAAGTGAGAGAGCAGGATAAATGGAGAAAGGGAACAAGAAACACTTTTGTCAGAGTAGCTGGCATTTCTATCACAAGACCATCACAATGTTTCTGCTATTATGTACTGGAATCAGTTGTTGTGCTTTCCTTTAGGACTTCTAAATAGGTATATGTTCTTCTATCAGCATTTTTGCTTATATACATCATCCCTTTTCACATTGCTAACTTATTTGGCCTTTTCCCTGTGGTGACAGTCTTTTGGCCTCCTAGTGGTTTGGCATATGTTGCCTTATTTGTATATTACTCATCTACATATGCTTTCAATAGCTAATGACAACAAAAGGCACCTTAATCCTTTAATTAGTATCTTCCAATGAAAGACAGGCACAAGAAGACAGCTTTACCGGCTGATCACAAGAGTTGCTCAAATCAAGTTTTTTTAATATATTCAGACTTTGGCTTAGTAACACATTTAGAACTGAATTATTATTTGATCAATATATTCCATCAGAATTCCACTCCCCCTCCCCAATAAATGTGGCCTGTTCCCACAAAACTTCTGTGAAATTGGAGCAATTTTTAAATAAAATTTCTTGTGCCATATTTTTCATCATTTGGATGTTTGAGAACTTGCTTTCAGATTCTCACTCTTAGAAATTTGGAAACTGTGGCGAGAGGCCCCATGCCCCAAAAGCTACATGGTCTGGTGCTTAGTCACAGGGCTGGGAATCAGCTGATCCTTCTGGGTTCTATTCCCACCTCTGGAAGTGACTATAATAGTTTACAAAGCAATAATACTTGGCCCTCACATAGCAATTCAATACAAGTGTTATTTAGTGAGTAATTATTAGCAGCCTCATTCTACAAATGGAGAAACTGAAGCTTCCTAAATCACTTGACTCCTGTGCCTATTTCCCTAGACCACTGTGAACCAAGGCCAGATTTCAAGAGCTCAGCATCCAATATGCGCTCAGCATGCTGAGCTCTTTTGAAAATGGGAACTGGAGCTCTTTTGACAACTTGGCTGGAGTGCACTGAGAATAGGGTTGGGAGTCTGGAGACCCGAGGCCGGATTTTCCATTCTGCTACATTAGTTTTCTGTCACCATCATACTCTTGGATCTTAAAACCTACTCTAGGGGGAACTCAGGGCCATGCTCTGACTGAAAGACACTGCAAGACCCTGAATTCCCTGCATATAGGGAGCAGACCCAGAATAGCCAGCTCTGTACTCTTTTCTCTTACAGGAGGCTCCAGTGCAAAAGGTGTTGCAGGGACAGGAGAGGGTAGTGGCTAGTGTATTCCCACATCTGGGCTGGCTCATCACCCACACACAGACCTTTGTAGCCATGGAACACGTTAAGGCTGCCCTAATGTACACTGGAGCCCGCGGCGCACCATCACTCCCAGGTCTGGGCACAGCAGCACAGTAGGGATGCATGTAGGCCTTTTTTGACTCTAGGGTTGACAGTCCATCACCAGCACCAAATTCACTTTAAAATGTCCAAAAGGACAGTTGTGACTTAGCACAATGCTGACACACAGACCCACACCGTCTAAGTACAGACTCATTGCATTGTTACACCGTTGACCAATGGAACTATTAAAAAAAAGCAACTATCAATAAATGATTCTGTTCTTGAACGATAAGAATGAAAAGTATTGACATTATTTGTATCATCTAATAACTTACAAACACTCAAAGGTATTGCTTCCTGAGAGGCTGCAAAATACAATCTAAATTTGATTAAATCCTCATTATAATGCAGAGGAATGTCCATCAGCTCAAGCTCTCTTAAGGGATCCAAGTGCATTACCTGTACACAACAGATCAGAATGGACAGCAGAGAATACTGGGTCCAATTGAAAGTACAAAGGGAATTTAGATAGGCAGAACAGAATTATTCTAACTACAATTTCACCAGGACAGTTCAGGGTGGCCATATCTTGCTGAAACAAGCATCATGACGATTAAAAACATAGGAGGATGTGTTTTTAGCTCAGAGCCAAGGTACAGCACGTAGAACAGGCAGCAAGAAAAGATAAAGCAACAGAGCAAGCATGGTTCATAGGAGGCACACACTTTATGCCCTGTCTAGTGGAATGTCACGTTTTGACTTCTGATTGGCCGAGGAATGCAGGAGTCAGTTTTCACTGGAGTTGATCAGAAAGTTTCCCTCTGCTTTGCAAAGTCGCTGTCTGAGCAGAATCGTCGGAAAGAAGAGGCCAGTTGCTCTGATACTTCCCTAAAAAGCTACTTAAATGAAATGAGAGGACTTCTCTATCCAAGGATTTACAGCCTAGAAAAGAAGCAAAGAAGTTATTTTCCCCTTTTTCTCCCCCTACTCCCAGTAGAGCTGATCAGATCTCAGTTCTGGCATGCGTCTCATCTCTCAGAATACTATGTCACAGTATTCTACTAATTTTCTCTTGCTTCCCATACCCGAGAATCCTGTCTTAGACTGTGTGCCCAACAAAATCATCAAGCTTGTTGTACTTGGTGGCAGTAACGTTGGCAAGACAGGTAAGTCCACAGGGCTTTGATTGTATTTACAATGTAACTGTATTTACATTTTATGGTCAAATTGATCCAAGTCTGTATATACGCCAGACCATAACTTTGTATATGTTTAATTACCGCTTTAAAAATGCTCGGAATTTTCTATGAGATGGATCAGAACATCCAATATATGTAGTTCAAATGTGAGGTGGCATTGTCAAGTGGATAGGGCATTGGGTAGGTGTCCAGAGCCCTGCATTCAATTCTCAGGGTTACCACTGACCTACTGTATGATCTTGTACAAGTCACTTCACTGTGTCTCAGTTTCCCCATCTGAAAAATGGGACTAATGATACTTGCCTTCCTGGTGTGTAGCACTTTGAGATCTATGGATGAAAAAAGTATTATTTTCCACATATTTTTCTATGATTTTGGGTGGGGGGCAAGGAAGAGAGAGAAATTGAGTGTTTAGTTTTTGTATGTGTGGGCTGTGATTTCACAAATAAGCAAATTTTCATAGGAACAAACTTTGTTTTACTATATCTGAGGTCCCACTTCCACTTAGTAAAATTTAAGCAGTCACCATTTATAGAAATGTAAAGTAGCTCATTGAAGATAGTGGCATATCTGCATAGTTAAAGAGCTGACTAGATGGGGCTGCCTGTCAGTGGTGGGTGTAATAATCTTTAAAAATGGAGTCTGTGGGAATGCTGCATGCAGATAGGGCTTGCAGAATCAGATCCTTCGTTGTTTGTCAGTTGATTAATTTTGCCAACTGATTTGGGATGAAAGGCACTATAGAAATGTTGCTGTTACTGTAAAAAAAATACCACAGTTCTTCTCCGAAAGAGTTCAAGAGACAGCAAAATGTTTTCCAAGCTTTCTAGCCCTAGGATCTTTGAAACCATCAGAAATTAAGATGAGCAAGAAGTCCCCACTTGCTGCAGATTGATCACTTGCACAGCACGTCCAGTTTGTCCAGTGGATAAAATGAGTAGATTCACAGATTTGAGGCCAGAAAGGACCACTAGATCATCCAGCCTGACCTCTGATATCCATAGACCAGGTCTTAAACTTGGCACTGTGAACCATCATAGTATTGTAAGAATTTGCTTTGTTTTAGTTCATCAAATTATTTTAAGCCCAAAGGGCAGATTGTCATAGCTTCATTGACATTCACATTACTCCATGAGTAGCCCCATTAAAATCAATGGGACAACTCATGGGACAGGGTGCTGGCAACCCAGAGGGATGGTATCATACTCTGGCCCCAAATCATTTCCTACGCAGGCAAAAAATGGAGCCATATGCCCAGAGTAATATGTGAACAATGTTTAGCGTGGTACTACACTAAGTCAGCCAGTAAGACATTACATGCATTCTGCAAAGGCTGATATTGACTCAGATTAAAGGCCCATATTTTTTCCTTGTTTTGCAGCCCTGGTTGTGCGCTTTCTCACTAAAAGATTTATTGGAGACTATGAGGCCAATACTGGTGAGTCTACTTCCTAGTGCGGCATTATAGATAGATTCCATTTCCAGCCACTGTGTATTACAAGAAAGTGAAGCAGTTAGATGTCCATAAGGTGCATATTTCCAGTTAATTGCCTCAGGTTATGAAAACAATAAATCAAAGGCTCATTATTTACGATCCTTTTAGTCAGTATTATTTCCACCCTGATGGAAAAGGATCAGAGGGAAAGATTGGCTTGGGGACATACCTACAGTAAAATGCAGAATCAAGGAATGTTTCATATATCAGCTGAACAATAGAGGCCAAATGCTACCCTGCCTGTGCAACCCCAGTGAAGTCAATGGGATTTCACTAGAGCGTAAGAGTCAGCCCAGAATTTTGTCCTATGTGTTTGCTTTTTTCAGTGACTTTAGTGCTGATGTAGAATGCTAGATTGAAGTCCTCTGTACCCAGGACAGGTACAGTGGTAACAGAAGCTTTCCCCACTTTGCCCTGCTATTTTGTCCAATCCTGACCCACAGGGAACATCTCAGAGCAGGGGTGGCCAACCTGTGGCTCCGGAGCCACATGCGGCTCTTCAGAAGTTAATATGCGGCTCCTTGTATAGGCACCGACTCCGGGGCTGGAGCTACAGGTGTCAACTTTCCAATGTGCCAGGGGGTGCTCACTGCTCAACCCCTGGCTCTGCCACAGGCCCAGCCCCCACTCCACCCCTTCATGCCCCCTCCCCTGAGCCTGCCGTGCCCTCGCTCCCCCCTCCCCCCCTGAGCCTCCTGCATGCCATGAAACAATTGATTGGGAGGTGCAGGGAGGGAGGGGGAGGTGCTGATCAGCGGGGCTGGGAGGCTCTGGGAACGGAGGGAGATGCTGATATGGGGGCTGCTGACATATTACTGTGGCTCTTTGGAAATGTACATTGGTAAATTCTGGCTCCTTCTCAGGCTCAGGTTGGCCACCCCCTGTCTCAGAGGGTATGATGCTGTGACCCATTTACTCCACACCCTCTCTGCCAACCAGGACGCCCATTGCATTGGCAGGGTCTGTAAAGTGGATACCTGTGTACTAGGAACCGTACTGAGACCAGCTAACTCATCTCACATGTAGGCCACCTAACAGCTATGGGTCAATGATCAAGCTTGGCAGGATTCAAACCAGTGACTTTGTAATTGTTTTGCTTTGGGAGATACATGTTGAGTTGAGAAGGAAGAGTCAGAAATAGGGATGGTAGAACCAGAAGCCTTTGATCTACTGTGCCTGTCTGGTGAGTGATGGTCTGGAAGCTTTTACTGAGTGCCCCCTTCCATTGACCCTAAGTAAACCTTGACAGTTCAGTCTCTGTACTGCTTCTCTTTCTTTTCCTCCACCTTTCCTGCAAGACACTGTCAATCAAGCTAGATTTCTAAGTTTCACAATGGATTGCTGCCAGACACATTGCTAAGAACTGCATGTTTTTTTTCCATTAAGCTACCAGCCCTACAGCCATACTGGAGCAGAAACAAATATGCTAAAGATAAGAAACAGGTGTTAGTAGATCTGTGATCACATGACCATGTTTCTCCTGCAGCTGGATATAAGGCAGAACACTATCAGCATCTGGAAGTACCTGCACTTTTTCCTGTGATATATTACAGAGTAGGGATAGTATATTGGCTGGTCTTGATTCATGGGTTAGGTATCTCCCCATAAAACAGCACAATTTTTTCCAGCTTAACATCTGATACATTTTCATAGGGCTCACAGAAGAGTTATTCATGCAGTGCAGTCAGGTTTTAAATGTACTATTTTAATGCTGGATTCAAATGCAGTGAACTTTGCCATAGTGAATGTCCTCATATTCTAAATGTTTCTATGAGCTCAGATATTTTTCCATTGGAGCAAAGGCACCTGCTTCTGTGAACCAAATTTTAGAGACATTTCTCACAGGGATGATATATTGTTTTAAACTAAGGTTCACACGCATCACAGTTGGCGCTAATTGGCTTGTTCATAAGTAGTCTGAATTGAGGCCAAGGACTGAATAGGCCATGAAGAGTCAACTCCCTGCTATCCCCTAGAGGAGATTCCTCCAGATCAAAGTTGAAACATATTGCCTAGGCAGTAGCAGTGAAGCTTGTACTGGGACAGTATGAACAGTGCCACACTGACAGCTGTTGAGACTGTAGTTCTCTGTTTAGCCGTGTGTAACAGGGGCTCTCACCTCTTGAGTACCTCCTGCTGCTGTGTGCGGTACTGCAGTCCTTTTCCCGCTCCTGGTGTCCCGTAGGTTGTCGGCCTCACTTGGCAGGTTGTCAGTGGCTTGGCCCTCCATCCAAGTCGCAAAGTCCAAATGAACTCCTTCCAGGGTAGTAAAGAGTCCAATAAATGAAACAGTCTCTTTGCCCTCGCTAGGGTCTTCAGTCCAGCTCTGGGCCCTTTTACTTCAGCCCTTCACTTGGACTTCCCAATGAGACTTGTCCCCTACTCAGGATTTACATCACTTGGCCTGGGAACCCAGGCCAACCCACTAATCCAGGTTCCGATCCTGGGACCCTATGCACAGCAGCCATGTACTACTCACTTCAATTCGTTGCTGCTATTTCATTGAGCCTCTTCCCACCTTGCCCCCTTATCTTCATCCCTGACCGCAGGGTTAAAGTTCTCAGGTCCTCTCTCTCTCCCATCTTAAGCAAATGCAGCCAGAACCACACTCTGGTTGTTCCTTGTGCTCCTGTGGCCAGAGTAGAGTCCACTGCCTTGCTCCTCTGGTCCCAGCCAGGAACTGCTCTGTTAAGGCCCGGCAGCTCCTGATTAGCTGCTTCTGTGCAGCCTGTCTAGGCAGGCCTGGAGGACCACCTTCGTTGCTCCTTTACTGGGGCTGAGTGTAGTAGAACCATGTAGTAGCATGGGGCCACAAAGGGCCTGTCACACCATGTCACTTGTGTTATGTTTTATAGCTAAACAAAGAGGACATCAGTCTCCAAGCTGTCATTATGTTAACCATGGATACTTCATAAACCCCAAACCTAAGCTTTCTTTATGTTGTTGGACCTGCAATACAAAAACAAATATAGTTCAAACCCAAGCCTAGAACTTTTATCCAGCCCTCATGTGCTGAACCTTACTGATTTGGATAAAACGGAACCCGGATACATGCCATCCCTGCTTTGGGGGTTTCAGAACCATAGTCTGACTGATGAGATTCTGCAGACCCATAATAATAACCTAAACTCTCTAGTCTTAATGCATGGTTGTGTGCTCCATTTACAATACTGTATGTATTTGGCATGCTTTTCCTTGCACTTCCAGTAGAAATCCATGGAAAACAGCTCACTCCTTTAACAGAGAATTCCCTGTTTCACTTGTGATTACAAGTACTTCCAATCTGCATTATAGAAGGGTGCTACTCTATGTGGAATCAAAGGCTTATTTTAAGTGGGCACAGAAATCCCATTCAGGTTGTCCTCTCTCATTCCAAAAGAGGTAGCAGGCCATTAGGAAGGAGTCATCTATCAGACAGAAGAACAGATATTCCTCAGTAATATGAGTCACAGGAGAAATTGTAGGCCAGTATTTGCAACCATTGAAAATGGATTCCGGATTTGAAACTATTGTGTTGCTCTTTGAACATGTCACATAAAATAATCTGGCCTGATTGTTCCATGGGTAAAGTAGTTTATAAAGAATTTAATTTAATTTTTAATAAAGTTTAAAAATGAAGAATTTAGATACAGCCCAGGGTGGTGGAAACACCTGGTCAAGGAACATATATAATACTATGTTACTTGGGCAACCAAAAATTCACCCCGGTGTAAAGGGTACCATATAAGTCCCAGGACTCAGAACTGGAATATTCTGATTTTGACTGGACTTACTTTTTTTTCTCCGTTACATGTACTGTCTCTAATTATCTTACTTATCTATTAGGTGCCTTGTATTCAAGAAAATTCACCATAGACGGAGAGCAGATCTCCTTACAGGTGCAGGATACACCCTTTGTCTCATTGGAGGTAAAATGTCTGCTCAATGCATTTATACTTCAGAATACAGTGGGTGTCTTTTGTTCATTGCCAGCTCTTTGGTCTCCCCTATAAGTAACTCTTCTCATTAGCAGATGTGCCCGAGCCAGAACCTCAAATCCAAATGTGGACATCCCAACTCAGATGGCCTCTGCCCTGCCGCACCTACTCCTTTAAGTCAGGCCCCTTTCCAGTTAAGTCAAGGCCAAAAGAAATGACTTAGTGCAGCCCAAGCTGAGGAATAAAACTGCAGGGTTAGCTTGCTTCAACCAAGTCCTTGCTTAATCTAATTGCTGGCCAGGAGTTTCTGTCCCTGGATGGGCAGAAGGAACTCTCAACTGTCCAGAGGCCAATCTGGCTGCTCAGGTCAGACCTCCTCTCCCAGAGCGAATCTCTCTTCCTTCTGAGGGACAGTCTTTATAGCAGCTGTAGAAATCTCCAGCTGGGGGCCGCCTTAGTATCTGCATTAAACCACTCCTTACTACTCTGATGCATGAGGTGGATAAGCCCCATCACACCAACTCCCCACCAGATTTCAGGGTGTTCTGATTAGAATTAATGGCTAGGGACCTCTCCATATAAGAGCAGTGCTATACTGACTCTATTTTTTTGGAGCTGGTTTGGAAGTAGACCAAAATGGTGGAAATTTCACAGAAGCACCAAATTTTGTGATTTTTTTCTCCTTGAATGGTGGAAATCTCACAAGATCAACTGTTTTCATGAAGTTTCTAAGATTTAGGGCCAAAATTAAGTGCATTTTCATCAATGCTGAACCCAAATCCTAGGTTTGGTTTTTCCTTGAAACCAAATCCAAACCCAGACTTAACCTAGCATACATCTGAATTCAAACACCATTTATCAACCTCATCCTCTCTCGTGTCAAACCTCAAAAGGTTTGAAGATCCTGTTTAGTTTAGATAAGCACCTGAAAATACAGATCCTTCTTTGTGTCCTGGCTGAGTTATCCCATCCTGAGTTTGCAGAGCTGGGCAGGAAATCTCATGTAGTCCAGGAGTCCATCTCAGTTTTCTTTGATCACTATAAATTGGTTTAAGTGAAAAGCCAAAAGTCCCAATCAAGTCCCATGCCTTTTTAGAATGTGGGTTGGTGAGATGTAGGAACATACATCCTGGTCATCATTCATTCTGAATGCTACCATCATCCACACTGACAAAAGGAAGGCAGGGAAACCTCCAGAACCCTTTACAAAATGTTTTGGAAACTTGGTCAGATTTTGTGGGGAGAAATAAAAAAAAAATTCTCTTTCTATAAACAACTATTTTTCCAAGGAAATTTAATTTAAAAACCACATGTTTTTCTAATGAAGCAGAAGTCTGTGCTATGCAAACAATATTCTATTTTGAAAGAAATTCTTACCCTACTTGTAAGGCTTCCAGAGGAATAAAACAAGAATAAAAATGCATGCAGAAGACCAGATCTCACATTTTTGCTAGAGCCAAACAGAACTTGACACTTCAAAGTTTTGAGTTCAGTTGAACCCATGATTTTAATGGGTTTGAAATTTAGTAAAAGAAACTCTCCTATCAAGGACACAAAGTACAAAATGACATCAATTGCAAAGTATAGTCTTTCCATCTATTCATAAAAATATAGCAGATGATCAAAAAGTTGTGTTGTAGTCTGAAGCCCTAACTAAAAGCCCTAACTATCATTTTCAGAGGATGAAATTCACCTCTGTGCAGAGGCCCAGCATATGGCTTATGTGCCACTTACACCCTCAAAATAATGCTTAAGTGGGAATTAACTGGTGCTAGCTCTCTGCATAGGTGTGACTATCACCCAGAGAGCCTGTTGACAGAAATTAGGCACTGTCACCAGGAAAGCATGATAAATACATAATAAAGGGAATCCACCTTTCATTCTATCCTATGAGTGTTGGGAGAGTGAAGGAGGTCCACTCCCCTTCCTTTCTCTCCAGATATAAAATCATTTTTCAAATTTCACTATTTTGATTAGGCACTGACCCAAGTTTTGATTTCTCGAACCAGGGCTGAACTCTGCAACATTCAGAGGTGTTACTCTCTGAGGTTTGGAGTCAGCACTATTTCTAATTTAATTTTGGAGGCTTCATTTCCTTTGTCCCAGTCAAAGCCCTGCACTGTTTCAATAATTCCCACAAAAGCTTTTTAGCTTGGGTCAGTGTTCGCTCCAAATGGTGTAATTGAAGTGATTTCAAGGGCTCATTTCTGAATTGAGCCATCAAAAGAATGTTTGACTAGGTTGTGTTTATGTGTTTTCTGAGTAGGTCCTTGAGCAACAATGAGTCACTTGCACTCTGAGATCTGTGTGCAGTGATTTCTGGAGAGAGTCATGTGGCGTTACTCAAAATCCTAACATTGGAAATGTTAATGTTTAAAAAAACCCAGAAGCAGATAGATAACTGGGTTTGTTAGATGATTAATTTCTACTTGAAATATCCATAGCCAGTGACTGTGTGTAGTTTTTAATTCGAAAGGAGACATGTCTGTAAACAAACTAGCTCATTAGTCGTTTATTTTTGTGAATAAAACGTTCCACTGAGGATTATCACATCTATCTTACAGCTGGCTGGGCCCAACCATTGTAACTGAGAACTTCTGCTCAGGAAAGCTCTCTGCATGATGCATCTGTTTCTCCTTGTTTATAGCAACTAGTTCTTTTCCCTGCTAAAATGAGCTAGCTGGTGAAAGGGGCCAGGGGATACAAAGGAGGGCTACTTATATACAGATCAGTTACAGTAACAGTGCAAGCTTCCCCTCTCCCCACACACTGCCCTACCAATGTGCTGACCTGGGGCACCAGAGGGTTCACTCACCTTAACCTTTTTTTGAGCTGCCAGTGAAGATATCTATTCATTCTAAGTGTGACTGTGGTGTTTGTGAGGTTAGACACCTGTTCAGCAGGAACTAGATTGAGACCCAGCAGCTCATTTCATATAAACAGCAGTCACTTCTTATATCCTGAGAGTTGCATTCTATGTGAAGATGATCCATGAGTATCTCAACCCTTGAATGGCTTAGGGTGCTGCTGTACCAATGATATGACCTTACTGCTGAGGGCATCCCACAGTGCCACTCATAAGAAAAATCCAAACACGGGATCTAGTGTAATGGGACTGTGAGATGGCAGAGATGAGGGGTTAATAGATTTTTTGAGCCATTGCCTCCAATGTCTGTGGTCTAAACTAAAGAAAAGATTTTCAAAGGGCAATTAGGTACCCAACTCCCATTTGTACCTTTGAGAAATCTCCCCCTAAAGTAAAGATTGCTCTTTTAGTTTTGCCTACAGTATTCCTCCTGCTGTCCGATCAGTTATTACATAATACATTTAGGCCATCATTTTCAATCCCAAGTGCCTGAAGTTAGGCTCCTAAATCCATATTTAGGTGCCTAAATAAAGTGACCTATTTGGGGTGAGTGCTGAGCACCAACAAACTCCACTGAAGCCAATGGGAGCTACACGTGCTCAGCACCTTTGAAAAATCAGACCACTTTTATTTAAGTGCTTGAATGTGGATTTAGGGGCCTAACTTTAGACAGCCAGGGTTTAACATTTTGGCCTTTTCTCCTATTTTCTTGCTGTTGAATTTGACAAGTTAAATATCTGTCAAAAAAACTGTTGATTCTTTTTCTCGATGTTTCATGCTGGAGAAGAAGAGAAACAGAATTACCATATGAATAGAACAACGTTTTAGAAACGGGGAAGGGTCTGAGAGGTTGCTGAAGTTCAATTTTAATTTAGGGTGATTCTATTTTGGGTCTGTCCTACGGCTTTCACTTAGCCAATTAACTCATGGATTATTTTTATGCCAATTTATTCTGGACAAATGTATTCATATTGGGCCATTCAATAATTTGATAAGACTCCCAGAATTTAATTTGGCAAAAGATGTTGGGCCAGACATTGCAAGATGCTGAACATCCCCTGGTTAGGTTCCAAAGGTTCCAGGAGACTTTAATTCCCTCTGACATTAGTGGTGACTGAAGGTGCTTAGTACCTTGTAGGATCTGACTTAGAGTGGAAGAAGTTACAAGGACTTGTATGTTGGTTTCAAAGTGCCTATAATATTGGCAGAAACGTTTCTTATTAGACCAAGCCCGCCAGACAATAACATGCAAGTCTAATCTCCCTATCTAATTGAATAAAACCCCAGCAAGGATATTAAAAGTAATCGATTAGGCTAAAAAAAAATCATACTTAGAAATGAACTGATCACAACTCAGGCCAAAAAGTAACACATCAGCTTCCTTTGCATTGTTTCCCTGGTAATTGTTATTCCTGTCCTGATTAGGAGCAATGATGTTATGAGACCTGATCTGGGCGCTCTTGGACTGTGCAGGCATGACAAAAAGACAGCTAACAGTAATCAGAAATCCACTGCCTCCTGGAGAAAGTAATCAGTGTTCAGGCCATCATTTATTTTCAGCTCCAGTGAACAATCACTTGCAGCAGATTATTTTTTCTAAAAAAACCTTTTAATCTGAATATCCGGAGAAACTTGCAGATGGTAAGATCCATCAGACAGTGGAAAAGTCTTCTCAGGGAAGTGGTAGAAACCCCATCCTTGGAGACATTAAACAGTGGACTGGAAGAGGCACTAAAGAAGGTACTGTAGGGAACAATCCTTCCCTTGGATAAGTGGAGCTAGACTAGATGACCTAACAGTTTTTTTCTGTCTAACTTTCTGGCTCTAACCTTGATGATTCCATTTATCACCCCTAATAATGAGGAGAGGGATGCTGAATACTGATTCAATAAATACAAAATCCATTTGAACAAAGCATCAATGTTTTGACCATTTTTTAACCACTGAACAACTGCCTGGTCTCCACTCCAGTATCTGTGCTGCTGGGTCCTGTTCATATTCCATTGACATATCATGGTATTTCATCCTAGACCTGGTACATCCAACAGCAGTCGGAGATGCTTTTTACTTTGTATACGTGTCAGATTAAGTAGCAGCAATGTGATGAAATGGAGCAATTGCCTGCTCCCAATGCTGTATGATCACTTGCTGCTGCCCTGTCTGATGGTAGCTTTTTTTGCTTCTTACTGTCTGTTTTCTAATCTCTAATCTCTTTGTTTTGATGGCAGGATGATAATGACAGTATTTGCTGCCAGGAGCAAATAAACCGTTCAATCTACTGGGCTGATGGTTTTGTATTCGTTTACTCCATCACGGACTACGATAGCTATCGGGTCATCCGACCCCTGTACCAGCACATTCGTAAGATCCATCCCAACGCCAACATCCCCCTGCTTCTGATGGCCAACAAAGGGGACCTGCTGCGAGCCAGACAGGTGTCCTCCAGAGAAGGGCTTCAACTGGCCAATGAGCTGGGTGGCACTTACTGCGAAGTGTCAGCCCGGGAGAACTGTGAGGGGGTGCACGAGGCCTTCCAGCAACTTTGCCAGGAGGTGGGCAGGATGATTGGGAGCTGCAATGGGGAAAAACGGAGAGGGCTCCACCTCATCCGGCCCAAGTCTCCAAACATGCAAGACTTAAAGAGACGTTTGAAACAGGCACTGTCTTCCAAAGGGAAATCTGCCACTACACTTTGACCTAGCTGACAGCTAGTTCAAAAAGCAAGCAAGCAAGCTGATATTTATGACTTTATTTCCTCAAAATTCAATAGGCACATTGGTTTTTAAAGATCTCAGTTAAACATCCTCTGTTTCCTTCAGCAAAAGGACCTATAAAATGGGTATTTCTGAGCAAGAGTTTAGAAACTGTGTTTAAAAAAATAACATGTCAAAAGCTATGCACTTTTTAAAAGGGGACATCGCCAAGTAGTTTAGGTCTACAATTTAGATTTCATTAATAAGAAAAGATTTTTAAAATCCTAGAGGAGCGAAGAGAAATGTCTTGGGTTTTTGCTTTAGGATGTAAATATTCCCAAACACAAACATTAGGGAGCCAAAGCATGACAACAGGAGAATGAAATTGACTATATACAGAAAGTGAAACTCCACTAGACTACTTTCCCTATTCTGTGCTAGCTAAGTGAAATTCAAAAAGCAACCAAAGAGAAATGGTGAAAACGATGTGAGATTCAAATTAGATACTTTAAATTATGTTATAACATTATTAATAATGGGAATGATTTTTTCAAATATGATTTTTATTATTACAGTGCCTTTTTAAAGGAAGTGTAAAAAAATCACAGTTTTCTGATTTTTTTATTTTTATTATTACAAGTAACACCTAGGTTGACTGTAACTGAAAGATTGGAGGAAAAAGATATGTTTCTCTTATTTTTTTCTGTTTGTTTACTTTGACAGCACTTTTTAGTTAGTTTTACTATAGTCTGCTTCCTGCATTTTTGTGTGGGTCTTCCACATGGCAACAGGAGAGAAAAAAACATCAAAAAAGATAGAGAAGTGTGATTGTAAAATCACAAACATGGGCTGGCAGCATCTCTTTGCGTTGTGTCTCGGCATGCGCATCTCGCTGTATAACCTTCATCACATGATTTTTTTTAAAATAGGATCTTAGTTTTGTTAGCATTGTTTGTAGAGAAAAAAGTTTAACTGTATAAATAAAATTAATTAACTCTCAGAGCAATTCCCACAAAGCCCACTCAGCAGATGAGCCAATCTTATTGCCTGCAGTTGGTTTGAATATGTTTGTGTGCGTGTGTGTGTGTAGCAGGGTGGTTACCCGCTCCTGCCCTGAGGGGTTTAAAACAGGGCTGTGGAAGGGCAAGATGCCTGGGCTGATTGGGAGGAAGCAGGCTCAGCTGGGGCCATGCCCCAATCAGGGCCCAGCTGGCCCTATAAAGGCTTGAGCCAGGCACTCGAACAGACAGTCTCTGTCTGTGTTCAGAGAGAGAAGGGCCTGGCTGCAGTGAGCTTTACCAGACACCTAGATTGGGAGCAGGGCTGGGGAAGGGCTAGAGGAGCTGGGAGCTCTGGCCTAGGAAAGCTGCAGGCCTGGCAAGGCCTAGTAGGTGTAGGGTTGCAGGGGACAGCCCATGGTAGGTAAAGGCAGCCAGTCCAAACCCCTTTGCCTATGATGAGTGGCTGATACTGCAGTCTGCCCCAGTGAACGGGGGCTAGATAGAGACTGGGCAGTAGCCAAAACTGAGGCAAAGTGGGGATAGTGGGTGGGGAAACTCAGAGAAAGTGGGGTACTGCCAGGGGGGCAGTACCCAAGACAAGGGCACCAGGGTCCTGGGATGGACATGGTGGGCCAATGGCAAGTGGATCACCGGCCTGCAGAGGGCGCTCCTGGGTTGAAGAGCTAATTCCCAAGGATGACCAGCAGGAGGCGCCGCAGGGGTGAGTCCACGGTGCTACAGTGTGTATGTACACAACATTAATCCACAAGGCCATACAGGTGTTGCTTCATTAGTTGTGCATTGTATGCAGAAGTGGCCTATAAGTGGAGATGGACCAAACCACAAAACACTAATCCTGTTCCAAACTTTCAGAGAACTCTGGAGACGCCAGGTTGGGGTTGATCCTTGTACAAGAGATCATTATTCTGAGTAGGACTAAGGGAATAAATAGATATTTCTGTGAGGTACAATACAATCCTGATGCTTTTACATGCACAGGCCTGCAGCAGGAGTTAATGATTTGAAGGTAACTGTTATGGATTAATCCAAGAGTACAGTGACTCATGGCTCCATCTGTCTTCAGTGCTTCACACAAACATATTTAAGAGGAGATTTATATTGCATTTTTTATAAGAAAGTATCAATGAGGGCTGGACAGCCTAAGATGCTTTTGCAACACTATTAGGTTAGAAGTAATTTCACTAAGAAAACCATAGCTCCATTCTTACTCAGCACACAGCTTCTTATGGGCATATTTGAAGCAAGAGGAGATTAACTGACAAGCAGTCATGCTAGGGTGGCCAGGGCTGAGCTGGTATGTGAGCTGAAAGTCTTTTTTTATTATTATTTTATTTTAATAAACAAGGCTATTTGAAGCTGTATTCTGTGGTCTGGCCAGTTTTATGGCAATAGCAACAACACAAAGGCATCCATCATACTGTTCTTAACCCAGAGTGGAAAAGAACCAGGTTTGAGCATGCAAAAGCCAAGATATAATGGTTATTTAACAGGCTCTCTCAGCAATTTACAGGAACATTAAGTGCAATAAACTTCAGTGAATTACGCTGAGGAACACACAGATAATATCCCAGTTTAGAAAAATCCATAAAACTAGAATTACAGGGGGATAATACTGAGCTAAAACAGTCTTTAAGGTATAACAAGCAACAGAACTGTAGATTTAGTTTGACATATGCAAGTATTAATGTAGTGTAGAGATTCAGAAAGATGTAACTTTGCTTGTCCCCTATTTAATGAAAGCCCTAAGTAGGTTAGTTTAATCACTAAGATTTACTTCATCCATGTTCACAACCTGACCACAATCTCAGAAAGGGGGTGGATGCCAGAAAGAAGGGAACATACAAATAAAAAGTTCTACCTTCTCCAAAAGAATTAATGCCTAAATTTGTTAATACAAAATATCAGAGATCAACTGATTCAACTGGGTACATACAGGGATGGCTAGAGCATGCCTCTTGCCTCAATGTCCACATTGCTATTTTTAGCATGCTAGCTAGAGCAGCGATAGCACTTGTCTGTCCACCCAGGCTGGGAAGCTTGCTTCCAGCTGCAGTATTGACATACCCTTGGAGCCCAATCCTGGATTAGTGCCAGTAGGCTGCAAGGAAAGAGGGCTTGAATGAAGATGCTTGGCACACAAGGAAAGGAATGGAAGGGAAGATTGATTGGGGTTTCCAGTAAGAGCATCAGGCCAAATTCTGCTCTCAGTTACGCTGGTATAAATCCACATTAACTTGGTTGAGAGAATTCCATTGCACAGAAATTATCTGTAGAATTATATTTCCTTTGTAAACTTTTTCCATTATCTTAGGTTGTCTCAAATCAGATACAGCATCTAGTTTTCAGTGGGATTTGCAGCCAGACTCACTTGGGCATAAATAAGTCAAATGACTTGCCTCGAGGTTAAACAGCTGAGTAAGTGGTTCAGATGGACTTTGAAACCAGGTCCTTTTTCATTCATTCCCGCCCTTTGCATCAGCCACCAGCCCACACCACTCTCCTCCATCTGTATACAAAGCATGATGAGCTGAGCTGCATCGTAATTTCAGGAAGAGAACATAATTAACAATGGGCAAACTTGTCCAAATGACAAGTTAGGCTATGCGCTGACTGAGCAAGGGACACTTGCTAACACCATGTACTATTGTAATAATTCTGAGACTGGGCCTGTCAAAGATATTTATTAAATGAGTGTTATTTTCTGTAGTTAGTTTTTTCAATTGCATTTCTTGTAAATTCTTTGTAATTCCTTGCAAAGGCAACATGATCCACTGGAGTGGGATGTCAGGGTTCTATCCCCAACTGCTCCACAGACTTGTGTGAGCTTGGGCAAGTCTCTTAACTTCTCTCTGCCTCGGTTTCCTCATCTGTAAAATAAGGATATTTACCCACCTTTTGCAAAGTGGTTTTGGATCTATACATGAAACACACTAGGGAATTGCTTCCATTTACAATAGAGATGGTTTTAAACCACAACACCCAGTACCCCAAAGCTAAGGACTGTTGGCATCCAGGATTTAGATTCAGAGGATGTTAATGCTGGGAACCACACACAAAATTCAGAACTTGATTTCAAACACCCTCTACATTTCAAAGGGGTTTGTATTCAGCATTTTGGTTCAGGCCCATCTCTAGCTTATGGGGTTTATGCTGAGTTGTGTGGGCTTCAGTCTTATCCAGAGTTCTGATGGGAACTGGAAATGATGCATGGTGAACCTGTTAAAGAGACCTTGTTAGCATTGTTCCCATAATGGGTTGAACTTCTCCTGGATGCATATCAAATGGATTGTGAAGGGAGAAGAAAATCAGATGATCATCTCCCTCTGTATGTGATTCACGTCAGGTCTGGAACGAGAGGGAAACAGTCCATTTCCAAGACACCAAACAAAATAAAACATGCAAACTTTGTCTATAATCTGGAATGGTCACCTGATTGCCAAAAAGGGCCAATTGAAAGATATTGTGAAATTGCCGAGCCGATGATGGCAATTGGATCTCCTTACATCCAATGTCAAGGTTGGAGACAGTGGATCAAATTCAGACTTGCCACAAGCAACTGCAATGCCATTGACTTCACTGGAGTAGCAGCTACATATGCTAGGTCTGAGTTTGGCCCAGGAGCTGCTGAATGGAGGTGGCACACATGCTAGTTCCTAACCTCCCATGCATTTTTAGGCAGTTCTTAACCTCATTCATTGATAGCTATTTTTGTGGATGGCACAGGTGAGCTGTCTACATGAAAGTTAAACATCCCATGTTTCATTTAAAACTCCCAGAACCCCAGATGCTGGAGATGGAAAAGACCATCCAGTCCATCTCCACTGGGGCCAGTCCAGGCTTGTCCCCTATAGCACTTTTCCTAGTGCTTCATTCAGTCTAGTTTTAGAAGTTCCAAGTGAGGGAAATTCCACAACTTCTTTAGGAGACTATTCAAACCTAAAGACTGAATTTTTCAGCCTAATTTTTCCCTTTCTAGATCTACTCCATATACACATTTGAACCAGTTTAGTTAAACCAGTGCAATCTCTTGTGCAGACACTCATATTTTGGTTTAAGAGTAGCTGATTGCAGTTTAAAACCTAGTCCAAAAGGATTTAAATTAATCCCAAAGAAACCTGCTTTAAACCAAAATAGGAATGTCCACTTCGCCTTTTGCTCTGACTTAAGTAACTCAGTTTACAATCACACCTTGAGTAAAACCAATGGAATTCTGCATGTAGGCAAGCCCTTAGATTCACCCCATCTCTCCTAGTTGCTCTCACTCCCATGGACCAGCTTAACAGTTCATCACCCTGCTTTGTGCTCAGAGAATTCAGCTCAGTTACATCCCAATCTCTTGCTTAGTCAGTGTTTAGCTAGACCTGTTTTGTTCTCATACATCTCAGTTCCTACAACACCCTGATCATTTTAGCTGATCTTCTCTGACTTCCCTCCAGTTTATCAGGAAGGTTCTATTTTGTAAACTCCCATGCAAGCTACTGATGAGCACAGAACAGCTGTTGAATTAAAATGCACAGTCCCTGCTCTGTCAGATTCTTAAAGATTTTGGGATTGTTGGATTATGAAAAGGGCTCTCTAAAACTCAGTTCTACTCTCCTTTCAGCCATTAATCTCCTTAGTGATGGGTGCAAGCAATCTGTTACAAAGGGACACAGTTTATCAGTGTGGGTTCCTGTAGAGAGAGAGAAACAAAATGTGAAGCAGATAGATGAGTTGACAGGTTTGGTAAACATCTCTGAGCTGATTTATTTGAGAGCAGTTAGACCAATCCTTCTTTCTTTAAAAAATATTTTTTCACATTTTCCATTTTATCCAAATGGGTTTCAAGTCAAAGCCTCTGGATCTCGTCTCACAGACACTTACTGTTTACTGCACAGCAAGTTGAGGGGAAGCTGCACATTTTCTAAATTTGATGGGTGAAAAGTACACATGCCTTGAGTGCTGTTATAGTGAATGATTGTGGAGACTGTTCCTATGGACAATGGTTTTTTTCATTCTGGGTAATAACACAAAATGCTAGCAATCCGTAGCTGGTCATTTTGGAAAGATGTGAGTTTTGCTTACTGGATCTGGAGGACAAACTGTACTTTCTATGTTGCTTAGAGAGTTCACTAGATAAATGGGGGTTGTGCCTTTTCAGACACAGTCTTTGAACTCTCACAAAGAGCTGAATTATGTCATGCTTGACCATGATCCAGGTTTCCAGTAATTTACTGTGTTCCATACTGTTCTTTCGCTTTAAAATTCCCAAGATCCTGCTACATCATGATGAAAAGGGTCGAAAATTGTTGAATATAACATTAAAGTGGAACGCCCCCCCTCCCCCCAACATACACACAGTTTTAAAGGAATATTGTAACAAATCTGTCAGGGTTTTACTGCACAGCAGAATCATTCAGCACTTGATGGTGACTGTAGGGATAGAACTCACAGCTTCCTGCTCTGTAAGCACAAGCCCCAATCACCCGACCTGAAAGAACCTCAATTATTTGTCAGCAGCATGGTTTCTATCACAGAGGGCTGAACAGTTCTGTTTCCATCCAGTAGAGGAGGGGACCCTCTTCCCCCCAATATGCTGCCATGTATATTTTCATTTTACATAAAGGAAAGCCTGTCCCTAAAACATCTGGAAAGGGAAGAGGCACAAGAAAGTGTGTCTCAAAGTTGCTCCTGCGGATTCTGGAGTCCGGGACAGAAGGCAATGGGTTGTGATGAAAGGTGAATTATCCGATTGGATGGAGGTCACTAGTAGGGTTCCTCAAGGATTGGTCTTGAGACTAATCTTTTATTAATGACCTTGGCACAAAAAGTAGGAATGTGCTAATGAAATCTGCTGATGATACAAAGTTGGGAGGCGTTGTCAATGCAGAGGAGGATCAGAATATTAAACAAGAAGATCCGGATGACTTTGAAGACTAGAGTGACAGAAATAGGATGGAATTCAATAGTGCAAAGTCACGCACTTGGGGACTAACAATATGAATTTCTGCTACAAGTTGGGGGCTCATCAGTTGGAAGCGACAGAGGACAAGGGAGACCTGGGTGTATGAGTCAATCACAGGATGACTGAGTCACCGATGTGATTTGGCTGTGAAAAAGGCAAATGCAATCCTAGGATGTAGGGGTGAGGCATTTCCAGTAGAGATAGATAAGTATTAATGCCACTGCACAAAGCACTGGTGAAACCTCATTTGGAATACTGTGTACAATTCTGTAAAAAGCAACAAAGAGTCCTGTGGCACCTTATAGACTAACAAATGTAGTGGAGCATAAGCTTTCGTGGGTGAATACCCACTTCATATTCACCCACGAAAGCTTATGCTCCAATACATTTGTTAGTCTATAAGGTGCCACAGGACTCTTTGTTGCTTTTTACAGATCCAGACTAACACGGCTACCCCTCTGATACTTGTGTACAATTCTGATCACCCATGGTCAAGAAAGGTGAATTTAAACTAGAATAGGTGCAGAGAAGAGCTACTAGAATGATCAGGGGAACGGACAGCCTATCTTATGAGAGAAGACTAGAAGAGCTTAGCTTGTTTAGTCTAGAAGGCTGAGAGAGGATATGATTGCTCTCTATAAATGCATCAAGAGTAAATACCAGGGAAGGTGAAGAGCTAGTTAAGTTAAAGGCAATGCTGGCAGAAGAACAAATGGATACAAACTGTCCATGAACAAATTCCGGCTGGAAATTAGAGTTTCTACCCATCAGAGGGGAGAGGTTCTGGAAACCCCCCAATAGGAATTGTGGCAGCAAACATCTTTATTTGTTTTAAGAGGGAGCTGAAACAAATTTATGTGTGTGATTGTAGGACAGGGTTCCTTGTGATGGTGGGGGGCAGGGCTCATCAGCCCTGGGGCTTACTTCTGATTTATGTCTTAAGTTCCTAAAAGCTCATGTTTCAGTTGACCACCTGTGGAAGCTAGGAAGGGGTCTTTTCTCCCCAATGTATTCTGTTTGGTCTTTTTAAACTCCTTCCTCTGAAGCATCAGGGACAGGGCTCTGAGTTGGCATGGAGCAGTCTCTCTCTCAATGGCTAGTGTTTCTTGCTCACATGCTCAGAGTATAACTGTTGCCCTATGTAGCCTATGATCCCCCTATGTGGGGTTGGGAAGGAAAACCCCCAGTGACCTTGAGGGTTTTCGCCTTCCTCAGCAGCAGGTGGGTGCAGATCACTTGCCAGGATTATCTGGGTATATCTCACTTAATCTCCAATGAGGAGGCCTTGGGCACTGGTGCACCTTGGTCCCGCCTATTCTCTGTGTGGAACACATAACAGCCTAGTCTCCTGTGGGCTGTAATACTTTGGTCTAATTTCAGTGTTGGGTTTAGTGTGCAGGTGTGCTGGTGGCCTGTGATACACAGAAGGTTAGACTAGATTATCTGGTGGTCCCTTCTAGCCTTAAACTCTATGACCCTGTCTTTTGCCTGTAGCTAAACCATTGTGTGCTCTGGTTCCATCAGCTTTAGACACCAACTAGTGTTAGGAAAGCTTGGTATTTGGAAGACACACATCCAAAGTGCAGAAAGCAGTGATGTTGGTCACGTTGGCGTAAGCAGTCTTTCCTGTGAGTCATTGCTGAAGCAGTGTCTCATTGGGTTGCTAAGGGGTGCTATCTTTCCAGGGCCATCCTTACCGATACGCAAACTATGCAGCTGCGTAGGGCACCAAATTGTCCCAAATTTCCTGGTGGCCTACACAGCTGCATGTTGCTCCAGCGGCCAGCCCGATCCCCCAGCCGGCTGAGCGGGCCAGGAAAACTGCCCCTGCCCCGCCCCTTCCCTGCCTCTTCCCACCACTGCTCTGCCCCAGACCTGCCCCCACTCCACCCCATCCCCTGAGCTAGGTCCCAGCAGGGGTCGGGCGTGCCCTGCACTCAGTGGTGGATTAATGATTTTGCCGCCCCAGGCCCTGAAATAATTGCTGCCCCGCCCGCCCCGGCCCCTCCCCGACTCCACCCTTTTTCTGCCCCCATGCCAACCCCTTCCCCAAAGTCCCACCCCAACTCCACCCCCTCCCTGCCCCCATTGGATCCCTTCCCCAAATCCCCACCCCAGCCCCACCTCTTCCCCCAGCACGCCGCGTTCCCCCTCCTCCCCGCTCCCTCCCTGCCCCGCAAAACAGCTGTTTTGCAGCGCAAGCGCTGGGAGGGATGGGAGAGAAACAGGACGCGGCGGCGGGCTCGCGGAGGAGGCGAGCTGGAGCATGGGAGCTTCTCTGTGGGTGCTAAAATTTGCCGCCCCTGCAAATTTGTCGGCCTAGGCGATAATACACCGCTGCCTGCACTCACTGGGTGGCAGGAAGTGGAGCGACCCAGCCTGCTCCCTTCACTGGTGAGTGCTAGGGGATGGTTCCCCACTGCACCCCAAGTCCCAAGGCTGGGAGCCAGAGGAGCAGAGCGGAGCAGGTTGTGGCCGGGTCGCTCCACTTCCTGCCACCCCGTGAGTGCGGGGTCAGGCCCGCCCTGCAATCACCAGGCGACAGGAAGTGGAGCAACCCAGCCCCAACCCGCTCCGCTGGCTCGTGCTGGAGGGCGGTTCCCCTCTGCCCCCCCAAGCCTGCTCCTGCCCCCCACAGACCTTGAGTGCAGTCCGTCCATCCCCCGTGGAGGCCTGGGGCCAGACCCCTCCCCCACACGGGGGGGCTGCGTAGGGCACTACAATGTCTAGGAATGGCCCTGTGTCTTTCTGATGAAATGTAAAACCAAAGTTCTGGCCTCAGCTGATCATTCAAGATCCCAAGGCAGATCCCGCCCACAGAGCAGCAGCATTAATTCTAGTATCCTAGCCACATTCCAACTCAGGCAGTTGTTCACCTCAAACTATCCTTCACTTCCTGTCCAAAAAGGTTGTTGCAGCAGTGCTGCTGTGATCTGTCAGATATTTGTATGACTCCATTGCTGTGGTAACTGAGAGTACATATGTCACTGGTCAGTGAAACAATTCCTATATATCCCTTTAACTACCAAGAGCCAAATACAGGGTTTAACATTGCCACCGCCAGAGCTAATACCACCACTATCACCCTGAGCAGATCAGTGAGCAGCATTCCTCACTCTGTTAGAGGTTATTAGTGCTATTGAATCTGATTCTGAAGAGTGTAACCTACACAAAAGATCACCCTTTATTTGGCAACTTCCTTTATTTAGATACCACTCTAAAAGAACCCCCAATGTACTGAGTACCGTTCTGCTCCACGTTTAATATACAATCCATCATGATTTATCAATCAGCTGGTTTTTGTTAGGTCTTTGAGTGGTGGCTTTAGATGGCTTTCGCTGTACTTTGTTTTAAAGTATGAGGGTTTTTTAAAAAAAAACCAACAAAATAAATCCCTGCTGTGTTGATGATTAAGAATGGCAGTTTTATCTATTTTCTGTTTTTAAATTTAATCTTTTTCCCATGTGAACTTTTGTGCTGGGCGAGGATGACAGCCCTGAAGTCATGTCTTTATACACATGGCAATGCAAGCTTCCCCCACACTCTACTATGCCTCAACCCTGACTTAGAAGAACCATCATTAGGACTGAGAGGATATTTTCTATTTTCATTGCCCAATCAATCAGTCCTTGGCCTCTCTACTTTGGCTTGTCAGCAAGAGTACTGGTTAGTTATTTCTGATTAAGGAAGTGCCTGTGTTCACCATCCAGTTAGACACAATTTGCAATTAGTCTTTAAAACTCAGAATTGTCTAGAATTCTCAGGGAGGAAGTCAGAGGGTTAAATATTTTTCGAATGGGCCTTTTAATCAAGAATCACGTAATGTGGAATGAATGTTTCAACTCAAAATGTTTTCTCGCTATGCCAGTTTCATAGTGCGAGGTCAAAACGGGGGGAGCTACTAAACTAATAGAAACACAGACACACAAATCCAAAGGATAGTTTCTCAGAAACAATTTCAGCCCTGCTGGAAGAGTGTGTGTAACTTTAAGAACTTCCTGCTCCGAACTAACTCCACATCTCTCATGTGTGCGTGCTTCTGCTCTGGGCACTGTTCCCACGCTATATTGCAAAATACTCCTTGAGTTTCTCATAGAGTTTCTGCCTGGACATAAACTGCAGCTTTGATTCCAGGTGGATGTGCTAATGTATATTACATATTCAGGATATTGGGGTCACTGTTGATTATGCTTGCTTTTCTGGCATTTTCTTTCCTATTCTATCTGATTCATTTACAATACCAAAGAACTCTCAGTGCTGCAATAAAATGAAACAAACAACTTAGAAAAGCCATGCCCATGAAATTTCAAATTACTTTGATTATTTTAAACAAACCTGATCTCTGACTACTCCTTACATAAAGAGACCCTGAACTATTTCTAGATAATCTGAAGACCTTCCTATAATGGGTTGTAATCAGATAGTCAGTCATGCCAACTGAGGTTATTTGTCAAACCACATTTCTACATTTCAATGACCAATATGTTAGTGTCTGTATGTTTTTCTTGTTGTTCCTTTCTACTTCCTCAGACAATTTCAGTTGTTCTCAGTGCAGAGGTGAACAGATACCACCCTGATGAGTGCAGCAGCATGGATAGATTAGGCAGACCACCCTAATGATGTGAAAATTAAATTCCGCCTCTTTCCACTGAACAGAAACAAATGGAAGGAGGGAGTCAACATACAACTTCTATTACTCAACATCACTTGCCCCGTCTCTGACTGTGCATAGGAAACTCATGGTCAAACAAGCTGCATGAAGCAAACAAGTCTCTTCATAGCAGGAAATCCTTATGACCTCTCAGTCAGAACATTTTGTCATCAGGAGACAAATAATTTAGATTTTAGATCTAAATAACTGGACATTTTTGACATCTACTGTCATGAGCTTTGGAATGGTGAATAACAAAACCAGATCAGCTCAATAGAAACATAGTTCTTCAGTGGGCAGATGGACAAGTGTGATGTTCAACAGAGTAGTTCAGCATAGACACTGGAGTGAAACAGGGCTGTATTTCATTTCTGCTGTTTGGCATTGCCAAAGTGTGAATAATGAACAAGTGTATTAGCAACACAGACACTGGTATTACATGGGTAGATGGCAAAGGCTAGGAGACCTAGACTTTGCTGATATTGCATTGTGGAGCAACACTCTCGAAAAGTTACAAACAAATGTGATGACTGGGCCATGGGCAGCCAGACCTAATGGTCAGAGCCAGAGTCCACAGTCACAAGTCAGGAGTCAGCTGGGTCAGGGTCCCGGGAGACCAGAGCCACGAGTCAGGAACCAGAGTCAGGATGGGTCAGGATACCAGGGGTGTCAGAGGCAGGAGACAGACTGGAGGTCAGGAGCCACAAGTCAGATGCCAGAAGTCAAGCTAGGAGAGTGGGGGCAGCAGTGGGATGGCGCACAATTCAGAGCAGGGTGGAGCTCAGCTGTTCAAACAGGATCCTGCTGCTGGCTTAAGTAGGGCCTGTGAGCCAATCTGCTGCTCTGACACTCTGCCAATAGGACCTCAGCGGCAGAGCCTCAAACTGGGGCTGGTTTTTGTAGGTCCTAGGTAAGCAGCTGTCAGTAAGCTGCCAGGTAGAGGGTCGGAGCCTGGCTGCTCCTGCAGACCCAGGTTCGAGACCTGTGGGTCATGACACAAAGACAGACAACCTGAGAAAAACAGCAGAGCTCAAAATTAGTTATGCTAAAACATCACGTTAGAAGGCAAAAATATTACGAAAGTAAAACAATTCATCTACCTGGGCATTTTAACAGGGTAAATACTGAAAAACAAAATCTGACTATTCAATAGCATTTTGAAATTAATTTGCTTTAGCCTCATCAAGCCTCTTTTGCCTTCACTTTCCAAGAACAGCTGAGTGATTGCATTTTACTGGTACAAAAGTGCATGGAAAGGGTTAAATAAGCAGCTTTCTGGGGAAGAACTGTTTTATTGTGCTGTGTTTGTACATCGCCTAGCACAACAAGGTCTGGGTCCATGGCTGAGGTTGCTACCACAATACAAATCATAACTAATGACAACATCGAAGCAGCGCACAAGGATTCACATAGAGAATTTTAGATTTGTGCTGGAAATACTTGTGCACACAACCATGTGGAGAACAGAAACAATGCCATGTGTTTTTTTCTAACCATTGACGATTAACCAAATACAGCCTCAACATTCACAGAGACCTGCTTAGCATCAATTCAGAAATAGACGGCAAAATAATTAAAATAAAATTCCTAATGCTTTTGAATAGCAACAAAGGTAGAGGGTATAAGCTCATCATGGATATTGGATGAGCAAAACCAAGGCTAAATTCATCAGCTAATCATCTACTCACCTCTAATTCCAAACAGCATCTAATTAAAGCTTTTTTGTCATAAGCATAGTTTAACTTCTCTATTTTGGGAGGCAGCTCCAGTCAGGCCAATGGAGCCGTGGGGGGGAGGGGGGGCAGGGAATTCCACATTTGCCTGAGGCTTTCAGTTTTGAGGGTCAACGCCCCCTTTCCTTCCCCAAACTGCGTCCATGCTTTTTGGCATGGATAACCTCTGCAATTGCTGGTAGGAGGCTGCACTGTCAACTGGAGAAATGACAGACATAGTGTACTGCAAACAGCTACGCTCACGAGAGCATGTTAATTTATCATAACATACCAGTGGCAGCAGAAGCACCGCTGAGTACACCCAGAAATCCAGGTTTGGAAAAGAACTAACACATTAAAATAAACTGATTGCTATAGTCCAGTTATTTAATAGGACATAAAAACAATTAAAGAGACCCTGAGGAAACCAGTGGTGGAAAACTTAGGTCATATTATTTAAGATCAGTGCTGCTTCTGTGTTATCTCTTTAATTTATATTTCTCTCTGTGTGTTTTACTGATGTTATTAATAACGATGACAGCTACATAAAATCAAGATCTTTGATGCCTAGGAGTTTTTCCTCCTCCTACTGATGCTCAAGCTGACCATTTTATTCTCAGTTTAGGATGCTATTATTATGTATGAGGTAAGAACCAGAAAGTGAAACCAAATATAACCAGGAAATGTACTGATCAGTCTAGTTTCCCAATCCCAGTTGTGTGAATTGCTTAAAAAAAAGGAAACTAAACAGCATAAATCTAGCACCAGTTTAATCAAATCAAATTAAAATAACCCATAAGAATGTGGAACATGATGTAGACAAGGTAAAAGCAAGTAACTTCATCTTGTGTAAACCTCCTTCCCTTCTACTCCCACTACTCTTCGTGCCTTATGTCATGCCTTTATTAATTCTAGCAGTCATACTCAGACTGAGGCTCACAAGCGGCTCTTTAACATGTCTCCTGCGGCTCTTTGCAGCACATATTAAAACACTGTGCTTTTACTAGGATACTTTTACTATGTTCTTAACCAATTGTAGGTGATAAAATAATACTTGATCAGTCATTTTGCTGTGAGAATAATATATACGTATGTACACATACACACACTAAATATTTCCCATCTTACTATTTAAATATGAATACATAGTACTATAGTAAATTAAACAATGAATTCACACTGCTGTAGCTCTTTTGGGTAATGGTGATTGCTAATTTGGCTCCTGAACCACTGAGGTCTGAGTATCACTGCTCTAGCATCTCAACACCTATCTGTGTGTTGTCCCCTTGACTTCAGTGGGACTGATTGTGGTAGTGTTTGCAGAATCAGGCCATTAGACTTTAATCTCAGTTCTAAACTGAAGTTTAAGAGGAGGAAGGTAGGAAAAAGCTGGCTATACACAATGTTATAGACCTCAGTTTAAGCTAAATTTATATTCCCCAATTGTTCCATGATAAATTCTTATCAACCACTTTAAAATATCCTTTGAAGGGAAGACTTCAAGAAGGATGTCTAAAGTTAGGTTCCTAAGCCCCCATTCAGGAATCATTGAGCCCAAGTCCAGTTCTATATGATGAGACAGCTATTAGGGTAGCACCGTAATAAATAGCAGAGCATGAAGGGTACATACTGTACATAGCTGATCAACTTGGCTCTGGAACACAGGGACAAAGAGGGTCATAAATCTTGCATATGTTGGGTTTATAAGTTGAAGTTCTCCATCTCCAGACATTAACCGAGAGGGAGGGAGGGTTGTTCAGCAACCTTGAATCAGACAGAAAGGATTAGGGGCCGGTGTGCCAGCCACTGATAACACACACTAAGCAGAGCCCCGCTGCTTGAACTATGACATAGTAGAACATTCTTCATTTATTCCCCTGGTGACAAAAGCCATGATATACATTAAAAGGTTTTTATTTTTATTTTAAGCCAAGAAGCAAAAAGCCTCTAGATTTTTCATGAGCAGAGACATCTGCCTTTAATTAATCCTTGTGTACCAGTAGGTGTCATTGCCGATTTGCAGACAGTGGGAATTTATGTACATGTACCCGCATAGCCAAAATTTCTGATCAGTTCTGCGTATTACTCCAGACCCTTCAAAGTTTACTTTAACCTCTCTGATTATCTTGCTCTCAAACTGACCCTGACCTCTGAATTCTGATCATTGTTCATGCTTAGGGCTCAGGAGCTTGCTAAATTTCATATTTGACTGACTATAAACTGTCCATTAGATGGTGCTCAAAGCTCATAGTAACTTCTGTCAATTCAGTGGCTCCAAAATGGAATCAGACAGTAGTATATGTGCATTACACCACTACTAGGCAAAGTGCAGGTAACCATGTCCAATAATGAGCTAAAATTGCTAAGGTGCATATTCCCTCCATCACCATTGCCATTTTCAGTTCTTGCCAGACCACTGCTTAGTAGA
>NW_020664482.1:20513979-20530309 GCF_002925995.2 Terrapene triunguis
CTCTTGATTTAGTATCTCCTATTTAATTCATCTAATCTTTCTTCAAATACCCACCACCACCACTGAGCCTCAACCCTGGCCAGGAAGGATCCCTTTTTTAGGATGGGATTGAAAGTTAGTCTCTGTGGGCCTGACTTTCAGAAATGCTGCTTCTAGTGAAGTCAAGTAGAGGTAGAGTTGTGAGTACTCAGCACCTCTGAAAGTCATTCCCCATGCTAATGCAACCCTTGGCTCCAGGGCCGGATTAACTCTCCTGTGGGCCTGGGGCTATTAGATTTTGTGGGGCCTCTGTATACAAGTCTTTTTCCTAATTTAAAACAAAATTATCACAATTATGGCATCGAGGCTATTAATGCTATACTAAACTTGCCTTTTAATTAACATAAAGCCTTTCTGTGGTTACATTTCAGTTTTAAAACATGTAGAATATAGTGAAGTTAATTCAAAATAGCCTACTTCTTACCTTAGAACAGCTGTTATCTTAGCTTTTTCTGGGAGGGAATTTGGGTGCAGGAGGGGGCTCCAGGCTGGGGCAGAGTGTTAGGGTGCAGGAGAGCGTGAGAGGTGCCGGCTCTGGGAGGGAGTTTGGTGTAGGAGGGGATTCTGACCTGGGGCAGGGGGTTGAGGTGCAGGAGGAGGTGTGGGGTCTGGGAGGGAGTTTGGGTGCAGGAAGGGATTGTGACCTGGGGCAGAGGGTTGGGGTGCAGGAGGGGGTGTGAGATGCAGGCTCTGGCCGGGAGACACTTACCACAGGTGGCTCCTGGCTGGTGGTGCAGAAGGGCTCAGGCAGGCTGCCTACCTGCATGCCGTTGTCCCCCACTGCTCCTGGAAGTGGGTGTGCCCCTGGAGGGAGGGGGACAGCGTGTTTCCGTGCGCTGCATGCTCCTGCAAGCACCGCCCCCGCAGCTCCCATTAGCCAGTTCCCAGCCAATGGGAGCTGCAGGGACAGTGCGGGGGGTGGGGACAGTGCACGGAGCCACCTCTTCCCTCCCCTCCGCACCAGGGGCCGCAGAGACGTGCCAGCAGCCGGCCACTTCTGGGAATGGCGTGGGGCCACAGCATGCAGGCAGCCTGCCTGAGCCCTGCCTGGGGCCGTGGGCTACAGCCCCTAAACCCCCTGCATTAATCTGGCCCTGCTTGGCTCCCCAGCTGAGAGTCAATCAGGGGGACAATTTGTAGCTGTGATTTTTATGACATGGATACCTCTATAGACCCCTCCTCCCCCTGCAAGCCATATCACATAGGCCTAAGAATCACTGGATGGTAAATTTCAGTTTTAAGAAAATCTAGTTAATTCAGAATCATTTATGAAATGCAGAAAATCTTTTTGAGGTTTTTTCAGCATCAGGGTTTTTGTAATACATATATCTTACTACACCTTTACAGTGTTGCTGAAGCCATGTTAGGTCCCAGGATATGAGAGAGGCAAGCTGGGTGAGGTGATATCTTTTATTGGACCGACTCTGTTGGTGAAAGAGACAAGCTTTCAGGCTACACAGAGTTCTTGAAGAAGAGCATCCACTTTCTCTCTAAAACTTTACAGACAATAAAAGAGCCAATAAACTATTTACATAATACACGGGATATAAAATCCTCCTCTGATTAATTAGAGCTAAGTACGATCCCTTTGTTCTTGAAATTCTTTTATTCATGCCACATGGTAGCCTCACTGATATAGCCAAACAAGAACTCTCCTCCCACTTACCCCCTATAATTTTTCACTTGGAAATGTTTTCTCTTGTTGCACTTTGATTCCATGTAATTCTACAACACTTTTAGGCCAAAGTCCATGACTCAAGTGAACCAATTCCTTGGCAGGAGATACAACTCACTAATACATTCTTGGCTTAGACTAACAGGGTCCATGTAGCCCTCTGCAGTTCCACATCTCTAATTCCAGAAGCTGCTAGGGAATGAAGAGGATCCATGAGTCTAAGCCAAGGCTCTCTACAGCTCCGCAAACCCCAAAGGCTGGTTAAAGGTAGTCTTTTCCAAAATAATGATGGATTTCACAATGATAATTATATTATCATTACAATTCTCCCAATAGCAGAACCTTGTGGCATCTTGGATGGTGGGGAAAGAGCAATATGTGTTATCCCACCTACTTGAATTGCCAGAGTTTGAAATGCAGTCACTAAACCAAGCCTTATGAAAGGCTCCAAGTCCCATAAACTGGCTCTCAAAGGACAAAAAACTCCCCACAAAAACCATGGAATAGATCGACCCCAACCACCTGTTTTGTGGCACCGATTGGGAAAAAACAAGTTTCTCTTTGTAGCATACACTCTCTTACAGACATGGATAGCAATTTAAAAAGTTTAGTTTTGATGTATAGTGCTTTGCAGAGGTGATATGGGAGGCAGTGCAGTCCAGTGGACAGGACACTAGACTGGAAGTCAGGAGATTTGTGGTTTGTAGTTGCTCTGCCACTGACTTGCCATGTGACCTCTAGCAAGTCACTTTGCCTCTCTGTTAAATGGGGGATGATACTTGCCCTTCTTTGTAAACCCCCTTAAGATCTATAGATAGAAACAGCTATAGGATTCAAATATGAGCTGGGAAATCAGTTTGAGAGCCATCCCTTTTTCAGTCAGCTTGGTCTAAATCTGTTGTTACCAAGCAACTTTAGCTTGAAAGCACTGTTCCAAGTTTGACAACTCCACAGACAAACACTGTGTCACAAAGAATCATAATACGGAACAGAACTGTGCAAATCGAGCAGGATCTACCAGAAGGTGTCAGGTGAGCAGCTAGCCAGCATGTGCAGTGATGCCAGGAACAAGGAAGAAGATGGGTGTGGAGGAAGATCAAGCTGGACTGGTAGTGGGGAACCAGAGCAAGGCGAAAAGAGATGGATAACTCAAGGGGAAGGATGGGGATGAAAGAGGAGGCAGCAAAGCCATGGACCTCTGGATGAGGCTGACTTTGTAGCTAGTTAACAGCCGGAAGGGGTCCATGTTGCACTAGGTTTCAATATGCTGTCTCCATAATACTCCAGTCCCTACACGTTCCATAGAACAATGCCAGTCAAATCAGGGAGTGAGCACCAGCTTGGGAATCAAACCCAGTTCTTTTCCCAAATGGTAATAAGGAGTAGTGAGGAAGTGTAAAGAGGGTGTGGTGAGAGTGGAGTCTTCCTCTTGTACTATGACATGTAAGCAAATGTCTCTTGAGTAAAGATCTATCCCTCTGGAAATCTCAGACACTGAACCCTTCATTACCACTGTCCCTTACTGGGTAAAATAAAAACTGGTCCATTATGTGTCAAGAACCCACTACTGCAATCAGCTAAGAAGATTCTTTGTTAGCTCAAATTTTGGATTTTAATCTCTTTGGCGCGAGGATCATGCCTGCCTTTGTGTTTGCCAAGCCTAACAGGGCTCTCTGATTATAACCCTAGCCTCTCGGTACTACTGTAACATTTTAAATAAGAATAATCCAGGTCCTTTGCTGATGTAAATTGGCATAGCTCCGGGTGCAGTGAGTGGCAAGGGCCTATGCTTTTGCAGAAGCAGGAGGAAGATGTCTGAGTGGAGCTGTTTCCATGATTTTCTGAGTGCAATATAGAAATGACAAGCCGGCCAAAGATTTGCTGCAAAGTGCTCTGTTTTAGCACACTTATTACACAGATGTGGGAAACAGGTTTATCTGTTAAACGATATATGGGAAAACAGCTACCGTAAAAACAGAACCTATTAGGGGGCTGTCTGTCTCAGGAGACAGGTAGTTGAATACAGAGCCTTTCAACCTCAGAGCAAGGTTCAATCCAACCCTTGTCAGCAATGATTGAAAATCATGTTGTGGCTGTTCAGTGACCTATCAGCCATGAGTTTGGAGGCCTCAGTGTAGTTCTTAGTAGAAGAATGTTCTCATCACAAAACCCACCATTGCAATTAGCACCAAAGTATGAAAAAAGCAAGGGTGAGTAAACTGCTCTCTTTTTACTTCTATGGCTAAAGGGGGTCCCTTTGGATCAGTCATGAGGCACAAAGCTCCTACTGCCACTGCTGCATCTGGCTGGTGAATAAACAGAGGATGTCAAGTTCAAGGGCTGTCATATGGTATTAGTAGTAACATACAGACACAAAATTAAAGGGAAAAATTGCTATTGTTTATTTTTGTATAGTGCCCCAAAGCGTGTTTGGCACCTACAAAAGAGGATGCAATCCCTGATCCAGAAAGCTTTCAAACTAGTTAGACATGATGCAAGGAAGAGGAGTGCCACTAACAAAGCAGCAGGGAGGGGCTAGCAAAGGAAGGACAGGGCAGACATTCAGGAGAAGGTGTAGTTGTTTGGCAAAGGTTATTAATACTCAGATGGTGCCGCAAAGGAGGTTACATATTAAAAAAAAAAACCCACCCTCCAAGAAATGTCATTTGTAAAACTAAATCAATGTCACAAGCTCATTTCTTGTAGGTGCAGGGCCGGCTCCAGGCACCAGCCGACCAAGCACGTACTTGGGGCGGCACTTTGTAAGGGGCAGCCAATCTTGGGGTGGCGGGGGGAGCTTGGAGTTTTGTTGTTGTTGTTTTGGTTTCGGCTGGGCGGCGCTCGGGGGGGGGTTGGTTGTGTGTCGGCGGGGGGGGGCGGGGCGGGGGGGGGTGGTTGCGGGGGGGGGGGGGGGGTGTTTCGGCGGGGCGGCAAAAAAGTTAAAGCCGGCCCTGTGTAGGTGTCATGGCAAGAGGGGGCGGGATTTGAAGGAGGAAGGGGTAGTAGTCTTGTGGACCAGGTCAGAATGGGTGTTCCTCATGGAAGGCATGAAAAAAAAAACACACAGACCACAAGTGTGGTGTCGCTGACCGAGCAAGGATCACATGGCATCACCATCAACATTCAAACAGTGACAATCTGAAAACGAAGGAGAGGAGCAATGCACAGAGGGGCCAGACTCTGTTTGCACACTAGGATGTTTTGGGGAAGGGCGGACAGCACATCCCTTGGCCCGCGCCGCTTCCCGCAGCCCCCATTGGCCTGGAGTGGCAAACCACGGCCAGTGGGAGCCGCGATCGGCCGAACCTGTGGACGCAGCAGGTAAACAAACCAGCCTGGCACACCAGGGGCTTTCCCTGAAGAAGCGGCGGACCGGCTTTGAGAACCACTGCTCTACACCTCGTCTCTCTCAGATTTTTGGACGGCACTTCAGATTCTTAAACCATGGGTCGAGTGCTGTAGCTATTTTTAGAAATCTCACATTGGCACCTTGTTTGCGTTTTGTCAAATCTGCTGTGAAAGTGTTCTTAAAACGAACATGTGCCGGGTCATCATCCGAGACTGCTATAACATGAAATATATGGCAGAATGCAATTAAAACAAAATAGGAGACATACAATTCTCCCTCAAGGAGTTCAGTCACAAATTTAATTAATGTATTATTATTTTTAACGAGCATCATCAGCATGGAAGCATGTCCTCTGGAATGGTGGCCGAAGCATGAAGGGGCATACAAATGTTTAGCATATCTGGCATGTAAATACCTTGCAATGCCAGCTACAAAAGTGCCATGCGGACGCCTGTTCTCACTTTCAGGTGACGTTGTAAATAAGAAGCAGGTAGCAGTATCGCCTGTAAATGTAAACAAACTTGTTTGTCTTAGCAATTGGCTGAACAAAAAGTAGGACTGAGTGGCTCTAAAGCTTGACATTGTTTTGTTTTTAAGTGCAGTTATGTAATAAAAAAATTTACATTTGTAAGTTACATTTTCACGATAAAGAGATTGCACTACAGTACTTGTATAAGGTGAACTGAAAAATACTATTTCTTTAATCATTTTTACATTTTATTATTTTTGATTACAAAAATAATAATATAAAGTGAGCACTGTACACTTTGTATTCTGTGTTGTAATAGAAATCAATATATCTGAAAATGTAGAAAAACATCCAAAATATTTAATACATTTCAATTGGTATTCTATTGTTTAACAGTGCGATTAATCGCAATTAAATTTTTTAATCACAATTAATTTTTTTGAGTTAATCGCAAGTTAACTGCGATTAATATACAGCCCTAATATAGATATAAATTGAACACAATGTTTTATTGATATATTTACAATTTTTATGCTGACAGCAGGAGCCCTGCCGCCTGGGGCAGACAGCCAGAGCCCTGCCCATTCTCCTGCTTATCAGAAATTTTTATTATCCGATCCGGCCCCAGTCCCAATTAGATCAGATAATAATCTGTACTGTACAATTTTTTTTTCACACAATGTAAAAACTAAAGATTCTCTGTAAAAACACAAATTCTGCATTTTTCCACGTTTTTCCATGGCAAACGGCTTTCTAGGCTCCCTGGTGATGAGACTGACTCTATCAAATTGCATCATGCAGAAAATTCTGTGGGGTGCCAGGAAAGGGGCACAAACATGTCAGTCAATAAATCAGAAGGCTTCCACACCCTACCCAACCATCCTCTTGCATCTCAGCAAGGGCAGCTCTCCTTCTCACTGTGGATGGTTTGATCGCTTTGGAGCTTGTCTGCACCCAGCAGGAGCACCTTCCATTGCTGTGGTGAAAATGAGGATCTTGGTCACCCTCCTTCTGTCCCGGCTGTGCACAGCCGTAAAGATAGCCCTGTCCCATGTACCCCAGTGTAACTCCACTGATTTCTCCTGGTATTACTTCTGATTTACACTGGTGTGCATAAGGTACGAATCAGGCCCACTCTTTTCCAAAATAAAGGACACAGTCCAAAATCCTATAGATTCCAATGGGAGCATTGCCTGAATATTTGCTACCGGATCTGCCTCCACTCAAAAGCATAGCAAGAAGAATCTCAGTTTAGCTGGGCAGCTTTCATTAATTTCTAGGGACAGGTGAGGCAATGTGGGTAACAAACAAACAAAAACCTGTTGCAAGACTTTTACCCAAAAGTGAAACTAAACCACATGGTTTTCTGAGATTTAAAAAGTTAATAACTCTCCCCTTCCCCATTATGTTTCATTTTCTCTTTCCCCCAAACATTTGGATTCAGCTGCAGCAAGAAAGCAGAAGCATTTAAATATTGCAAGGAAGATTTTTTGCAGACCCAACAGGACTTCACTTGGATTGCATGAGTGGAAGTAGGAGCTGACATTGGTACACTGATCTTATAGATCCAGATACTGGGAAATAGAGTGAAGACAGTTTTAAAAAGTTTTTGCTCTGCATTAAAATATTACAGGGCTGAGGGATGGAATTCTTAGCCCCCAACAAGCCAGACTTCCAGCAAGGTTACTATGGAGTAGAGCTGGACGAATACTTTATTTTTTGGTTTGGTGGCAGTTCTGAAAGATCAAAGGGGAAAAAAATCAGTGTAGGTTGAACTGAATCTAAAATGTTTTGGAATTGTTGGTGAACCAATGAAGTCTGTTTCAGAACAGGGATTTGAAGTTAGGTCTTCTGCATTTCCATCAAATAAACTATTTATTTGAAAAATTTCACCCAGCTGTACTATAAATCATGTAGGGAGTAGTGGACATGACCCCTTGAGAGCAAGTGTGAAAAATTGCAAACGGGAAGGCGGGGGAGGTAATAGTTGTCCATGTAAGACAAAGCCTGTAATATCGGGACGTCTGGTCACACAAGCCGCTAAGTGGTTTTGGCCCATTGTATCCTAGTCTGATTACAACTCCCATGCTACTCCATGGGAAATCTACACAGACATCTGCCATGGAGCTTTGAAGTCTTCCTGCATAGTCTCCACTGACGTTGCCACCTACACAGATGATGCGGGCTGGCTTTTGATGGGAATGAAGGATGTGGGAGTTGACCCAGAGAGGGTTAGGGCCTGATTCTCCTTTGCCCTGCACCTTGTGTAGTCATTTATACCAATGTAAAGTGAGTGCAAAATGTTAACAAATCAGAATGGTAACATTTTACACCCACTTTGCTCGGGTGCAAGTAGCCACACACAGTGCAGGGCAATAAACCTGAGTGCTGAGTACCAAACAGCATGTGCACTTGATCTGATGCAGCTCAATCTCTCAAATGGTTTGCATTTTTGATCTATGAAAAGGGGAGAAAGTTGAGGGCACCAGAGATGAGCCAAAGCCTTCACATTCCAGGAGATTCTGATTTTTATATGGATTCTCACTATTTAATACACCTCTACCCTGATATAATGCGACCCGCTATAACACGAATTCGGATATAACGCGGTAAAGCAGTGCTCTGGGGGGGCGGGGCTGTGCACTCCGGCAGATCAAAGCAAGTTCGATATAACGCGGTTTCGCCTATAACGCGGTAAGATTTTTTTGGCTCCCGAGGACAGCGTTATATCGGGGTAGAGGTGTATTCATATTACAGTAGCACCCAAAAATCCCAGTCAGGATCGGGCCCCCACTATGTCATGAGCAAATCCTACAAAACAAAACAACAAAGTATAAACTCTCCTCATCCCTTCTATCTACCAGTGAACAAAAACAGCATCAACATATTTAGAATGAAAAAAAAAGTTAACCAACCCTGCAATCTGCAAAGAAAAAATTCAGTAACATTATTTACCATGCAAATAAAGCATTTATCAAATCTGCAGAGAGGTAGGAAGAACAATTTCTCTCTAAAGAACAACGCACAGCAGTATGATTGATATATAAAAAAGAACCACAGCAAAAGAGCAATGCAGCATAAAAAGGCAATTATTTCCTTTTTCCTTTGGAAGGCTATTAGTTCAAATAATGAGCAGTTGTTACTCTTGTGGTGGGTGTATGCAGGGGGTTGGGAATGATCAAGATCAGTTTCAGAGAGCGCCTCTTCCTATCTACCAACTGATACATATTAGGATGGTTCAGCACTGGAGCTATAGTGCTTAGCATAGCTGCTTTACATGCAACTGACCCTGATCCAGTTCTTGGCCAAGACACACTGAATTTCCTTCTTCATTAGGCTTTTAGCTATTCTGGACATGGACTGTCTTTCTGTGTCTTGTAATGCACCGAGCACATCGTTGGTGCTTAACAAATAATAAATGATAATGGGTGAAATCAAGGACAATTATAATAATTGACAACGGGAAAAATTCCAGTGACTGACTCAATAGGGACAGGATTTCACCCAATATTTCTTAGAGATAGGTCTAAACCAGAAACTCCAGATCTGGGCCAAAATTTAATGTCTCCGGAATGATCAGAATTGATACCCCAAATTCAAATACTTATGAAATAGGCGGTTTGAAATCTGGATCCCAACCCAAACATTCCCAAAATTGAGATGCTTGGATTCTGCCCATCATAGAGAGATTCAAACTCAAACTTGGATCTGAACCTAGATTTTAAACCTGGATCAAGTTTTTGATCCAGGTCCATTTCCAGTATTTATATCCATCTTTTTAAAATCTTAAAATACAGTCAGACATTTGCTATGTCTATTTTTTTAGGTGTGAGTGGGTCCAGTTTAGGAAGCTATATTTTGTGGGTATAGGAATATTAGAGTTAAGGGGGGAGCTGCTACTAATTAAGAGCACAAAAGCACTGGTTAGGGATATTTGTTCACCCAAGAAAAATGAGGATATACTAGCTGGACATTGGTGTGGTTTTTCTATAAGTGCACTGCAGTTCACGGCTGAAGTCCACAGATCTTCAGCTTATGGTGATTTGGAAAATTAGGGTCTCACATGTGGGGGACAGTCTAAAATGCAACCATGAATTTTTCCCACAGCTATTACTGATGTTGAGGCCCTCTCCGGTTCTGTTTTTGCACCACCTCCATACAATGTAGTCAGAGTTCTTTGTTTCTAGAATCCTTCTGAGTTGCCATGGAAATTATCACCATGTCCCTAAGTATAGGATTATGATTTCATGACAAACAGGAAATGGAGGGAGCGTGCTTCGGCTTAAACAGATATTTTCAGTCACCTGGGATAAAGAAAACAAAGTTCCAAATAGTATTTTGGCACCCTTAAAGGCCCACAGTTAAGGATTTTACATTATAGCCTCGGTCCATTCTCTAAAGAAAGAAAGACATGCCCAGCTAGCAATCTCAATAAAAGCAAGTTTCTTGCAGGACTCAGAACAGAGCAGCTTAAAGCAGTGCTGTCATGAAATTCAGCTGAGTGGCCAACCTACCTCAAACTCGACCTGCAGTATTTCATCATTAGTGTCATACACTGAAGTCTGGATAAAGAAGGCTAAGAGTATATTAATATTACTGATCAGTTAGACCCCAATACTGCAAATTACTCCACATGTGAGGATCCCAGTGTTCATGTGGAGTTCCACTCAGTGGCGTAGCCAGCTTCTAAGAGGAGGGGGAGCAAACATAAAAAAGGCACCCTCCCTTGGCTCCTCCTCTGGCCACGCCCTGCTTGACTCCTCCTCCGGCCGCACCGCCCCTCCCCCCCATGGCTCCTCTGGCCCTGCCATGCCACCCCCGTGGCCCCCCACCCTCACTTCTCCGGCCGCGGCTGCCATGCTGTGCCCCCCACTCCTCCGGCCATGCCCGCCACCCCTCCATGCAGTGATGAGCTACCAAAATATTAACAACCAGTTCCCTCCTCCTCGCCCCACGAGGGGGTCATGCCCCCTCACCCCCCAGGACTCCTGCCCCATCCAACCCCCCACGTTCCTTGACACCCCACCCCCTGGGACCCCTGCCCCATCCACCCCCCTTCCCTGTCCCCTAACTGCCCCTTGCCGCCCCATCCAACCCCTCCTCTCATTCCTGATGGCCCCCCAGGACCCCTGCCCCATCCAATCACCCCTTCTCTCTGTCCCGACTGCCCCTGGAACCCCTGCCCCTGACTGCCCCCCACCACCCAATCCAACACCCCTACTTCTTCCTGACTGCCCCCCCAGGACCCTTGCCCCCATTCAATAACCCTGTTCCCTGCCTTCTGACCACCCTAAATCCCGACCCTAATCCACCCCCCCATCCTCTATCCAACACCCCCTCCTTGCTCCCCTTACTGCACTACCTGGAGATGGGGGCCACGAGCTGGGGGCCGCGGGTGCCGGGCCGAAGTCGGGGGCCGGGCCAGAGCTGCTGGCCGGCCCGGATTAGGGGGCCGGGAGCCGGGCCAGAGTCAGGGGCTGGCCCGGAGCCACTGGCCGGCCTGGAGCTGGGGGCCGGAGCCACTGGCCAGCCCGAAGTCGGGGCTGCTGGCGCCGGGCCGAAGTTGGGGGCCGGGGGCCAGAGCTGCTGGCCGGCCCAGAGTCGGGGGCCGGAGTCGGGGGCCAGCCCGGAGCCGCTGGCCAGGGGCCGGCCTGAAGTTGGGGCCGCTGGCGCCGGGCCGAAGTCGGGGGCCGGGCCGGAGCCGCTGGCTGGCCCAGAGTCGGGGGCCGGGCTGGAGCTGCGGGCCAGGAGCCAGCCCCAAGTCGGGGGCCGGGCCGGAGCCGTGGCCCGGGCCGGAGTCGGGGCCGGGGGTTGGCCCGGAGCTGCTGGCCGGGCCGGAGCTGGGGGCCGGCCTGAAATCGGGGGCCGGGCCGGAGTCGCTGACCAGGCCCAAGTCGGGGGCCAGGCCGAAATCGGGGACCGGGGGAGCCACTGGCCGGCTCGGAGTCGGGGCTGGGAGCTGGCCCGGAGCTGCGCCGCCCGGCCAGCAGGAGTCCCTCCTCGCGCCCCCCCCCGCCCCCCCGTTTACCTGCAGGAAGCTGATGCTTCCTTCTCAGCCCTCCCAGGCTTCCCGCGTGAACAGCTGATTCGTGGGAAGCCGGGAGGGGGAGCCTTCAGGGGAGGAGGCAGAGGCGGAGCCAGAGCCCGGTGAGCTGGGGCTGGGGGCATGGCAGGGAGCTGCTGGAACTTTTGTTCAATTTAAAAGCCCTTTTAGAACCGGGACAACCGGTTCTAAAAGGGCTTCTAAATTTAATAACCGGTTCCAGCTCACCACTGCCTCCATGGCTGCCGGCTGCTCTGCGGGCCGCCAGCCTGCGCCCCCCCGCTCCTCCGGCCGCTTTTGGAAAGGCGGGGGAAGCGGCTGCTTCCCCTGCACCCCGCTAGCTACGCTACTGGTTCCACTGAAGTCCATGGGGGATTGGCCGTGCATTGTAACTTGTAGAAGAAATCACTGCCAGTTGTGCTGGCCAATTATGCTGACCATTTCTCATTGTTTCCTTGTACTCTCCCATCTGTTGTCTCTTGTCTTATACTTGCATTGTAAGCATCTTGGGCCAGGAACTGTTGTTGGTTTTTTTGCATCATGTTTGTACAGCACCTAGCACAATGGGGTCCTGGTCCATGACTGGGAATCGTAGGCTCTATGGTAATACAAATAATAATAATGGGATTATGGCCTTAAAGAGGACTATTAGTGCAGCAATGAAAATAGACAAACAGGAGGGGGAACTCTCACCACTAAAGCAGAGCAACATTTTTCAGACAGAACTTTTTTCAGTGAAAAATCAGATTCAGGTTGACCAAAACGTTTCATGCTGAATTCACCAAACTGGTTTGGTCTGCACCTTCCCACGCCCCCCCCAAAAATTCCAAAAGTCAAAGTTTGATTTTTTTAAATTTAGAAATGTCTTTTCATTTCCAATTTTAGTTCAGCTTTATTTTCAAATGGCATAAAACCCCTCAGAAATGAAACAAAACGTTTCATTTTTGGTCAAATGAAATGCTTCATTCACCAAAAAAATGTGAAAGCCTTTTGTTTTAAGTTTGACTTGAAATTTAGTATTATTTATTTATTCATTATTTTTTGGTTCAGCCAATGCACTGAAAAAATCAATTATTTGCAAAGCTCTGCTTACCACACCAGCCAAGGAGCTGAGATAGCACAGTTTATCTAAGCAAGGGAGAGCTTTTATCAGAGGATGGAGAGCTGCCCCTCTCCTACTTTAACTCCTGCATTTGTGTGCCAGGCATTTGACAGGTGAAGAAAAAGACAAGGCTCCTGCTACAAGGAGCTTGCAATGCACAGGCCAGTTTATCCCCTAGTAATGGACTAAATTCAAAAGCCTCAGTTCTGGGCCACATTCCGGTCGCTATACACTGCTCCAGCAGCACCAAGAGACTGGAACCTAGGCAAGTCTTCCCACAGGGGAATCTCCTTAACATGGGCAGGTTCCCCTACCCACATAGGAGAACACATTTCTGGGCAGCCTTCAGCATAGGTACTTGTCCAGGGGCATGAGGAGGCGCCAGAGCACAATGTGCATTGGATGGAGCAATCCACTGGGCTTGGAGTGGCCTGTAGGTGGCCGTTTAAGGCTACCATAACTTAAAACATTCCATTGGGTCCTCTAACTTGTGCCAGTGGTCCAGCAGAGCCCAGAATTCAGAGAACATACAGATGTCTTAGAGTCACCTATGCCCACCAGGGCTGCTCTTCTGAGACATAGCTCAGCACTGGTAGTAAAAAGTTCAGACATATTTAATTCACAAAAGCACTGTAGATGTCGCATGCCTATCTGAGATGTCTAGAATGAAAAATTATGTTGAAATGAACATTACTGCAAAATTTCTGGTATTTCCCAGTTGAGTCACAAATAATAAACAAACAAACATAGTGGAACAGATCCTGCATTCTCCATGAGTGGAACTCCCATGAGAGCGTAGACAGAACTGACATTTCTGTTATTTTAAAAAACAACTAGGAAATCTAAAACTTAGAAAAAGAATACAAGAACCCTTCTTTGTACATCAGGAAGGTGTAGTTGTTTTCTTTTTTTATGGAAACCACAGTCATAGAATATCAGGGTTGGCAGAGATCTCAGGAGATCATCTAGTCCAACCCCCTGCTCAAAGCAGGACCAATCCCCAGACAGATTTTTGCCCCTAAATGGCCCCCTCAAGGATTAAACTCACAACCCTGGGTTTAGCAGGCCACTGCTCAAACCACTGAGCTATCCTTCCCCACTGCCTATAAGCTGGAACAGTACAACAGCTGCTGATATTGAACTGAATTCACTATTTATTCAAAGTATTCATTAGTAGCAACTATCAAGCTGTGACACTAGAGAAAAGACCTCTGTAAAATTTCATGAAAAATTTTTCAATTTTTTTTAATTAAATGGTGAAATTCAAAAACATGAAGATTTCAATGTCATATATCACAATTTGAGTTCCAAACTTTGAATCTCTGAGTACTTTTTACTTAGTAATGGCCTTGTTTTTAAAATGCAAAAAAAAAAAAAAAAAAACCCAAACAAAAATCCCTCCACATTCTGACTGGTTTTGCCTTCCATCATGATTTCATCCCCTCTGGTAGTAATAACAGCCACTTAACTGTAGAGGGCAGAGCCTGACAACATTTGGGAATGTAGCATCAAAATCACTAGCTGGCATTTGATTTAATTATGGTGTTAAAACTGGGAAAGGAAGGTCCAGGGTATATTTCAAGAGCATAATCACATCCCTCTAATGAACTAATATTTTTTCCCTTGATGCCAAATACTTTAGATCAGTGTTTCCCAAACTGTGTGGGCCCCCTTCCCAGGGAGACATGAAGGACAAGTTGGGGTGACTAGTCTCTCTTTTAAAACAAGACTTTTTGTATGACATTCCCTTATACAGATAATTTTCTACATGGAACACATGGAAAGAACTAGGATAACAAGGAAAAATAAGTCCTGAGGGTTTGAGTAGACTTCAAGTAGATGGTGTCTCTTTAGATCATTTCCTCAGGCCACAGAGCAAAGCAGTGGCAGAACTGGGGTTATTAGAATTTTGAAGTGACAGGCACTCATCCCTAAACTCAATCACTTAAACTACACTGCCATTCCAGCGTAAGTGCGCTTGTGTGCACACGTGTGGATAGTGTGTGTATGAATGTGTATAAGTGATGGGAACAAGTCCAAAGCTATTAGATCATAAATAATAAACTCACTCAAACAGCACTTGTATAAACTGGTTCCGAAGAAAACCCAGAGCCCTAATCCGCTTCTCAGAAACATACAAGTGTTTTCCATCTGCCCCCCCCCCTGTAAAATTATAAACAATACAGCTATTGCCCTCTCTGCCCGCAATGCCATTCATAAATCTGTATTTATGAGTCCCACATGAAGGAAGAGGAGGCATGTTTTAAACTTCACTCCACTGTAAGGAAGAATCTCAATACCAGAGAGTGAGACTGGCCTGCACCAGCTCTCCCATTTCAAAGAATCTTCTGGACTCCCTGTCGGACAGTTACCACAGCCATGCCAACTAGATTGTGCTGGTTTCAAAAGAAAGAGGAAATCTCCATGAACACAACCCCACACACAAATATGACTCAAGAAATGTAGAGAGGAAAAAGAACACTCGTTCCCTCTCATTCCACCCCACACCTAGGCTTGATAATGGGTGCCAGCTCACAAGAAGCTGCAGCTTTGGGCTTGGGGGGTCTTTGAAGATTCAGATGGCTGCTTACAGGCCTGCACAGAAGGACCAGGGAAAGACAAACAAGCCTCAAAGGCACACACATACCTCTCTCTACCCAGATCTGACATCATCCCTTGGCCGCATCAAAAGACAGCAGGCCTGTTTGATATTCACTTTTGCTCCTTGAATTTGGGAACGTGTAAACAGAACACTGGGCCAGCAGTCTTGAGCTGAATGAATGAGCTACAGAGGGAAGTGGGGGTGGCTCAATCACAGCTGGCCCTGGCTGTTCTCAAAGGGGAAGCCTATCTAGTGTTGACCTCTGGAGATCAAACAACAGATACAGCCCCTTTGAGACTCTATGCCTATATACATCTGGTACCTTCCTGGCCTGGCACAAAGATCCTGTATGGAATTTCATTTCAGAGTCTTCTTCATTATGGTATTGCCATGATTTTCTTGTGAGTGTCACAATATTTGGTGTTTTTCTTAATAGCCCGGGTCCTGGAGACCTGCATCTCTATGAGAATTCCAGCCTTCATTTAAAAAGAGTAAGTTTTAGCCGTCATGGAGAAAAAGCTTGAAATATGACTCCTAATGGCTCAAAAATCAGAAAGCAAATAAAAAGAACCCAATGTTTATTATTTTTAAGCCAATCATGATTTTTGGGGGCCTGACTCAATGGGTTTTGAATGCTTGCAGTTAGCAACCTTGTCATTATTTACACTGCAAGTTCTTAAAAAGACATGCTTTCAAAAACTCAAATGCTCCAAGCCATAAGCCAATCACTGCCTGATTGAAGATAGGGAAAAACTTCTTCTTAAAATAGGTTATTTTATAATTGTCCATTATGGGGGGTTTTGGACCTTACCGAAAGCACTTTGCATGGACCACTGTTTGAGACAAGAAACCAGACTAGAATCTTAGGGTTACCATACGTCCTCTTTTTCCCAGACATGTCCGGCTTTTCGGCACTCAAACCCCCGTCCGGGGGGAATTGCCAAAAAGCCGAACATGTTGGGGAAAATGGCGGCTCTGCTCCTCCCCTGACTCTTCGGCTCTGTTTAAGAGCCGAGCTGCCCGAGCGCTATGGGCTTCAGGCAGCCCCCTT
>NW_020664482.1:20535309-20647848 GCF_002925995.2 Terrapene triunguis
AGAATGCTGCATACTGTTTTTGTTGCAAACTCTTCCAGTCTAATGTTCCAGCCACATTGGGTTCTACAGGAACAAAGGACTGGAAAAATCTGGCTAGAAATCTGGCATGCCATGAGAAGGCAGCAAATCACCAGAGAGCATTCCATAGGTGGAAAGAGCTTGAGATGAGACTAAGGTTAAAGGCCATTATAGATGATCAGCATCAAGAGAAGATTGCATCAGAGTCTCTTTACTGGCAAAATGTTCTGAAAAGGCTCATTGCCATTGTGAGAATGCTTGCTACCCAAAACTTAGCACTGCGTGGCACTTCAGATCAGCTGTATACGCCAAATAATGGAAACTTCCTTAAAATTGTGGAGCTGATGGCTGAGTTTGATGCTGTACTCCAGGAGCATCTAAGAAGAGTCACCACCCAAGAAATGTACACACACCACTACCTTGGAAAAACAATTCAAAATGAGACCATACAGTTACTGGCAACAAAAGTCAAACAGAAGATTGTGGCAGATCTGAAGTCAGCAAGATATTACTCTGTTATTCTGGACTGCACACCTGACATCAGCCATACAGAATAAATGACTTTAATGGTGCATTTTATAACAACAACAGAACCTAGTGAAAATGTCCCTGCAATGGTGACTGTCAGAGAGCATTTTCTAGAATTTATTGACATTGATGATACTACAGGAGCTGGTATGACAAATGTGCTTCTTAAAAAGCTGGAAGATACGGGAATTGTGATAGCTGACATGAGGGGTCAGGGCTACGATAATGGTGCCAACATGAGAGGAAAGAACAGAGGAGTGCAGACACGGATCCAAGAGTTAAACCCTCAAGCTTTTTTTGTCCCATGCAGTTCACATTCATTGAACTCGGTGGTCAGTGATGCAGCATCAGCTTCTAGTGAGCCTGCTGAATTTTTTAATGTAATTCAAAGCATCTATGTATTTTTCTCTGCATCAACTCATCAATGGCAAATTTTGAAGCAACATCTGGGAACATCCTCTCTGACACTGAAACCACTGAGTGCCACACAGTGGGAAAATCAAGTGGAGGCGATAATGCCTATCAAACACCAAATTGGGAAGATAGATGATGCCATAGTTGCCATTATGGAGGATAATTCTACGACAGGAACTGTTCATGGGAGAACAGTGGCAGAGGGAAATGGAATCACCAGAAACATACATAACTTCAAATTTCTGTGTGGCTTAGTGTTGTGGCATGACATACTGTTTGAAATAAATGTTGTAAGCAAGAGACTTCAAGGTGTTGACCTTGATATATCTGGAGCAATGGAACAACTGGACAAAGCAAAGTCATACCTACAGTCTTACCGGTCAGATGAGGGATTTCAAAACGTTCTGAAGAGTGCACAGAAGTTGGCAGAGGAACTTCACACTGAAGCTATTTTCCCACCCATTCAAGAATACAAAAGTCACCGAAGAAGAAGACATTTTGATTACGAGGCATGGGATAATCCCATAAGAGACCCTAAATTACAATTCAAAGTTGAATTCTTTAACCAGGTGCTAGATTGTGCAATACAGTCAGTTGAAGAACGTTTCATGCAGCTCAAGGAACACGGCAGTATATTTGAGATGTTGTATGATATTCCAAAACTCCTCACTATACCTGAAGAAGACCTACACCAGCAATACAGGGCACTAGAGACAGTGTTGACACACGATGACATACGCGATATTGATGCAAGTGATTTAGGTGATGAACTGAAAGCCCTTACAAGATACATTTCAGCAGGATCAACTCCAAAGGCTGTTCTGGAATATATGTGAACAAATAAGATGACCACCCTCTTTCCAAATGCTTTTGTTGCTCTGCGCATACTTCTAACACTTCCTGTAACAGTTGCCAGTGGAGAACGCAGCTTCTCCAAGCTGAAGTTAATAAAAACACATCTACACTCCACAATGACACAGAAGAGGCCGGTCGGCCTTGCAACCATCTCAGTAGAGCATGAGCTGGCCCAGACTGTGGACCTTCAGGAAGCAGTTCAAATCTTTGCAACCAAGAAGGCATGGAAAGCACCACTTTGATTATTCAAACAGATAAAAATGCCAGTGTTTACTATGGAGACAAGAAAAGTTACATTTGCTGTTCAGGCGTTTGAAAGTTAAGTGTTACTTAAAATTTTTGAACAAGGCATTTTAAGTTGTTAGTTCTCCTTTATTGGGGTAGGTAGCAGAGCAGTACCATGAAAGGAGTAGAACAGGAAGAAGGCAGAATTGAGACCTTTCAAAGTTTTGGCCCAAGCGAGGAGGCATGGGGGCGTCATTTGAGCTCCCCCCCTCAGGTGCCAAAATGTTGTGGGCTGGCCTTGAATGTGCTCATCAGCTGTATGCAACTTTCCTGCACAATGAGGAATGTCGTTAGACCAGCTATCAGAATGTGTCCTGTGGGCTGTGAGTCTAAAAGGAAAGTGTCTTCAACCACTTGAGAAGAGTATGTGTTGTGTGTATCTGTGCATGCACATGCCTGTAAGAGAGTGACAAGAGGGTGCACACATCCATAAAGCTGCACCTAGAAGGGAGTTATGGCCTTTTTGAGAGACTCTTCTTATAATTTTTAAATTAATATATATCAGTGTAATAATACCAAGTAAATCCCATGTAACAAACTTCCCAGTTTGGCTGTCCCTGACAGATGGACAAACAGAGCTGACTGTAGCTTTTTTAAAAGAATCATTAAGTTGAAAGCTGCAGATCTAAGAAGCATTTAGCAGTTAGGTAAGGAGGATAACAGCACTGGAAATAAGGGCGAAAATCTGCTCCCAGTAACAACAGAATAACTGGAGTATATCAGTTAGAGATCAGAATTTGACCCTAAATGACTAATGGACAGCATCTCCAGAACATGGGGCTGTTAACCAAATCTCCTCCAAGGAGAATCAACAGCATGAATGTCATAATTCTTATGAATGCAGATGAAGGTTCCATCTTTCATCCACTGGCATAGGTGAGTATATGCCATGACCCAGGAAGTGGTTTTAATTTTGAGGGGCAACAGGTTCTGGGGTTTTTTTTTAATTAATTAATGCCCCGCTATATGTCTGTCTGCTTGCACCCGCTGTCTTAATAATCATATTAGTGCAAAATCAACTGGTATTTTGCTGAATACAGACTTAGAGATTTGTCCCATTGTATGCACTAGTGCATCTAATTTGAGAGAGGGGGACATTGTCAATAGGAATGGTAGGTGCTCAGTACCTCTGGTTCATATATGATTACCAAAATTGTCTGCTAAGTTCCAGTTGCAAAATCTTAATAATTAGAGCAGAAAAAATTATTCACAATTAGTAGGATGGAAAATATAGCTTCTTTTTTCTGCTTGCAGAATATCCATAACTCACTGTTAGAACTTATTTAACAAAATTTCTTCATATTTCATAAATATATGAAATTTAAGCATTGTTACTTCTTTATGATGGGTCAAATAAGTCACACAGCATTGCCTCTCTGCTCCGTGATTGGGATGAATATCCAATCACTTGTTTTGAAAACTAGTAAGTAGAAATATAAAGTTTGGTTTCTGCAATATTTGTGTCAGTAAAACTTGATGACTTGAATGTTTATGAAAAGTGAACACAAAAAATGCTAAAGAAATTGTGATGGATTAGGATGTGACCAGGTCAAACTGTGAACTCCATTTTGTATTGTAACCTCCATTTTGGGTTTGGACATCCTTTTTGTGTTGGTGTTGAACACATGCCGCCAAGGCAGTTTGCTGTAATACATTCCAGACAGGTGCTTGGCCCAGGAAAGGTGCTTGACACCTAGCTGAATTATTATGACTGAAAAGCCATCACAGAGCAATGAGAACATCAACTTTGATTGTCTCAACAGCTGGCCCAATCCCATGGAGCAATCAACTTGCTACACAGAAACCTGACTGGGGGAAGAGCCTGGAATTTTTCAGCCTGGGCTCATGACAAAAAAAGTGAAAGAGACTATTTAACGAGGGATCTGGTGCTTCTCTCTGATGGGGGGACCTCCACTGCCATATGGAAGAACTGTCAGGGGGGACTCTGCCTAGCCTGAAGCCCTGACAAGACCTCGGATTCATAGAAGGAGAGGCAAGGTATAGGGGTGGTTGCTATTTCACAAAGATTTGTAACTCTCTAGTGATTTTTAAGAGTAAAGTTTCCGTGGTTAAGAAATTAATTTGCTACGCCTGTATTCCTTGCCATCCTTCCATTAGATTCCTTCAGGGGTTAAACGAAGAAACCAAAGCTGATCACAGCCAAAGTAGAAATTTGAGGGAGCATATGAAAGCAACTAGAGTGGGTTGGGGAGGTCTGAGAGGCACAAGTTCAGGAGTCTGGGAGCAGCAGGACTGTGGAGTCCCATATCCCAAGGAAGGAGTCGGAGCCTGGGAGTGTGCCTTGCAGAACCAGAGCTTGGAACGGTGACCTGTCTCCAGGGGCGGCTCTATGTATTTTGCCGCCCCAAGCACGGCAGGCAGGCGGCTTTCGGTGGCGTGCCTGCGGGAGGTCCGCCGGTAACGCGGATTCGGCGGCATGCCTGTGGGAGGTCCGCCAGTCCCACGGCTTCAGTGTACCCGCCGCCGAAACCGCGGGACCGGCGGACCTCCCGCAGGGACGCTGCCGAAGACTCCCTGACTGCCGCTCCCACAGCGAACGGCAGGCCGCCCCCCGCGGTTTGCCGCCCCAGGCACGCACTTGGTGCGCTGGTGCTTGGAGCCACCCCTGCCTGTCTCTTCCTAGACCCCGTTGGCTTAGAAGCACATGGAATTCAGTGGTGAGTCCACTGACAACAGACTGGTAATGGTCTAAAGAGAAACTGGGCCAAGTTGTGACAGAATTTATTTAAAAACTTGAGTAAATAGTCATATAAATTGCTTTGCATTATTTTCCCAGCTCTAATAAATAATAATAATGAGCTTTACACTTCTATCATGTACCCCATCCAAGAATCTCCAAGTGCTTTGCAAATACTAACATCATAGTGGTCCATGCAAGTAGGAGAGTATCATCATCCCCATTTTACAGAATCTGGGACACAAATAGCTTTGCCCAAGATCATGCAACACATCTGTGTCAGAGCAGAGAATGGAACCCTAATTTTCTGTCACTCCTGTGTGTTAGCCACAACACTATTCTTTCCCTGTATCGCTAGGGAAATTGTAAGAGGCATAAAGACAAGTTCCATCTCTCTTGGGAGAGTTTGCAGGTCTTTTAACTGGAAGTTAGCAAAATTAAACTTTTGACTTGGAAATGGAACAAATTTGACTTGGAGTCAGTGAGAGGCAAGTAACACTGAACTACACAATGGCATTTTCAGAGCATCAGTTGTCAGGGCACAAGTGGACTTTCAATGGCTACACCCCTTATTCCTTTGCTGTCTCTCAAGAGATGTTACAGAATGAATTTTTATTAGATTATCTTGTTGATATATAATCCTACTTACTGGATATCCTGCTGCAGCACATATTAATTACCAGCTATATCTCAGTTTTCCTCATGACTTTTCCTTTTTATGTTGCAGGCTGAAGAAATGTGTCACTTATCAGAAATGTGTCACTTCACCTATATACTGTTTTGAAGAATAATTGGCTGGGTGTAACCAACCTAGTGTGGGATTGGCTCCATGGTAAATTTTTCCCTGATGAGCCTTGCAGCCAGCTCTCATGCATCTTTTCAAATCTTCCCAATTTGTGCTGCTATTATTATCATTAATTATTATTTATGGCCCTGCCACAAGTGTGCTAGCAACTTTTAGTAGTTACAAACCACAGCAGAAATGGCCAAAATCCAAAGTGGGTACTTCCATTCTGTCTAATGTCCCCAGACAGTAGGATGCTTCTTCACTTGCTGTCCTAATGTGTTGTGGAGTGTTGCTGTATGTTAGTTATCTCCCACCTAGAGATGGCTGTATTTCACTTGACAGTGGAGAAATTCCTATGAATACATTTTCTATGTTTTTAAAGTACTTTGGGACAGGGGTGCACTGAGGGGGAAGGGCCATACACTACCTCCCCACCTTTGGCCAGCTCTGAGCAGAGACCCAGTAGATGCCACCTCTTCCCAGCCATGCCTGAGACAGTAGTGGCCCCTGGGCTGGGGACACACCACCGATACAGGAGGTAATGGGTTGGGTTGCCCAGTGACGAAGACAGTGCTGCAGTCTGGGAAGGGAGGTCTGGCACTTCCCTGAGCCTGCTGCCCCGGCAGGACAGCAGTGGAAGGGGGCTGCACCCTGGATTCTGGGACTTGCTACAGGGAGTGGGAGTGCTTGGGGCCTGCAGGGCTGCATGGTACCTCCCCCTGCACTTTCCATGCATTGCCATGGTACCAGAGGCCTGGGCTTGGCACATCTCAGAGCTTCCTTCCCTGGCTGCAACCCCACAAACCTGTCTGCAGCTGGATCTGCCCTCTGCAAGCTGTGCGCCAAGCTAAGCCATGCCCATGTGGCACCCTGTGCTTTACTATCTTCTCCATCCTGGGACAGGTGCCCTTCTGGGGAGGAGTCCTCTCTCTGGGCCTCCTCCTTAGGAAAATGGTGATTGCACCCTGATTTGGGATCTGTTGGGATGAAAGGCCCATTATCTCCTCCACAAATCAGTTGATGAGGAATTGGTGGGTGTAACCTACCCGTTCAAGAAGACATAGAAACCCTTTGTGGTTTCTAGGATTTTCATTTTTGTACCTTGATTATTTCTTACATAGCTATCAAAATACAATCATCCCTTAATGATAGCTAACTTTTCTTCATAAGATTTGACACAGTAATTTCTTGGATTCATCTTTGCACAATGCAATTTATGATAGGAGAATGCCACATCTGTATAGCTGGAGGACTCTTGACTACAGTCAGAAAGAACTGTTATTTTGAAAGACGCTGTTCTTCTAAAGTGGTATTCACCAAGTCTCTGGTTTAGTTTCCTGATTGCAAATGTCTTTTTAGCAAACAAAAAGTGCCATTGTGTGTGGCCAAACAGAAAAGAGACACCCCTTTGTTCTGTAAATAATCTGTCTGAAATTCAAATTACCCAAGCAGTACATCCTGTGGCACTGGAAAGGAGCTGGTGTTTATGGTCACTCAGAGAGCATCCACTAACATTCAGAGAGGTCAAAGTGAATGGCAGCTGCAAATCCACAAACTGAAGTCAAGGGGATATGCTAGATTTACACGGATGTAGCTGAAAGTAGAATTTGGCCCATCGCTACCCTGAAATCATGTGCAAGACCTGAACACAAATCCAGAAATATCACTCCATGCTTTAGACTCCAAGGCCTTGATATACTCATTGCCCAGGCTGCCAAACGTCAGTGGCGATAAGTTTGCCTGCAGTGGGGGATACAGCGGTGCAAATTGGATATAGTGGTGCCTGCAACTCCTGCTCCATAAGAGAAAGTGAAGCCAGCTGGTACAGTCTCAAACTGGACAGAGGACACTTGTGATTTTTAGGGCCTCAGGTTGAGGAAAAGCCTCTTGTTGGGGAGAGTTGCAGGAAATCACCTAATGAGTAACTTTCCCTTCTGTGCCAGCTGTAGAGAAGCAGATAGAGCAGCCTATGATTTGCAGAGTCTACGAAAAGAGCAGGAACCAAACTAGCCTTTTGTTTGCTTACACTGAAGGCCAGTCCTAGCAGCTGGTTTCACAAAGAAATTTCAGCCCAAGCAGCAAAATATTCACTGGTTCAGGGACTCTGGGGTCTAATACACTCACAATGCTCATTTTTAAAAAAAAGGTTAACAGAATTAGTTTTGTATGATTTAGAACAGATAAGGCTAGGGGTCAAATTCTTTCTGCATTTACCTCCTATATATCTTGTTATAAGTCTTTGTGTCATTCTGTCAATTATACAGAATGCACCCACCAAATATTTGGAGGAATTTCCAATTATGAAAGCTATGTATGCATTTCCCCATCCATCCTTTGGAGGAATGAGGAAACGAGCACAAAGCAGGTGGAACTGGCATATAAGAGCAACATGTATCTGCCTCTTGAGAAAAATAACTAAATTTGAAGAGGCTTATAAACTGGTCAGCTTTCGGTTACCCATCTAGAGTCTGATTTTCGGAAGTACTAAACACCCTCAGTACCAGCAGAAGTTAATGGGAACTGCGATGCTCATCGTCTGACAGAAGCAGGCCCTTAGCCATTGACCCACTCACACCATAATATGATCACTTCCATAACCCAGACACACATAATTAATTAATAATCATCAATATTTGATATAACAGTAGCACTTCACTGGGGCACCATTACACAGATTACATCCTGAATTTGGTTCAAATATAGTTAATGCCAGCTAATAGATATGGAAATGGGAGAAAGGCAATGGACGCTATTTTCCGAATGCTTTAGGCGACACTGTGCTAAATACCTCTTTACTTTACGGAAAGTTAAAGGTGCTCAGCACTGCACAGGATCAAGTCCTAAATATGTAACAATAGCAGCATTATAGGCCAAATACAGGGGCCATTGAAATCACTGTCCAAACTCTCATATACTTCATCAATATTCATTAAAAAGCAGTTGCTACATTTGAAGAGTAAGCATCACTTAAAAATTACAAAAGAGCCATCAAAATTATTCACTGGAGTAAGCTAAGGAAGGATCTAGTGCAAGCTATTCATTTTATGCGCCTCAGTTTTTATAATTAAGTGTATGAGGGCTTACAGCAAATATTATAGTTTCCTCCTCCACTGAGAAAAGCCAGATGGATTCCTTTGCTGAGAGAAGCCAGATGTCCTTTATCTACCAACACATACTTTTCTATAAACAGAGAATCAATCCGTTTACTTCTAATGAAAACACTTTAAAGACCTATCAGCCCAAATACTCCAGCACTAATAACTAATGTAATATAATATTAACAATAAAAAGCATAATAGAAGTTGGAGATGGAAAAGGTATTGTAGTCAACTCTGGCCAATGCAAGATGATTTTCTATGTTAACCTTTCTAGTGTTTTGTCCACTCTACTTTTTAGCGTCTCAAGCAATAGGCTTCCACTACTTCCCTTCCCCAGAAGTGACTGGATTTCATAGAAGCTGTATGTATTGTACATAGAGCTAATTTGTAGCAAATCTGTAATAAAACAGTGCTAAATGAACAAGGTTGCAGCACTAGCTGAAAGAATAAATCTGACCAACATATGCGTGACTCTGGATTAATCAAATCAGCGATGTCTACATTCACATGGGCTTTTATCAGTATTTTTTCCCCCACTTTCTAGTAAAGGAAGATTCCCAAGACACCTAATTGTAATTTCCTGGGACAACCCCCACTCCTCACTTGTCAGAATTATTTTTATTTGAAGCTTGTTTACGTTCTTGCAGTGTGGGATTGGATGGAAGTTTGGGTTTCCTTGTGATGAAATATCTAAGTTGTTGTACATTCCCACAAAATGAAGATAGGAAAACTCGAGGTTAATTAAACTAATCATTAAACCTTTGGGAGATCTGACTTTGCTTCTCCCTTCAATTTGGCTATTTTCCCCACTCCTCCCAATATACTTTATCTATTTTATTCTTCCATTTTGAATTTCACTACATTGTTTTTTAAATCTCCCTATGAAATATTGTATCCATGTGAAGGATTATTACAAACATTCCATTGCCGTGCAAATTATTTGGTTCCTTATAAATATATCTGATCCTCTTTATACTATGCAGTTCCATATCCAATCCTGGTGTAATCAGGTGTTCATTGCACCTGGTTACATGAGGGTTGAATTTGGTCTGTAATCTTTTTGTTTGTAGCATCACAGTTGTCAGCATGGAAATTATGATGATGTCACAAATGGAGGATTATGACTACAGATGGGGAGCCAGCAACCAGAGCAGATTTGTTCTTTAAAGTTTTCTATAAGAATTCTGATTTTTAAAATAGTCGATGGCATGAGAGAATGGAGACCAACAAGTAGTTGCAAGAGAGGCCAATGAGGAAGATGAGCAGGTTCTGTTTGATCATGATTTACATAGGGACAGAGTTGCTGAATTAAGAGGGATTGCCTTCACTGCAGAGTTAAGTTATAACTTGAGTGTTGTTCCTAACTTGAGTCCCATCCAAACATAAAAACCCACAAGTCAAATGGGGTGGTGCTTCTAACCGTAGGCACCGACTTCCTCTCTACCCTGGGGGGTGCTCAATCCCCACTCCGCCCCAGGCCACGCCCCCACTCTACCCCTTCTCCCAAAACCCCACCCACTCCGCCTCTTCCCACCCTTGCTCTGCCCATACCACCATTCCCCCTTCCCCCAAGGCCACACCCTGCCCCACCTCTTCCCGCCCCCACCCCGCCTCTTTCTGCCCCCTCCCCAGAGCATGCCACGTCCCTGCTCCTCCTCCTCCCTCCCAGCGCCTCCTGCAGGCTGCAGAACAGCCGATCTGCGGCGGGTGGGAGGCAGGGGGAGAAGTTGATCAGCAGGGCTGCTGGCGGGGGAGAGGCATTGGGTGTGGGGGGGAGCTGGCTGCCTATGGATTCTAAGCACCTGCTAATTATTTTCCGTGGATGCTCCAGCCCTGGAGCACTCACGGAATCTGCACCTATGCTTCTAATTCAAGTTGGCTGGTCCATCATTGGTTGTAGGCTACCGCTCCAGTTACCATAACTCATCAGCCACTAATACAATCACTCTGTGCAGTAATCCAATTACTCTGTGCAGCTTGAGTGTTATTTTGCAGAGTGGCTGCTCTTGAGAGGAATGAACTCAAATGTAGATAACAGGTTAACTCAGTAATGAAGACATAGCCACAGTGGGACTGGTATCCCACAGTGAACAACTGAGCCCATTCGTGATCATGACTCAGCAGGACACTCTTATTCCAAAATCAAACCAAACAAAATTCCAGCATACATATAATTAACTCTCACCGCATCTCAGTATCTAGGGTCAGATTGTCCGCTATACGGAAAACGTATCCTCATAGCAGATAAAAATTTCTACGGAGTTCCCACTAATGGAAGTGCCCAATGGCTTAATTCCAAAGAGCTGGTCCCTCATGGAACTTCACAGGGGTTTGTCCTCATAAACCCCTAAATCCACCCTCATACAACTGCAGATATTTCATGAGATCTGTGAAAGCCAAGGTAATCCTCATCATTGGAGGTTTTTAAGAACAGGTTAGACAAAGGTTAGACAAACACCTCTTAGGGATGGTGTGACCCAGGGACCTGTTGATTCCAACTGGCAGAAGACACAGGAGATGCATACGGTTTTACAGGAATATCTAGTTAATCAAGTCTACATTCTAGACTGGGGTTCTCACAACAAATTTTTTGGTGGCCTCAGAGTTCGGCCACCAACTCTTGCTGGTGGCCGCTATGACAATTTTTCCAAAAAAATTAATTAACTTTAGAAAAAAACAAATAAATATGCCTATATACCTGTCCAAATCATTGTAATTTATTTATATAAGGTGGGTTTTTTTTGCAGACTCAATAATAACAACGTACAGTCGGCGCTATTCTTTACTGGACCTAATCAGAATAGAAATACAAATAAGGTGTTTTGCATGTTCTTGTCTTTTTTGTTATTGTTGTTTCGTTTGCTTTTTTGGTTACTGGTTGTTGTTGTTGTTTTTTAATAGAGTTGCTAGCTAGTAAATCTGCTTCTGTGAAAAGTGGTATTTGTATGTTTGTTAATATCACTTTTCACAGCAACAAACTTGTTAGCTAGCTGGGAGGCAGTGAAAAGTGATATTAACAAACATACAAATATCACTTTTCACAGCAGACTTACTCAGCCCTGGCAAGCTGGGGGACAAATTAAGCCTTGGATGGAGAGGTGGGTAGGGAGGCATTGGGGGCCAGGGATGATGGGGTGGATGGGTCAGGGGCTGGGGGAGGCAGCGGGGGTCAGAAGCGATGAAGGGGGTGGTGAGCCTGAAGCACAGAGGCCAGAGCCTGCTGCCACGTGGCCGAAGCTTGCCACCTGCCACCCCAGGGCTGAAGCCAGAAGCCTGAGCCCCACTGCCCACGGGAAGGTAGGGAACTCACACTAGCTGTCTGCTCCTCCAGCATTTGTGGCTCCAGAGGGGGGCAGGGCCCAACCGCTACTTGCAGACAATGCTTTGCCCTCCCAATCACTGCCCAGACAGCTGTGGCTGCAAGAAAAGCCTCTGGTGGCCGCATGCAGCCACGGTGGCCGCATTTGAGAAACACTGTTCTAGAATATGTTATGATTTTATTTTATATGTAACCATTTATTTCATATAATCATAGAATATTAGGGTTGGAAGAGACGTCAGGAGGTCATCTAGTCCAATCCCCTGCTCAAAGCAGGACCAACACCAACTAAATCATCCCAGCCAAGGCTTTGTCAAGCCGCGCCTTACAAACCTTTAAGGATGGAGATTCCACCACCTCCCTAGGTAACCCATTCCAGTGCTTCAGCACCCTCCTAGTGAAATAGTGTTTCCTAATATCCAACCTAGACCTCCCCCATTGCAACTTGAGACCATTGCTTCTTCTTCTGTCATCTGCCACCACTGAGAACAGCCTAGCTCCATCCTCTTTGGAACCCCCCTTCAGGTAATTGAAGGCTGCTATCAAATCCTCCCTCACTCTTCTCTTCTGCAGACTAAATAACCCCAGTTTCCTCAGCCTCTCCTCATAAGTCGTGTGCCCCAGACGCCTAATCATTTTCATTGCCCTTCGCTGGACTCTCTCCAATTTGTCCACATCCCTTCTGTAGTGGGGGAACCAAAACTGGATGCAATACTCCAGGTGTGGCCTCACCAGTGCCAAATAGAGGGGAATAGTCACTCCCCTCGATCTGCTGGCAATGCTTCTACTAATACAGACCAAAATGCCATTGGCCTTCTTGGCAACAAGGGCACGCTGCTGACTCATATCCAGCTTCTCGTCCACTGTAATCCCCAGGTCCTTTTCTGCAGAACTGCTGCTTAGCCAGTTGGTCCCCAGCCTGTAGCAGTGCATGGGATTCTTCCGTCCTAAGTGCAGAACTCTGCACTTGTCCTTGTTGAACCTCATCAGAATTCTTTTGTCCCAATCCTCCAATTTGTCTAGGTCACTGTGGACCTTATCCCTACCCTCCATCAATCTACCTCTTCCCCCAGTTTAGTGTCATCTGCGAACTTGCTGAGGGTGCAATTAATCCCATCATCCAGATCATTAATAAAGCTGTTGAACAAAACCGGTCCCAGGACCGACCCCAATATATCTACTTGTTATTATTTGAATCTCTTTGCTTTGTTTAAATAACTTATACTTGATTTCACTATAAACATCTAAGTGTTGTGTGTTAAGTGGAATGGTGATCTGAGGTGGAATTAGTTAGCTGGGTGTACTGTTTCTTTAGAAGCAGTGAATTTGTGAATACTGCGAGTGTCCAGTGGACCAGGGGCTGGACACTCAAGGGAGACACTAGGAGGGCACAAGAGTTGGAGCATGCCTATTGCTAACCTGTAAAGTAACGGTGGGGCTGACAATGCCTAGAGAGGAGTGCTTGTGTTGGCCATGGCTGGTGGAGTTGGGGAGCTGAGCCATGGCAAACACAGACAAGGTTTCCTCATTCTAGGGCATGTGGTAGCAGACTAGGTATACTTGGTCCAGCCTCAATGCAGGGGGCTGGACTAGATGACCTCCTGCAATCCCTTCCAGCCCTACATTTCTATAATTCTATGTTTCTATAGATACCCCGTGCCTCCGCAGGGTCTACAGGTCCCTCCAGTTCATGAGGCAGTATGGTTCCTGGAGCTGTGCTGCCATGGATCACTACTGGCCTCTGTTCCTAAGGCCCTTTCACAGGTGGTTCAGACCACTTCAATACTATGGTGATGGGGCCTAGACAGAACATGAATTGTTGTAGGATGATCTTAAGATGGGATGCTCTGTGCGGTTTGGGGTGCAGTGGGATGATGCAATGGAAAATGGCTGTTCCTTCAGCCACTCCACCACCCCATGATCCATGCAGAACATCCACAAATGGGGTTGGGGGTAATAGGGGCAAGCTGCAGCATTAAATCAAATTATGTATATAGTGAGATATCTAAACATGTGCCTTGCAACTGGTAAGTCTGCTGAATAATAAAACAGAAATACACCAAAACCAGAGCTTTCTATGTGAACTACCCTTCTCTATCCCCTTGAACGTTGGTATTTCAGATAAAATTAAACCCAGATCTTCCCCAGGTACTGATTTTGTATATCCGAAACCTGACAGAAGTGGTTTTGCAAAACCAGCTTTCTCATTTGACCCCTACAAAAAGTACCCCCAAGAGCTTACAGTCTAAAAAAACAAGTTTGGGTACAGTTTGGTGAACAAAAGATTGTTGCTGGCATACCTTGTGGAACAGGTGGATTCGCAGAAATGTTCTGAAGATAAAGAGGGAAGGGTCTTAGTGCACATTCATTATATGTTGTATACTATAGATCCATCTCTGTGTTATGTGAGAATCTCTGATAAATTCTTGAATGTAACCACATGACTAGAGCTGCTCAAAACTCAGGATTTCCATTCCACAGGAATTCTGACACTTTGAAAAAGTTTTTGTTTAATTTTCAGCTTCCCTTGAGTGAGGGGAATCCCCCGCCACGAAGCAGGGAACGTAGAAACCCTGAGAGCTCCATCTCAAACTGGGACAGTCAGACTTCAGGATCCCAACTCTGTGGCAGGGAACCTGAAAGCCTTGGGGTCCTTGGCTGAAGAGCAGGCTGCATGATCGAGCTGTCATGGAGCCAGGGACCCTGGAAGCTCGGGGATCCCTGGCACCAGGGCAGCTCACTTGTTAGGACTACCCTGAAGCTGTGGACCCTGAAAGCCTGAGTTCCCCAGAAGCCTGCCAAGTGAGCTGGCAGAAAACCAGGCAGGGTTCTGTCAAAATCCAGTCTGTGGCTTGACAAAAGTTACCACTCTGAAACCAATATATTTCTGTGAGACATTTTGGTTTCAACCAATTGGCATAGTCAGATAAAAAAACATTTTGTTAGAATATTCCCAACAACCTCCATTCATAACCCTGTCCTGCCAGGGAGGTAAGCAGTATTATCCCCATTTTAACAGATGGGGAACCAAGGCACAGAGAGATTAAGTGAACAGTTGAAGGTCACACAATAAGTTTGTGACAGAGCTGGGAACGGAACCTAGATCTCCTGGGTGTCTGTGCCTTAACTAAAAGGCTATCCTTCCTCTCTGTAGCAAGATTTTTTCCTAGATCTCGTCTTTTTTCCTAAATCTCATCTAAACCTACTGTAGCAGAGTGGTAATACTGGTGGTAGTTAAAGGATTAGTCTCTTTGACAGGGTTTACATTAGCAAATTTAGTGCCAGTTCCTCAGTACTAGTGCAGGCAGGATTCAGGCATTTCCAGCATTGCCTCCTGAAACCCTGCTCTGATTTTCCAGGACACAACACTGGAACCCCCAGAACCCTGTCTACACTAGAGTTTGAACTGTTACTAACAATGATACAGCTGCCCTGGAGCTGACAAATGATCACAAAATTGGCTAGTATAGACACAGACTTTTAGGATATGCTCTGTCACCAAATTAAGAACAAGAGCCGTTTGAAAATTATTGAATTTTCAGAAACTTCCATGAACATTTTTTTAAATGTTGCTGTTTATGACCAACTTTTAGTATGGCTGAAAGGTGTCAACAAATTGAAATTTCAGCAAAGGTAATTTACAAAATTTGTTCTGCATTTTTTCAACCAGCTTTATTAAGAGCCTCTTTTTTCTTCTCTTTCATCTAGTATTTTGAGTACAGCTGGGTAAAAGTGGCATATGCCAATCAATCACCTTTTCCCCAATCTTAAAAAGCTAAAGGATTCATACATTTTCACAGTATTTGGTGGAATTTTTACATAGGTAGTTTAAATATATCAGATGATGGTCTAAGAATCAAGGAGGCAGGATTAGAGACAACCTTAAAAGTTAAATCAAGCCAGTGCTAGGCACCTGGAGAATACCCTAGAACAGCAGTCTCAACCTTTTTCTTTCTGGGCCCCCCAACATGCTATAAAAACTCCATGGCCCACCTGTGCCACAACTGTTTTTATGCATATCCAGTAGATTAAAAACTGTATTAAATTGATAGTCATACAGTTAAACACATACATACAGAATATAAAAAAGAAAAGGATAATATAGGTACAAAAATAAAAAAGTGAATATTATTTTTGGTTTACTTACTCAGTCTGAATCTTGTTGCTGGTGCTGATCAATAGTTGTCAGGACGTGAGGGGTATCTTCAACAAGCACGTGTACATGTCATGGTCACTTTGTTTTCATTCATGTCATGGCTGACCTGCACAGCCCCAGCCCCTCCACCAGCTAGCCAGCCACCCAGGAGACCTGTACAGCAACATAGCCCCTCCATCCATGCGGTGGGGCTTGGCTTCAGCTCCTTCAGCCCTGCGTGGCAAGGCTCGGGCTTGGGCTTTCTGCCCTAGATCCCAGCAAATCTAACGCCGGCCCTGCTTGGCAGACCCCCTGAAACCTGCTCATAGCCCCCCAAGGGGCTGGGGACCCGTTGAGAAGCACTGCCCTAGAAACCTGTCAGCACACACAGACATGAAGACACAGTCCCTGTACTAAACAGCTTAACTCTAAGGCTCCAACCTGCAAAAATGGCAGGTGCTTAGTTGGCATGAGTTTAATTTTACGCTCTACAAACAGTCCCATTGAAAGGACTGGGGATTAAGAAGACAAGCAACATATAAAGGAAGGAGGAGAGGGATACAGCCCAAATATGTATAATTTTTATTTACATTTGGCCAGACTCATACAAGCTGAACAGTGACATCCAACTGCTTCTCAGCCTATGCATTATTCATTGGCCAATTACTGACTCCCCACAATGGAAGTAGGATTTAAAGTGGGGACAGATTTCACACTGTTATGCAGACTTTATGGGCCCCCGTTTTATGCGTGCAGTGACTTTCTATGGTCTCAGGCCAATCTTCTTTCTTCCATTCAGGATAATAAAAGGGCACATTTTTGGGAGTGGCAGCAGTGTAAGGACATTCTATTCCTTCCCTGAGGAGGGGAGACTGGACAGAGTGGTATTTGCATAGGCACAGGGCAGCAAACCACCTGGATATAATTGCAGGGCACATCTCCCTCTCCCCTCTGGCTGCCAACTGCCAGGAGAGAGGAAAGACAGGGAGTGGCAGAGGAATCCCCCAGAGGGAGAGGCGCTAGGTTGAGTGGTGACTGAGCCTTCTGTCCTCCTACTCTAGACAGGGGCTGAGAGGAAAACCCGAGCTGCCCAACCCCCCTCGTCGCTGAGCTGTGGGGAAGCCTAGCTGGGGCTGCGGGCTCCGCGCCTGGGGCCCACCCCCTCAGGCGGGCCTCGCCAGGTGCTCCGGCTGTTCCGCCGGGTGTGTCCGAGCGGTGCGCGCGTCGGAAAGTGACACCAGCCGACGGAGGGGGAGGGGCACCGTGCCCAAGTTTGAGCGCGCGGTGCCAGGCCGGCGGGTGCGCGCGGCATGGAAGCGGGGCACCGGGCAGGAGTTGGTGCCTGTCAGGTACCTCGGCGGGGCGCGAGCTGGGGGAGCCCAGGGTGCCGCATGCCCGGGGCTGGGCAGAGGGGAGCGGGGAAGCGAAGGGTGCCGGCATGGCGCTGGGGAGCGGGCGGCAGCAGCAGCACAGTGCCAGGTGCCCCCGGCCGGGCGGGGAGGGGCCGGGAGCCGTTGCTAGGCGGGAGCAGGGGCCGGGCGCAGACACCTGAGCGGCTGCGCTGCCTCCTCCCCTTACGCGGGTTTCGACTTTCTCCCCCGCCCGGAAACTCGCCGGCCGAGCCGCGCTCGCCACCGCCCCGCTGGCTCCGCCACAGCCCGGCCGGAACGGGGCGACCCCGCCTGTGCCGCCAGGTGAGTCCCAGCCCGGCAGCGACTGCGCCCCCCTCGGGGGGGCTTGTTGGAGGGAGGGTCCCAGGGGCTCCCCGTCTGGTGCCCGGCCCAGGGCAGGGAGGTGGCACATATGGGGGGAACTGGTTGCAGGGGCGGGGGAGGAGAGGCACAGGGCAATTCTGTGCCGAGCTGCTAAAGGGAACTGGCTTGGGTATTTTTCAAATCGCTGCCCCCATCCCCTGTAATTGACATACATCGTTGTAGTGTTTTTAAAATAATCCCTTCTCAGTTAGTTTATAGGGCTGCATAAATAAAGCCTCATCCCAATTGACAGACGTGGCTTGGCTCACTGTTCTCATGACAAGGAAAGTCCCACTCAGGCAGTCCCCTGTAACTGTAGGGTCTCCTTTATTTACATTTTAAATTGTTGTTTTTATTACTCTTCATCGTGTACCTTTGTAAACATGGTGCAGAGGAATGGCAGTGTGCTATTTAATTTATATTTTAATAGCAAATAATAATTGAAAATATTTGTAGTTGCTAGTAGCTTCGGCAATACCGTCACATTGTTTCTAGTATAAACAGTTCCTGTTTTTATTGTGATTTTGTAATTACAACTTTTAATTCTACATTTTTGTTCTTCTATAACTCAAGTTTATTCTTTAGGATTATAAAACTTAAAGGCTGACCGAGTTTCTGGGTTGGTGTCAAATTTTCCTTCATTTTCCTTTGATCTGCCAATGGGATTGCCTTTGTCAATTTATTTTGCTTCTCTGGGCAACATTCTAGTGCTTTTTCCCATGTCATTACTTGTGTGTATAACTTTTGTTCCCAAGTATTCACTAAAGGCCAGGTTGAAAGCACCTAGATGCTTTTGAAAATCCCACTAGTCACCTAAATACCTTTAAAAATCTGGCCTAAGGATATCATGCTATCTTCTATGAAATCCTTTGCAAAGGCAAATTTCTACTATAATTTTTACTAAACATAGATACACAACCAAGATTGACAACCACAAGAATTAAAAAATGTGTTATGCACTCTAAAGTTATGAAATTAAATAAATAAATGTTCAGTTCTTCTTGCCTTTTTGTTTTAAGAGGCTTTAGGGTGCACTAGCTACATGCATGTATTATTACCTCTCCGAAAGAATCCCTATACCTAATACGTTCTTATAATATTCAATACCATTTGGACATGGTTTTTCCCCCCTCCCCCCACACACTTTAATTGAAAATTTATTACAGATCCTTATCTGTGTAAGTAATCCTTCATCCTGCAAATACTGAAATACATACTTACTCTTCTATTATTTCACTTGTTGCATACATTTTTTTCTACTGAATTGTTTATTTCTAATTGCATTTTAATTTTATATCCTCTTATATGCGACATTGTTATGCGTCATTTCAATGATGAGCTTCATTCTGACAAGTTTACTGTTTTGTACTGCCAAAATCGAAGAGGTTTTTTTAAATTAATTATTCTGTCACTCCTTTGCATTATTTGGGAGGGGAGCACAGCGCTTACCTCACCTATTTTGCCTTTTGGTGAAAGTACAGTGCCATGTCTCCTATGTTCTTACAGTGGGATAGCTAATGCATGTTAGTTATTCTGCGGTAAAAACACTTTCTTAGCATTCAGGAGACAGACTATAATACTGACTCAAATGTTAAATGCAGATGTTGTTCATAGTTTGACAACTCTGATAGCTTTCAGAGTAGCAGCCGTGTTAGTCTGTATCCGCAAAAAGAACAGGAGTACTTGTGGCACCTTAGAGACTAACAAATTTATTAGAGCATAAGCTTTTGTGGGCTACAGCCCACTTCTTCGGATGCATATAGAATGGAACATATATCTCCTCAATATATGTTCCATTCTATATGCATCCGAAGAAGTGGGCTGTAGCCCACGGAAGCTTATGCTCTAATAAATTTGTTAGTCTCTAAGGTGCCACAGGTACTCCTGTTCTTTTAACTCTGATAGCGATTATAAGAGTAACACTGCTCCTTTGCCATTGGAGGTAATTGCCCCTGAATATCTGCAATTTCTGTGGGTGTTATGGAAGACTAATTAAAGCATTTTAAACTAAAAAAATTAAAAGAGCTCCCCCAAATTTCCCTTATTCCCTTTTTTTTTTACTTACTAAGGAAGCATCTACATGGACACACTAAAGGTGTGAATTTAATGCACATAAATTATAGCACATTAAACCTCTATGGGGACGCTCTTTACTTCCAGACAAGTGTCCTTAGTTTTGACAATGGCAGTCAGAGCAATCATGGAAGATTGCAGGAGTCCTTCCCCAAAACATTATTAAGCATCAGGTCTTTGATCTGGCTTGAACATTTTAAAAGTTTTGTATACTTCAGGTGCAACTCACATTTCATTTTTTAAGTCCAAAGTGCTCCACTGCTTGCCGCCTTCTCATCTTAACTTTCCTGAGGGTTGCCCCATGTACAGGGCCGGCTCCAGGCACCAGCTGACCAAGCACGTGCTTGGGGCGGCACCTTGGGGCAGGACGGCGCTCGATTTTTTATTTATTTATTTATTTTTTTGATTCGGTGGCACGGCGCTCGGAGGGGGGTTGGGGGCTTCGGGCGGCGTGGTGCTCGGGGGGGCGGAGCTTCGGGCGGCGTGGTGCTCGGATGGGGGGCAGGGGCTTCGGGCGGCGCTCGGGGGGGCGGGGGCTTTGGGTGGCGTGGTGCTTGGGGGACGGGGTCTTGGGGGCGCGGGGGCTGGCGCGGCGCTCGGCGGGGGCTTCGGGCGGCGGGGCGCTTGGAGGGGGCGGGGCTTCGGGTGGTGTGGTGCTGGGGGGGCGGGGATTTCGGCGGCGCTCGCGGGGGGCGGTACGGTGGAGCGGCGCGGCTCTCTTCTTTTTTGCCTGGGGCGGCAAAAAAGTTAGAGCCGGCCCTGCCTATGTAGAAAAGCCTTTATAATGTTTCACAGAGATTTAAATTTTATAAGACCAAAATTGATATGTGGTTTAAGATTCAAATTTAAGCTGATCTCACTCCTTCTGTCTGCCCTGTGCTGGTCAAGACATCTTTTGTGATGAGGAGATCGAAGGCCTGACAGTGGCATGGTAGATCCTGCTGTGCACACAAAGGGTGTTGATCACTGTACAGTTAGGCCACCTCTATAAGCAATGAATGTGAAATGGTGGCACTCTTGTCTCATTAGAGTTAACCAGTTGACCCACATTTTTCATGCTTTAAACTGTAAAGATTCCTTTTTGATCTCATCCTCTACCAGCTCGCTAACCAAACATGATGTAAACCTTATCTCTTACTGTGTGCTCTCAGGAAAATTTAACTTACAAACCCAGCATTCTCTCTTGCGCCTTTCTTACATTAATATTACCATCATAATGAGCCCATCGCTGTCCTGTCCACAAAGGAGTGAGGACACGGTCTGATAGGCTACAAGAAAAATATTTTCAGCTCACTTAAAACATTGTGATGTTGTGTCTCAGCACAGGTGCAGAGTGCTGGGCTGATCACCTGGCCCAGAAACAGGGTGTGGCAGTTACTAGACATGTTCTGCATTTGTTTCTGCAGCTGTATAGGATATTTTCATTGTAGGCAACACACCTGGAAGGTCATTCCCTGTTTACTCATCTGATAGCTGAGCCAATCAGCGCTCAAGGGGGGAAATGTTATATCTGCTTAAAACAGCCACCTTACATCAGTGGCTGATCAGTGCAAGAGTATGCATGTGTCTGCTGTAAGGGATAGATTTGCTGACAATATGGAGAAATGTTTTGGAAAGAGGGAGGATGACATTCTTAGCAAGATCTGAACTAGCCAGGCATGTACACTCCATAGTATGGCCACATTATAGAGACTTAGGGCTAGATTCACAAAGATACTTAAGCACCTAAACTTCAGACTTAAGTGCCTCAGTTTTAAGCTCCACTGTGATTCACAAAACTCCTGACGAACTCTGTAAGTGCCTAAATTCACAGTTTCTGCCTTTCTGAGCATGTGCATTGCTGCCTTACTCTAGGCTTATCTCCTGCATACGCTCCAGACCGATTCACGAACAGGAGAGAGAAGACAGGTGGGTGAATGCCTATGTATAGTGCCTGATCTAGTAGGCATGCTCAAAGCCTGCCTACTGGATCAGGTCCCATTCAAAATCTGGCTGGCTGAGATGGGTGCGCTATCCTCACCCACCACATAACTTTTAGTGCAGTGGTTAGAGCACTGGCTTGGGATGTCGGAGAGGGGAGTTCAATTCCCCCCTCAGGCAGAGAGGGAGAAGGGATTTGAAAAGGGGGACTCCTACATCCCAGGTGAGTGTGCTAAACACTGAGCTAAAAGTTATAAAGAAGGCAGTGACATCACCACCACCTCCTGCTGCTGTTTTGTGTGCCTGTCTAGTTCTTTCTCAGAGAAACAGCTTAGTTTAGGTGCCTAAACAGCCTGACTCCAGGAGGAGGATTCCTGGTTGTGAATTGCTAGCAGAGATAAGTGCCTCCTTGCAGCCTCGATTTAGGCTCTGAACTCAGAGCAGGGTGGGGTTTAGGATACATCCCTCATGGGCATCTCACATTGGTTAGGTTTGGCATTTCCCTGCTTAATGTGCTGGCTTTGTGGCTTACAGTCTAGGCACCTAAAAGTTGGGCATTGCAACATTCAGCATCACAATGCCTAGTTCCTTTCTGAATCCAGCCTTTAGGCCTTTTCCTCACTGCTTACAAAGGTGTTTTTTTAATCTCAGAGTAGATAAGATGTATGAACTATCCTGAGGTTTAAAAGAAAAACAAGGAAAGAAAGAAAGACAAGGCACTTCAGTTTCCTCACTGATAAAAAGGCCTGAGAAAATATCTCTGAAATAAGATCATAGGGCAATGCGTGTACGTGGCAAAGTACAGAAGTTCAAATTTTGCTTTGAAAACTTGTTTTTCAATATGTGTAGTGGTGACAATGGGGTGGGGAGACTGTAATACAGAACAAGGTGGATTTTCTGCTTAATAGCTTGTATATAAAAGGTATTCATACATATTCAAAACTGTTTACAATGCTGTCTGATATTTTCAGTGTTTTTTATGCAGACCTAAACTGCAATGGAAAGAGACTAGAAAAGAAATAACACCTTCATTCAGAGTTTTACCTACAATAGCACTGAAGTTTAACTCTGTAGAATGCTTTTCTAAATCACTAAAATATCTTTGTGTGTCCAAGTTTAAAATAGAGATTTCACAATGATAGTAAATGTGATGGGAGTGCCCCCCATCTGTCAAAGTTTGCTACCCCTGGACCAGAGGTTGGAGAAAGGCAAAACAGCAAATTTTAACAGGGCAGCAAAACAGAATACCTAGGTGTCAGTAACTACTACCAGCTGCAAATTATGCCGGGAGCATCACACCTGCACTTGGGACCTGCAGGGGAGACAGCCACCAGTCAGCAAGTGTGCTCCTTAGGACTCAGGTGGGAGGGCTGTTTAGGCAGCAATGCTGGGGCATCTCACACAGGGGGTTAGGCTTCTCCCATGCAGACAACTCTGCTCAGTCTGTTTGGTTAGTGACACCAAGGCTTCTGCAGGCAACAAGGATTTGTTAATTTTAGTGTTAGAACTTGTCTGACTTTCGAAAGCTACAACAAAAAAAGAGTGCCCTTAAATACCAATTGAAAGGGCATCCTCTGGGCATGTACAGGTAGATTAGCCCCAAAATGTAGGTGTTATGAACCCCACAATACGGCTATACAGCTGATCTTGCCAGAGGTGTGTAAGTGACATTTAAAAGTCAATTAGAAGTTTTGGGGTTATTTGTGACTGTATGGTCCCAGGGAACATTGCAGTATTGGGCGTGTGTTAGTTGTGAGAGAGAATAAGAGAGCCTGTAGAAATAGACTGTAAACAAAAAGGAAACTGATCAATCTACTGAACAGTCCAACCTAGGTGAAATGCAAAGAGTAAGTCTTCCTTTTCATTTGGTGTTCTTATTAACAGAAATAATGCATTGTGGTTCATAGGTGTCAGGATACCTAGGTTCTATTTTCTGACTGTTATGTTCTCATTATGTGACTTTGGGCAAGCTACTCATCCTTTCTGTACCTTAGTTCCCCCCCCCCCCATAAAACAGGAGTAATGTGCTCACCCACCTTTTTAAAGTGCTTTGAGATCTATGGACATAAAGCACTAAGAATTTCAGAATTATACTTTTTTTTTTTATTTTAAAGAATTGAGTTTTAACTTGACAGTGATCTCAAAGTGCAATTTAGCTGGAATAGTGTTCTTTATGCAGAACACTTGAGTTGTTATACAGTGTCTTATGAAAGGAGACTCAAAGAGCTTGGCTTGTTTAGCCTAACCAAAAGAAGGCTGAGGGGAGATATGATTGCTCTTTATAAATATATCAGAGGGATAAATATCAGGGAGGGAGAGGAATTAGTTAAGCTTAGTACCAGTGTGGACACAAGAACAAATGGATATAAACTGGACATTAGGAAGTTTAGACTTGAAATTAGACGAAGGTTTCTAACCATCAGAGGAGTGAAGTTCTGGAACAGCCTTCCAAGGGGAGTAGTGGGGGCAAAAGACAAATCTGGCTTCAAGACTTAGGCTTGGTCTACACTAAACCCCCAAATCGAACTAAGGTACGCAACTTCAGCTACGTGAATAACGTAGCTGAAGTTCAAAGTACCTTAGTTCGAACTTACCTCGGTCCACACGCGGCAGGCAGGCTCCCCCGTCGACTCCGCGGTACTCCTCTCATCTAGCTGGAGTACCGCAGTCGACGGCGAGCACTTCCTGGTTCGACTTATCGCGTCCAGACAAGACGCGATAAGTCGAACCCAGAACTTCGATTGCCAGCCGCCGAACTAGCGGCTGTGTGTAGACATACCCTAAGCTTGATAAGTTTATGGAGGGGATGATATGATGGGATAGCCTAATTTTGGCAATTAATTGATCTTTGATTATTAGCAGATAAATATGCCCAATGGTCTGTGATGGGATGTTAGATGGGGTGGGATCTGAATTACTACAGAGAATTCTTTCCTGGGTGCTGGCTGGTGAGTCTTGCCCACATGCTCAGGGTTTAACTGATCGCCATATTTGGGGTTGGGAAGGAATTTTCCTCCAGGGCAGATTGGCAGAGGCCCTGGAGGTTTTTCGCCTTCCTCTGCAGCATGGGGCACGGGTCACTTGCTGGAGGATTCTCTGCACCTTGAGGTCTTTAAACCACGATTTGAGGACTTCAATAACTCAGACCTAGGTTAGGGGTTTGTTACAGGAGTGGGTGGATGAGATTCTGTGGCCTGCGTTGTGCAAGAGGTCAGACTAGATGATCATAATGGTCCCTTCTGACCTTAAAGTGTATGAGTCTATAATAGAGGGAACAGAGAAATGTGATCTATTGACAAACAAGGAAGAATAAAAGATTTCAGATAATATTTGAAAAAAAATGGAGCTGATGAGAAAAGACACTTATTGCTCTAGATATTGTTTCAGTTTTGCTTCACACCTTGTAGTCACACCTTGAAATAGTCAGTCAGTCTCGCTCATTTTGTGAGCTGCTGAAAGTAGGGATGGCATAGTTAGCTATCTGAGGGCCTAAAGTTTATTGTTTTTATTGAGCGTTGCATATGGACCACAGCTTCCAGAGATGAGGCATAGAATCAAGACACATCTATTCTAGCTGGACTTTTTTCTAGTTTTCAATTATAATTGAGAGGAAAAGGAGATAAAGTAAAATTCTTCTTATATAGCACTATAAACGTGAATCGTTATTTGCAATACAGGGGAAGATGGAGTCCCTGCTTCAGAGCTATATCATCCAGAGCCCCATTTCTACAAAGAAAACTGTGTGGGCCTGTGCAGAGCCAATTAAACTCAATATAATTAATAGAGAAATGCTCCTTTACCTCAAAGGGAGGTTAAATTCATTTATATAGGACATATTCCGATGCTATGGTTATAAGTGCAATAGAAGAGCCTATAAATAAAACAGAAGATGACAACATCATGGGCAAGAAAGGAAAGGACAAGGGAGAGGACAGCATGATTATGTGGCAAATTGGGAGGTGTCAGAGTTAAGACTTTTTTCACTTAGTAATATCAAGAGTGTCTTTCTGGAAAAGTTAGCATAAGATGTCTAGAAGGAATGTTTGAGGGCTGCTGTTTAGCTGGAATAATCCTGCCTTATTTTGTTTGATGTGGCTATGCAATTCTTTTTGGTCTTTATTTTTCTCTTTAAAACGGCAGTGAAGTATTTGGCATTACTTATTTTGCAGTGGGACAAACAAACAAAGTAGAAATGTAAAGTGAGATCTTCACCCTCTTTTTGGCCCCTTTATGCCAGGTGAAAGGGGCAGAGCTGCATAAAGCCCTATATCCACCTGTGGGAAGATTTCCTCAGTGCACAAACTGTGGAAGACCACTAAAAGTCTGTCCTGGCTTCTGAGGATTCCCTTGACAGCACTAGCATAGGGGGTGTCCTGGGGCAGGGCCACAGCATGCAGTGCTGTGGAGACTCTGGTAGCCTAGGGAGGCTGCCATAAGTTTGACAACACCCCCTTCTAGTTTTTTAATTTATGAATAAAATACTGCATGTCCAATTATAAAGATTTTTTTTTTTTCTGACAACTAGAGCAGGCTTATTCTTTAAACTATCTTTCAATGGCAGTTAATTCTTCCTATGGACTATTGTGTTTTGTTTTTTTAGAAAAAACGTGACCAGATTCTTTGCATTTTTGCAGCTAGATTTCATATGCTAGGCCTTAATCTGCATCTATTAGAACTGCAGTGAATCATTACCAGGAACTATATCGGCTCAGATTGCAATGGGCTCCAAACCCCTACATAAGAGATGAAGGGAGAATTTGTTATGTGCTGACATTGTTCTCTGTAAGGAATAGACTGGGACAGTCCCTGCCCTGCGAGCCTTAGTCTGAAGAAGTATCCTGTTTGAATCCAGCAGCTCAGTTGATAGCAACCAAAAGTTCTTACCATCTGGTGGGGTGTTCTGTAGCCTGTATGAAATAAATGCAATGTACGAGCATCCTTGTGACTAGAAACCGCACAGTTGTTGCCAGCTGGCCACCTTGTTGGCAGTCTTGGAGAAAGGGCAAGAAATTAATAGGCCTAGAGAAAACATCCTCCCTCTCTTGTGTATTCTATCAAGGCAAACTTGAGGAGTATTGGCAGGTGACAGTCTGGGGAAGTGTGTGCTGTTGCTGCCCTGTTTTTGTGGATAAAAAGAGGACTTCTGTCTCCTGTGTTGTCACTCCAGCAACTTTAACCAGAAAGGAGAAGAAACTAAAGATAAATATATATGTACACACAGTGTAAATATGTACATGCACGCACACAGCATAGGGTAACAATGGTTCTACAGAAGCTATTGATATTTCTGATATTGGCTCAGACTGACCTTACCTTAGCAAATTTAAGAAAGTGCACAGCTGGAAGAAAACAGAGGAAAGGGAACAAGTTTTGTTGTTTTTGCTAGTCTCTAAATTCAGTAAGAAACAGCCAAGAAAATTCTTACATGAAAGGACAAAATCCTCCCTAAATTACATCCACATAACCATATTAAAGCTGGTGGAATTGCATAGGTGTAACTGAGAACAGAATACAATCCTAAATATTTATTTTTAAAAGTCCGAATGCTCTTCTGCCTGTAAACATGCAGAAGGTAGCAGATTGGATAATTCAATGGTCTTTTCTGCTTCTACTGTCTAGAATTTTGAAGTTTTACATAATGATGAGTTGCTTTTCACTTTTCTCCCCCACATTCAATTAAGATATTGGGGAAAGCTTTAATTAGACAGTTTGTAGTTTACATATGAAAAAAAGAGAGGCTCAAACTTTGTTCTAGCATTGGCCTCTACACCTCCAGAAATTCTAACCTGGGCAGAACAATCCACTGTCGGTTGTTGGTGTCCATGGGTGGCATAGATCTGCCATAGTGGCACAGCCAACAATTGCTATTGTCACCCTGCACAGTTTAGAGCAGCCTGGAGGATCAGTCCAGTGTAGTGTGGGCACAGAATTGGGGAATCTCAGAAGGGCAGTTTGAAACTTGTCTCCTCCAGATATGCTCTTGGGTTGCCTCTGATAAACCTGACTTCAGCACAGTGAGCCAGATTGAGTCCCTAATGTATCAAGAAGGTATTGAATGTACGTTGGGCCAAACTCTGCTGTGGTACTCTGGTATCAGTCAAGACTTACACCAGTATAACAGAGCAAAATTTGTCTTATTGAGGAACTTTCATTCACAGTTCAGCTTCCCTCACTGCTTCCTCCTGCAGTAAAAAGTCAATCCAGCATCTGATATCTCCATCTGAGGCTATGAAATTGACTGGGATGAAACACATTCCACCACACTGGGTAAAATTCTGCTTTCATGTACATCTCTGATATAAGAGAGGGCAGAATCTATCCTTGCTACTTCATCGCCAGATCACTTGTGGTGGGGAAGAAAAATTAATCCCTTATGCAAATGTCCTATAGAAAATAATCTTCCTATGGGTTTTTCAGCTATCCTATAGAAAATAGAGAATTCTAGCGCAGGGATATAATTCTGAAGTAGGACTATAAAAAGTTATAGAAATTAAGCTTTCTAGATTAATTTATACTAAGATATTAGTTTAATCGCATTAAAGTCTAGAGGACTTTCCCATAAGAAATAAGGGGTCAGTATAGAACTGCCATATAATCTGCAAAAGCAGCAATTGCAAATAGTGGGATATCAATAAGTGGATTGATGTTTAGATGGGTTAATTTTAAAATAAACATTCTCTCCAGAATCAAAGTCCCCTTTTAAACTAGGATGGGAACTGCCACCTGAAACACTATTCCCTACCCCCATGCTACTTTCACTGGTATATGACAATGGGTAGATGTCTTTAATGCTGAATTTTATAAAAGTTTCCCAGTTTCAAATACAGTTGTATAATGTGAGGAATGCTGCTCACCATGAAATCTTCAGGGATTATTGTGGTAGATGGAAAGTAGTGCTGCTTTCTTCTTATGTGTATTGTATGGACAACATCCAGATCTGATATGAGCATTGACATGTGCTTATTCAAGCTACTGCAGTAGCTGGCAGGGTTTTACTGGAACAAAGGCATATGCCAAAGACATGCCTATGCACATTACACATTTAAGATCCCGTAAACCATAATGCTGACTTAGTATTATCTTCCTTTCTTTAAAATAAATGGAATTTACGGACACACAGGAGGATGTGTATTAGGAATGCCTATTGTTTATATAGTTGATAGACACGTGGTCTTCTTCTCAAAAGCATACCAGAACCTTGGAAAGAAGCGCACTACTAGCTACTTGGATGAAGTCTGAGTCTTAACTTAAGGTCTCCTAGTCTTTTTGTTTTGGTTTGGACTTTGTGTTTTAATTTCAGGAGAAGTTCAGATTATTAATTAAAGTTTAGATGCTTGATCCTTAAATTGCACCACTGGATGCTTTTTCCCTTCCTCTCCACAAAACTACTTGCTTACACAAACATCAATTTAAGGATGGAGTAACAACCTTATAAACTTATTTTTTTGGACAGACATGGCTGCCAAGTTCAAAGTGTGTATCAAAGAGAGAAGTGAGGGGAGATGGGTGTAGCAGAAAAAGCATCTAACAAAAATGTATAATAAATAAGGTGTGTGGCAGTCCTGAGGGAAAATGATAAAGCAACTTGCTAGCTGCTTTTCCTGCTACACCTAACACTACTTCTGCTTTCCTGGCATTCATTTTACACATTTTGAATTAAAATAATCACAAATTAAAACTACCTAACCACCTAAACTTGTCTTCTGAACAATTTACATACCACTGAATCGCTGTTAAATTTGGCCCTCAAGAGACCCATTGTTTAGGTCTTTGAGATAATTATATTTAGACACTTCTGTAAATATGTATTGTACCTTTTTAATAAAAAGGTGGTCGGAGGGAACCCATTTGGAATTATTACCCAGGCAATGTTCATTTAATGACAGGGCTAGATTCTCTTTGTGTTGCATGGATGTGAATTAGGAATAATTATTGAAAAATCAAATCAAATTACACTCTTGTAAGTAAGAAGAGACTCAAGCATAGAGTCGCTTTGCTTTAGAATGTTAGAATTGCTAGATCAATGATGTTGCTGTATCATTAACTGGTCCAGGAAGTGGATATTTTATTTGCCTGCCTTGTCTGGTTTGTTTTACTTCCCCAGGAAGCCTAAGGTACTAATTATTTCCCAGTAGAGTGCCATTCAACAAGTCAGCTACATTCTCCTTTGTAAAGGTGTCATTTCACAGGCAATAGCTTTAAAAAAATGTATGGTCTTGTAACAAATGCAACTAATAATATGCTGTAACATTAAAAAACTTGCATCATATTGGGGACCTGATGTAGTACAGCTCATTCTGGAGAGAATTTCCATGGGATAGTTCTAAAATGAGAAGAGGAGATGGTGCATAATAGAAATGCTGACACATCCTCAGTATGAACAATACTGTACTGTCTGGATATTTGAAAGAGTCTGAGCTGGATTCTGATCTTTTACATGGGTGTAAATTGCAAGTAACACAACTGAAGTCAATGGAATTACTTTGATTGCAGTAAAACAGCTAGGTCTAATCCTCTGCTCTTGTTCTCTGGGAATACCTTAAGTACTCTACACTGAAATTTGTGGCATTCATATAATTCTGGCTTGTAAGGCACTTGTAGATAAATAGGTAAGTCAGCATTTTCTCAGTACTGAAGTGTTCTGATTCTTTCCTCATGTTCACTGTAAATCAGGAGTCTTTTAACTGAAGTTAGTCACACAGTGTAAAACCAGTGAAAGGGGAGGGGGGAATCGGGCCTACTGCTGTGTTTGATTTCATTAGTATAACATTTCACACCAGTTTGCAAAATTCATATAAATAAAAGCAGGAAAGAAACTTAGTCCTAGGGTGACCAGATGTCCTGATTTTATAGGGACAGTCCCAATTTTTGGGTCTTTTTCTTATATAGGATCCTATTACCCCCCACCCCGTCCCGAATTTTCACATTTGCTGTCTGGTCACCCTACTTAGTCCCCTACTCTAAGCGCACACTTAAGTGCTTTACTGAATAGGGATGGATTTAAACACATGCTTAGGTGCTTTGCTGAATTGGGGCCCTTGTTTAGACTATGGGCTAGTCTACACTGGCAATGCTAGAGTGCTGTCGCAGCAGCACTTTAATGTGGCTTGTGTGGTCGCGCTGAAACTTCCTTGCTCAGGGGGGTGAAAAAACTGTAAATTGCCAGTGTAGACAAGCCCTAAGGCTGTCATACTACTGGCTTCCTACTTCGTTAAGCCTTGTTCCAGAAACTTTTTTTCTGTCTACATTGGCCAGTCAAACCATGCTAGCACATCTCCAATAAGAATAATGTTTAATAGACGCTCATTTTGAAGTCTGTTTTTAAACATGAGAAAATAGTAATTTCTGATATTACACCTGCCCCTGATGTCCCCTGCCTTTTTTATGGTTTTACAATCATTTTCTTATTATTCTGGTAACTAGTTTCTCTATTTGTTGCTGTAAGAAATATCCACACAAAATTCTGTGAAATGAACTAACTGAAAAGAGAAAATTATTTTTCTCCAAATCCCCTTTCATTTATTGTAATCTTAGTGGTTAAACAGTGGGTCAAAATGGTTAGGATAGAAGAAAGATCTTTAAATTGGTGGTATCTCTTTAAGCTTAGTGTGCTAAAGGAGTGCTAACTTGGTTTTTCCTGGCCAGTACACCCAGAACTAGACAGAGCTTCGCAATAACTTAATAGAGACTGGATTAAAAATGCTCTCAGAGATGGCTTATTATAATAACTCCTAAAGTTAATCATTAAAAGGATCACCTTTTCTTTAGCTGTACAAAGACATGCTGATTGTAGCTGCCTTTCTTTGGTGCTTTTACCTCTGGTGGTTTAATCTTTGGCAATATCAGTAAGCAAAGAACAGTAAGGAACAGCAATAGAACACCAGAATGAATGGTGTCCCCTTTGAAAACTATTCCTGGATTTGATCCTGATTTGGCCTACCTTAAGTGGTGGTGTTTTGTTTTGTTTTTAAACCCAACGTTTTTTTAAGTAGTCTGTGCTTAGCAATAACAGCAACAATTATCTCTGCACCATGGCTGGACAGCAACTGAGCTAGGGTTGTGAAACATATTAGCAACATGAAATGCTCAAAATATGAGCATTACTGTATTTCACATGAACTTGGTCCCTTTTCTGGATGCCAAACTTTCACTCAAGATGGAGCCCAAATTTAGCTTAAAAACCCAAAACTCTTCATTGTGAAAATGAGCAAAATTCTGCATGTTTTTTCCAGCTAATTCACCATTTTATGAAGATGCAAAATTTTGCAATTGTGTGAAAACTGGTCACACAAAGTTGCAGAAAGTTTCACAGTTATTTTCCTATTCTTTCATGCTGTCCTAGATATATTTGGATGTATGTTGCACTGGCTGCTCTCTTTGTCGTCTTTGCTCTGAGCAATCAGGAGGGTGCTGATGCTTACAAGAACTTTATATTTGCATCCATGATCTCAACCAACCCAGAATGCTCTAGATTTGTGTTTTGGCCATCCAAGGAATTTAGATTAATTGTTGCCGCTCTTATTCGTTTTTAATCCAGTAATTGGAATGTTGCATTTCCAGTCTCCCAGGGAAATGTTTTCATAAACTTAATAAGTAAAATAATATTAATGCAATAAACTATTGCATAGTTTACCTAATCTAGGCATGTACTGTATGTAGTTAATTAAAAATCCATTTTGAGATTTTTAGCTTGGGGCTTTCCATGGGATCAATGTAGCATGTAAGTGTAACCCACACACCTTCTGGGTGTGGTGTTCTCTCCCATCTAGTGGCACTGAGACCACTTAGGCCTGGTCTAGACTGGGGGAGGGGAATTGATCTAAGTTACGCAACTTCAGCTACGTGAATAACGTAGCCGAAGTCAACGTACTTAGATCTACTTACCGCGATGTCTTCACTGCGGTAAGTCGATGGCTGACGCTCTCTCGTCGACTACCAGAGTCGACGGGAGAGTGCTCGGCAGTCTCTGCCTGTCAATCCAGTGGGTAATATAGACAAGCCCTTAGAGCAGTGGTTCCCAAACTTTAACAACCTGTGAACCCCTGTCACTAAAATGTCAAGTCTCGCGAACCCCCTCCTAAAAATGAATATTTCCAGGGATTTTCTCCTTTACCTGGGCATAAATTATAAAAGCCGTGATCTTGGAAATATAAAATTTGTTTTTATGACATGCTTATTACATACTATTTATTATTAATTATTAGTTATCATTACAGTATTTTTATTACATTATGAAAACGGCAACACTCTTCCAAGATCTCACTTTCGTAGCTTGTATCACTTTGAATAAGCCTGTTATAAGACAAGGCTCCTATGTTTCATCAAGGAGTATCCGATGTGAAACAGCATGAAGGCATTTAAGAAGCCAACTCAAAGAGTTCCTCCTACACAAGCATTCAGGTCTTGAGCAGTCCAGGCAAACAATGCACATTACAACAAAGCTTAAAATTGTTCATAATAATTTTAAAAACAATACTAGCTGCCTATTTAATTTTAAAAATAGCAAAAAATATCCACCTTCCTTTCCATTTCTTATAAGGAGTCTTGAAGTTTAAATCTCCTCAGTGTGATAGCTATGTTTGCTTTGATCTGCTTAGCTCTTGGAAGTCCAGCGGCTCCAGGCTGCTGGCCCCCTGCTGCCCAGGATCCCTAGGGACGGCTCTGACCGCCATTAGTGAATTTTTTCCCGAGAACCCCCTGTAACATTTCGCGAACCCCCAGGGGTTCACGAACCCCAGTTTGGGAACCACTGCCTTAGAGAGAGAGATAAAATGAGTCTGCTCTACAGCCTTAGCTAACAGCCAGTTGGCTTTTAGCTCACGTGGTAGAGGCTCATGCACTAAGGTCCAGAGGCTCTAAGTTTGATCCTGACAACCAGCATCTGTTGGCATTACATAAACGCTTTCGTCTAATTGCACAATATAAAACTTTTAAACTACCAAAATATTTTCTACAGTACAAATAGTAACTGTATGTTCCCTTATTTTGTAATATGTAAAGTTTTCTAGGTCTCGCTGACCATTTTTCTCAAGAACGTAGAAAGAAGTTTATTGTTTCTACATAACTATGTCAGCTTTTAGTTCAGAATTACAGATGAGCCAAAACCAAAATAGCTTATCTCAACACCTCAGTTCCTCACCCTCCCACCAATACATAATTGTTTTTTGCATAAAGTCTTGGACCTAGGTCTTGAGAGACCTGAGTTCAATTGTCTGCTCTGCCACAGACTTCCTGTATGACATTAGGCAAGTCACTTGTGGTTCAGTTCCCCATCTGTAAAGTGGGAATAATACTATTTCTCTACCTCATTGGAGTGTTGTGAGGATAAATACATAAAAGATTGTCAGGTGTTTAGATATGAGAATTGCAGGGAAGGGAGCACATGTAAGTACCATAGATAGACCTGGATTGGATTTTGCACATCTGTGCTCCAAACTGTTTTATTTTTTATGATTGAGCTAAGTGCTGAAAACAGGAAGTGGAAATGTCAGAACTTCAAATGATAGCATTGCAAACAGTGATGCTTTAATATCTGGATACTTCAAGAACAATCACAATTATTTTTCTCTAAAAGAAGTACTACAGTAATATAAAGAAGCTTAGTACAGTCAGAAGTATAACCTTGGGAAGGGTTTTTTTTTTTTTTTTTTTTTTTTTAAGACTAGCATTCCTTGTTAAAATATCCCAATTATGAGAGTATTGAATCAGTATTTGCAAGTTTTAAGAATTATCTGATTTTAATTTTAATTGGAATTCCATAGCCTGAAATAGTACTGAAAGGTTCAGTGTTTGTGTGTTTCTTGGCACACTACATAATTTATTAGTGCTATTACTAATGCTGCAGATGAGCACAGAGAGGGGATCTATATCTGATACAAGGAGTGCTGGAAGCTCCATCACTTGGCACAATTAAAACAAGAATAGTCAATCCACTAACATATTGCAGGGAATAGTTTTGCATTGGCAGAGTAGACAACCTAATAGAGAAAGGAAGAGACCTAATTTCTATTATTCTGTGATTCAGTGTTGTAGTACAAGAAAATAGGATATACAGTAGAACCTCAGAGCTATGAACTCCAGAGTTACAAACTGACCAGTCAACCACACACCTTATTTCAGACTGGAAGTACACAATCAGACAGCAGCAGAGACAAAAAACCCCACAAAAATACAGTACAGTACTGTTAAATGTAAACTACTAAAAAAAAAAAAAGGGAAAGCAGCATTTTTCTTCTGCACAGTAAAGTTTTAAAGCTGTATTAAGTCAATGTTCAGTTGTAAACTTTTGGAAGAACAACCATAATGTTTTGTTCAGAGTTACAAACATTTCAGAGTTACGAACAACCTCCATTCCCAAGGTGTTCGTAACTCTGAGGTTCTACTGTACTTTTATATGTGTGTAAGAACCCATGATGTATTTGGTGTGGTAAAGCCAAAACACGACAGTTCCTTCCTAAGAAATTTGCACTCTAGCACATGCAAGACATGAAATACTGAGAAATCTAGAGGAAAGTTTTTGCTTTCTAGGATTTATTCCTCCCGCTTTATCCTCTTCCTTTTTTGTAGTGTATAGGAATAGGGTAGTATCTCTTTAAATAGTCTGAACTCTCCAGTGGCATTCACTATATTCTGTGTTTTAGAAGCACCCAGAAAATAGTCAGGAGCAATAATAGCATGCAGCTAGGCCTTATAGGGTTGTGCATATTTAGTAAACACAGTTATTTAGGACCTAACTTTGCCCTGTGGCTTCTTCATACTGTGTGTTTGTGTAGTGCAAAGAGTAAAAGACAACATTTTTCTTAGTGTTAGGGTAGACAAGGCATTTGACTGATGTAGTTGGTATTTGTGGGAAGAATGGGTCTTGGGGACAGATTTGAATAATATAGGGGGCTTGGCACATTGTCTTAAGCCACAACCCAGAAGAAGTCAAAAAAGTGGAAGCAGGGGAAGGAAGCTAAGTGGCGTTGATTGGTATAATTGGAGTGAAACAGGAGAGAAGAAACAAGAGTGTGTTGTGAGATGGAGTGGAGACAGTTGATTTTTGGCCCTTGAAGATGAAGATGAGAAGTTTAAACTTGATAGAAGCTTCCCATGACGACTCCAGGTGTATTTTAAATTGCATCTTTAGAACTTGAATCTGAGTTTACAGGGCCTGATTGTACTCTCACTTTTTTGGTATAAGAGTGACTAGACTAGAGTGACTCTGTAAAAGCTAATGCACTCAGACCAGTGTGAGAGTAGAACCAAACCCTCAGTGCTGGAACTGCATCCTCCAAACATTTAGTGTAACAAAACTGATTCTTAAGCAGTTGTCTTTGCTGAGTAACTTCTTACTAATTTTACTTACACAGAACATCTGCTTTTTGTTTGAAATCACTGAACAGCCAGTCGGCATGTTCAAGCTTGCCACCTCACTAGTGCTGTTCACAAACTACTAGCTTGCCGACGGGTGTGGGCTGGGTTTCATCACTGATGTGACGGGTTTAGGTTCCCAAACGTCTGAAGCAACTTCCTCTTTGTTGAAAGGACAGTGATGTAAGGTAAATCCTATCTGAGCACTTGGAGGAGTTAGACAAATTGGGTGTCCAGTTTCCTATTTTTAAATATGGAATCTTCAAAAATTAGATTTGGAGTTAACAGTGGGATTATAGGGAAATAGAATTTATAAGAAATATATTTACTGGATTCAGATACGGAAGTCTCTTTCCCACTAGTCTAGAAATGACATATGGGATTTACCTCCTCATGTTGTAGCACAAAGAGCAGAGAATGAAACCCTGTAGGATATGTTTGAAAAGGCCTACAGTGGTTTATCAGCAAAAGTAGGAGTGAATTCTTGGTTTTCACTGAGAAACTATGTATTGTTTAATCACCTGCCAAAATGTTTTATGCAACTATTAGAACATGTAGTATAAACCCAAAAGCACAGCTGTGCCTCTGTGTCTTACTGATAGTTATTGGCTTTGGAAAGCGTGGGGTGGACAGGTGGGGGTGTTAAGTTGATGGTATTGGGCTGACTGAATGCAAGTATTCAGTGGTGTCAGGGGCTTGTCTGAAGTTGTAATATTACCTCTTAGCTTTCAAGATAAGTGAGGATCAAAAAGTGTCCTTTTGTATGAAATATATGGCAAGAGAGGCTGTGCTTGTGTGCTTTAGATGTACTATATGTACCTGCCTGCTGCAGCTGGCACAACACGGGGGCTTCTACAATGCTGGAGCATGGGATTCTTCATCTGTACTACATAGGCTTGGGTATTGTTAACATTCTCCCATTATCTGAAATATGCCTCCTATTTTGTTCATAATGTAACTCCATCAATGTAGTTGCAGCTGCAGAGAGCTGAATGTGTCCCATTATCTTCATCCTCCACAACTTTGAGATTTATTTACAAAGCCAATGAAGTTCAATCATTTTGGATACACTATAGTGAATTATGTAGTGGCCTGGGTGGGTATTTCTATCCTTCATTATAAAGCAGTTGTTTTTTTTAGTTCCCTAGAATCCTTGTATGAACACACACAGAATGTGTGCCTGTGTGAGTAGTGAACCATACACTCATGGTTAAAACTAACAGGGTTTCCTTTTTGGGAAGGAGAGGACTGGGAGGAAGGAAATGCCTCCTAGATTTAAAATTTCCTTTCAACCTTCTCTTCCTTTCCCTTCCCCCCCCAAAAAACCCACTAACCCCCATCTCTTTAAGACAAATACATTCAATACCAACCAGAAAGGCAGACAAGGACACTGTCACTTAATCACTGTTCTTGCACTTATTATTGTAATTAGAAGGAATAAGAATTTCAGTTCATTTCACTTTGTGTATTTGACAGAATTGTGTCTAGTCAGTGTCACTATTTCCCATGCATAATCTTTCGGGATTCAAATCACCAAAATGCTTAAACAGATGCACAAATGCTTTGTTGAATCAGGGCCTTACTTTCCCCTGCTGCCTGGGTGGGTCTCTCTCATAGTTACATTGGAAAGGAAAAATTGGGGAGGAGGGGGGGAATAGAAAAATGCAAAATCACAAAAATTGGCAGGGGGACTTGGGACAGGTGTGCTTCTTGAAACAAGATTTAACTTATTTTTAACTGACTAGATTTCAAGTTGACAGTGGCATCTTAACTTGCATTTTAGACAATTTTGAGTGATTAATTCTCTCTCTCCTCTCTTCATTAGAGAAGTCCTGTCAGACCACTAACTCCTGGTCTTCAAACTGACAAACTTTCTTCTGATGTTGGATATCATGGCTGACCCTGCAGTGGAAGAGCAGGTCTCCAAAATCAGTGAACTTTGCCATAAATGTGGCCAGTTCCACCTGTTACAGGACAATCATCTTTATAACTTCCAAGATGAAGTGGATGATGAACTGGTTTGCCATATCTGCCTTCAGCCTTTGCTCCAGCCCATGGATACACCCTGTGGACACACATACTGTTTCAAGTGCCTTGAGAACTTCATGCAGGAGTATAACTTTTGTCCCATGGATCGGAAAAAACTGAGTTTCCAACACTGCCGGAAGTCTAGCCTTCTAGTGAGAAACCTGCTGGATAAATTGACTATCCTCTGTCCCTTCCAGAAAGAGTGTCAGCAGATGATGCAGAGGTGTGAACTAGAAGCCCACTTACAGAACAGGTGCATATATGTTTACATAACATAACTAAAAGTTAGTAACATAGCACTATCTGTGGTGCCTTAGTGAACAGAACAATGGTTTCCTTACCCAGAACAAACTAAGTTAAGATGAGAACATCAGGCAGAGATGACAAAGGGACGGGCCAGTAAAGTGGGAGGATGAAGACAATATGCTTATGTGTTTGGTTGGTTAGTGCATCTGTGTTGAGGATACAGGTTAAACTACTTGTCTGCCCAGACAGATAAGCAGAAGCAATGCCCAACTGAATGTAGCAAGCCCCTGAATTGTGCCTGAATACTAGGGTTACCATATTCAAACATTTAAAAAAGAGGACACTACACGGGGCCACCCCTGGCCCCGCCCCAACTCCACCCCTTCCCCGGCCCCACCCCTTGCCCTGCCCCAACCCCACCCCTTCCCCGCCCCCATTCCAACCCCTTCCCCAAAGTCCCTGCCCCAACTCTGCCCCCTCCTCTGAGCACCCCGCATTCCCCCTCCTCCCTGCCGCTCTGATCTTGGTTGGGGGTTGCTAAGTGCTTCCCTGCTCCCCACTTGCCCTGCACCCCTGCAGCCTCTGTGCCCCCTGCTCCCCACTCGCCCTGCAGCCCCTGCCCCCCCCGCCCCTGCAGCCTCTGCGCCCCCTGCCCCTGCAGCCTCTATGCCTCTGCCTGCCCTGCTCCTCCTCGCCCTGCAGCCTCTGCACCCCCCCGCCTGCCCTGCTCACCTGGCAGCCTCTGCCTGGCGGGGGCTTCAGACACTCAACGGTGACGGGGGCAGCGCGGGTCCCTGCAGCCCCGGCACACGCCGCACTCCCCGCAGCCTCCTTCCTGCCGCGCGGGGTGACAGGGCCACAGGAAGGGTCCCCCAGTGGCCGGGGAGTCCCCGCCCGCGAGGGAAGCCTGAGCTGCTGGCTGAGCCCGGCCTCCCTGTGGTCCTGTGGGCTCGGCTGGGGCGCGTGGTCTGCCTGGCCTCCGGGGGCAACAGCGGCCCCTTCGCCGCCTTCTGCGGCTGTGCCCCCGCTCACCCCCCGCCTGAGCTCGCTACAATGTAGCCAGGCGGCTGGGCTGCGCTGCAGACCCTGCGGGTCGTACTGGGGCCGGGCGGACCCTGGCTTATGCTGCCTCCCTATTTCCCCGGACATGTTCGTTTTTTTGGCAATTCCCCCCGGACGGGGATTTGAGTACCAAAAAGCCGGACATGTCCTGGGAAATCTGGACGTATGGTAACCCTACTGAATACAGTGCTCCTTTTCACAGAATAGTCCTTGTGCACCTGCTTCCTTGAAGTAATTATAAACATACATACCTCTCGCTTCAAACACAGTGCATGGCTCCTGAGTATTTACAGAAGAGAGACAAGGGGTACAATACAATGCTGCCAGCTTAATTGGTCCAATTAAGATGTGTAACACACAAGTCTTTGATCCAAATACTGGAAGTCACTCAGTGCATTATGCACTTGCTGAATCACATATTTGTAATGCCATTATCTGCCCTCATTCTTTCACAAGCATAGATGCAACTAAAAATATGTTCTGCAGAGAAAGAGAGACTGACTTTTCATTGCACTTCTCAGCACAGATGTTTTTGGCATTTCCACTGCCGGCTAGCTGAGCTGGAACAGACAAAGAACTGTGGTTTTAGAAAAGTGCACACAACAAAGGAGTCTTTCCATGGAGTTTGAAGAACCTTTGTTCTTAGTTAATGATTGCTCAGAATGGAGCTGGGAGCAAGCCATATTGTAAACAAAGGCAAAGTTTCAGTGGCAGCATGTTTTGTTAGTACGTAATGGGTAGTACACAGTAGATTTGATACCATTCAAATACATCATGCTTGTCTATAGCAATACCAAAGTCAACAAGTGTGCAGGTGGTGGTTGAACTAAGGAAATCTTTGCAATTTTAGCCAGGCATTTGTGTTTCTATTGCATGTTCCTATGGTATCTAGAGGCTAAGGTGCTCTCGATATCTTTATCCATACTTTCAACATAAAAGTTGAGAGTTCAGTTATTTTAAAACATTGCCCCTCTTCAAAAAACAAACCTATTCCATTCTCTAGTTTTACCAGTGCATTCCATCTTCTGTTTCTGCTTCTTACAGTATAAGCTCTTAAGGGCGGAGACTGTTTTACTTGAGTCTTACACACACAGTCAGCACTGAATAATCTATTTCCCCCACTTCCCAAATCCCTGTAACTGTGAGTTAAAAGCACCTATATCTTATCTTTGCTAGCTGAAATGTCATTCAGCTTCAGTGAATATCCAGTCACATATGGGAAGGTTAACCTTTCAGACCATATATGGTGGCTTGCAGTTTAGTCCATTGTGACTTAATCATTACCAAAACCAAGTTCCAATAATCTAGTATGTTTTTTTTTTTTTAAATATACAGACTGTTAACATAAAGGTGATTCAAGCTAAATTCTAACTGGCATAAAACCACCACATTTGAAAGTATTTTCCATCAGGGTTTGTGATGATTTTTAGTGAGACTAAGCCACATCTGTGCATTTAAAAAAGAACGAGCAGCAAATTTTAAGAGACTAGTCTTGTGGCATTTTTCCCTGCACTTTGCAGTCTGACTTCAGAGGTGTTAATTTTACAGAGATCTCAAGAGTGTAGTAGGGAGATGCCAATATTAATAATTGAAATGGCTCTGAGGGCCATTCCTGGGCCTCCAGTTTGTTAACAAGCAGATGTATTTTGGACATTGGGTTTGATTGCCCTGTGCCTTTGAGAGGTATCTTTGGCCACTCTACACTTGGGAGTAGAGTGACCAGGAAGAAATAAGAGTAGGTGAAATTGCAGAGGGACTTTAGTAGCCAGAATGTAAATACTCCAAATAGAATTTGATTTGGACACAGTGGTAACCACCCATAACTTAGTATCCTGTATCATTGTTCTGGAGCACTGGTTCAGTACTGACTCAGGGAATAGTATCTGCCACGGAGCCTCCAATACCACTTCTGCATCACCAACCTAACTTGCCATCCATCCTCTTACCAAAGGTGGTAATAGCCTGAGTTTGTTTTCCTTCCCCTGCTTCTTCTGTAACATTGATTGCTTTGTTGCTTACAGGGTTTGGGGGTTCTTTTTAAAATGTTGAGTTTGGTGCTTATGAGAAGAACTGGATGGATAGGCCTGGTGAGAGAATACTTCTATTTATTATAACATGGGTACAGCAGCAGCAGTGCAAACTGCCTCATGCTGCCCCACTCAGTCTTGTATGTTGCTGGTTTGGTAGAAACATGGCATATTCAAGGCTATAAAACTTCTGTGATTCAAATGTGTGGTTCACACTCTTACCTTGGCTCTGAAAGAGCAGAGGGAATAAGTATTTACTTATGCCTCACAAAATGTATTCTCACCTTCATTGGGAGCAGCAGGGCTTGAATGGTAAATATTTTAACAAGGAGTACTCCTTCCTACTGTCCCTTTCTCAGATTAATTAAACTAATCGGTCTCTTAAATTAAAAAAAAAAAAAAAAAAAGTTGACAAAGGAGTTTCTCTCCCCCTTCTTCCAGCCTCAATTTGAGGCTGAGATGTGAATGAATCTTTGCTAGCACCAGCTGCTGGAAAGAAAATGTGTGACTGACAAGACTTAATCATGCTTCCTGAAGCACCTTAGTTACCCAGTGCTTGTATGTGCTGAGTTTACTATGTGAGATGAGATTGTTGCTGCTTGTGTGGATGACTGACTTCCAAACCTTCTCTAGGTGTCCTGGCTTCAAGAAATACAAATCCGATATAGAAAGGAGAAAAAATCCACATTCCAGAGGCAAGGAAGATCCCATTACCAGGGAGGAATCGAATGCTGCGAGAGAGGCGGAGCTATCAGACGGAGCATCATCGCTGGTGGCAGAAAGCTCTATAGCGGCTGTGGTATCTCTGGGGACTGTGGAGCCTGGACTTGTTAATCCAGCCTTTGAGGAGGGTGAAGAAGGCGGTAATGTCTCTCTCTGCAGTTACCAACAGTGTCTCTCACCACTTTGAATAGCACAAAATGCAATTCAGTTTCAAATCTCCTTTTAAAAAAAAAAAAAAAATTAAATAACGTTAAGGATACTCTTTAAAAGAGCTTGTCACAGATTCTGCCCATATCTGTATGAACAAACACTTGGAAACCTTCAATAGTTTCAAGCTTCTCCTTTTACTTTTTACTCTTGGCCTTTCAGTTCCAAAAAACACAAACCTCTGCCACTGACACAAAAAAAAGTTCTTTAACTAAGAGCTAAGCATCCAGGATTTTCCTGGAGTCTCCAGAATTATGTCATGTGATGAAACCTCCAGGAATACATCCAACCAAAATTGGCAATCGTACTAAGAGTAGCAGCTCCCTTATCCCCTCTCAGGATGGCCATGTGCACAGAGTATTGCAAGATTCTTTCACAAACCCTAGGTTAACAAGAGCAATACACCAAGCACCATTTAGAAAAAAAAAAAAATCAGAAGCTTTTCAGTAACAAACAATACACCAGCCACATGAGAACAGGGCACCAAACATAGCGTGAAGATGCCAAGCAATCAGTACCAGGAATTTGTGCCAGTCTGTCTTTTTATTTTATATTTACTCCTTTGAGGCAATTATTTGTTCAGGTTGTTTATTTTAGTTCCTCCCTACTGATACTAAACAGAAGCATTTTTATGCCCTTTGCTAGTGCTTGGATTTGAAATTAATCATCAGTAAGAAAACAAATCCCATCACATTACAAATGAAAATAGCTATATCTCCATTCAAAGATACCACCACTTCATTAAATCTTTAGAATGACAATAAGTAGCGTAAAACTCTTGATAGCATGTTTCAAAATGATTTTCTTAATTCCTGTGCGCACTTAGATGGTGCTGGGGGGGACAAGTCTATCTGCTAATGAACCTGTCTAATAGTTACTGTGTAAATTAGCTTGGTTCTATGTTGGAGTTTCCCCAAGTACATGTCAATCTCTCTGTTAAAGCCACTGTGTGATAGAGAACTACAGCTGTACTTGGCTGACATTGTGATTGCCTTCATTACAACATCTAACGTGCCTGGCTTGCACAAATGCTGCAATGATGATAGATTTAACATACTTTGCCAAAAGTGCAGGGAGAGGTAACAATTGTCCTCTTCAGAATGGTTTGGAAGTATTAATTAATTCTCCTCAGCCCTCTGAAATAGGTAAATGTTACTCCCATTTTACAAAGGGGGAAGGGAAATTGAAGCAGAGAGCTTAAATGACTCGCCCAAGATCATACATCAAAGCAATGTCAGACCCCTGATTAGAACGCAAGAGTTCTAGGCTTTCAGTTCTTTGATCAGAGCACTAAATTAAGTCCTTTTCTCTAATGGCCTGAGCATCAGACTGGGAACCAAGAAGCCCCAAGTTCTAAGTAGTTTGACTTTAAATAACCTGGCAGTAGATCTAGAAGAAGAAAAATTTCTAAATGGCAAATTAAGCATCTATTTACAAAAGGCCTCAAAAATGCTTTGTTTCCATTCTTGCTACACCATCTGACAATCGGCTTTGCACTGAGTGAGCACTCGTTGGGAACATATGGGGAGAAAGTCTAGGAAATTTAACTTTTCTGCTTTTTGTTCGTGATCTATTCTCTTCCCTCCTAAATACCCCCCCACACACACACACAATACCATTTTTGAGCACATAAGGGCCAAACAATACAAGCCCTACCAGTACTATATACCTGATCTCTGAGTGAAACTAGAATAGAGAAAGGACATGGGGATATTATCTGTATTCATGTGTTGCTTTCTCTTCTTTGATTCTCACAATCAGACCTGCCTCAGAAAGCTAGTCTTGTGGCTGAAACAAGTACGATTGAAATTCATCGAGATGATCCAGAAGAAGAACTAGGAATGCGGATAGTTGGGGGCAAAGACACCCCTTTAGGGAACATTGTTGTTCAGGAAGTCCTTCGGGATTCTGTTGTTGCTGCAGATGGAAAAATAGCACCTGGAGACCATATCCTTGAGGTACGTTTGTTCTGTTAGTAGTAAAGTTACATTACCACCCTTCTTTGTCTAAGAGAAGGCTTTTTATTATAGTGGATAGCAAAAAGTTTGTCATGCTGGGCAAACCTCAAGAGGTTTGGATAAGCATGCCAAAGTTTGAACACTTGTCCAAATATCTTGGTTCTATGAAACTGGGCTGTGAGCCTTAAAAGAACAGGCTGTCTCATGTAATTTCTGACCCTTCCTGCTTTATCAGGCCAGAAATGCCTTGACAGCCGCCTCTTTTATAGTGTTTGGTTAGTTCTGAGCCCAGCTGGAGAGAGGTAAGAGAGCCCCATGGAAATAAGAAGTAAACTATTAAAAAGGTATCAGAACACTTTGAAACCTCCGAAGGTTTGGATTGGTTCTTATTTTTACCTGATCCAGCACTTGAAGGGTACAAGTGCGGGAGAGAAAATAGAATTGTTTTGAGTGGTGGAAGCAGGTGTAATTAAGAGGATTTTTTTTTTTTAATTTCATCTCAATTGGACAAACACCTCTTCTGTCTGAAAATGTTTTATCACCTATTGTTACAGATCTCCTTAGATTATTTTTTTCTTTGAACTTTTCAGTCTATTTTATTTACTTTATGTATCTGACAGCTTTTTATGAGATTTGTATAGAGTATAGTTGTAGCCATGGTCCCATAAAAGATATTACCTCACCCTCACTTAATCTCTCTAACAGCACTATTGCACAGAGAGGCTCTTTTTCAAACCAGCAGGTCCTAAATCATTTAAAGCTTTCCATTTCAAAACCAGCATTTTAATTCACCCTGAAAACCAACTGGCAGCTAGTGCAGAGCACAGAACACTAGTGCCATATGCTCCTAGCAATATACCCTGCCAAGCAACTGAGCTGCCACATTCTGTACTGCTAGCTTTGGTTTCCAAATTGAATTAATGCTTCACAGAGAGTGCATTGTTAGTAGTCTAATCTCGAGGTGACAAAGGCACATGCTTTCTTTAAGATCTGGACCTCACTACCGTTGTATTACATCCTCCTGGCCAGACAAATCCAACAACTGGAAATCCAACCCTTTCCTTCGATTATACATTCTAATAAGGATTGGCAGACCCTTGCATTCAGAGTGGCAGATACAGTCTTGGTCATATCTTCAGGTGGCTTCTCCAAGCCAATCAATATCACATCCATCTTATCTGACTGAGCCTCATCCACCTCCCAGTCTCAGCCAGAAAGTAAGACATTCAGCAACGCTGGCTGGGTGTCATTAGAATACTGAAGATGCTGTTGCCCATGTCTCCTCGCTAACCTTCCCAATAGTCCCATATGCACACCAAAATGAGACAGGATGGAATCCTACATGACTGCCCCCTGGGGGAGGAATAATAGTTACCAAAACTACCTTGAAAAAAGAAAGATTTAGACTGAAGATCCTAGGGCTTGTCTCCACTTACCAGGGGATCAATGTGTGGTGATCAATCCACCAGTGGTCGATTTAGCGGATCTAGTGAAGACCTGCTAAATCGATCGCTGATCGCTCTTCTGTGACTCCGGTACTCCACTGGAATGAGAAGCATAAGGTAAGTCTACGGGAGAGTTTCAAGGCTTCAGAGCTGTGGAAAGGTCTCAGGGAAAGCGCCTCATGTATGGAGGATCCAAGTGTGCTTTTTGCTAACCTTGTGATACTAGGTACAGTGGAAGACCCATAAGCTCTCCAGGATCTAAATGGTGCATTTTCCTTCCTCTTTCTAGGTGAATGGTGTCAACATCAGTAGCGTGACTCATTGCCAAGCTATCTCCTTGCTGCGCCACCCAGGTCCCGTTCTTCACCTTATGGTCCTGCAGGAAAAAGGGTTTTCCAACAGGACTCTCAAACAGGATTCTAGCCCTGCTGTTAACCGGGAAGTGATTCACGTTACACTGATGAAGAGAGACCCATCTGAACCCCTGGGAATCAAACTGATTAGGAAGACAGACGAGGCAGGGATTTTTATTCTGGACCTGCTTGATGGAGGCTTGGCAGCCAAAAATGGAAAGCTGAGTCGGAATGACAAAGTTCTCTCTATAAATGGCCAGGACCTGAGGCAGGGAACACCTGAGACTGCTGCACAGATAATACAGGTAATTTATTGAATGGAGCAGCTGTCTGTCTGATAACTCTGTGACTGTCTGCACCACTAGCGCAGTGCTCCATTTCTGACCCAAGGGCTAACAAAACATGCCTGAGCAATTTGGATACCCTTAAGTAACCATTTTTGGGAGAGTGGCTTCCCTACAGAAGTGGGGATTACTGTTTCCTAGCGATCATGAATACACAGGTGGGAATCTGCCATGAATCATCTCTGACAATACCACAGTGAGTCAGATGTCTACGGTGGTTTAGTGCAGCAAAGGCAAACTGATCTTTAGGTGTAGCCTTTTTACAAGAGAAATCTCTACACACAAGGCATACATCTGTGACAGATACCGGAACAGAGTACGTGAAGCTTCCCTAGAGCTAACCTAGGGAGGTCTGAATAGAGACCGCATGGCCTGGCAGTACAGAACAGAAGCATTTTTGATTTAGGTCAGGATGCTGGTGGTAAAATTCCCAGTTAAACTGCATGTGGAAGAGGGGTCCATGAGTCAATCTGAGGCCCCTTGCTGGGAGATGGTCGTTCTCATCATGATAGAAATCTGTCTCATTTTAATGGTCTGAACATTTGGTGTAAAGTATTTGTGTAAGGATTACTCCAAAAGCAGTGGCCTTTGTTTAGATCAGTTTCAAATGCTCTGTCTCCTGGGGCAGTGCCCTCCAGCTTCTAATAGCTGGGTTTCTTTTTTTGCCCGAAGATCATGACAAACACAAGGGCATTTCACCAGAACTTACAGTTTAAACCTTAGAAAAGATCCAAAGATAAGGGAGAATTCGTTCTCTTCCTGGCAATTTGGTGAGTCAGTGGTGGGAGAAAAAGGGAAGAGTTTTGATAATTATGGAGAGCCTGTGTTCTTACATAGAAAGAAATATTTGAACCTAAGCAGTGATGTTTAATATTAGAAGTAAGTCAACAAATGTTCCCGATAAACAACTTTCTAGAATTGAGGACTGATTGCAAAGCCCAAAAACATACTGTTCAAGTTAGTAAATGTCAAAGCACTGGACCACGAGGCTGGCATGTATAGAATTGAATCTAATATGTTGGCACTCAGCCTCCCTAGGTGACATGTTCCAGAGCGTAACTATCTTTAGGAATATCTTTCTAACCATAATATCTAACCTAAATCTCCCTTGCTGTAAACTAAGATGATTAATTCTTGTCCTACTCTTGGTAGACATGGAGAACAATTGATCACAGTCCTCTTTATAACAACCTTTTACATACTTGGAAACATATATCCCTTTCCCCCCTCCCCTCCCTCGCCCAATCTTCTCTTCTCTAGACCAGTGACTCTCAACCGTTCCAGACTACTGTACCCCTTTCAAGAATCTGATTTGTCTTGTGTACCCCCAAGTTTCACTTCACTTAAAAACTTACAAAATCAGACATAAGTGTCACAGCACACTACTGAAAAATTGCTTACTTTCTCATTTTTACCATATATTATAAAACAAATTGATAGGAATATAAATATTGTACTTACATTTCAGTGTATTGTATACAGAGCAGTATAGACAATGATTTGTTTATACTGCTCTGTATATGTAATTTTAGTTTGTATTGCCTTCGCTACTGCTTTTTATGTAGCCTGTTGTAAAACAAGGCAGATATCTAGATGAGTTGATATACTTTCTAGAAGACATCTGAGTATTCCCAGGTTACACGTACCCCTGGTTGAGAACCACTGCTCTAGACCATGTTTTGTAAACCTCTTATCACTTTGTTGCTCTCCTCTGGACTCTCTCCAATTTCTTCACCTCTTTCTTCAAGTATGGTGTCCAAAACGGGACATAGCACTTCAGCTGAGGCCTCACCAGTACTGAGTAGAATAGAAAAATTACCTCCTGTATCTTATATGTGACGCTCCTTTCGTAGATTTGTCTGGTCTCTAGAGGTGTGTGCATGCCTGTTACATTTTTCAGAATGCTACACAAAGTCTGAGCCATGCAACTTTCAGAGAGATCATCAGAAGTCACAAGGTTAAGTCTCTAGATGAGCCATGGTGAAACTTTACCCATTGAAATTACTGAAATATTATTAAGCTTCTCCTTTTGTTTTTCCTGGCAGACCAGTGAGGCAAGAGTGAACTTTGTGGTCCTAAGGCAGTCTGGTGTAGAGCTGCCAGATGCTGTTGAAGATGGTGGCACACCAAACAGTAGTAGCAGCAGCAGCAATGGAGGGAGTCCAGTGCACCATCGGAGGAGACCTGACCAGAATCATTACAGACGAAAATCAAACTACCAAAAGGTAAGTTTTGTAGTAATAGCAGTGCTATTTTCTGCTGGGCCAGTTGTTCTTTGTTTCTCAAATCTATTACTTTACTTTACCACCGAGTGCTATGAAAATATAAACCAAGAATACTGCAGGGTTATCAAGAGTAGGGTTTGGTCCCATATAGCACCTTTTCTTTACCAGATGTTGCAAAGCAATAGGAGTTGAGAGCTGGCAGAACAGTGAACTGTACAGTCAGACCAAGCGTCTGTTATCTACAGAGCAATGCAGCAGCATTTGTGCAGCCTTTGAGGTTAAAGCCTGTCTAAAGGGGAGGAGGAATGCTGGCCAAAACAGCAGAGTTAATCTCTGCTCCTTGAGAAAGGGTCACTGGGTATTTGACAGCCACCAGAAACCAGTAAAACAACCATTGGGTTTAATTCCCTATCTGTAGGACAACAAGCACATCAAGCACAGCTTTCCCCCCTAATATTAAATTGCAATGCTAACACTGCGTGTGACTCCATGTCACAGTATGGGACTAAATGGCCTTGTGGCCTAGAGGTGAAAGCTGTACTAATGAAGCTAAAGAAAGATGCTTTTGCAACTTCTCCAACTTAACTAGTTACTTTTACACTCAGATTCCCTCCTCTAGAAAACTGTGAACTTGAACAGATTTGCTTTTATGTTGCTGCCTCTGGCAGGTTGTACCATATTTAAACTAAAATTTGTGTGAAGAAATTCTGCCTGAAATATGAACTGCCTAGACTTGTGTTTAGTTTCCCAGGTTACTATCGTATGCAGTTTCAGCCCAGTTCTTTCCTTTATAAACTTCAGTCCACTGTCGTCTTCTGTTTCCACAACACACGTGCACACACTCTCTCTCTAACCCTTTCTTCCTCTTAAGATCTATAGGACATGATGTGCTAATATTTCACTAAGCTTAGGGGTGGGATTTTCATAAGCAATAACATCGACCTAATTCTGCTCCCATCAAAGTCAGTAAGAGTTTTTTGCAGCTGACTTCAAGGAGAGCAGAGCTAGGTTAATGCTGAGCTGTTTTGAGAAATTTCACCATTAGATTCTCATTTAAAGTAGATAAGCTATTTGAGTCACTATAAACTGTCCTTTCATCCCATGCAACGACATCTTCAGAAATAAATTTCTCCTCCTCTTCATACTCTCTACCTTGTGTTTGGAAAAATATCTGCTGGTTGCCTTCTTACTTTTCTTGGCCTTATGGCACAGTAGAACCTCAGAGTTATGAGCACCTTGGGAATGGAGATTGTTCGTAACTCTGAACCAAACATTATGGTGGTTGTTTCAAAAGTTTACAGCTGAACATTGACTTAATACAGCTTTTGAAACTTTACTATGAAGAAGAAAAATGCTGCTTTTAACCATCTTAATTTAACGAAACAAGCACAGAGACAGTTTCCTTACCTCGTCAAATCTTTTTTATACTTTCCCTTTATTTTTTTAGTAGTTTACGCTTAACACGGTACTCTACTATATTTGGTTTTTTTCCGTCTCTCTCTGCTCCTGCCTGATTGTGTACTTCCGGTTCCAAATGAGGTGTGTGGTTGACCGGTCAGTTCGTAACTCTGGTGTTCGTAACTCTGCGGTTCTGCTGTATACTGGGCTTGTTGAAACAGAAATGGGGACTGTGATCATTCCAATGGAAACATTATATATTTTAATAACAAGCTCTATTCTAAAACATGCATGAGGTTGGATAGCTCAGCCTTTGTAGATGGATTTAGAAATGCCTCTTTACTCTGTGTCACTGGTTCAAATCCATCCCAATTTAAACAAAGTTCAAAAGATAAAAAGTTGGTAATACCAGACATGTTTGATGACCTATGTGAAATGAGTTGGTAGTTTCTTTCCACTTCCTGGTGGGGAAACTCTCATCACAAAGAGCCTCTATGTAGACAAAGGATCGAATGGACATGTAGACAGGCATATATCCTCACTTCCCTAGCAGCAACCCTTCTGAGTCAGGGTTGAATTGCCTTGGGAGTACAGTGTGCTATAGCTTCTGCTGCCTTTGCTATTTGTGCCTAAACAAACAACTTCAGTCTCCAGAGCTATTAATGTGGCATCTTTCACCAGCCCTGAATTTTTAGAGTTCTCTGCCTCCTACCCTAGTCATGGACCTTTCTAAATTCTGCTGCATTGATTAACCCATATAGTCATCTCTTTGTAGGATCTACCTCAGGGATACCTCAGCCAGGAAAAGACCGTTACAATAAAAAAGGAGCTAAAGGAATCTTTGGGAATAACTATTGGAGGTGGAAGGGACAATAAAAACAAACTTCCTATTTATGTAACTAGTGTGCAACCCATTGGATGCCTCTTCAGGGATGGCAGGATCAAGAGAGGTAAGGAGACTTTCCAGACCCTGAGTTTCCTTGTTTATAACTTCGCTAATTAACTCAGTGAATGGGTTTTAGTGTTTTTAAGTGAAAATTGGTATTAAACACCAGTAAAGTTTGAAGCACTAAGTCCTGGATGACACCTTGAGGCAGAGGTGGTCTATATTGCAAAAGGTCAGTAAATCCATGCGGCCATGATAATCCTACTTATTTAATCCACAGGAGATGTGCTTTTGAATATAAATGGCATCGATTTGACTCATCTAAACTACTATGAAGCTGTCTCTGCACTGAAATCCAATGCAGCTTCCCACACCGTAGTGCTGAAAGCCCTGGAAATCCTTGTACCAGAGAGGGTGCCAGAACCCACAGACCCATCCTCTGATATCAGGGAACATGGGTTCAGTTGGTCACCCCTTTGGATCACATGGCTCGGATTACCTACGTAAGTTTGTTTGGTCAATTCTTTCTCTCCTCAGTATTAACCATTGAGTCAGGTATTTTACCTCATCTGGCATTTAAGCAAAGTGAATCACTGGCTGACTCTCTGAACCAAGTCAAACTTGGTGACAAGCCCTTTAAACAAAAGCAAAAGAGACTATCAGTTGTCAATGTGTTCAAATAAATTAAGAAACTCCCACTGCACTTCAGTATTTCTGAGCCCCTCCTGTTTGCAATATGGTCAGTCCCTAGGTATCTGACAGAGTTCACTGAACATTTTCTCAAACTGAATAGGTCACAGAAATTGAGAACAAAAGCAAAAGTGTATGTTTGGGAGCAGGGGTGGGGGTCAGAGAGAGGGTGTTTTGTTACACAGCCTGTGTTTGAATTGTGACACGCGCACTGCAAACAATCCTCGGTAAAACGTGATGAACCCAAGCCACTTTGGCTATTCTACTTAACAGAAGTCAATGATCAGGCACTGCTACTGCCTTTTAGTAGCTAGTCTAATAGTTTTGTTTTAAGGCAAGCAGTCTTTTATTAACTTCATCTCAACTGTGAAATTTTTAATCCTAGGAAAATAATGCCAAATTCTGAATTTCCTTGCTAAAATGCATTAGAAGGTAGCTTACCATGTTGCTGGTGCTAAAGGTAGTGGGAATTGTGCTGCTGCGTTCCATGTGGCAAGCATTTTAAGGTTTGAACTCTTCAGCTACTAATTTCTGGAGAGATGCAGCATGTGTTCCTCTTTACTGGTCTCTGCTAAAGGTCAATTTGGAGTGAGCTCAACCCAGAGAGGAGGTGCAGGTTATGTCAGAGTTAAGGTTTGTGGCTGGACAGGGAGCTTACATAAGGTTCAGGTTAAACAAAACCCTCTCTTCTAAGGGTTCTGATTTATTTACAGGTTTGTTTTCTGGTGCAACCAAAGGAACGGAAAGCCTGTGGCTACCTTCCCTTCATGCAATTTATCAGTTTGTAAACTCCCAGAACAAAAAACAGAGGGCAGATCTTATTCCTCCAGAGCATTATGTCTGGGCTTCTTGTCAAGAGAGTCTTGGCCTGTTTTTTCGTGAAAGGAACCCAGCTTTTTTTTTTTTTTTTTTAAGTTCTGAGACTAACTAGTCTCAGCTGCACCTGATTAACTCATGTTCATGTAGGACGCTAGGATTTAACCCCCAAATCTCTATGCCATTATCTAGTGCAATGAGGTTTCCTCAGAGGGGTCACTCTTGGGCCAGGTGTATTGTGACTGCAAGGCAACAGCTCCTTTTACATCTCATCACTTGTGCCAGGGAAGGTGAAGAGTATTCTATCAAAAGCTCCAGAGACTCGAATGCTTTCCAAAATTCCATTTCTATTAGGTCAGCCTCTTAGCGCTCCAGTCATCTGCTTTTGTTTTAAGTATAGGCCCCGGAGCTAGCATCCACCAAGTACCTTGCCTCAAATATATTTAATGTTTGGTTTCACCTACCCTAACTCACTGTAACTGGCTGAGGACCTGAGCTAAATTCATAATTAAATTCGCCAACTTTAAGATCATAAAAATGTGCTCTCATTTTAAAAAGTAGTGTTGGCTGTATACCTACCTCACGGGACCCTATGCAGCAATTTCAGCTTTTCCCACTGAGGTGGAGAGCCATCATGTCAGAAGCACCCTCGGAGCACTGAAGCAGTGGCTGGAAAGTAATCTCCTTCTATTGCTCTGAACTGAATTCTGGCATCTCCCAACTATAGAATATTAGCACCACAGGCTGTTGACATGCTTTCATGTGGGGAGGTTTTAGGATATGGTCTGAGAAGCACACAGCAGAGCTATTTCATTTTGCGGTCTGCCAATGTTTACATCATTTGTTCCAAACAATATAAATGGTAATAATTCCTTCCTTGCAGTTCTTCACTAATTTCCCCAGTTGCCCAAAGTGGTGGCCAATAATGACTAGTTGGCTCTGTGTGCTATAATTTCACTAAACCACTGAGGAAAAACAAACCTCTTGCAGATCAGTGCTGAGCTCCTCATTGTCCTCTTCAGCTAAACGTAGGTGTTCAGACTTTTTGGCATGCTGACTTCTATGCACTACACAATTGAGGGGTTTTGTGTTTTTTGTTTTTAACCTCTGCTGGGAAATTTTTGAGCCACCACTGAGTATAGCTTTCTCGAAACATTCCCTGAGCTGTGTTTTGAAATCCAATATGAAAATCTGAAGTTTACTGCTAGCACATGCTCAGTATTTTTTCAGGTAAATGCTTAATCCAGAAGATCGCTCCTGTGGTGCTTATTCTCTTGCGTTCTGTTTTGTTGAGGAAAGCCACATGTTAGTTGTTAGTCTGAGATAGCCGTTTGGTGCTGGAAGAGCAGAGTCGGAAGAGGTTATGTTCGAAGCCTTGCTGGCATATTCAATCCTTTTCAACACCTCTGTCCACAATGCTTAAAAGTTCCACTCTTTATTGTTACACTTGCACTTGTGGCTTATTGTTTGTGTCGAATGTAGTTTGTCGGCCTGGCTCATTTAGTAGTATGCTGCCTTTGTGTTTACACGCTGTCCTGACATTGCTGCACTGCATTGCCAGGACAGCCTTTCACATGAGAGGGCTCCATCCTGTCTCTGATGAGCTGCCTGAGTGGAAGTTAGAGTAGGAAAAAACCCAGGTGTCCTGGCCAGTCTTCTCCTCACAATAACAGATTCTATATGCTGTTCAAAGCTGTGTATGAGCTATTAAACACACAGGAATTACCATACATGACCAGATGGATGGCCATCTGGTCTGTCGCCTAGCATTTTATGTCTGACAGTAGCCAGTACCAGATGCTGCAGATGGGGATATAAGACACCTACATAGTAACATTGGACTGGTTTTACCCTACGAGGCAGTTAGTGGCTGGCTTATGTTCTGAAACAGGCGGCTTGATATCCCATGTTCATTGTTTTTCTCTCTAACATAACTGGGTATTTTTATTGTCTATATAAATGTCTAATCCTTCTTCATTCTTTGCCTCAGTTAATTTGTGGTAGTGAGTGCCACAGTTAATTACATGCATTCTGATTATTGCTGAGTGCCGATTTATGGCTGCTCTGTTTGTTCACACAGCACTGGCGCCCTTCAGCCACTCCTTTTGGATATCTAGTATAGGTCACTGGGCTCTCCTTTCTGTTGAGCAGTGAATTCCAGGAGAAAATACTGTTAGTATTTGTCATCTTTTGAAGAAGTCTGTCGAGCAGGCTTGGTCTTGTGATATAATACATCAGACATTTTAGAAATCAAGAAGCAGGTATATCTCAAAATGTTTGGATTATGTTCTTTATGAACAATCTCTCATAGGACTGTAATATCTTATTGTACAGTACTTCTTATGATAAGTCCTGCATGAAAAACCCTTCACAAACAAACCTTGACTGACTTGATTGTTTGAATCATTTAGTAGAAGAAAGGTTGCCTTACCTAACGACGTAATGTTTGCTTTCCAACTGTGATATCTGGCTGCTAACTACAGCCATTGTACCAAGTCCCCACAATACATGTGAAACCAGAAAATTGACTCCAGATTAATTATAAGGGCTGCAGCAGTACAGCTTTCAATTACTTCATTTTTTTTTTTTTTTTACAAAATGATGCTGTAAGATAACTCATGAACAACCCTGACCCGTCTTCCCTACCTGGCTTCCTACTCTCATCACAATACTTGTGGTGGGATAAAGCTTTGTCCCCTGATGGATGCAGGTAATCTAACAAGGGTTATTGCAGTGGGTTCCTGCATCACCAAGAAAAATGAAGATTTTTAGTCAAGCAGTTAATTCTAGCTGGAAAATAGGTGCTTCAGAACAAGTTGTGTGTGCGCCTCTTCTGTGATTGTGCCTGTCTTTCCAGCTACCTTCACTGCTGTCAAGATATTGTCCTTCGTAAAAGTAACTCAGAAAGCTGGGGATTCAGCATTGTTGGAGGCTTTGAAGAAGGCAAAGGAAACCAGCCATTTTTCATTAAAACCATAGTGCCTGCAACACCTGCCTTCCATGACAGAAGACTAAAGTACGTATGGTGTTTCTTCCATTATTTGTGTCTATTCCAGAAGTACTGAGCTTAGATGCAGTGTGTATAATTTTATTGAGCTATTGTGCTGCTTTTAACAATTAGCCTGGCTGAAATGTAATGATTTATCCAAGTTCCTTTTCATCCTAACTCTTAGTAATAACCACACAACCAGCTGTCTTTATTTCTACAATTATGCTGGAAGAGTCAGGCTTAGAAATGATTTTGAGTGATTTAACACTTTTTCCCCATCCTGTGAAGGGTGTAATTATCAAGTGGGAGAGGGATTAGTTAGGATACTACAAGTGGTGATTATGCTATAACTAGGATTAACTGGATGAAATTAAGGGGATATTTAAGATGAATATCAGGAGAAACTTCTTGACAGTGAGATTTATTAAATTGTGAATAATCTCTCAAGGGGCGTGGTGGAAGTCCTGTTGCTTGGGATGTTTAAAACTAATCTGGTTGATACACTAGGAAATGGACTGGCTCTTTAACTTCTATGGGTGTTTTCCCCTCCAGCTAGGAACATGTACAGCTGGCTCCTTCCAGAGCAGCTGTTAGTGTTGCCCTTTCAGCCCATCTGCCAGGGATACTGTCAGAGCAGAGATCTGGCACTGTTCCCAAGGGGATTGAGTTTCAGTGAATGGTGCAGGCATTAATCCAATTAAGGACTTTTCAGTTATTTAGCAACTATGTTCTGATATCACATTAGTGCCTTGTTGACAGGACTTGCTGTTACCTGGATATCCTATCCCCTCTCTTAGGAGAGCATTCATTTTCCTGGTCTGTTTCCAAGGAAGATGCTTTAGCTGGGGTCCTTAGCTCTGACTACTTTGTAAACTGTAACCAAGGACCTTTTACGAGGTAGTTTGGGTGTGTCCAATCCCAGCATGTAAAGCAGACTCACGAACTACCAGCATGACCGTATCCTCCATGAGGCCTGTAAGCACTTCCCCATAGCTATTACTAAATAAGCAGCTGGGACCTTGGATCACAGATTATATCATCCACATCCATCTGCTTTTTACAATTTTCCTCTGGATTGTCTTCCCTTGTGCTAACTGGCTCTTTTCTTGAATCCCCAACCACCCTTTCCCTCAGTCATTTCATTTCAGCCTCTCTCAAATGCTTCCTCTCTTCCTTTCACTTGTCCCCTCTGCCTTCCTATATCTCTATTTGGCTAATCCCCTCCCAACCCCAACAATTAAAAAGAAAACAACTAATGGCACTAACATGAGCTTTGCGGACCATCCCTTCCCCACACCCCCAAGTGCTGTCAATTTAGATAGACAGTCCTTTGCCAAAGAGTTTACACTTATTGGGTTTGTATGGTGCTCAGCACAATGGGACCTTGATCAGTCAGGGTCCCTAGGTGCAACTGTAATACAGATAATGGAGGGTTTGAGTTTTATCCTGACAGAAGTTTCCTCTTGCCTTGCTAGGTGCGGAGATGAAATAGTGGCAGTAAATGGAGTATCTGCTGTAGGAATGAGCAACTCTGAGCTAATTCCCATGCTGAAAGAACAGAAGAACAAAGTCACTCTTACAGTTGTGTCTTGGCCTGGAAGTTTTGTGTAAACATCAAAGCCAAATCTATGTTCACTTGATTTATGAGCCTCTTTGGGACCAGATGCTCATTAGATTGATGGGATAGCGAAACATGTGGCAGGCATACCAAGGAAACCCTGAACTCTTGGCATATGATGTGTACTATCCAGTAGGCTTTCATTTCCTATTTGAAGAAAACATTTCCAGAATTGATGAAGGCAAATGTAGCTTGTTGATATATCTAAATTTTAGATCCAACATTGTAGCAGATTGGAGCGGCACTTTCACTAGCTTCATCATGGAGTTCTAATCAGTACAGGATTATTGTGGGGACAGTTATTTTTCCAGTGGTCTATATGAATTGTGCATCTCTATTTTGAGCCAGTCTCCTTTTTTCCTCCAAATCCTATTTTAGCTGTGCTAAACCAATAATTGTAACTAAAACATACCTAATCTCCTAAAATAAGAGTAATGTTTCACACACTGGTCAAGGGTCACTGGTTGGCTGGTGTACTTGGACATGCCATTTTGTATCTGTTTTTAAAAGCCGCTAATAAAACTCTAAATACATGGACTGATAAAATGGTTCATTACCAGTGGTGTTTACATTTCTTGCCCATAGAAGTCTAGTATTTTTTTCAACCCTTTTGTTGTCAGGTAGATTAAGAATTCCTGTTAGTACTAATGCATTGTGTTGGCTTGTGCAGAAATCCTTACTCCTGGTGAATTGCTGGATTTCTAACCCTTCCTCAACTCTGCTCTCCTTGCCTTGTGATTTTACTAAAACCATCTTTTTTTAATGTAGAAATGGGCTGTCTGAACACAATGGGCCCACTTATTCCCAAGAAAAGTCTGCCCCCAGGAAGTAACCTCGTTGCTTTTATGCATAGTTTCTTGATAGTCTGAAAGTGATGTTTTTTTGCCTCTCATATTCACCACTTTTCCCTCCCACCCAGCAGAGCTAAGAATGTGGTAGAATGACATGACCAAATTATATACCACCACCTCCAGCCACACTTCAACCACTGTATGTGAAATGAACTACCTCCAAAAGGACAGTATCCATTTTGGTTTGTGAACTTCGTGCAGTATATTTAGGCTTAGCTGAATTTCATTAATTTTTTTTTATAATTTCAACAGATAAGATGTTTAAGCTTTTTTTAAAATCTTTCAGTTGCAGGACATTGGGGGGAAAGGCTTATAATTTAATGACAGACATGGAGATTTAAAAAATGAAAGTTTTATAAACCATTTAAACACCAATTGTCAACAGCACATGTCAAAATATACAAAGAGAATATCCTTCTCAACCTTGCTGGGTTCCAGACCCTAGGCAACATTTACACTGCTATTTTTAGCTTTCTGTGAGCCTAAGTCAGCTGCCCCAGGCTCTGAAACTCTCTGCCAAGGTTTGTTATTTTGTGTAGATGTATGCTAAAGTTCTCAAGCAGCATTTTTCTTTCTTGGCTTATCTGTAAATTACAATTATTGCTGGAAATGTCAGTTTGCGTGTGTATACGGTGAAATAGATAGCTACTGCCACTGATGATTAGATTCTTCCAAGCCTAACTATATAGTAGAATTTTGAAGCCTGAGGTATAAAGCTATTCTGGCTATCGGACATTGATAAGCTGGGCTTTTGGGAAAATTCAGAATATAGTAGGTATTCCTCAAATATTTTTGTTTATTATATATTACATTTAATTCTAATCCCTAGTAGAAATGATTGAGGGTTTTCACTGTTAAAACAGAAAACCCGTTGAAATATGCTAGCTCTACAGCTTTCATTCTGACCAGCGTGGACCATAATAGAAATGAAAGGAAACTCATTTCTTACATCTCCCCCTGTAAAAATACTAGCTAGAGCGATTTCTTTTAAAAAACATAATGGAGTAGGAGCTCCTGTCTTCTTAAGCAGAGCCTTGCAGGACAGAGCTGGCTACTTGTAAATTAGCCACTACAGCAGATCAGAGTTCTGTTCCTTGCTAGATTAACAGTTTATACACCAAGTGACTTAACTTGCTTTTAGCTATTAGCTACAGGTTGTATGTAAGGACTCTTATCAAAGCTCATTAAGAGCCAATAGTTCAGTTATGAAAGCTTCCATGGTGCATTATGCAGCCCCTTTCTTCAGTTGATAAAACATTACTGTGGATTTAGACTGCAGTTTTTCTAGGCCAGCAGGACTTCTGGGCCTCTTACTCCTGACATGTTGAACAGCAAGAGTAAAAATTCAGAAGTCAGCAAGCTGCCTGTGAAAAAACTAGTATGATTAACTCAGTCTCCATCTGAAATGAAGGAAATGCAGAACTTCAGGAGTGGGTTTTTTTTTTGGTCTTTTCCATACAAAGATACATAAGCAGAGCCTTGGACCATACAAAGCTCTGGTTAGATCTGAGAGACTGTTAGGCTTGGCAGAATTCCATGGTTTTTTTTGTAATTGACAACTGTTTAAAAATTTTAATCAGTTTTAAATTCAGTTGTGCAAAATTATGGGTTTAATAATTTATTTAAAGTTTCAGTTGTGGGAAATTATGAAGGGATCAGAATTATTAAACAGTAGATGTTGATTTCAAAAAGTTAGCTTTGTAACTATTACAACACAAACTGTCAATCAGGTGTGAAGATATACAAAGTAAATATCCTTAAATCAGATTTATCAAGCAGCATTTTTCTTCCTTTGCCTCCGTAAATGTATTACCAATGGAAATATTTTTTTCATCGGTTTGTGTGGGTATGGTGATGTGGATGCATACCAATACTAACTGATAAATCTAATCATTCAAAGTCTAGTTACTATTAACTTAGAGCAGTGTCTGCTGCTATTGTAACATTTGTCCCTTATTAACAGCCATGCTGTTGTGGTGGTGGGATATGTTTTTAAATGAAGGGGATGCTGCAAAAGGCATTGTGATTTTACCATTACTTCGTCTTATTTCTAGGTGCCTTCAGCATCACTAAGAAGTCTTAGTACATATTGTTTGCATTGAACATGTAGAATCATCTTAATAAATGTTGAATAGCTTTGATGCCTTTAAGTTATTCTAAAATGACTAGAAAATATGGTGAGTGTTCTTACCTGAGGGTTTCAAAATGGGATGCCTGATCCATAGTGGATATTTCTCCAACAGGTTCTAGACCAAGACAGGAAGCATCCTAGCCTCTGCCAGTGGAAGGAAATAAGCTTGTCATGTTGCATCTCCCAGGAAGAGAGCTGGTCTAGCTGAAGATGACCTGGGCCTGTATCTCCATGGGCCTGAACCTTGGCTAGTGATTTATACTAGTGAATATGAAGAGCATATAAAATGTTCCCAAATCAGAATAGTATCTATTAACCAATGGTGTCCTTGGGTACAGCTATCCAAGTACTTCCACATTTACCACCACCCTCACTATTACCCCTATTTTACAGGTATGAAATTACTTGCCAAAGGTTCTACCGGCTGTGAAACAGAACTTGATGCCTTTCTAAATCATCCCTGGCTCCCTGCATTAACCTCTAAAGCTTTTCTTCAAGTGAGGCAAGTTTACATTTCCTTTTGGTAAGCAGATAAGAGGGCTCTGGCAAAATGCTTGTTTCCAAATGTTAAACTCATCCTCTCTCTTACCTCATCCTAGTGTTTAGCACCAAGTCCTGTACATCCATTAGTGTATACACCGGGCCAGATTCTGACTTTACACCACTTTCACACTGGAATTATTTTGGACTAAAAGTGGTCAAGATTTTGAGTTATGAAAATTTTATGCAAAATGTTTTTCAACCTCCTGACTACAACAAGGGCAGATACAGACCCAGTGTGTATAACAGGCAAACAAATAAGGTGCACGCACGAGGTGAAATGGTTACAAACTACTTAGTGCAGAATCCCATCTTCTGGCCATTCTCCTGTAAAAAAAATATGCTCATCAGCTAACAAGAATTTTTTTTTCTCCTGACATCAAGTTATCATTGCAGAGAAGACCAAGAGTGTCTCCCTTCAAGCCAGAGGCCAGCTGCCTCCCTGGTACAGTAGCTCCATCTAATGGTAAAGTGACTAATTGGGCCACATCTCTACAAAAACATGCAATGATCCAGGGCGCAAGTGGAACTTAGGACAGTAACTGTTATTCATGAGATTCCGCATCCTCTTCCCCTGAAGCCAATCAATGAGAGTACAGGGCACAGTAATGCAGTAGGCATGGAGGAGAAATCCTACCCAGGTATGGACATGCTCTGTATTAGCTTCCATCACTCTTATAGCCCCACTCTGTCCCTAAGCGTCCTGTATGCAGTCAGGAGGGAGAGGAATTTGAAGGAGACAAAGGGCAAAATTCTGGATTAAGTCAGTGGCATTATACCAGGTTAAAATAAGTATGCACAGATCATATGGGTCTATGCAGCAGGTGGAAGTGCAGCCAGCCCAGCTCAGATGCACATGCTAGGAATAGCAGTATGGATATTGTGGCACAGGTAGTGGCTGGGCTAACCCCCTCCACTCCCCCAGCTAAAAGTCTACCTGACTCAGGTGGCTAACCTATGCCACAACATCCATGCTGCTCTTTTATGCACTAGCTTGAGCAGAGCTAGCACACGCTGGGAGACATACTCACAGCTGCAGTGTAGACATACCTTAAGTCTCTAGACACTATAGCACTGGCGTATTTCCTTCTGTGATGATTGAGCTACACAGTTGTTGGGTGTCCATAATAATAGTACCTCTACCACCCCATTCAGAACTATAAAGCATTTATTTGCGGGGGAGGTTGGCAGGCAAATGACTTCCATTGGTTTGCTCTGCCCTGTCACTTTAGCTGAAAGTGGGGGGGGGGGGAAATCAGGATGGGGTAATAAAAACCTATATATGAAAAACTCCAAATATCAGCACTGTCACCCTACCTAAGGGTGATCACCACCACCTTTGCAATATTATACAGGCAAAGTGAAGACTGGTTGCTAATCCAAAGTTTTGAAGTCCTACCAAATGACTTCCTCAGTGCATTTTATTAGGGCTGTCGATTAATCGTAGTTAACTCACGCGATTAACTCAAATTAATCGCAGTTTTAATTGCACTGTTAAACAATAGAATACCAATTGAATGTTTTTCTACATTTTCATATATTGTGTATTGTGTTGTAATTGAAACCAAAGTGTATATTTTATTAAATATTTGTACTGTAAAAATGATAGTTTTCAGTTCACCTCATACAAGTTCTATAGTGCAACCTTTGTTGTGAAAGTGCAACTTACAAATATAGTTTGTTACATAACTGCACTCAAACAAAAATCTAAAACTTCAGAGGCTACAAGTCCACTCAGTCCTACTTCTTGTTCAGCCACTTGCTAAGACAAACAAGTTTGCTTACATTTACAGGAGATAATGCTGCCTGCTTCTTATTTACAATGTTGCCAGGAAGTGAGAACAGGCATTTGTATGGCACTTTTGTAGCCAGTATTGCAAGATATTTACGTGCTAGCTATGCTAAACATTCGTATGCCCCTTCGTGCTTTGGCTACCATTCCAGAGGACATGCTTCCATGCTGATGATGCTCATTAAAAAAATATTCATGAAATTTGTGACCGAACTCCTGGGGGAGTATATTTCATCTTATAGCAGTCTCGGATGATGACCCAGCACAGGTTATTCATTTTAAGAATACTTTCAGTGCAGATCTGACAGAACACAAAGAAGGTACCGATGTGAGATTTCGACCCAAGGTTTAAAAATCTGAAGTGCCTTCCAAAATCTGAGATGAAGTGTGGAGCATGCTTGCAGAAGTCTTAATAGAACAACACTCCCATGTGGAAACTACAGAACCCAAATCACCAAAAAAGAAAATCAACTTTCTGCTGGTGGTATCTGACTTGGATAATGAAAATGAACATGTGTCCATCCAAACTGCTTTGGATTGTTATCGAGCAGAACCCAGCATCAGCATGGACTCTTGTCCCCTAGAAGGATGGTTGAAGCATGAAGGGACATATGAATCTTTACCGCATCTGGCATGTAAATATCTTGCGACGCCAGCTACAACAGTGCCATGAGAACTCCTATTCTTGTTTAGTGTTACCTGGAAGTGAGAAGCAGGCAGCATTATCTCCTGCAAATGTAACCAAATGTGTTTGTCTGAGCAATTGGCGGAACAAGAAGTAGGACTGAGTGGAGTTGTAGGCTCTAAAATTTTACATTTTATTTCTGAGTGCAGGTTTTTTTTAACATAATTCTACATTTGTAAATTCAACTTTCATGATAAAGGCCTGGTCCACACTAACCCCCCACTTCGAACTAAGGTACGCAACTTCAGCTACGTTAATAACGTAGCTGAAGTCGAAGTACCTTAGTTCGAACTTACCGCGGGTCCAGACGCGGCAGGCAGGCTCCCCCGTCGATGCCGCGTACTCCTCTCGCTGAGCTGGAGTATCGGCGTCAACGATGAGCACTTCTGGGATCGATCCGGGATCGATTTATCGCATCTAGACAAGACGCGATAAAATCGATCCCAGAAGATCTATTGCTTACTGCCGGACCCGGAGGTAAGTATAGACCTACCCAGAGAGATTGCACTACAGGACTTGTTAGGTGAATTTAAAAATACTATTGCTTTTTTTACAATGCAAATACTTGTAATCAAAAATAAAAAGTGAGCACTGTATACTTTGTATTCTGTGTTGTAATTGAAATCAATATTTGAAAATGTAGAAAACATCCAAAAATAATTAAATAAATGGTATTCTATTGTTTAACAGTGCAATTTTTTTTTTTTAAGCGCTTGACAGCCCTACATTTTTATATATTGGGCACATGTTGAATACCTTTTACACCCTCTTTGCTCTAAGCAAGTGTTCCTGGTATGGCCTTTTCCTCCCCTCGTAGTAAGGACACCTTTCCTCTCCAAAAATGAATAAATTCAGTGCTCATTAAAGTTGCCTAATGAACATGGCTAGAAAATGAAGCTTTCGCTCTAGAGCCAGAGCAGTGCTAGTACAAAGTGATCCTTGTACTGTTTTCCACAGTATGCCTGAACTCCCCAGTGCTGGGCTGCTCTGCCAACCTGGCCTCTTGTACATTAAGAACTAGACAGATACCACTAACTCTTTGCAGATGTCACCACAAAAGCTAATCACTACTGACCTAGTCTGACTCCTAAATGGTAACATGAAATACTCCATAGATCTCATCACCAGAGCCAAATTGTTCTGTTAAAGTTGAGGCATGGCTGCACAGAGCACTGAAAAGGGAGTAAATACATTTAAGTGTGGTCTGGGTTTTTTTCCCCCTCTGCCTTCAGTATGCACTGCATACGATTCTGTTGCTTCAAGACAATGGAAAAAGTTTTTAAAACCCACATTTACAAAAAAAATTGCTTTATTCTGCTTCCCACAGGTTTTGTAGTTAATGACCCATCAAATGCAGTGTCATAGCATACAAATTGATATCATGCTGTACGGGCTCAAGTTTCAAAGGCTGTAAGCTTCACACAACACTCAGACTTGCATGACTACAGTACAAAAAAATCATATGTAAAATTTCAGAACCATCTTCTTTTGGGGAAGGATTTAAGACATTTTTAAATATCAATTCATAGAAGTGGAAGATACTTAAAATGAGATACTTGTGGATTCACACAAACAAGTGCAGTATTCTGTTTAAGAACCAGGTATACACAACAAACCCCCACCTTCCACTGAGAAATTTGTTTAAAAACTAAACAAACCCTAAATCAAACAGAGCATGGAATTTGATTGCATTATTCTGAGATCTATGGGGAGGAGGCAGGGTGAAATGCATTGCACAGGTGTATTAGTGATGAATATAAATAAACCCAACAATGTCAAACTGCTGGATGGGGCTTCATGTTCCTTAAGGTGTTAGATTATTTATCTCAATTGTTACAAAAAAAATAATCCAAACTAATTTAAAAAAGGAACTCATACTCTCACCACAGTCTTCCACGGATCATGACTTTCCATTTACAGGTATAACATGTAGTAGAACTACATTCTCAATGGGTTTAAAAAAAAAAAAAAAAAGCTGGGTTTGAAGTCTCTGAATGCCCTACCTTTTAAAAGCCATTAGACCAAAGCAGATTCAAATGACACACCTGTAAAGTAGTTCCCTTCCACATGCTGCCAATCCTGCCATGGACAGATGAGAGATACTTTCATAGCTATAAAGAAATGGATTTGGGGATGAGACTTTCACTAACAGACACCAGATTCTAAACTGGCTCACAGAGGACCTAAATCACACTTTTCTTTGGACAATAGAGTTCAATTTGCAGTTACTGTCCTACTTTTTAAAAAAAAGGAATCATGGTTGCGCAAAAAAACCCTATCACCTAAGTACGTTAGTTTCAGCTGAAGCTGTCTTTCATCAGAAACCATAGGATCTGATACAATGAAGTTCTTCTAGGGTCATTTACAAGAAGAGTAGCTCGGTGCTGTATATACCATCACTGCCATACTTTGTCTCGTATCCAAGTTTAACTGTGTTCAGCCTTAACGCTTGAGCTGTCACATTGCGTTTCAATACTTGGCCACCAGAGTCATCTCTGCTTCCCTTGGAAAATAAAGTTAGATGCCACGCTGCTTGCAAAGGAGCAAGTCCCTCCTAAAGGACAGCTGGGAGCCGTTACTCCTTAGCATCTTGTTCATCTCCCTCTGCGACACCATCATCGCTGGCCTCCTTCTCCTCTTTGCTGCGCTTGTTCTTTTTGTGTTTGTGGCGCCGGTGGCTTTCACCCTCTTCACTCTCGTGCTGCTTACTGTAATGAGGGGGAAGGGGTAGAGAAACCAGAATCAAGTGTCAGCACGGCCAACTGCCACAGAAGTTCAATTGTACCTATGACAAAAGGTGCCGACAAGGACGACATGTTTGACCTAGAATAAATGTGATGCCACAGAAAGGTTTTATCAGCACTCGTTTGGGATGCTCTTCTTACTCTTGAATGTCAAAACCATGAGGGAGTTACGCAGGTTGGCCCAAGTGGATGCTAATAAATCCTTTCTGCCATGGTGCACCATTATGTAATCTGTACATGCCACATATTTGACAGAGGCTGTTGTAGGAATAGCTTGGGGCTTTTACTAGGACTATTTTTGGTATTCCTCCACCTGTAAAAGCCGGGCTCCAATAATGAGTGGAGGGAATGCAAGCTGTGTAGGGGATGCTGAGGGAGAGGACAAGAATACATTTGAGAGACTGCTGAAAATTTACCTACACTAGTTTTTCTACGCAGAATCTCTTGGGATTTACCCAGGTTGGAAAGGAAAGACTGATCCTACTGGCAGAGAGAACTGCTGGCTTCCTACCTGGACAAAACAGCCCAATTCTACCTCTGATAAGCCAGGTGTTGGCCCAGGACTGAACTTTCCCCATCCTAGGTCTCAGGCCACAGGACTGTGTGGGAAGGTTCCTTCCTGCTTCCCAAAGGTGTGAAGGTTTCTCTGCCAGGTTTTGTTTTTAAAGAGAGAAAATGAGCATGCAGTTGCTCTGTGGGTTAAGAATGGACAAACCAATGCAGCAGGGTTGTGTAGGGGATAAAGTGCAGATAAGTAGCTCCCAGGGGAGTGTAAATGGAGTTTAGCACATGGATACCTTCACGCAGAGCATGTGAACACATTCTTATTAGAACTGGCATTCCCAAGCCCAGTGGTGAAGGTGCACCTCTTGCTGAACACTCAGGTCCTGTGTAAAAATCCCAAGGCTGCAAGTCAGTTTCTAACTTACTTTAATCATGGTTCCATTATCATAAAAAGAAACCACTCTTGGCATGTTAACTTAATACCTTCCCTCCAAGGATCTCACAGCATTTCCTGCACAGGGAGATAAGCCTCCCAGCACCTGGGAGACAGATGGTATCTCCTAGCCAGCCACCCAACACATCAATGGCAGAGCCAGGAACTGAACTTACTTCTGCTTGTTTTCAACCCTGCGCTCTGACCACACAACCATCCTTCCTCTCAAAGGTCTTGAACATTTGAAATGGGGGCTTCATTTGTAAACATGACAGATTTTCTTCAGACTTAAATCTAACCTAAAGCAGGTTGAAACCCAGCCCCTTCTCCCACTCCAAGAGTCCCAAATGACGTCAGATCTTACTAGCATGATCACCTCAAGCACTAGGCTCCAAAATGCAATTGTAATTCGAAGCCACCTTTAAAAACACTCTACGTGGATTTCACCATTTACTCAGCGGAACAAACAATTCTCATCCAAGCACTCTGGACTGCTCAAACAGGGGAGTGCTTGCTTTTAAAGAGAGCAAGAGGAAAATCTCTCTCAGCATTTCATTTCCAGCTGGCATTCTGTATCCTAATTCTCTATCTAAGCACGCTAATAGCTTTTGGCATCATTTCAACAGAGTTCACACTGCTTGTACAGCCAAGCGATTTGCTGTATTCCTACTACAACATCAAATCTCTTGGGTATCAGGAGTATTGTTATTAAACTAGCACAAGCTTCCATTTGTTTTCAGTTCGGTTTTCATTGTGGTTCCCACCCTCTTGTGAGATTCTAACCCTTCCTTTACACCAAGAGAGCAGTCATTACCTCTTGGAGAAATTCATGTGCATCCTGAAAGATGAGACCTGCATTTTACCTCTAGTCTTCAGAGAGAAGGTTTTTCTGATACATCAATTACATGAATAGAAGGCATTTTTTTCCCTCTTCCAGAGAACCAGCCTGAAATGCTAAGGCCTGGTTGGTCTACACTACAGTCAGGTCAACATAAGGCAGCTTACATCAACCTAATTATGTCAGTGTACATACTGCAGCCTTGCTCCCTCCAATGTAAGTGCCCTACTACATTGACATAACTCCACCTCCATGAGAGATGTAGGGCTTATGTCGGTGTAGTTAGGATGACGCAGTATCCATATAGACACTCTGTCAGTTACATACAGCAGCTGTTGGCTGCCATTCTTGACAATTGTCGCTTACAGCTCCAGCTGTCACCCTCGGGCAGGTGGGGAGCTCCAGCTGGGAGCCCGGGTGGTTGACGTGCTCCTGGCAGGGAGCCGAGAGCCCTTGGGGGGAAGCCGCAGAGCCGAGAGCCTGGGCTCTCGGCCCCCCACACTGCCCCTCTTAGGGCTCCTGGAGAGGACGTGCACCACCAACACAAGGAGGGCAGTGTGAACATGAACCACCACAGTAAGGCTGTGAGTCAACATAACATAGGTCAACTTAAATTTGTAGTGTAGACATGCCCTTAGATCCAAAAATCTACCTACACTGTTAACAAGATGCCCATTGCTGTGGTATCTGAGCAGCTCCCAGAATTCTGAAGCATATTAATTCAGAAGTCAGAGGCTGGATTTTAAGCTTGTTATTTTGTTGATGGGAGTGCTATTTTGGGAAGGATTGGTTCAAGAAGTAGTTTACATTTTGCTCTGAAGGAGTGGAGATTCACGAACACCCTGATCTGCTCCATGAGTGATTTCTTTATCAGAGCATCACTAGCTCCATTTTATTGGGGGTGGGGGGCACCCTGAGAGAGACAGTGACTCAGGCAATATCACTCACCAACAGAGATGGGAACACCACCCAGATCTCCTGACTGCTAAGCCAGTGCCATAGCCCTGCACCACACTACCCCCCTGCTCCAGGAGTGAAGTTCAGACCAGCGGACTGAACCCTCCATCCTGTGCACACCCCTTGGAGCGGACCGGTCCATTGTTCCAGCAGAGCACAGCTGAGTTTTTCCTTCCTATTTTAGTTTGACATTTTCTTTTCATGGAAAGTGAGAGTCTCCTGGTGCAGAGTCCATGACCAGCAGTATCCCTGCTGGGAACCAATGTGGGGGACCTACAGATGGCGCTTTGCCAGATTCCCATAGATAGCCTTGCTTCTCTAGAATGTACAATATGAATACACAGTAATACAAAGGAAGCCTTCCCCTATCAAGGATGGCTCTGAATCCCTGGCCAGATGCATTACTTATGGGGATTTTGCCTTCCTCTGAAGCATCAGATATTGGACAATGTCACAGGCATAGGCAATGCCAGAATGGACTAGAGGTCAGGTTTGCTGTGGATATTCCAGCCTCTGTCCTGAGCCAAGATCCACTCCCACTTAAAGGGCCCGCTCCACCAACAAGGAATCTTACCGTCTTGAAGACTTATGTTTACTGCTCTCCTCCTTCTCTCTGTGCCTGCGCTCCCGGTGGCGATCCTCCCGCTCTCTGCTCCGATCTCTACTCCTGCGATAATCCCGCTCAAAATCATAGCTTCGCTCTCGACTGTAGTAGCGATATCGCTCATCATCGCTTTGGGGGAGAGACAAGAGTACAGTGAGGCAGAGGGAGCTGCTAGACAGAGGAGGGGGAATACACTACTCATTAGCACTTGAGCCTGCCCTCTAATAAACTGAGCTATGTTCCTGAAGCCTGTGAAATCCCAGGGTCTCAGAGGGCCTCATCTACTCACAACCTGACCTATATGCAGACCCCCATGCCCCCAAGGGAAACATCACCTCTTGGCAAAGTGCAATGTTGATTTAGTCTGGAATTCTCTATTAGCACAATCAGAACAGATATTTAAAAAGAAAAACCCTTGTAAGTCCATGAGCTTAACGTTTCTTGCTTTTCGTAGCTCAGAAACAACACTGGAGTTCAGATCAACACACACGTTTCAACAAACATTCATGCAACTATCTGTAATAATAAACAAATAATCATTGCCTATTCCCATCCATGGCCCTCCCACAACACACTCCAACCCCTCCTACACAAGGTATACGAGATCTCAACTAAAGAGAATGGTTTAGAGTTTCTATAAGGATGTAAAAGAGTCTAAAGAGTATTCTTATACGTGGGTGTGTGGCAGAGAACCTGGCCTTTGCCCAGGTGGTCTTTCTGGAACACATTTGTGATACGCCCTCTCACCATTGTTCAGTCTTGCTCTACATTTTCCATAAACTAGAAGGAAATGACCAAAGTGGCCCAGAAACGTGGTCCTTGTATCTCTCCACTCTGCTAGTGCAGGACTATACTCTGCAGTACTCTTGTTCAGGCTACTTTTACATCACTTTGCTTGAGTCTATTTTTATTTAATTACACACAAATATAGATAAACAAACACGTGCCTAAGAAAACGGTACGATGCACACAGAGACCACATGATCTTATGGTCTGCACCCTTTCTCCAGCCTAAACATCTCACTCTCTTCTATATAAAACTGCATATCCAAAATGCAGACACATTTTGCAATTCCCACTCTCTTCTCCTCTATGCCTGTCTTATAACTCCTCTTCCCCATAAAAACACTGAATACTAAACCCCCAAAAGATCCCAAGTCCCACAGTTGGAAACAAGAATGAAACGCTGTTTTGTGACCTACGGAAACAAGTTAAAGAAGAAAACTCCCAAAATAGAAGCAATCAGACAGAATCAAAGAAAGAGGTATCATCTGGAAACTATCACCTCAAATGGGCTTACCTGATTACTGTGACTTGCCCTACCTGGTGAATACAATTTAAGCTTCTAGATGCGAACATACTCTACAGCAACTAAAAATTCTAGCACGGTGCCTGGAGTGCTAAGCAGATCACATGATTCATGTCCCCAGAATTACAGGAGCCTTACAAATTCCAGTATGTTAACATCCTCATTCCTTCCCTGCCTGATCACCTTCCAAAATGCCTGAAGCCTTTTTAAAAAGCTCTCTGTTACAAGAAAACTGCCTTGTTTGCTCAGCTCAGTGGCCTGGAAGTTCCCAGACCAAGCAGCACCCTTTGCCAGGAATAAACATATATTTTGGTGATGTTTTCAGCAACTACTGGCATTGCTGGGCGTGACGCTTGCAAAAATATCAACAGTGCTGATGACAACAGTAACATCACGAAAGCCTATGGTGGAGAGTGCAAAGCAACTGCATTGAAAGAACAGCAACTGTCTAATCTTTCCTGTGTCTCCGGTTTGCAGCCTCCTTCACTGAGCTCTCTCATGGCTGCTGTCCCCTTAAATCACACTTAATTCCCAGCAAGGTGGCTGTCTCCAGAGAAATGCTCATTGTCATTAAGGATTTACACTGCCTGGCATGTTCACGGTGAACAGTGCTCCTTATCCCACAAGCTTTCAGACCATGGGGCTCAGCAAAAGGGGGCAGTTTCCCATCAAAATTACAGTATTGTTACATTTAGAAGCTTTTCATCTTGAAACTACAGAATAATAGCATTTGTATAGAACTTGTCATCCAGAGACCAAAGTGCCTTACACAAAAGGTGGATATATAATCTGTCATTAGCCCTGTGTTACAATCAGGGAAACTGAGGCATGGAGATTATGTGGTTGCATAACAAGTCAACGGCCGAGAAGAACCCAGGTGTCCTATCTCTTGTTCTTGTGCTCTAGCTACTGACCAGTGCTGTCGCCTCCCAGCAGGACTTGGTGGGGACATGTGAGCATTGAGTCCTTCAACAAGACTACTGTAAGTGTGGTGAGAGCATGGAAGTTATTATCTGGCAGAGCCTAGCCCCCTCCCTGGGAGGCCATTGCAGTGTCACGTGGACTACCATGCTTACTTGTTGTATTCACTGGTGGTTGGAGTCCGGTCTCTGTCTCTCTCCCTTTCCCTTTCCCTGTCTCTCTCACGCCTTGAGCCGGAGTACTCCCAGTGGCTGCTGCTGGAGCTGCTCGTGCCCTTATCCACTGTCGTCACCCAGGGCGTGTGAGACGTGGAAATAGGAGGGTAGCTGATGAAACCAGAATCTGCAGTGAGAGAGCAGAACCTTCACTTGCCTGAAGGGTTAGTGCTGCCCCTTACGCTGACCCAGTGGGGAAAGAAGACATGCTTCTCCGCACCCTGCAACCAGGCCACATTGGGCAGCAATTTCGTCAGATCCTGCAACCTAAGCAGGTTTGGCCTAGGTCAGATCTGGGATTGGGACTCACCCAGTAACATGTAGGTGCTCTAGTTAGTGGTACTGCTGGATCAGGAGGTGACACTACTCCCTTTGAATAACCACTAACTCAACCCCCACCTCTTTACCCATGAGCCCCTGATTTCCCCCTTGCATATTCATGTATGATATTCTAACAAGTTTTAAGCATCATCTCCCTAGGCCAGAAAGAGGCAGATGTTGCCGCAATCACTCCAGGCACTGATTAAGGATATTCAAATAGGAGCTGCTGACACCTGCCCTCTGTGGATCACAGCTGCCCACTTGGCCATGTTACTGGTCCTCCCCCAGGAAGCCCATCATTTCTTCCTTCCCCAGCCAGCATCCTCTGAGCAGGAGGTCAAGACAAAGGATCCTGAGAAGCCCTGGCACTTTCTCTCTTTTTGATCAGCCAGCAGAGTCTATGGTTTGGTCTTCAAGATTCCTAGCCAGCTCTGTTAGCTCAGAGAGCAAGAGGTCTGGCCCCTGACCCCTTGCAGGGTTAGGGCTGGTGCCTGCAGCAGGTAAATCCCAGGTTCTTTCTCTATCAGATGTTGAATTAAGAAGTGCTTTGAAATATCATGCCGAGGTCTCAGTGCTGGCAAAGGAAAGAGTGACACCTAGTGAATCCCAGACCACCACCAATCTCCCTGGAGGTGTCTCATTCAAGTATTGACCTGCCATTGTCCTGCTTCATTGGAAAGGGCCATCAAGGTCACAGCCTGAGATGGTACAGGCTGCTGCTGGGATGTTTATTTGAAGGAATACTAGATTAGAAGGCTGCAGTTTCTCAGGATGCCTCATGCCCATACTCTGCAGTCCCTACCTCCCTCTCCCCCAAGAGAGGGAGGAAGATGTCAGCGTCTGCAATCCTGCCTACTAGATGGATAGGCACCACTTGCAAGTGCCGCTGACCCAGGACAGGAGCCAGCTGGACTAAAGAAACAGGAAAGGACATGGGCAGCACGGGCAGGGTTGTAGTGGGGAAGGAAATCTACTGAAACACTGTTACTGCCTCTGCCATCAGGAGACAGATGCTTGTGAGTGTGCCTAGGCAGGGTGTGTACATGTTGCAAGGAGGGAGGATACAGCAGGGGTGGGAGAGGGACATTCAAAGGCTCATGCAGGAAAAGCCTGAAATTTGGCTGGGGGCGTGTTCTTCCCTGGAAAAAGCCAGGGACCCATGGCTGCACTAGGAAGCTTCTCTGTTGCTGACATGGGAGTTGGGTACTGAGGGCAGCTGATACAGGAATGAGAACTATTTAATTACAAGCATCACCTGGGTCAGAGTCACTTCAGAGAGTGCAGCTGATCTAAGACTGTCTAGAACGTTTACTGCTAGGCCCATTACCAACACCCGCTGTCAGCGACTGGGCGGTCTGGAGCGCAGACACAGCTTCAAAGGTCACAGTGACAGAGGCATAGGTCAGCCTAGCTGTAAGTTACTAACAACCCTCTGGCCAGCCCCATGCCCAGTCAGTTCCACCATCCTGTGGCTTCCGTGCTCACCTGCAGAGTTGTATCCAAATGGTGGAGGCTGCCTGTTATTGTAGCCGGTAGGTTGGCTTTGGAGAGAACACAAGGACACCAGTTACTAACATCAGTTACCTGCCATCAGCTTAGCACACAGAGCGAGAGCCTGCAATACACTTACTGTTAACTCAATGGAGAGATTAAGACAGGACCCCTCCCCGCCCCCCAGATGCCATGAGTCTCCTCCTAACCCCCTTGCTTCTGTTCAACTCCTGAAATCCAAGCTGGGTTCTTCACACCTGCCTGGTCTCCAGGCCAACAAGTCTCCACTCCTGGCTGCTGCAGTTTCCCTCCATTGCCCTGGGTTGAGGCTGGATGTGGGATCTGGCAGTAGGGAGAGGCAGGACAGAGTGGAAGGTCTTGATGAAAGGATGGAGACCAGAAGGGAGGGACTGGCTCTGGCCAGAAGCCCTGACAGTCTCCCCTCCCTCTAGTCACAGATCCTCCTTCCTCTTTGCCATGATGCCCTATAGTGACCACAACAAAATTCAGGAAAATGGTCAGTCTTGAAAAGGCCAGAGGCAGTGTGAAAACGGAAGATTGTGCTAGAAATGAGAAGTTAGGAAAGCTTATCAGAGTCTAAGAAAAGGTTCTACTTAGGTTCACTCATGTTTTGGGCAAAAAATTGTGTAAATTAATGTAATATAGGAATGAGTTTGTTCATCTCTAGCGAATGGTGGCAGACAAAGAGATCATTTGGGGAAGGAAGGAGTGGCGATTTGAATGAAATGAGAGATTCTTTAATAGCTATAAAGCCATGTGTTATGCTACACTTAAACAATCATCACACTTTGCCCTCCATAGCATTTTTCATGCAAGGATCTCCAACCATTTTTTTTTTTGGGAGGGGGGGCCATCTGGTAACTTTAGTCATGCAAGATGACCAGAGGTCACATCCTTTCACCTCACAGACGGTTCCCTGAGGCAAGACGTGGTGTGGTGGACTGGGAGTCTGGCAATTTAAGTTACAGTCCTGGCTCTGCCATGAGCCTGTTCTGTGTCCTTGGGCAAGACCCTTTGCCTCCACGAGCATTAGTCCTCCGTCGTCCTCCCCAATCTGCACGAGGCTAATAATGCTTCATAAGAAATAATTCATAGTAGCAAAGTGCTCTAAGATCCTTGGATGGAAACTGCCAGGGAAATGCAAAATGGTATTATTAAGAACACAGTGAAAGCGACAATACAATTCTGAATACTGGTTGTGAAGATACTCCTAGCGTGTGTGAGACATGGCAAGATACCAGTGAACTGACAAACCAAGGGCGAAGTTTGCTGCAACAGATTAAAGGCTTGGAGCAAGAGTTCACTGCAAACCTGGCAATTCATGTTCCCCTTCCAAATCAGGTGCAGGTTGTAAGTTACTCTACAGATATTCTAAACACAAACCTAGCATTCCCCGATACCATGTGGCCATGCTGATGGGTCCCCTACTACGTAGCACACCTAGTTACGGTATTCCCACATCCTGCTCCTTAAGCTACCTTGATTCTTAGTACTTCTTAAAGATTCTTTGTGTTTCATAAAACTGTGAAAGAAACAGGATAGCTCCTATTTCCCTACTATGCCTCCCACCCAGAGGCATTCCATTCTACTGTCTAGCTGCACCTGGCTGTGTAAAACCAGGATGGAAAATTATCTACTCAAAGGAAGCTTCTACCTTACCCATCAAGTGTTGGAATGAGGAGAGCTGGTGGAGGAGCCAGAGGTGGAGGGAACAGCCCTATAAATAAAAGCAGAGTGTCAAGATGAGGCCGCAGAAGGCTTACGGTGTGGGGCTAGACTCCCCCAGAAATTAGGCAATTAAAGCAGTTCTACTCTGAACAGTTATGTGGAAATGGCACCTTCTTACTCCACAAACTCACACCTCTGAGTGTATTCAGAGCCATATGCACTTACCACAATTGAACCTCTACTGCTTTTTATTCCTATTTGCCCTACAGAGACAGCACAGATAAAGAAAAAAGAGCCAGACTCTATTCTGGCTTGTGCATCAACAACAAAATATCAACTCCAGTACTGAGTGAAAATTTCCCCCTCCATTAACCCTGTGCAGTCCCATTGAGGACTGAAGGCTTGGCTCTCAGATCCCAGGTTGAAATCCCTAGGGCTGACTGTAAATAGAGTGATGGTTTTATCTGTACAGTGACTGAATGTGACATGCAACATGGAAGCCTACTGTACTCTTTTGGGAAAATCACTTTTCTGATCGTAACTACACTGTAGAAGGCAGAAACCACAGTAGGGCAGAGCACAAACTGGACAGTTAAATGGATGTTAGAAGGGCCCCACATGATCTCTTTCCACTTTTTAAAAGTGACTTGCGTACCTAGGCTTCTAAATCCCATTGACTTTCAAAGTGGCTAAATCACTTTTGAAAATGAGACTTTGGTAAAATTTTCAAAATCACCTGTTTCAAACAACCAAGAAATTCTTGCATAAGCCATTACCAATGGCAAGGACATCACGCTAAGTGAACCACTAGATTGTTCCAGTGTAAACATTTATTTTCGTTGTTTTAAAAGAATATGTTTTCTTAAGTTATTCTGACAGTCATCAAGATTCCCCCCTTCCCTATTTTTGAAAGATTTTTAATCTGTAGATAATATGACTAGAGAAAGTTGTAACATTTGTGAAACTCATCCCTCTAGAGCAGTTGCTATTGTTGAGAGAAAGCACTGATAATTATTAGTGTGTCATGCATCTTCCTCTAATTACCGTAGAAGCAAAAATTATCACAGGGTATTTTCCATGCATTACCCTTTTCAGTCCAATTACTATATATGAAGCTTCCACTGTAGCTAAAGTCATTTCTTTCCCCTCCAGCCCATCACAACTTTAATCTAGATGGAACCAGAATTGCAACTGGCAACGGCAGTGTCCAGAAGTAGGTCGGGATTTGTACTCTGCTTTGCTAGAAGTGGCATTTCCCTAGATCCAAGCTCACTATGAGCAGGGTCCATTCAATAACAAAAAGAATCCATTCTGCAATATTGTTTACATTGAGATGAGCATGAGATGAGAAGTTCCAATCAGGATCTGAAGCTCTTCAAAGTTTGGGGCTGTTCCAGCTTGGGCTCAAGCTTACTTGTTACATTTGGTTTGTTAACATTCACCAACTCTACTGCACATCACGGGAAAGAGAACGTCCAGTGAAAACAGCCATTGTTGCCCCCTTGTTCTCACGCTCTCTCTGAAATCTTACATGAAGCACTTTGATTTGGCAGAAGACTCATCACTATGTGAGATCCCATGATGGCACAAGTTAGGTCTTCTGAAATTTAACCAAGAAGCTTTCATGATGTCCTCTGCCAACCTAAGCTGCTTTCTGGAGTATTCTTCCAAGATAAAATGATTGTTTTAAGTGGCCCTATGGATCATTATTGAGCTCTAGAAGTTAAGCAGTTGAAGTTTGAGATTGCACTGCTTATCAGTGCTTATGTTAGCCTAAGTCTGATTGACCTCAAGGTAAGACGCAGCCACTCCATTTCATACTTTACTTCAGTGCTCAGATAGGACTATTCTGAGTCACTGCCACTGTTAAAAGCAAATCAATAGCCTACCTGGAATGGGACCTGGTGGTGGCAAGCCTACGGAAATAAGAAAACAAACTTAGTGAGAACAACAAGAAATTAACATTATTTTGTTACCACAAGCTAATGAGCCTGGTTTAATAGTATCCGCTTCAAGAAGTTTGGTTGAGGCCAGGTATATTTCAGCAAACAGAATATACAGTAAAAACTGTTCACTTCTCCCCCACCTTTAGCCATCATAGAAATGAGGCAGAAAAGACCAAGGAGGCTATTATTTCATCCATCACTCAGGCAATGCAATAATGTTCTCCATGGATTAGATGCCCTGAAAGCATATTTATTCTGGATCTTCAGAAAAGGAAGCCAGCGAAGAGAGAAGCACTAGTATGATATGCTCTTGCTGACCTCTTCCAGTCAGGAGACTAGCTGCTGCATCCTGGACGAGGTAAAGTCCAAAGTGTGGCCTTCACTTCAGTATTCCAGCCCACCAGTAATAAAGGCACTGATCACCATGGTGAGGTCAATTCTTGAGTGGAAGAGGCACTGCCTTGTTTGTAGTAAATGGAAAAAGGTGTTTCAGGCCATTGCTGATGCTGCTTAGTTAGAAAAAGGAATCAATAGGATTCTGATACTGTGCATGCCCTGGACAGTCAGCAGGCAAATGCCCATGAATGAGCAAGCCATCTTGGTCTTTGCCTGCACATTTTTTTAACAGGCTGATCCAAAACTCCACTTGACGTCAATGACAGATATACATGTGAAACCACTACAGTCCTGAGTCTAACAGTGATTTTAGCACCAGAGTTTAAGGACTAATTAACTTTCACCTGAGACACTGACTCATGCAACACTAGGTCAAAGATAAATGAATGACAAACTGTCCATTCAGAGTAAATATTCTAATCTAATCTCTGGACCTGGATCAACACACTCTACAGAACCAGATGTTTTTAAAGAGAGGATTTTGGTTCCTCTCTAGAAAATAAATACTAATCTAACCCCAATTCACATAGGTTATCTCCAGTAAGGTGTGTCACACAGTGCATCAAGTAGCAGAAATGGGAGTAGAACCTGAGACTCCTGACCCTCAGAGCCCTGCTCTTACCACTAGACAATGCTCTTCCCTTCAGGAATACAATGCAATCCCTCTATCTAATCAGCCCCTCTCTAAAATTAGGTGTGAAGCATACACCAATTCATCACAATTTCATTTGTTATACAAGGAACCACCATCCACTTGAAATCTAGTCACTCTAAAAATAAATTTAATAGTTTCAGGTCTACAAATACTTGAGTCCCACTGCTGAGTGGCTTTACAAGCGCTTTTTCCTTTTGTTGTTAAAATTTCTCTCCCCCTGCTGCTATTGTGTAAGATCTATACAAACATCAGAAGAAGGTGAGTGACTAGCTGTGCAGGAGAAAGAGAAACGGATTATATGCAAAATATTGCCAAAGACATAAAGGGGGGATACCCAGACCAAAATAGAGGCCCCTTCCCTCCATCTCATCAGGTTCTAGCCTCCTAGGCATTATAACTACCATAGGTAAAAAGCGTTCTGGGAGATGCGATTTTTAAGTTAATTGTGTCTTCTTAAGTGCTGAGTGTACTCAGCACCATGCCTACCTACTCAATATCTGTAAGGGAGCACAAACTTGGCGACATTGAGGGACACTGACAGCTTGCCAGGAGTCCATGGGAGGCCCCTCATTTGCACATACATTCACACTATTGTCTTAAAAGTGAAAAATAAAATGGGCAGAACTCTAATACCTGCTTATACTCTCAGATGTTTATACAAGTAATATCCCACAGTGACACGAGGTATGATAAAATGTATAGGATACACATGTAGAAGGGATATGAACCTTCAGACTTCAGGGCACAAACTAACCACCAACCAACCTAAGTAAGGAAGAAACTTCCCCTCTATGCAGATTATTCCAGAACTGTCCATTACAGGCTGTCTCACCTTCCTCTGAAGTATCTGTCAGACAGGATCCTGGACTATCTAGATAGCACACTAGTCTGATCCAGTGAGGCAATTCCTATGTTCCTACCTTCCTTCAAAGATTAATAGAAATTGCTAGTCTACTTATCCATGTGTAAGAGGCCAAGCACCATGGTATCCAAGTGACATCAGCGACTGCAACAAAACACTGAGAGCCATTCAAGAGGAACAGCAGCCCTGAAGAATTTGAAGGCATATATATCCAAAGGCTGGGGGGAGAGGGGAGGGGGTTTCCCCAGCTGTCTGAGTTACAGTTTGAATTAGTTGAATCTCAGTGATCTGATACATGGCTGCTCAACTGTTCCTTAACATTTCTTAATTATACTAAAGATTCCTTTGATTTCCCCAAGCCTCAGGTACCTGAACTTAACACACCCAGATTAACACATCAAGATTGCTCTGTATTCAGAGCAAATACCTACCTGGAGGATGCAGAGGAGGTGGGACAGAAGTAACTGGAGGGGGAGGGTGGAGAAAGTGTGGTGGGGGTGGCCCAGCAATTGGGGGAGGTGGGGGACCTGCTGGTGGTACAAACGGCTGTTGCTGAGGTGGCTGCTGGGGCTGTGATGGTTGCTGGGGCTGCTGTGGGGGTTGTGGCTTATTTCCATGATCTCCAAGAACCTTTAAAACAAAGACAGACAGAAAATAGAAGATGGTATTTTACCCCTTGGAACCTGCAATCAGTGCCTCCCAGTGCTGGCAAAAGGGGCATGTGCCACAGAACCCAAGCACCCCAACATTTATAGGGAGGGAGGAAGTTGGGGACAGTCTCAGCCTTTAGGCACACTACAGGGGAGATGTCACAAGCTCAGCATGCAAGGAAATGCCCTGTCAACAGACATCTTTGCTAGCATGAACACAGCAAGTGGTAGAGTCCAAGCTAGCTACAAATCTACTCCTATGCGAGATACCCCTCCCCAAGGGATGCACAGAATTATGACTGAATGGGTCACTTGCACTTAATACCCTTAGGACGAGCCTAAAACCCGATCCCAAGAGGGGCTGGGCACAGCCACTCTTGAGATCAGGCCCCACGTCACAGCCCTCAAAATAAGAGCAGCCCCATTCGAGTGGTGATATGCTAACTCTTATTAAACAGACAATTTTGTTCCAAAATTTGTTTTTGAATTTGCTTTCTTCATAAATACAACATGGGGTCAAATTCTGCTCCTAGTTGCATCAGTGTAAATCCACCATCAAAATTAAAAGAGCGCTGCTGGAGTCACACCAGTCTAACTGGCAAGAGAATTTGGCCGTTTATGTTCACATTGCCACTATTTTAAAGTTCAGTATACAGCATACACCAAAATGATTTGGATATGCAGACACCAGCGCTCGGTAAGGGGAAGAAGAATAAATAATTTACTAAGCAGATTTAGCCTTGATGCACCACTGGGGCCTACCCTTAGTAAAAGGTTTGTTTGCACTTTCCCAACATTGTTACTTTATAAAAGAAGATTTTGGGGGCTCATGCACACTAGTTTTTTGGGTTGGAGGGGGCAGTTAGAAAAGAACTGTTCTGGTCAGAAGGTTCTGGGGACTCTGAAAACCCCTAGCTTCTGTCTGCTGAGAATCCCAGCAGAATATGGGCATTAGGTTGTATATGGGATGACACCACTGAAGTCAATGGAGTTACACTGAAGTGAGATCAGAACAGGCCCCCAGTTTGTAACTTAATTTTTTTGTCCCTTTTAAAAACATCAAGTAGTGCAGTCCCAACACTTAGATTCTGCAGGGTGAAGAATGTCTGATAATAACTGACATGAATGTTATTTTGAAATTTTAAAAAATGACAAAAGATACATAAACATTCCCTTGCAGTGTTGGAAACCCCCACACAACAGCACTAGGTTAGTGCATGGGAATGGAAAGAGAAAATGACCAGACTAGTTTTACTGTCCAACATGAGAAAAATGTAAAGAGGTAAATGACAGCAATTAACAGTGAAAGTAAATTGGACTGTTACAATTCTTTCAGGTTTAATAGGAGAACACACTAGTAACAAGGTATGGCTTTAAAAAAAGGGGGAAAAAACACTAACAAATCCATCTAGGAACTTCACAGTTAACATTTGCTGAACATCATGATAGCAGTAGGGAGCTCAGACCCTCCTGCTCAAAAAACAGAAGTCCCAGTGTGTGGGGGGAGGGGGAGAGGGAAGAGACTCTCCATTAGCAGTGTAAGGCTGATACAGTTGAGTTCTCATTCCACCCACTAGGGGGGCAATGGCATGTACATACATTATGATTGGTGATTTATTTTGTAATCTTGACAGTGTTCTTTTAAAACAAAACCCCAGGTTTTACAGAAGTAGATAGTCAGGAAAGTGCAGACAATTGCTCAAGGTTCATCTGAAAGTGCACGGGATATCAAATGTTTGAAGACAGCTTGAAGCTGTTTACCTGAATGGGATTTTCCTCAGAGGCGTGTTTATCGCGGCGTCTTCCTTCTACCCTCCTAATAGTGCCTGCCTGTCCACCAATCACATCAATTGTCCCACCCAGCTTCCTGGTACAAAGTAGATATATCTTCTCAGGTTCAGCACAGAAATTAGAAGTAACAGTTTTTCTTTTCCCCCCGACAGAGAGCTCTCTCTCATGCTGGGAGACCTAAAGCAAAAAGGCCAAGTACATTCTTTTCCATCCGCAGCAAATCACTCTAGGCAGAGCTCAAACTGACAGGGAAACACAGTAGAAGGGTGGGGAATCCTTTGCTGCATGTGCACAACTTGAACTCTGGCTGCAGGTAGTGAGTTAGGTCTCTTTAGACACCACTTAGTGCTTGATCCTGAGATGTGAAGAATACTCTACCGGCTTCAGAGGGAGAAGGGGGTATTGAACATCTCTCAGTTTCAGACCCTGAAAACTGTCACTCACCTACACATCAATAAGACTACTCAAGTGAATATGGGTTGCAAGATTGGGCTCAATTCCCTTGCAAACAGATCTAGTAGGAGTGGAGAGTGCACAGCACTTGAGGCCCTTAGACCAGAGACAGCCCAAAATTTGCACCATTTCATGACGGATCCATGCTAACCCTCATGGACCATCACTCTAAACTAAGCACTCTCTTTGGTTACAATTCTGGCTGTTGGACACATTTTTTGCCTCTCTATCCCCTAGGCCCAGTACTCCTCTCAAAGAAGTCAGTGAAAATTTTACCACTGGCTTCAATGGGAGCAAGACAGGGCCTTATATTAATAAAGGGTGTTTGCATATAAACAGGGGGCCAGATTCTGCTGTTGGTTACCCTAGTTAGATCAGGATCTTTGTTTCTCAAGAATTTGTATCTTCCTGTTGCTTATTCAAAATCCTATACTGGGGACAACTATTTCCACAGCTGTGATGTCATAAGCACAGGATTTGGGGGATGAAGGAGAAGCAGGAGGAGTTAAAGGAATCAAACATTCTAGGTTTACGAAAATGTTCTCAGTAATAAAGACCCAGGGACAAGGCAGTTGGGATTCTCTATCTGAACAGACAGGTTAGAGTTTCTTGTGCAGAGACAGCAGCTCATGAAGGGCCTGATCCTTTAAAAGATGCAAAGTCCCCCTCAAAGCTGTGAATTTGCCATGACTTTTGTGACAGTAGCTGACGTTAGGACATAAACCCAGGTCTGGGCCATTCTGGCCAGCCCCTTACTGAGTGAAACTCCACCAGGAAATTTCAGTCTGGCTCTACTGGAAAGCCACATGAGCTTTTAATTAACTGCTGAAGTCATTTACTAAAAAGAGTTCACAGTATTTTAACTAACAATAAAGGATACTTGACTCCAAATAATGGGATCCCATTAACGTTTCCTTCCCCCTCCCCCCCAGGTCGTGACTTCTGCATCTTTCGCCTGACAAAGCCATTGCAAACAGCACCGCCATAGTCAGCTTCTGCTGCAATCCAACCAGAGAGAAGTAGGATCACACCTAACACCTTCTACTGTGGGACAAGCAAGTTACGGAAGGGCCAGAGCTAAACAACAGAAAAAAAATTTACTGTCCTTCCCATTTCCACTGTCATTGGAAACAAGACTTTGCAAACACAACCTGCTGATTTTTGAGATACAGTCATACAACAGATGTCCAATTTCATGGCATGTATCCTAGTGCCAACAGAGAGACGTGCTGTGTCTATAGCACCAAACCTATTTAAACACATTGATTTTAATCCAGGTTAATCTCTAGATAAAGCCAATATTGAATCCATGTTAAATTGGACGCTGCTAAATGCGTTAGGGCTAGAATGTATTTTCTTAAAGAAAAAGGAAAATTACAAAGCCCAATAAGGAAAGAAAAGTTTTCATTAATTTCAGTAGGAGCAGGTTGGATTTGCACAGACTTTAGAAAGAATAGCATCACATGCGAGAGCTGGAAAGTAAAGCTGATCAGTCTGATTTCTTTGTCGAGAAGGTGTGAAATGCAAAAACACACAACTAACTGCTTAGACAGAAATGAATAAATTGGAACTTTAAAGTTCTTTTAATCCAGAATAATTAATTTAATCCAGCTCTGAATAATTCAGAGCTAACCCAGAGATCCTCTCTTCTCATTCTACTCCAACTGTCCACTGAAAAGAGTGAGACACAGGTGCAGGACTGGTTCCTAGGTATGATCAGCAGAGGTGTGCAAAACATGGAGTTTTAAAAAAAAGAAAGAAAAATCTGCTTTGGTTTCCTGTAACCAGGTTTCCCAAAGCGCCTTATAAAAATAATCAGAGCCAGACTGTCAGGAAGGTGACTGTTGTCCAGTACAGGTTTCCAGTTAGAATTACTAAAAGCCATTTTACTTTGTCTAGGCTTTGAACCATTTCCATTCAAGGGAAAAAACACCAAACTGATCCAACTGATAGCATTTGTAACTCATGCTAGCTGCAGAGCAGGCAGTTCAAATACCAAGTAGCTCCTCTTGGCCATTACCAAGGCCTGAGCCAGCTCTGGTTAAAGGCAACGGAATGACTTATTGACTTCAATGGGAGTTGGACCAGGCTCTGGAAGAACCAGCAGCCCAACAAGGGGAAGCTCCATAGCACGAAGACTTCCTTGTCTTAGCCCTTCCCTGCAAAGCTCCCCTTTGTAAGGCTGGGACCATGCAGCATGGCACCAGGCCTACCTACCCACACAGTGCAGCAGTGGGGACACCAACAGGGTAGGAAAATGGAGATGGGGGGGTTCCACAACTACACAACAGAGTGTCATTGGGGAGGGTGATAACTATTGAATTTCAGGGTAACACCCAATATAGTTTAAAAGTCGCCACCTTGTTTGGGGTCCATAAAAGACTCAGACAAAGAAATAGCAGGATATCACTTGTCCCATTATTTAATGCATTCAAATAGAGAACTCCAATGCAGTTTCCATACGCTCCCTTACCTATTAGGTGGAGGCCCAGCCTTCATCCGCCCTCCTATCAGAGCCACAAAGTCCGTTTTGAATTCCGTTTTGATAATGTTGTTCTCTGGTTCTTTCTCTGCATTTCCTGTCCTTCCTTGCTGAACCTAAAGAATAAAAAGAGAGAGATCTCTGTCTGGTTACCAGCTGAGTTATAAGTCATGAAGATCTGCTCTTCATAGGTGAAAGAGGCTCCAGTGAGGAAGCAAAGCAGAACATTCATCTGCAATGATCCAATTGGATGACAAGGTTCACGCAAAATAAAGATCCAATCTTTGGCCAATCTCACAGTTTTGCAAGTTGAATGCCTTTTCCATTCTTGGCCTACTGTCCCCATTTTTAATTCCCATTAGAAGCCCCAAGATATACCTAACCTGACTGTGGTCCTGTTTTTCCAGTCCTTAATTCAGGGAACTGGAAATTGGATATGGAGGCTTTTACCTCTAGCTCACCCATTCAAATCCTGCCAAGTGACCAAAAGCTGTTACCATCTGAGGGCCATTCGGTGGCCCATGTGAAATGAGTTTGGTGGCCATGGTGGACAGGAGTCCACATCACAAGAAGTGGCAACAAAACTGGTGAAGTCTCGGCAGAGATGCCAAGAAGCGAATAGGCCAGGGAAACAATGCCCCTCGCATCACAGTTGGCTCCTCAGATCAGACTTAAGTCAATGGTCTGTCAACTCTACACCTCTCACCAGCACTAAATTCATACACACAGGATCCACCAACTTGAGGGCTTTGGCAGTGTTACCAGCCCAGCTCCATAGCCGGACAATCTCGAGGGCACAGCCTTCTTTGGGAATACACCTAAATCTCACCATCCCAGGGGATTTTTTATTTGCCATCATGTCAACAATCTCCATGTTTGCTGGAGTGCATCATTCAACCAGGCAAGAGAACAATTTATTAGCCGGGGGGAGAATTAAAAATGTCACCTCCACTAAAAAAATGTTTAGGTCCACCATTCTTGACAGCTTGCCTTTCAGTTAATATTCCAGGATCACATTTCTAAACCAGCTTCCATTTTTAGACTTGCACTTACGTGCCCACAAAATGAGCAGGCTTCTGTGCTGCACCCACACACTGGATAGCAGGTTACTTACTGTGATCTTATTCTCACTGTTGATAGGTGGAGAGGGATCCAGTCCAAGCTGAAGCCGTCGCTGTTTCTCACAATAAGCTTTCCATGTTTCTTCATTGAATCCATAATTAAAGTAATCAGAAAGGTCAGCACCTGAAAATGAAGCCACAAATCAACAGAGCAACTCGGAGAACACGTGCACTCTCAAATTGCTCCTGAAGCACTTACATGGAGAGTTTAAAATTTCCAATAGAGAATTAAACATGAGGTTGTTCTTCACTTTCTGTTCTGAACTTTGTATAGTGTTGGTGAGAGTTTCAAAACTGTTGCATTCCTCATAAGAGGTGGGTACTTCTTAGTAGGGGCCAAAATATGAAGTGCTCTGGGATCCTTTGGATGCAAGGTTCAACACAAATTCAGGATATTGTAAGAGAGAGAACTTATGTGAATTCACAGACAGTTCTTCAGAGATTTAGTTTTTCAGAGTGATATCCTGTATTAGTCCTTTTATAATTTTATGGAGGAGTTTAGTGCTGATGAAAACTAACTGTCAGTGGCACAGAGATTTTTTTGCACCTTAGCTCTGCCAATGCTTTTCTATTCTGAGCTGGACTGCCCTTTGCCGTTCTGATTAGAGATTCTCTACACCAGGGCCTGCCCACTGTGTTAAACTGCAACCTTTATAACATGGCTTAAACCACACAGACTTATTGTTCAGTTGTGATCCCAGCCAGGATTTGAACTGAGGTCTCTCAATGTGCATTAACCCGCTATGACATTGGTGATAATTTAAGGGTTCTGTCTATCACTTGTGAATAATTTTATGAAATTGTATCAAGGCATAACTCCACAGCAGTGTAATATAGAAGCACCTCCTAGCATGGTTAAAAAGTCCCTCAACGTTCCCATTATAAAGGTATTTCTAGCTTGACCAACTGTAAAACAACAAATCCTAGTTTAAACCCTTGAGTTTCAGCTAAGACTATCTGGCCATGATACGGTCAGGATTTTGACCTTATACTTTCTTACACCCTCCTGCCAGCCACTTTTCCTGCTGCACCCCAATGGGGGACGAATTCCAACTCAGGCTTAGCAACATGAAATTTACACATCAGCTTCACTGGATCAGATTTTGCTCCTTGATTCATGCTTTGATGGTGTGAAGTTTCCTTCCCCTCCCTGGCTTATTAAGGAGAGACTATCTTGCTGACTGATCTTATTATCTAGGACATAGCCCAGAAGGCTGCCCAGGAAGAGGCTACTGAAGTAGCACAAAGAATATGGGCCGAGCTTGTGCTTTAATTTTACCTCAATTCATACTTCAAATCAATATTATTTTATGACTACGTGGATCATTCCTGGTCCAGAGATGGGTCAGCAGGACAATAATGATCCCCACGCTCGTATCTCTGAACTTTACTGGTATCACTGCTCTAATTCTGTTCTTTCCTAACTTCTTCTCTTCCTAGTCTCTCTTTCACTTCGTAGTCAAATCCCCTGCAGAAGAAAAGGATACATTTTCTATTTACATCTGCACCAACATCCATTCATCACAAAGTGCCTACTGCTCAATACTTTGAAAAAAGTAACAGTGATTTGAATTTTCCATTGTGTCTCCTACTGCCCTTCATCTCAGGTGGGTGAGATGTATCAAACACATCTCATGCGCCGCCTTCCAAAAACACTACTTACACAGCAGAATCATATTTTTAAAGGGCAAGTAAAATATTAGCTCCCCACCATTATATGAAGGAGCAAGTGAGTGGATTTTATGCCAAGACTAATAGATTTTCATGCCAATTTTGCACGGCTGCTGTAATAAGTGTTTGGATCTCTCTGGCCTTTAGTTATTTTGTCTGAAACACAGCTGAAAAATAGAAAGACTTCACTTCAAGCATTTTATAGTTTGTATATAAGAGTCACTTTGATGTAGAAAACTCCGCAATACAAAACCAATAGGAACAGAAGATAAAAGAAACTTCCCATATTTTAATCTTAGCATGTTACATAGCAATTTTTATCTATAGATCTCAGTGTTCTACAAAGGTGAGTATCATTATCCACATAATACAGAGACAAGCTGAGGCATGGAGAGTAACTCGCCCAGGGTCACACAGTTAGCCAGTGGCAGACCCTGGAGCAGAACCCGTCTTCTGACTCAGAGACTCTTGCCCTGTTGCACACTGGCAGGAAACAACCAATATCTCCTTCCAATGTGTAAATCAAATTATTTTCCTTACTGGATTGTTTGGTGGCTTTTTTGATGCATCAGCTCACATTAGAGATGTACCTGTCAAGAACTGAGTGGGATTGCTTTCCTTAACGATATACATTGATTATGCCCCAACTCCCACTGACAACGGGAATTATGTGGTTGAATGCTAACTTGCTAAGAACAAACTATCCATCCCCATGCTCCTTCATGCACCTGGTACTTCCCAACTGAAGTGCTGACATTCCAAAGGAGGACCAATGACAAGGCTGCACAAGGGGTGTCCTTGAGTTCAGCCATGATGGGCTAAAGCATGCCAGTGGCTATACATCAAGAGGAGACCACCTCTCACCTACAGCCAAATCCTGATCCCACTGAAGTTAATAACAAAAAGTCCAACTGATTTCAGGTTTTGGCCAAATGCTATTATACTGCTACCAGAGTCATATGTTTTAGGAAACAGAGGTTGAATATAAAGATCAGCTACTTTTCTTGAGGAAAGTAAGAAACAGAATACAAGTCTAGCCCAATTTCTTCTGATCACTACTGAAATTGGCACATGGCTCAGTAACTCTAGTTAGCATCACTAATTGCTCAGAACAGGAGTCAGAGGTTGATCAGGATTTCTCCCTCCATCCCCCATGGCAGCAACACTTTGACAGAAACTATGCATGAAAAGCAAAATAAAACAGAACTGCAGAAAATATTTACCACAAGAAACTTTGAGGCCCCACCTGGTTTCCGCCACGGTTTGTCTTCAAACGAATCTAAATCCACTTCTATTACAGGCAATCCATTTATATTCCCTGTGGCATCTAGATCAATACCTTTGGGCTGCAACTTGGCTTTGAAGAGAGAGAAATTGTTACTGCTTTTAATGCAATGCTTCTAATCCACCAATTTGATGAGCGAATTATTCAGTTTAAAATAGCTATTATCTGCTATGAATTTAACATCAGCTCTGCATCTGTCTATTTCTCAATGTAACCAGATCTAACTTTCTAGTAAAAAAACAACTTTCAGTGATTTGTGAATAGATGGCCATGGTGTTATAGCTACTAAACCTGGAGAGCTGGGAGGCAAAGAAAAAAATACCCCCAAAATACCAGCACTGTAAATGAAATAAATAAGCCATCTAGGCAACTATGAGATTTAGCTCAGAAGAAAATATTAACTTTTCTCAAGATCATTCAGTACAATCCCCCTCCCCCCACAACAGATGCAGACAGGTCTACTTTTAATGTTAGCTTTGGGCTTGATTTTACAATATGCCAACAAACCACTGGAGCCAATAGGAGTCCCTGGTGCTCAGCACTTTGCAAGAAGAAAGACTTTGGAGGCAACTACATCTCCTCAGTTCTCCTCAGCCAGAGGGAAGATAATCACCACAAAGAGACTGGGAAAAGGGAAAATAGGGATTGCAAAAAAGACAGTCTCCCATACAGAAAGGAAAAGAGGGGTAAAAGGGGAGAGGACATATTGCAGAGATATTTTAAACCCAACATATGATGTAGAATATAAAACTGAATGAGGTACTGAGGGCTGATTCCAGCCAACTGATTAGCTAATGGTCAAGGGCCAGAGTCTTCTGCCCTTACTCCTGGTGATTAATATCTTGCACTGCAAGTAGCCCCACTGATCTCAGTAAGCCTACTCATGCAGTGAAGCAACACTCAGTGCAAGCAAGGATAGTAGAATCCAGCCCCAAGCATTAATTTTCTAGTAACATCCTGTCCTGAACAGATGCTGTGTTACACAGGGATTGTCTTTTTTTCCATTTTCAGTTTAAAACAGCAATTACAACCTGGCTGCCTGGCATTTCCAGGTGATCAATTACCAGCTGGCTGTTCCTCCAACACATGCTGGGCCATCAATTCTCCCCAGCCAGCCACTAATCTTTAAGAAACTCACTGCACGGAGCTCACTATTGCTTTAAAGAAGATTCTCTTTTTTGAGGGTTGTGTGAAATTAGAGTAAGCAATATTTTTAGCTGGGTCCAGCCATTCATGCCAGAGACTTCAGCAAAAACCCTGTGCAAGAAGTTTGAAATACCCCAAAATACAGATGGTAAAATAAATTTTATTATGATTATTAATACCTGAAGAGGATGTTCCATAGCCTCTACCTGTTTTTAAGTTTAGATTCATAGGAGTCCCCCTAGACAGAAAAGAATGAGAAGAGATTTGCATCAGTATTTCAATATATGGGTTGGATTTTTTGTTGTACGTGCTAGCCTCAATATACCCCAGCAGACTGGAAGAACATAAAGAGTTGTCCAAACCAACAATGCCCTTTCCCTTATCTGAAGCGTCTTTGTGATTTATATTACTTAAGACTCCATTACTTTAAAAATTAGATTGCACTGTTGATGTAAAGCTATTGATGGTGGAGCGGGCAGCATACTGAAATGGATATCCAGCAGTGTACATTGAGATAAGCAGCAACACACGAGATTGTCTGGACTCAGAAGCAGAGCCTGATGATTTCCCCAATGTTGGTAGGTATCATCCTGCCAGAAAGCATACTTGTGACTAAGAATTAGGATGGAGCTGGGCAACGGGGGAAAGAATTGTAGCAGCAAGTCTGTACAGAATATGAGAAAGGAAGGGAGCACTCTGGTTCACAATGAAAAACACAGAATCCAAAAAAGGATGTTTCGAAAATTCTAATGAATCAGCGATTGAATGAATGGGGCATCGCTCTTTAGAATGATCCATTAGACCCCAAACCCTTCCTGCAAAAGCAGAGGGGAGTTATCCTTGCAGCGAAGGATTAGAATATGCTGCAACGAACAGGTAAAAGGTTTCCTTAAGATGATGGTTGCCAGCAGCAACCAGAAATGCTGCCCCCTTATTTCCATCTAATACAGAATAGTAAATGTTATTCAGACTCAGATTCTTAACCATCTCAGTGACAGGTGGCTGGTTTGCAAATCTGGTCTCACCATACCTCAGCTGTGAAGAATTGGACAGCTAAAACATTTAATGAATTCAGGGCTTCTATTTAATTCATCTGCTGTTTAGCTGGATTCTTCATTTAAATTCAACAAAACCTCAAGAATTAAAGTAATTTTAAGAACTTGCACTACTTCCCACCTTCTATTTCACTCAGTCAAGTGCTCCACCAATATTAATTATTCAGCATGATGGCAGTTGACGTGTGGAGTATTAGCCTCATTTTACCGATGGGTCACCCAGCAAGCCAATGCCAGAAACAGGCACTAGCCATTAAACTCCCTGCTTCTTAAAATGGTAAGATCAACTGCTTTTTCCCCCCTGAATCATAAAGATAAGAAGAAAGTTGGTTATTAAAACAAACAACAGGCACTGTAACCAGAAATACATACATGTACGATGGTGCTCCTGTTTTAATGTTGCCAATGGTAACTTTCACATCATCATCATCACTGTCGCTATCACTGTCTTCCTCATCATCTTCACCACTCGGAGGGGCCTAACAGTAACACAGACACATGGGGACTCATTGATACTTACACCCAAGAAATTCACCTGGACGAGAACGCAAGTCTTAAAAGCTCAATAAAGTAGTACAAGTTAGGAAGAATGATTCTGTTACAAAGACATCCTTTTCCACTTGGTTAATAATCAATATTTAAAAAAAAAAAAAAACCACAATAAATAAATAAATAAATATTTTTTCACCTTTCATCCAAGGATGTCCGAACTATTTTCAAACTTTAACTCCCACCACAGCCCTGTGGGGTTGCCTGGGAGTGTTACTACACCAGTTTTGCACATGAGGCTCTGATTCAGGCAAGTGCTTAAGCATACATATAAACTTTAAGCATGTGGTTAACTCTCACCAATTTCAGTGGGATGCTATCCTGAATCAAGGCCAGAGAAATTAAGGTACAGAGGAGTTGAGAGGTTCAAAATGAGTAATCCAAGGAGTCAATGGCAGAGTCAGAAGTAGACCTTGGCAATCCCAACACCTAATACTCTGACCACAGGCATTTTAGGTAGAAAAACTACATGCTGTAATTAGCACCCAGAATTGCTAATTAATAAGTTGTTATAGTATAGGTGTAATAAGCTATATTTAAGGTGACAAATAGTAGCCCCTTTTTACTGGAGCCTTGTTATACACCAATATTTACAAGCAGTGAACATGCACTGCATAGCAATAGCCACATCCAGCAGTTATAGCTGTAACACATACATGTTGTGACATCTCTCGATCTTCACTGGTGACAGGCCGGCTCTCCTGAGGAGCATCTTGCAAAGGATGAGAAGATTCTGCATGTCTACCAAATATAACAGACCAAAATAAATACAATTGACCCATGGAGCGACCTATTCATGTTTCCAAAGTGCCCATCAGTACAGAATCAAGATAACATTCTGATCATAGTTTTACCAACAGACATATTTGATTCTGGTGACTGGTAGTAGAGTAGTTAGCTCAAATTCAATCTCAGCAGGTTTTGCTTTTATTGGTGAAAGGCAATTTAGAGTTCCTGAAGGATGCCAGATGGGCAGCCTTGCACACCAAACACTTATTTATCCACAGATCAGCTAAGGCACTTGCAGCAGCTCTGAAAGATTCCCAGTGTGCCTCAACCCCACTACTTCTAAGGGTAAGAAGATGGTTCAGTCTCCATAGCCCATTCAATCCTTGGCCTTTCCCTGAGACTGCCAACAAGAGTGCCAATTATATAGACATTTTTTAGTGAAGAGGACCCCTGCCCAGTAGGAATTAGATCAAGATCAATTGATTCCCTTTCTACAAGCCACCAAACATTAACAACATTCAGTTATTAAGGACTTGGGCTGAATTTTAACCAGTCACCTGGAGATTAAAGGACAGGTAATTAACAATCCCATAGACCATCCCATTTCCTTATTCATTGCAAATTAATCCTAATATCCATTATTGCACTTTCAGATTTATTCTGTTAACTAAAGATTGTGGAGCAAATATTAGTATTGTTTATTGTATTTTCCAAGCAAGCCAGTCACAACAAAAATCATATGTACCTTATGTGTTATGGAACTAAAAATCAGAAGGCGGCACATTTAGCCATGGAACTGGAAGAGTTATTTTGAAATTCTAATAGAATCCTTTTTTTAAAAGTTAATTTATCTGGGGACTCAAGAGCCCAAACATGCCAACACTTACATCTGAGCAAAGCTTATTACTGGGGGTACTCCCACTGAAGTCAATGAAGGTACTCATGGGGATAAGCACCATGCCTGCTAGTGAGTGTTTGCTCCCTTTGGGGTTAGATCCTGCAAACACATGACACACAGAGGCCACACACTGAACAGATTAAAGCCATTTCAGAGGCTGCACAAAACAGCTTCTAAACAAGGAAGCCAAAGATCACATTGACATAATGGAGCCCAGCAATACAAAATCTTGGAAGTGGTTACCAAGAATCAAATAAAATAAAAGTCAACCCACTGCAGTTTTGGAAACTAATGAAGCTCTCTTATTAGGAGGCTAAGAAGACAAGATTGTGAAGAGACAGACAGACCTGGGCAAGCAGCCTAAATGAATTCTTTATCAGTTGCACAGTCATGTTGGAGGAGAGGTAGTGAAAAGTTTCACAAAGAAAGAATTGCAGTAATCAAGCCAAGATTAAACAAAAGTACAGACAAAGATTTCAGCAGCTGTCCTAGTAAGCATGGGTACCAGTATGGTCAAATTCCTGAGGTGGTAGCAAAAGCACTTCAGTTACCAAATTAGCATAACAGGCTTCAAAAAGAAGATCAGACTCCACAACAACTCCAAGGTCACGGGCATCAAGTCATTGTGCAAAGATAAAGAGAAGTACCACTGGAGGAAATTGCCACAGATAGCTCCCCAAAACCTCTGGCATTCTTTTTACCAAATCAAAAGCAATTAAGAGCATTGATCTCAAACCACAGAATTGTCTCAGAATCCAAGATCATTGATCAGCCAGCACTGAATTAAAGAAAAGCAACAAATGTTACCTTCAGCTTCAAATCACAGGAAGTATCTGTGGATGCGTATTACAATTTGTGAATTTAAATTTCAAGTACACATCTATAAAGTAACAGCCACTTTCCTACAGTTTTAAGAAGAGAACAAATAATCACTTTGACAGGACTAGTGTCATCACTTTTATGTTGGTAATAGTCCTGGGCATTTTATTTCCACCCCCTGAATCCCAACATAACCCTCTGTGCCAGGGATAAAACAGCCCCTTTTACAGCACTGCTATAATTTCACAAAATCCTCTGCATCAAGGAATGTCAAGAGATACTGAATACATGTAATTTGGTGTACACTGTCTTCCCATGGATAGTCAACGTATTCAGAGAGAACATCATACTGGAATTTCAACGGTTAACAAAGAGTCTAGCAAATAATCATCTTGTTGGCACATCTCACAACCCATACAAAGTTTATATGTGAGACAAAGACTCAAAATGAGGACTATAAGAAAAATAAGAGCAGAAAGCAAATAATAATAATAATAATACTTTGCAGTCAAGGTTTTAAAGTGATTTGCAAACATTAATAAATTGAAGGATGTAGCTACTTTAACTTATGGAGCATTTCTGATAATCTCATGTAAATCATAAAGAGACAAGAACACTATTTATGTAGGTTAGCAGTACATTTATGTCTAAAATCAGAGACTGTCCTTGTCATGAGGGATAGTTGATATTACATTTGCTAAGTGCAATAAGATAGCCCACAGTTTGCTTGTGTGTGTTCATACTGGTTGAATGAGGATACTTGCTCCAAAGAGGATAATATTCATAATGGTCCCAAAGTGCAGCAAACACTGGGCTAAATTTTCTGTGTTTCTGAGCACCCTGAACTCCAGTTTATGACGGCTGTACAACAATCCTGAAATTCCTATCATATGTACACATACAAAAAATATTCAAATGCAGACACCTCTGGGGTGGAGGAAGGGACAGCTGGTGCATACCACACTGCACAAGTATAGTGGGGAGGGAGGGGGAAATTTTGGTCAAGGATACTGGGAGAATCCTCTAATCTTATTAAGGATCCAGTGTAACTTTTCATATCACCACAGAACTTGTTTTTGAAGGTCTCATCCAAAAGATGTCCAAACAGTAAAGTTCACACAACTCAATTTGTTGCGATGCAAGGGGATGAGTTGACTGTCAAGATCTGAAACTAGGCTCAAGGTATCTAGGAATTATAGGCCTGATGCTGAGACAAAGTTCTCCCCTCCAGCAGATACAGTTATTATGAGTGACTAGTTTACAGACTTACCTAGCAATTGGTCCATCTTCTTGCTTACCAGTGGTGTCATCTGCAGATATGATAAAAACAACATATTAAATCAAAAACCAAAGAGATCAGAACTTATAACACAGTCTGGGCCTTTTGGGAAAAAACTATCATATATACACATTATAAGTAATGTTTATTTCCAAGCAAAGCTCAATATGAAATAAAGCAATGAAAAAGTAAGATTACACATCCTTGACAACTGACAGAATTAAAAAAGGCCTTTGAATGCCAGACCCCAGATTATGCAACAGAATGAATAAAGGCACCTATCAAGCCAGGTATGGATCTTGGCTCCAAGAGTCTTCACACATTTTTTTCTGTGGGAAAGAGACCAGGCTAGGTGGGAACAGGACCTCAAGTCAAAAAGTTTTCAAAAGCAAAAATCAAAAGACCAGAAAATATACTGACCTTAATTGACAAAAAAAATTTAAGGTCTCATAATGGTAGGAAACACATGGAGTGATGGATGCATTGAAAAAGATGCCTGGTAACTGTTCCAAGAATGCTCTGCCAGCAAACCCAGGCTCTGACCCTTCACTTGGATACATATGGAGCCCCAAGTGGCACAGGGGTCCACTTGCATCAATCCAGTGACAGAATTGGGGCCCAAATATACATTTACCTGGCAGATTTTAAAAGTTATTATGTACGCCAATGTCTTGCTATTAGAGTTTCATTCTGCCCCATTTCATTCTTCATTATCCTATTACTGTTAAAAAGTGATCATATACAAACCAAAAAATGCTATACTGTATTAAATGGCATCAAAGACTGTGACAGAAGAAAAAAATTCTGATGGAAGGTCAACTCCCATTCCAGCTCACCCAGCTTAGGTAGTGGATTCAGACTTACTTTTATTGATTTAGTGCCATAAGCATGCATGGCCCTTTGCAAACAACTGAAAGTAACAAGTTTCTACCCTGAAGCAGTTTACAATCTGAAACTGACATAACCCAGGAAAGGATGATAGTAGTATCCCACACAATGGCTAGGACAACAAATAATAATAAGGCATATGTGTGTACATACACACAAACGTCAGCAAAGGGAAGGAGAAAAATCTATAGAAACCCCATGGAGTCTATAGAAAAAAAAATAAAATTGATAGATTAGACAGGTTAATTAGGTAAGAGTCTTTCATTTGATTGTGGTTTATCAGCAGTGCCACAACCCATGATCTCTATTCCACTCCCGACATAAAATCTTGCAGTGGTCAGTGGAATCTAATACAAGACCATCACATAGGCATGTACTGGTTGGGTATGGAGAGGCTCCCAGATAAACCTACACAGCCATTAGTCAACTCCATCACCTCTCCAGGAGGAGAAGGGGATGTGGCTGCTCAGAAGCTCGGGGGAAGGCAGACCATAATCTGGAGAGTGCCTGTGCCCTATCCTAGTTTACTTTGCCTTCTGACTAGTGAGGGCTTTCATAGGTTATGCCTACACAGCGTTACAAACCTGGCTCTATGGACTCTGTGTTTCCAAGCCTGCACTTGTACATCCACACTGTATTATTAAGCCTGGCTTTACAATAGCTAGACCCCAGGCTCACAGCTGCACTAACATGTCCACACTGCACTATACAGACTCGGGTCTGCAGCTTGAGCTGCGTCCACACCGCCAAACGACAGGGGCTGGGACCCACGCCCCAGCAGGGCCATGAGCGCTTGCTGGCCCCACTCAGGCTGGTTACTGTGGGCGGGCTGGGCCCAAAGCGGAGCCGGAGCCTGGGTGAGGTGCAGTGCGGACAGACCCCGCGCCCTGCCCGCCCGCCGAGGGGTGCTCGGGCGCAGGGGACCATCTCGCACAGCGCATCCCCCGTGGCGACTCGGCGCTAGGCACGGCCGCCGCCCGGCTACCTACCCCCGTACAACCAGTGCTCCTCGTCCTCCTCCGCCTCCAGCGGCGCCGCGCCCGAGGCAGGGGGCTCCAGCTCGGTGGCCATGGCCGCCGCGCCCTGGCCTGGGGGGATGCGCCGGCACCGGCCCGGCGGGAGGAGGGCAGGCGACCTTCGCCGCCACAGGGCCGCACCGCGCTCGGAGGGGACGCGCGGGCCTGGCGCGCCTCACGCAGGGGGCCAGGCCGCGCCGCCCCCCATGGCCCCGGTGCGTTCGGCGCAGTCCCAGCCCCGCCGCCTGCACGCGCCGCTAACGGGCCGCCATCGCTCTTTCTCTGGAGGAGGAGGAAAAACCCGCGTGCGAGCCGGGTCCGCCGGGTCCTAGCGCCGCACGGCCCCGCCGCGGGATCAACAAAAGGCGCTCTGCCTCCCAAACAAGCGGTGTTCTTTCTGCTACTGCGCATGAGCAGATGGCGGCCAGCGTTCCTACTGAGCATGCGCGGAGATCAAGCACATGTGCAGTGGGAGGAGTGAAGCCACAGGGAAGCGCCTATGCCCTCAATTTTCCGTTGGCGCTTAGCTTTGCTCTGGGCATGTGCGGGGCGGGGTTTGGTCTCTTCCTCGAGCCTCAGCGCCGAGTGGGGGGCCGGCCGGGGGCTACAGCCCTGGCGCTTTGGCCGAGCGGGAGTGTGTCCCTCCAGGCCCAACCCCCGCGCTGGGCGAGGACCGGCCCTGAGCTCGTGGCCACCCATTCCCTGGAGCGCAGCCGTTCTAAGGCCACGGGGCGCGCGCTGTGCAGCACGGGCTGGGGAAGGACAGTTCCCAGCTGGAATCACCCAAGCACATTGTAGGGGGTGGGGGGAACAGCCCCAGGGAATAAATGGATCAGGCTGGGGGAGCTGATCGAAAAATCAGACAGAAATGAGGCAAAACTGGGGACAACGGAATGGGCGAAGACGGTGAACAACCTTGAAAAGGCAGAGCAGAGCATCTGCAAAAGGAAATGTAAAAGGCAAGGCCAGGGCAAACAAAGCAATATTTACAGGGAAAATCACGAGCTCACAAGCCATGATTGTTATTTATTAGTAGTATTTGAGCTCTGGTCATGTGTTGTGGTAGCATATCGGAGCCCTACTAATAGAGCAGAACCCCATTGTGCTAGGCACTGTATGCACAAAGAACAAAAAGACAGTCCTTGACCCCAAAGAGCTTACAATTTAAGAGGCATTTGGCATCAATCAGGGCCCAAATTTGCCAATATTAATGCGCATGAGCATCTGGACACATGAATAGTTCACTGAGTTTCTTATGCAAGGGCTAGATCCTGCAAGAAGATCCACACAGATGGATTCTTGTACCCATGTGGAGCCCTGAAATTAATCAAGCCTCCACAAGGGTTCAAGGATCTGGTAGGGCATTTCCACTTGCAGGATCAGGGCCACACTGTGTAACTGCATTTAGGATTCATTGGTTCAGACTTACAGAATTATCGATCACTGTTGACCATTGTTTGAGCAATAACTATGAAAGCACAGTGAATTCTGTCCCCTATCCTGCAAACACTTCATAGAATCATAGAATATCAGGGTTGGAAGGGACCTCAGGAGGTCATCTAGTCCAAACCCCTGCTCAAAGCAGGACAAATCTTACTCACATGCTTAACTTTAAGTAAGTAGCACTAATTGTGCTTAAAGTTAAGCATGTATACATATATATATTTGTAAGATTGGGGACTTTGGCTGTAAACTCTTTTAGGCCAGAACTGTAATTTATTATAAATTTGCAGTATGGCCAACCCTGAGCATTAAAAAATCATGAGTCAGCCCTCTCCCTTCCCAAATCATGAAATTGGCTTAAAAATCATAAGATTAAAAATATTTTATTTATCTTCTGATTAATGTAGGATACAGTTGGAACACATTATATAGCTTTTCTCTGCAACAAGGATGGCTAGAAACTTACTTTGTTTTTCAAAAACGAAAGCTGACATTCTTATGAAATAACATGACTCTAAGAACTGGGGCTTTAAAAAAAACACCAAATATCATGAGACCTGCAAATTGCAAGAGTTGGCAAGGCTGTATTTGAAGAGTGCCTAGCACAAAAGCACCTTTTTAATGCTTCTAGTTGCTACCATAATACAGCTGTTAAATAACAAATAAATAATAATTGCCTAAGAAATGTTACTAGATGGAAGGAGTGCAATGCCTTGGACCATTTACCCTAGGGAGTGCCCTACACAAAGATCATTACTGCTGTTATAACATGAAAATTGATTTATATGAATATGTAGAATATGTTTTACACCTACTTTGCTCTCATGTCAATGATTATACAAGGTGCAGAGCAACAGAGAATCAGGCCTCAAGTGTACAGGAACTTCAGACCATTCAGAAGAGGAGATTCCCAGCTTCTTAATGTATAGCACTTGGATCTAGTCCTGGAAGATCCCAAGATACAGGTACTTAACTTTTTCAGTTTCCATATATAATTATAATATCTATTATATAGCATTTTCACCTGTAGATCTCTAACTGCTTTACCACGGAAATAAATTATTATCCCCATTTTACAGATGGGGAAACTGAGGCATAGGGAGGTCAGTGACCTACCCAAGGTCACCCATCAGCCCAGTGGCAGAGCCAGGAATACAACCCAGCTCTCCTGTGTGGATCCAATGCTCTCTCTACTATGCCACAGGTCACAGTTAGTGATTTCTAAAGTAGTTAAAATTTTCTTCTCTTTCTGAGCTATTTGCATTGAGACTCATGATATTAAGACAGTTTGGATTCCCTAACAGAAATTTCTAGTGAACACTTTCTGGTAGTTCAAGTTAGCCAACTAGATATTGGAATGGAGAGGCTATTGGACTACCGGTTTCTGGGACTACTGGTTCTCCAAAAGAAACTCTTCAAACTGTTAAAGAGTTTTAGTGAGCCATCCAGAATTTCCACTAGGGTTTTACAAGTGGATGGATGCAAAAAGCAGTATCACAACACATTTATGTATGACTCTTTAAACATTTTGTTAATAGTTCTTCTGTCAAATAGATGGCAAATGCGGGACACATGGTGTGGCAACGTGTTATGCAGGATTTATAGGCATTTGCTTGGGATGACCTGCATAATTCATTTCTGGCTTTGCAAATCAGGAGTAATTTCATCTCAGTTGGCAGATTCAAGACCCGTGTGTCACTTCCCATTCTCTTCCTTCTGGGAATTCCACAAATCAGTATCTGGTATTTCCCAGTCCTTTGGAGTAACTATCATTTTAGGAGACTCAGCTGCACAGTGCCCATTTTGTTAGAAGGTGGCACACTGCCTCTATCTCCTCCCTTACAGATTCTTTGGTTTGGGTCATGCTGCATGGAAGCTTAGAACAATGAGCCTGTCATATGACAATGGTAAATAATCACAGAATGAATCACTTTCTTGTGATTATTTGTATTTCTGTAGCCCCTAGGGGCCAGACTCGTGGACCAGGACCCCGGTGTGCTAGATGCTGTACAAACAGAAGAAAAAGATGGTTCTAATAGTGTACAAGAGTCTTGATTAGAATTTAAAAAAACCAGTATTAACTCTTTCTACCTCTCACTCTTTCTGCCTGGGGTTTCCTTCTACAGATTAAAAGAAACACTGCACATATCCTCACATTCCCTGTCTGAATGGAAGACAGTCAGTAGTGACAGACAAATCACACAGAAAGACACCTACACTTACAGACTTGAGAGAGCAGATCCAGGGGGGACCCCATAACATGGATTATTGAGCCTGAATTACCTTCATCCAGTTTTGGGTTGAAAACTCCTGTTCCCACAACCAGAAAGTGACTGACATTTGTAGTCATCCATGTCTCTTGTGGCCTGTCAGAAAAGTTCACAAGTGACAAACAATAATTTCAAAGAGTCCACAAGTCATTGCTTGGGCCTTATGAAGTGACACTTGTGTGATCTGTCTAAAAATAAAAGTAAGCCCCACCAGGAGTAAAGTGATGCTTTCAAGCAGTTTAATATGAACCACATTTTCCAGGGCGAAGCAGTGATAGAGCACAGACCTGTTAGTGTATTAGCTTTGTAATGTCTTTTCAGTTTATGTCTTGCTCTTCATAGTCTGTAACTCAAAATGTGCATGGCACCGAGAGACCCTGATTAATGACCTGGAGTTTCTCCAGCCATCCAACTGTTGTCATTATGGAACAAACTGGACCGAGCTGAATTTGTCCTTCGGGCACAAAACCATGATAGACATCAGGGATGTAGGAGATCCGTATGGAACTAACCTGTAGGCTGCTATACACTGTTTAACCACATTGCACCCCAGTGGTTGCTTACAGAGATTCCTAGTTAGTTGTTTGAACATCTGTTTGTAAATCTCTTTGGGATGTAGCTGAATGAAAGTTGCAATACAAGAGTAAGATTATCATCGTTACCGACACTGCCATCTAAGAACTTGTTAACACTGTACCAGGCCTTATGTGTTTCAAATCATTCTGTTCTCTCTATAATAGGCCTTAGCTGCAATTTACACAGCGAGATTGCTGCCTCCTTTGGGCCAGAGCTCTTGTATCTAAGTCATCACGGTTCCAAAGCAAGAGTTCAGTCTCTGGTTCCTGAGGGGCTCAGCCAGTAACTGCTTCAGCCAACAGCTCCAGGACCCACTTCAGAGGGTCCTTCAGGACCCATTTTATGTGCAGTTTCACAAAAATCAAGAGAAAAGTCATAAAAGACCAGATGAATACTTCAGAAAGGATAACTAAGCTGGACTGGAGCTTACGGTACAGCACACTGAAAGGTTGGTATACATTTCCCAAATGATTAGTGATTTTGGGTGCCCAGCTTTACAGACCTGGCAGGAGACTCATTTTCAGACAGTGCACCCACCCTCTGAAAATCAGATCCCTTTACAAGGCATCTCAAGATAGGGACCCCAAAAATGGAGGCACCCAAAATCACTAGGCTCATTAGCAAATTTAGGCCATTTTCTATAGCATGGCAGAAAAGGAATTTTTTTATTTCTTCTGTCTAAAGTTGTGTTTTTCTTTCAGTCACCTCACTGTGATCACATAGCCCAAGCTGTCCTCTGCAGTTATTACTTTTAAGAGTCTACAGTTCCAGTCTCAGTCTCTACTCAATTAGCATTAGGCATTACATCATCTTCTGTCAATACAGAACAATCAATGGGTTTTCTTTATACATATCTGTTTAAAAACAAACTCAGTTACAAATACTTCACATCTGGCCCAGGATAACTATCTTCCCATCACATTAATGTCCATCCTTTACTGATTCTCAATTTACATTTTTGAGGCAGACCTGGGCATTTTACCTGAACATGGGGCAGACGGTGCTGGAAGGATGCCAGATTCATTCAGGTAACAAGATGTGAAATAGAAATTAGATGAGAATTATCAAGTAACATTAAATATTAGACAAGTTGGCCTTACTCATCACATCCAGGTTATTCCTCTCGTGTGGCAATGACTGGACTTTAAGATGTAAGAGAGAAGAGAAAAGTGTTGTATGATACTGCTCTCAACTCTCCACCACCCTTTACAAAATACTGAAGATTTGATCCACCATCCACTTCCCCAGTACATGCAAAAATTATGCTGTTCTAACTGTACCAGTATAGTTAAAGTGATGTAAGCCCTCCACCTAGTGTGCACGCAGTTATAACAGTGCCTATATCAATATGGCTTATTCCTGGATACAAATAAAACTATAAACCTAGCTATTCTGGCAAAACCCTCTAGTATGAATGCAGTTATATTGATATTGAAGTGCTCATACTGATATAACTTATGCCAATTCCTACAACCAGCATGAGCTGTACTAGTATAAAGCACAGTTATACCAGTATAACTGTGTCTACACAATAGCTTTTACTGGTATAGTTATGACAGTTAAAAAAAAATTAGACCTCTGACTGACATAGCTGTGCCAGTACAATTTTTAAGATCAGGCTTAGGGGTTGTATTGATTTAACTATTTCAATAGGAAATCACACTCCTAACAGAAATAGTTAAACCAGCACAAAAACTGTATGTAGACGAGGCCTTGATGTAAAATAACTATCACTGTAGAAGGTTGCTAATATATCACGTGACTTTTTCCTATTGATACATTATTTGTATTGCAGTAGCTCCTGGGCCATTGGTCCATGACTAGGTCTCCTATCATACATGTACACAAGAAACACAAGAAAAACAAAATCCTACTCCAAAGTGCAGAAGGGTCCAATAAGTTTCCAGATTCAGAATCCTGTCTATAGCTTCAGAGCCTGAGAAGGACTGGCACAATATTCAGTAAACAGCAATTATTTTAATAACAAGACTAAACAAGTCTGTGCATGGGGGAGTGAGGAGTGAGGTTCTTTTAAAAAACTAGAAATTATGTTAGCGTTTGTGAAGAGTCCTGGATGTGTTATTGCCAGAAACTGAGCTCAGTTTCCCCACTCAACAGTGTTAGTGCAAGTTTCTTCACCTCCCCCAACGTGCCGTATCCCTGATTTGGAGGAAGTCCCTCCACAGGTTTGTTTAGACAGGAATAAAAGTTACATTTTAAAAACATTTTAGCTCAAATGTTTTAACTGACCCATTTTAAAACTCAAGTGTAGCCAGGGCAAGTTGTATTTGGACATGTTAGGTGAATGCCCTAGGCCGGCTCCCTCCTAACCTTACCAGCTAGCTTGTGCTAAATTAAGGACAACTTGTCCAGTCTACATTAGTTTTAGACTCTGTTAATTAAAATATGCTAACATTGTAACCCCTATGCTTCCTCCCCCACACTCCTTGAATCATATTCTAGACATCCCTTCAGCTAAGACTAATAAAGATGTACATGATGGTGGTTTTAACAACATAATCATAGTTCATGGAAAGTGGGACTGATGACCAGCTAATTTCACACAGGCCATTTAGTGGTGTTCAGATGGCAACAATTTCATTCTCCAGAGCTAAATTCACCCAAAGTTTTAAAAAATTCTTTAAAACAAAAACTGCCAATCAATTCATATGCAACAGTCATTATTTCCATTTTATGGTGGAACACAGCTCAGGCCTTCAACCAACGGGAGACATTACCTCATAGCTGGTAATAGCAACATTATCAATAGAATGTTAGAAGTAAACCTGTTTTATAAAACTCCCCTTCACAAGAAATGCCTTTCTGTCTCCCCAACTAACAGAAGGCTATTGTATTGTCCCCTCAATTTTACGTCCCTTAAGACTTGCATAAAATTGTGGTTTACTTGGACTGGTGGAAGTCTGAGACTATATTTTATGTGTATCAGTGCCTTTAAATGAATCATATTTTTCTTTGATTTTCTTTTAAATTTACTCTATTTTTAAACTCCTTTTGGACTTTCCAATGATGACTGAAGCGAGGTTTACATGGCATATTTAATATACAAGGTATTCAAAACAAGATTAAATAGTTTGTCTATTGGCTGATTTCACTAACAGGCAGTTATATGTTCAAAACCTGCTCCTATGCAGCATCAGAGAAATAGAAAACTATAATTAAAGGACTGATGTTAGAATAGTTCCTAGTGCAATTTCCCTCCATTTTCAAAAGTGTCATAATATCTTTGACAGCAATCTGACAAGTCTTGGGTTATTTTATAATTAAACAATTCAAATCCTTTTTCTTCAAGTGTTCATAATAGCATATTGGATGCTAAAAATTGTATCTGTACAACATGGATGTCATCACAGTTGCTGGTGGTACGCTTACTTCACTGTTGCCACTCCTCCTCCTCTCTTTGGACTTTTCCTAATGTAATTTATCATGAGTGGGCAGTTTTGACCATTTTCTCTTAAGAATATAATTAGAGGATTTATCCATTCATTCAATTTTTTACAGCACTTGTCCCTTTAGTATCTAAGCACTATATACACAGTAACAGATTTACAGCAAGTTTACACTGCAATTTAGCGTAATTGTAGTGTGGATAGATATATCCAAGCTAGCTTTCTTCTAGCTAGTACAAGTAACAATAGCAGTGAAGATGCAGTGGCACAAACATCGGCATGAGCTAGCAACCTGAGTACATACCCAGGGTCCTCAGTGGGCTTATACTTGGTTGCTAGTCTGTGCTGATATGTCTTCGTTATTCACTAGATTAAAGCTAGTGTAGGTAAATTTATCCTCGCTACAATTACACTTAAATTGCACTGTAAGCTTCACTACATCCCTGTAATGTAAGGAAATATCCTCATTTTACAGATGGGAATGGAAGCACAGACAGATTGATTTACCCAGACTCAGAGGAAGTCTGTAACAGAGCAAAGACAAAATTCCAGATCTCTCTAGTCACATCTACTGCTTTAACCACAAAAATCACCCTTCTCCCATGGGTGGAAATGGAAGCATATATAGACTCATGCCAATTTCCCCCCCTTCCTTCTTCAAAGGTGCAACATAGTGGTGATCGATTGTCCTTCTAGGCGCTACTGTCCACTCCAGAGGCAGCTGCATTTTCAGTAGCTCTGTACATATAGTTTGTAAAACAAGGGGGTACAACATGTAATACAAGTGACTAGACCCATTTGCTATTAAAAACACAAAATGCAAGTCAGAATAAAATTGGCTAATAGAGATTTGGCCCAACACCCAGAAGTGTTCTGTTTTAGAGAGATTTGAGTATTGGGTTGTAGCAATGAAATAAAACTGGTCAGTGAAGTGCACACGTTGGAATGCTTTTTCATTTGCCTAATGTACTGAGAAAATGCAGAGCTCTAGAAAACGGTGCTCTATCTTTGAGCAATATACTTACATATGCTAGTTACAGGGACCCATGCATTCCCCACTACATAGAATGCCAAAGGACTTATGTATAAAATCTCACACTCATAAGAAAAGTAAGTAATCAACAACTATAGGATGGGAAATGGTGCTTTACAGCGTTGTGCTGCATATACAGTCTTCTATTCAAGTGTTTTTGTCCAACAGGCACATGTTCTTGTGCCCCAGTCAGGCTCCCCTTGAGGTGGAACTACAGCAGAATGAAAAGAACTTGCTTTTCTCAGTTCTGAGAAGTCCTCACCATTGAGCTCCAATCCAGCAGGCATTGCGGATGCCTTGGATTTGAAGATGGCACAGGCTAGCTCCAAAACTGTGGTTCCTATTGCCCAGAGCGCTATCTCCACAGTGGCAAGTGAAAAACAGTTCTTGAAAAAAGTCAGTATCAGCCAATTGGACAGATTCTATGGAGAAGTAGGAGCACGGCCCAGAATGATTCCAAGGCCTCCACTACCCTCAGTCCAGCAGAGCCTTCATAAATTGCTGACTCCTGGTATCTTGAGCAGGTAAACGTGGTGGAGGCCCTGATGTAGAGGACTATCTGGCTGGGTCAGATAGACAACAGTCTTTTTTGTAATAAAGACTCAAAAATTGACATACAGGTCTGTCGCATCTTAGGTGCATTTAACATGTGCGATTTCAGCTTTACGCGGTCGGCAAAAACAAAAACAAAAAAAGAGAAAAATAACAATTTCAATACTGTTTCTGTAGTGTGGGCGATTCCACCTGCCATTACACTCAATGTAATTTTGACTATACGCGATTTTCACTTTAGGTGCTGACTATGGAACGTAACCCCAGCGTAAGATGAGACAGACTTGTATATGTGACAACAGAAGAGGCGCAAAAGGGTGTTTTCCATTTCTACCCAAACTTCACATTATTTGTTTTCATCTCTGGATATAATTAAAATAAAAACGTTTTGAAAAGTGATTCAGATTAACCAAGTTTGACTTCCAGCTTCTTTAATGGCACAGGTCAATGCAGTAAATCGTAGAGACAAAGCTTATTTAGGATTTTATTCAAAAAACTTCAAGGTGTGAGGTCCTATTAAAAAAAGTGGCTATTTACTTGTAAACAGAATAAAAATGTTAAGAACTCAATTAAAAATCCTTTCATACAACTTAAACAAAAACAGATTTCTGATGAGTTACAACTAATGTTACACTTTCATAAAAACAACAAAAACAAAGATTGGAACAGGAATATCAGACAACATTGTTTACTAAAATGGTCAGAACTATTTACATTGAATATTAACTGTTTGACATTTTTATTGCTCAAACGCTAATGTTTATAGATAAATGTAGTAAACTGACGTCAGGAGACACTAATACACGCATATTCATGTTTTTGCATACAGATTTCTGTACTTATCAAGATGAGCGTATGAACTTTATCAAGACTACACTAAATTTAGCAAAAATGTATTTTGTTTCTAGTCTCATACATAATCAAATCTAAACTTTCTACACATGTTCATATACATTTACATTTCTTTAGGCCAGTATGAAACTATTCTCAAAAAAGTCATTTTAAAGCCAGTAGATGAGTTTTCCTTCTCTGCCAATATTCTATAATACTGTGACATTTCCTAATACAGAAGTCTGGAAAAGAAAACAACGATCAAAGTATTCTGACAAAACTTAAATTAAACAATGTTTCCAGACTTGCTTTTCAGGAAATTTGTGGCAAATTACGTTTACAGATATTCACTTAAACTGGTTCCCTTTTCTCCCCCTCTGCACAGCATTTTCTCTTTCATTTGAACAAGTCAAGGCACTTTCCTTTCCATTTGCATTAAACTTTGTTACCGCTACTCTTTGTTGTATCACTATGGACCCTCTCTGATTAACAATTACTCACCATGGATAGGTTTTTACAAATTCATATTTACTTATAGCTTTTAAGGTAATATAGATTTTATAAGACTGAAAACTATCAGATGAATATTCATGTATTAAAGCAAATGGTAGTCAAAATAGAACCTGTAGGCAGAATGCAGCCCACAGTCGAAGGCAGCCACAGGTGTTGCTTTAATCTTTAAATGAGAAAAATGAGCTATGTCATTTGAATGTTGGCATTTGTAACACAATCCAAAATTACCTCTTTATTCAGATGAAGTTTGCTGTAATCAGCTGTCTTGGCTCTCATGCTCCAGGCCATTTGCTAGTATTGCCTCATAGCTGGGCAAAATTTAGGTGCCCGTTTTTGAACTAAATTTTAATGGGGGTGAAGACTAAACGATTTGTAATCTGACATTTAAAAAAAACCTATAGAATTTATGTTCTTAAATGTGTCATTTTCATACAGATACAAGTGCAAGTCTTCTAAATTAATAACCCATTGAACATACTGTCTAACTGGGGAGAGCTGATGGTATTTTCTCTCAGCCTGGCAGTGTTTCACAAAAATGTGTTATAAATCAGATGGAACAATTCTGACCTGCATATCCTAAGGTCAGACACAGACTTCCGTCTAAGGGGAAGGACTGCTAATAGCTATGAGACTAAAGAGTATTCAATATTCACTACTACTCATGACATCAAACTCTCATTGGCTTTCTTGTCCCCTCAGCTGCAGAGGAACATTCTGAAAATATAGCCACTCAAATGAGGGAAGGAAATAAAGAGCGTGGTGTGGTTTCTGGGCTGTTGGTTAACAAAAATGAGAGGGAATAATTATTAACAACCTCTAGCATAACAGTAAGAAGCTTCCGTTACTTAAGATTTTAAGGTATTAAAAATGCTTACAATTATTCTTTTATTAGCAACACTTACTGCCCAGAATCCTGTTTTAACAGAAGTGAATATAAAATTAGGCATGCTATTCCAATTCTGTTTTGCACTCTATTTTCTCCGAGTCTTTAAGCATTCCCTCTGCTTCCCACCCTTAGTGCCATATTATGTTGAAATGGGTCTATGCTTTTTGTAGTTCTGTAATAAAAAAGTTTCAGCTAAGTTTATAGTCAGACATTATTGTAGATTTTTTTTAAAGTACTTACATTCTAGTGTTTTAAAATGCAGTTAGCTGACACTGATCTACTAACGTGAACTGAACCCTGTCTACTAAGCTGACAATCCATTTCAGCATTCAAATTTCTCAGCTTGAAGCATCACTCTTGGCAGCTGTGGTTGGAAATTAAATCACAAGTACAGGAGTTTCTTGTTCCTCAGCTGAGCAACAAAAAGGATGAAGAATTTGACTCAACAAGACTACATGCCTGTAACTGGCTCTCTGTCCCTCACCACTGTCATGACAGTCTGCTAGAAGTCATGTCAACTGCAGCTATTTAAATTCAATGGTTTAAATGCTTTCTTCAATTCCAACCAGGGTTTGTACCATTCCTTTTCACTATGGATTAATATTTCAGAGGAAAGTCTAAAATCAATCTGGAACTGGAAAACGTAGGCACCAAATAGCATCACAAAGAATCCAAATAACTGTAAAGCAATGCCTGGACACTAAGTTACGATAAAGCTCCTTGAGGCAAATATCAACTCATCATGGCTCACATCAAACAACTGTTTTGTGGTTCTCTGTTATTCTGTTTGACAATATGTATGCTGCTCCTTTTTCATTCTGGAAAGGATGCAGTTTTAGTTAACTGCTTAATATATAAAAAATATCAGGTACCACTGTGCTATAAAAATAATAAGTTTAATGTTTCTTCTGTATTGATTTACCTGTCCCAAGTAGTTGGCTTTAGTTATAACAATTCAGTCCAATTACTTTAAATTTGCTTCTTTGCTTTTTTTTTTTTTTTTACACATTTTTTCCTGACTTCCATATATTTGTGTCTTTAAAATAGGCTTTTAGGATAGTCTGATAATATATTAGTTGCAGTCTACTCCACAAATACAACTTGTCCAAAAGATGAGAATACTTAAGATTCCTTATTTCAGGTACTAACCAAGACACCTGAAAAATCTCTGAAGAAACACAGAAATGCTATGCATTTTTCATCCATTTACTAACAAAGTGCATCTGAGCCCTACACCTGATAGTATGTACAAACTCATTATGGCTTTACCATAAAAATGGCATATGAATGGGTCCATACAATCAGGATGCTAATAAATGTCATTAATAAATCTATGTAGAACTGTTGGCAATACAATCAGAGCTATATTACATTCTGTAAACCTTGACATACCACACTTTACATTATGCAACGAGGCACTATTTACAAATCCACAGGGGATAAAATAATTAACCCTCTAATGTAAGTGATGATTTTGCAAAGTGCGGGACAAAACCAGTGCTGTTAATTGCAAGTCCTATGCAAGCAAGTTATAGTAAAATCATTGCTAACTACTGGAAGCTTACTTGGATGTTTCTATTGAGGATTTATAGAAATGTGATTTTAGAATGAAATACAATATGATACAGAGTTAGGATGTACATGTGGAAACAGTAAGTATGGAAATTAATAAGGCAGCATGCTCAAAACAAGTTTTAAGCAGCACTGATGTTAGATCCTTAGTGGCAACTATATCTATTATTGTTAATGTTAAAAATTCAGAGTGCAACATAGAAGCCTCATTTAACATAAAAAAATGTGCAAATTGTTTTCTTCTTAAACAAAAGAAAATAACATAGCAAGGAAGATATTCTACCAAATAACATTTTTAAAGTCACAGCAAAGTAGACCATCTTCTTTCCAAAATCAGCTACAAGGCACTAAGAGTAGGAAATGGCAGGTAACATGAAAGACTGAATACTGGTCCTCAGTCAGGTCGAAATATGGGATATTTTGGTAAGAATTCTATTAGTATTACCTGTTGAAGAAAAAACACAACATATTAACCAAACTGATTAGTTCTTTAGAATAATGTCAATGCAACCGTATACATATTTATTGCCATGTGCTTGCTACTGGACTTGACATGTGCAGAACCTATACCACCCAGACATGTTATCAATATTTTAAGGGAAAATAACCTCCCGGATACATAAGCTTAAAAAAAAAAAAAAAAATCAGGTACTGAGAAGAGTCCTTCTGTCCTAGGTCCCATTGGAAAGTACCTTGTGGGTGCTGGGATTCCCTCCACGACTTTTTCCACTTGGCTTATCCCAGAACACCTCGTTCAGTTGTGGGAGAGCACTTTATTCAGTCTTCTGGAATCCAAGAAACCAGTTCAACTCTAGGCTCATCCCTGAGGTTCCTTTATTGGCATACAATCAAACTATACACTGCTACCTCGATATAAAGTGACCCGATAGAACACGAATTCAGATATAACGCGGTAAAGCAGTGCTCCGAGGGGGCGGGGCTGCGCACTCCGGTGGATCAAAGCAAGTTCAATATAACGTGGTTTCACCTATAACGCGGTAAGACTTTTTGGCTCCCGAGGACAGCATTATATCGAGGTAGAGGTGTACTTGAGTTGACCAAGCTCGAGTGTAGGGGTTGGTACAGGGTATACCACACATCCGAAATACATAATCACGAACCAGTTTATACACATACTTACACTTACTACATCATATCACACACTATGATTGGTCTACTCATTTTTGTAGCCAATCCCTAACTAAATCATGAGCTGTTTGTGCACTCCACTACATGCTAGGCCACTCCACTACAGCTGCAAGTTATCACACATTGCTTACTATCCTTCTATCTCTTTTCTACTAGCTACACCTTTTACATATTTACAAGGGTACTGTAACTTATGCTTTGTTCATTGTTTTGTGTCCTTGCTAAGACTAGACCTATAGTATACACCAATGTTTTTGGCTAAGTGACCTTCCCTGAAGTATAAAAGGTAATTTTTATGCCCATCTGAAGAGGAAAACATAGTCAAACAAGATGAACATCTTGAACTCTGCTTTCTTAGATGGATCCACTATCTTGGTCAAAGCTCTAGGCAAACGCAAACCAACAAAAATTTGCTGAAGTAGCCAAAAAACTACAAAAATTAAACACTTTAAAGTCTATGCTATAATAGCTACTTGTGAATTATTTACAGCTACTTTAATAAAGGAGAAATGGAGAGGTTTGTTCAGTGAGTATTCAACAGGTGGAGAGGAACTGAGGATGTGGGTAAGAACTAAGAAGGGGTGAGGGAATCTGTAACGTCACTATAACAGATAAGGTTCCTGGGGACTCTAACTGTCAACTATTATTCAACACAAATCTCCTACAGTAGGGCTCTGAACAGGCAATGTTATGAAGGAGAAACCCTGTTTTCAGATGATAATGTCTAAGTTTTACTACATGCAGCAGCTGGACTGTTATGTTGCCATCTTCATGTATCAAAATAGGATTGTTTCATTCTACTAGCCAAGAGTTTCTGTAGTGAGTGACACACATGGTGAATTTCCAAAGGTTGTGTGTACATCAGCTGAGAACGAATTAGTCATGAGGAGACTGAAGGGTAAAGAGTCTGGTAGTTAGTGACATTTGAACTATTAAATCACACTGTAGTGGTAGATACTAAAAATGTAACAGAAAAAGAATACTTACATATTCCATCATATTGCTAGTTTCACATTTCCTTTTACTCAGCTTCCAGTGCAAACCAAGCTAAGAAAATAATTATTGTGGGATTAAAGGTGTACTATTGCATTATTTCTCATCAACAACATAATACAAGCTTCAGCAATATCTAACTGTTCAAGATCTCAAGCATGTCTTTTTACATTTCATACACTTTAAGGTGTGAGATGAATTTAGTATTTTAGCTCTAGTCCTAAAACAAGCTAATAGCATTCCTGTATTCCAGGGGTCGGCAACGTTTGGCATGCGGCTCGCCAGGGTAAGCACTCTAGCGGGCCGGGCCAGTTTATTTACCTGCTGACGCGGCAGGTTTGGCCGAT
>NW_020664482.1:20648248-20672351 GCF_002925995.2 Terrapene triunguis
TACCCTGGCGAGCCGCGTGCCAAACGTTGCCGACCCCTGCTGTATTCCAACTGTGCAGTATTTTATTAATTCTAAATAAAAGTGGGAAAAGAAATTTATAGATAGTTCTTAATATTTCTTACCTTATGATATAGTCTGTTATTTTCCCATTCTAGCAACTTCTGAATTGATCTTCTAGTCTAGGAAAGAAAATCAACATTATATTAGAAATGGCTCAGCTATCAACCTCATTCCCAAAGGTCTTAAAGTTATATTTGCAGCTCTCAAGCATCACATGTAAAGTGGTAATGTATGTTTTAGGAAAGGATAACTAAGCAAAGGAAGAATTTCACCTTGGAGAAGTCTTGCCTTCCCAAATCCACTTGTCTCAAGCATAGATTATAGGGGTGGGAGAGTAGGGGCGTCTTATCAGAATTATAGATTATGATTTCTCTCTAGACTCAGAAGCTCCATCATTCCCACTACCTTTCTCAGCTGTACAATTTTGGAGTCATCTTGGACTCAGCATTTTTGGGTGCTCAAGTAGCTAAGTCAGCAAAACTCCATCTTCCATCTGTTACTGGTCAAAAGATTACAACCATCTGACCTGGTCACAGTGATCCACATAACTGTGACCTCTGGGCTCCAGTATTGCAACTCATATCTAGGAATGAAACTACATATGCTGAAAAAATCTCCAGCTGCTTAGTGACATAGGACTCTGAAGGTATCATCCTGGTGCTCTGCTCTGGCTTCCGAGTACACCGAGTCCAATTCAAGGTCTATGGCATGATATTCAAAATCCTCTAAGGGACTGGCCACATGTACCTAACAGATCACCGGTCTTGCAACCAGTTCAGACATGCCATGATGGTTATGTTCCACCAGGGCAAGGGAACTCTTAACACATTGTGAGAATCACAAGTACAGGAAACAGAACATACATAGGAGCTGGATCTACAATATGGAACTAAAAAAAATAAGTGACCTTCAAAACAGCCACTTGGAGGGCTAAATGGAAAATTCATTTCTTAAACTAATCAAACTATTTCACCAATAAGGTGAAAAGGAAAAAGAGACAGAGATCCATAGATTTCAAGGCCACAAAGGTTGTGATCTAGTCTGACCCCTGCATAACACAAACCATAGAATTTCCCCCAGTAATTCCTGTGTCAAACCCAATAACTGTGGTTGGGCTAGAGCATTTCTTTTAGAAAGACATCCAATCTTGATTTTAAGAAGGAGAGAACCCACCATTTCCCTTGATAAGTTTTTCTAATTGTTTAACTACTCTCATTTTTAAAATTTGCATTTATTTCCAATTTGAGTTGGTCTAGCTTCAAACTCCAGCCACTGGATCTTGTTATGCCTTTATCAGATTAGAGAACCTTTCACTATCAGACATCTTATGTGGGTATTTGTAGACAGTGATCAGGTCACTTAACCCTGTCTTCAATAAACTAAATAGATTAATCTATAATCCTTCACTGTAAAGCGTGTTTTCCTGTCCTCAAATAATTTTTATAGCTCTTATCTGAATTCTCTCCACTTTTTCAACATTTTTTTAAGTGTTTACACCTGAATGGAAACAATATTCCAGTTATGGTCTGATCAGTGCAATATTATCTCCCTACTCCTATTCTATATACACCTGTTTATACCTTTGAGGATTACATTAACCCTTTTGGCTCCAGCATTGGACTGGGAGCTAGTGTTCATTTGGATGTTTGTCCTAAATCCTTTTCAGAGTTACTGCTTTCCAGGAGGAAGCCTTCACCCCTCGCACCTCATCCAGATCACTCTGTAAAAGTGATACAAGTGTTATTTCTATTTTAAATGCTTGGGAAGCATTCAGAAACATTGATGAACACTGTATAGGATTAGACAAGGGCTATGTCTACACTACAGAGCATATGCTGGCATTAGGGTGACCAGATGTCCTGATTCTATAGGGACAGTCCCGTTATTTGGGGCTTTTTCTTATATAGGCTCCTATTACCCCCACCCCACATCCCGATTTTTCACACTTGATATCTGGTCATCCTAGCTGGCATAGCCCCCCAGCATACTATGTATGGTAACAGAAGGAGCTATTCTGCTGGTGTAGGAATGCCACGTTAGCTATGCTGACAGAAACACTCTTATGTAAGCATAGCTGGGCCTACACTAGGTTTTTTTTGTTAGCATAGCTATGTTGCAAGGGTGTGTAGTTTTTTTGATGCCCCTGACTGACATAGCTATGACAGTATATGTTTTCAGTGTAGACCAAGCCTAGGTTAGAGTGCTTGGAGATCCTTTCTGGGGACCAGTGAAGGAGGGAAACTGAGGCAGGTGCAGCTGTCGTGCTGTGTCCTGCCATGGAAGGGCACTTAAGGAGGAGCCAACTGTATGACAGCAGCCCAGTGGGTTAAAGCACTATGCTTTTCAACCTTGAGATCAACCCCTATGAGGTCAAACATTAAATGCAATGTCTCCTTGTACACCCCAGCAAAGGTTTGTCCTCTATTACAAAAACCACATATTTTGGTTCTCTCTATTTAAGAAAAGCCCCAAAATCATAATATAAGGGATGCTGCAGGGCAGAACTAGTGTGATCTGGAAGAGGGGCAAAGGAAAATGCCTGCCTGCATTCTGCTTCACTCCAAGCAGTTCTATTATTGTTACTTTCATAAGCAAATTGAAGGAGCTGCCAGACCACTTCTCTCTGCATGTGGTGCAACCTGTAGACCTTTTTTGGGTGGAGTTTAGTGCACTTTCCTTTTCACAGTTAGCTCACTAGAGATAGAAACAAAACTAGACAATGGGAGAAATGGCCCAAGCTTTCGACCGTCTAGAACATTAGCTTCAATTCACAATGATAAATCCTGATATGAAACTAGAAAAGTAACAAATGGATGAAGAAGGAGTATACTGTTTCTTCCTTTAATAAACTGTACAACGTACACAGGTTTAAAAAGAGATTTCAGTCTATTTAGGATGTTCTTTGGCTCAATAACTGCTACTCCGGCACAACTCATTGTTATTAACATAATTCAACATTGTTTACTTTATATAGATAAATATAATTTTCTGTTACTATTAAAGATTAACAGCTAGCAGACATATCTCACCAGTTAAAGGGAGACTTATGATGGCAACTGGGGATACAGAAAGAAGTTTCAGAATAAAGAAAGGCATCATTACTTAAAGGCTATTAAACATTAGCAGCAGTTGTCAATTTTTGGTCACAATGCAACTTTGAAATGTGCACTTACTCTTTTATTAAGACAGATAACAGGCCACAGGCTGCAACCCAGGGTGCAGCAGCAGCAAAGACAACCACAAAGCAGCCATTTTACATTGACAGGGAGATTCTTCTTTAAACACGCATTCACACGGCTGATACTAGTCTTAAATTCTTCTGGAGCAACCTACAACAGAAATGGCAAACTTTAACTGGAAGCCTTGCAGATGTGCTTTCTTGTTCACTGGTTCCATGGATTACAACATAAGTGACAGAGGTACAGTTATTAGGTGTGAAACAAAGCTACACCTCTACCCCGATATAACGCGACCCGCTATAACACAAATTCGGATATAACGTGGTAAAGCAGCGCTCCGGGAGTGGGGCGGGGCTGCATGCTCCATCGGATCAAAGCAAGTTCAATATAACGCGGTTTCACCTATAACGCGGTAAGATTTTTTGGCTCCCGAGGACAGCTTTATATCGGGGTAGAGGTGTATATAAACCCTCCAAAAACATTGCTAGTACAGCTAGTGTGAAAGTTCACCTTCCTAAATCAAGTCCATTTATCCTGTTTGCTTGAATTTTTTTTTTAAATGTAAAAATGATAATTGCAGTAAGTTAGAAGAGTTTCTTCCCACGTTCTCTTGCAACTGTTAATAAATCAATTGTGTTGATAACACAACCATCCCCTGTAAAACTATATTAGGAACAGAGCCAAGCAACACACAAATTGGTGATGTTGACAAAAAAATTGGATGAAAAAGACATTTTGGTTTTCATGGAAACAAAAAGGTAACTTTGTATGTAAAAAGGTGACATTTCACACACAAAACAAGTGTTCATCACTGTGTCTAATTTCTCCCTATCACAAGCTTGTAACCTGCATGTGAAGTTGCCCTCTCTTTGGAGCGAAAAGCTGTGCTTGCCAATAGAAATGAAAATATTTCTTCCAGGAACAAATTACTGATTGGTACCATCCCACATCTCTAATTATGGTATCCTGCTGAGGAGGCGTAACCAAGAAGGGAACAGGTGGGTTATAACAACTATGCTTTATATAGGAGTATAAAACATGCCAAGGATCAGCAGCGTGCGGAACAGTGATGTGAAGGTTTGAAGCATTACATGTATTCCTTCCTATTTCAACTAATTTTGTTGCTTGCTATGGTGTATAAGTCATACAATGAAGAGTGGCTGGTTCTTGAAGAGTGGCTGATTCTGAGATAAGTAAAAGTTACAAACATTGGCCAAGATTTTCCAGAGTGACTGGTGGTTCTGGATGCCTCAATCAGTGGGTGCTTAACTTGAAAGACTTTAAAGGGGCCTGATTTTCAGAGAGTGGACGCTCAGTGTTTTCTGAAAGTTAGGGCTCTTTAAAGTCTAAGCGACACACTCACTAACCAAGGCACCCCAAAATCACTAATCATTCTGGAAAGCCTTGGCCAAGGTCTTCATGACTGAAAGTTTACTAAGACAGTGATATACAGTGAAGTAAATTTACCCCCTTTCACTTACAGAAACCCCCACCCCAATTTATAAAATATCCACTGCAAGTGTCACAAAGCAAGACTCATGATTATTTTAGTTACAAAGCAGTGGAAGCACAAGAGTGTCTCCACCTTTTAAAGTCTCAATTAATAGCCAAAACAAGATTTGAATAAAGCAAATTTGTAAGGACAGACAACCCTAGATTCTGTAACCCTACGGTTTGGTGGGACATTATCTGAGACTGCAAAGTATCTTTTTCAAGAGAAAACAATTTAAAGCAGCAAGACAAATTATAATGATTTTGATATTCCACCTGATAAATTTTAGTACGTTTTACTTTCTTTTCTCAAAACAACAAACTTATTTTTAAAGGACTATTGTTTGGGGGGAGAGGAGTGAACAAGAGGATGTTTACCAAAGTAACTTATGTACTGCCTCTGTAGATTCACGTTGCAAGACTGTATGCATGAGCTTCCCCAATGGCTGCATGCCCCTATTCCAGCATTTTAAACCCAAGGGTACAAAGGCCCACACGCATCCAACTGTTTCTCAGTTCCTTTTTTAACTACAGCTGAAACTTCAAAAGCAAACCTAGCCAGTTCTGAGGATTTCTTAAGAGGTTTTGTCCTGTCCAAGAAATAATCAACAGCCCTCTCAACAACCAAGGTGTACAGCAAAGATCAACACAGAAGATCTCATGACTTCAAAATACACTGACAAAAATATGATATCAACAAAAGTGATCGTAAAAAGTCAACAATTTGGTATATAATATTAAGATTATTAATCAGCTGTGTGAAAATTAGTACAAGGAAGTTATGCCATTAAAGGCTGCCTTTCTTAAGATCTCTTGGCAAATGGCATAGCCTTCAGGAAGGAACCTTTATTAAAAGACCACAAGCAGGAGCAGAGCTAATGGAACTGAGAATATCTGGTGAGCCCAACCAGAATCACCTGGCCCTTTTAGCTAAATATTCCTGATAACTTTTAGTAAAAAGATACATATGTGCATTCTCTTCTCCAATGTGACACAACATTTGAAACCAAGCTGTGATCATGAATATCCTGGAATAATATGTTGGCTACACTGTACTCTGATTCCAGGTAAAGCAATTACTTCCAGGTGACATTTGGCAGAGAAGGAATTTGCTAAACTCTCTGAAAACTCCATGCATTGATTTGACCATATGCTACTTAACTGCTAGGATGTTCTTCATTACTGCCAAAATGCAAGTTGAAGTCAGTACGCGTATGGATGCACTAGCATCACAAATGCACTGCTTGTTGATACAACACAGAAGACTGATTACTCTGCCTGTTCAAATAAACTGTGTATTGACAGGTGTTATCTATGTGAATATCCATCGTCTTCGCTCTGATCAGAGGAATAAAAGCATGAAGCCCTCAGCCCTAACCAGTTACTGTTTAATGTAAGTTCCTGAGTTCTTATCATTGACAACACCTGTTAGAAGTCCACAACTCTTCTTACAGGAGGCAAACTAGTACCTTCCAAGAACTCAGAAAAGTTCTTAAGTGTCAGAACCTGAGTGGCACTAAGACCAAATTTCCCCATTTTCACTCAACTTCAGCATTGGGCAGAGAACAAGTGATCTTTAGAAAATTAATCATGCCCTAATAAGATGACTCTTAGAAGCCAAATGTCTAATATGGAAACAACTTCAGGCTCTGCTGACAAAGGTTGGCGACCACAATTGCTGGACACAAGCCACTTTGTAGCTTGCAATTTCACTGACTCAGATAATCTCCCCCATTGAATCTGAGGTGCTTCCTATGCTTGTTTTATGGGAGCATGAGTCCTGGCAATCTTTTCAATTTAAAGTAGGACTTATACGGCTCACAGATGTATTGAGACTTGCCACTAGCACCAATTTTGTTAAGTCTCAATTTTCACATGAGATATTAATATATCCTGTAGTGGTTTACTATGAGAAGGACTGGGGATCAGGATTTGGCCTGAACTCAAACTGAAAAGCATATATCCATTCAAGAACTCCAGGACCCAGCAACCTAGAAAGATACCTGATATTCTGCAATGCCTGTGAACATCTTAAAAATTAAAATGGGTTCTAGACCTTCCAGTGAAACAGCAGTTTTGCCAGAAGTGCAGAAGAAGCTGATGGACCAAGATGGATGACTGTTTCTGCAGTGACTAAAAACATCTCCTGAACCCTTCGGTGATGTGATGAAGAACTATGCTGGACCCAGAAACCTCTTTAAAAAATAAAAAAGCAGCTTCTGTTGCTTCCCAGCCTCAGTGTTCTAACTATTAATCTGATTGCAGAATTATAAAGCCAGCCATGATGTGGACTACAGTGGTCATAACCAGGGACGTAGTTGCAGGGTCTGACATGTCATTGTAGACCGGGGGTGGCCAACCTGAGCCTGAGAAGGAGCCAGAATTTTTTTGCCAAAAAGCCACAGTAATGCGTCAGCACCCCCCTCATCAGCTCCCTCCCCCCCCCCCGCTCCCAGGGCCTCCCACCCACTGTCAGCCCCGCCGATCAGTGCTTCCCCCTCCCTCCCCGCACCTCCCGATCAGCTGTTTCGTGGCATGCAGGAGGCTCTGGGGGGAAGGGGGGAGGAGCGAGGGCACGGCAGGTTCGGGAGGGGGCGGGAAGAGGTGGAGTGGGGGCAGGGCCTGTGGCAGAGCAGTGAGCACCCCCAGCACATTGGAAAGTTGGCACCTGTAGCTCCAGCCCCGGAGTCGATGCCTATACAAGGAGCCGCATATTAACTCCTGAAGAGCCGCATGTGGCTCCGGAGCCACAGGTTGGCCACCCCTGTTGTAGACCATCAACGAGTAAATTTTGCAAATTTCTGAACTACTCCAGTGAAGGAGATCTTTCATAACTAGACCCAATCTTCAGCAAAGTCTCTCCCAGACCAAGAAGACCAATGCACATTACTGGATATCTGTTTTCCCCTATGCTTTCTGCTATTTTTAGAAGCTGAAACGTGGATTTGGGGAATGCCTCAAACTCTTAAACTACCTGGATGTTCTACTCATAGGCAAATCATCTTTTTGCATCCAGGTTCAGACCCTGAAGAGCCTTCCAAAATCCAATGACTAGATCCTTCTCCAACAGATACGAGGACTTCATGGGCAAAGACCCAGAAGAAACTTCTAGCATCATGCAACAATTCTGAGAGATCTCTTGCAGGAGTGCTCTTAAGTGCCTGAGTCCCCATGGCTTCCTCCTTGTCAGGGTATGGAGTCCTGAACTACAATCTCTTTTTTGACCTGCAAAGGAAATCTAAACAGAATCCACACAAAATCTATGAACTTAGTACTAGATAAATACTTTATGAACTAAAATACTCAATGAAGTCCAGTCCCAATGCAAGCAGAGGATAGGGTTCTGTCCACTTAGGCCAATGGAAAGAGGTAATGATGTATAATTGCGGGTGTGGAGGAGATTACACCCTTGATTTTAGAATGCTGTGACAGAGGCATACAAATACTCCCACAAAAGCTGCTTTGAAATGAGTCCGACTGCTGAATGGCAGGACCTGTGATCTCATAATGGGATCTGTGGGGGCAAAGTCATGGAGAATATAACATGAACATATTATTTTAACAGGAACTTTGCTGAACACACACGTACTCCACATGTGCTCTTAAATCTGATACTGAATAAGGTAAAAAGTCTTTTGAAATATATCTGGTTATGACTTAGAGATTAGAATTTTTACATTTTATATATGAAACTCCAAAAAAGGATAACAATTTGCAACACTGGTCATAGTAATTGATTAATCTGTTTTGATATTTAAAAAGGAAGCTTTTATTTTTTCCAGAGTATTGACTATCAAAACATTTTCCTATTAGTAGTTTTAATATGATGAGATTTAATTCTATAGATATTCTTTTAATGGCAACCACTGGAACAGCTGAGTAAATTCTAGAATAATTACAATCAAAGACAACTGATATTATTGTCAATTTACTTTAACAGAAATCATTGCTACCATAGCAAGAACTTTTCAGAAGTGTACAGTAAATGGATTGTTATATGAGGTTACAAATCTTTGTTTCGCATTAAGGCAAAAATCCCATCTCCTGCAGCAATACCATCCATCCTGATTGGCGAGAAAGGATTACTGGGTTTATTTCCTGGCCACTAGCAACTCTCAGAGAAACCCTCAAGAATTAGGCTTTACACCAGAGGTGGGCAAACTATGGCCCGCAGGCCACATCCGGCCGGCGGGACCCTCCTGCCCGGCCCCTGAGCTCCTGGCCCAGGAGGCTGGCTCCCAGCCCCTCCCTTGCTGTTCCCCCTCCCCCGCAGCCTCAGCTCGCTGCGCCGCCAGTGCAATGCTCTCGGCGGCGGGGCTCTTGCAGAGCCACGGCCTGTCCTGGTGCTCTGGGAGGCACAGCTGTAGCGCTGCCAGCCACCGATGCTCCAGGCAGCGCGGTAAGGGAGCAGGGGGGGTTGGATAGAGGGCAGGGGAGTTTGGGGTGGTGGTCAGGGGGCGGGGGTGTGGATAGGGGCGGGGCGGTCAGAGGGCGGGGAACAGGGGGATTGAATGGGGGCAGAGGTCCGGGGGGGGGCAGTCAGGAAGGAGAGGAGGGGTTGGATGGGGGGCGGGGGGCAGTCATGGGTTCTGGGGGCAGTCGGGACAGGGAGAAGGGGTGCTTGGATGGGGCAGGGGGTCCAGGGGGGCAGTCAGGAATGAGAGGAGGGGTTGGATTGGGTGGCGGGTCAGGGGTTCCGGGGGCAGTCAGGGGGCGAGAAGCGGGGTGGGGGGGGGGGGGAGTGTGGGAGGGGGGGTGGAGGCAGGGCCATGCCTGGCTGTTTGGGGAGGCACAGCCTCCCCTAACCAGCCCTCCATACAATTTCAGAAACCCGATGTGGCCCTCAGGCCAAAAAGTTTGCCCGCCCCTGCTTTACACAGAGCATGAGCAATCCCTACCCAACCTCAACCAAATCTTGCTATATTCCATCCCGCAATTTCTGTACATCAGAAATGCATCAGTTTCACTGCCACCTTTGTTCTTCCACATCTGCAGAGGAGGGGGCAGGAAATATTGAAGATAGGATCCCGCTACCTCCTAAGAGCTAAGAGCATAGAAAAGACTGCAGGAGTGGGTGCCAAAAAAACCACAACAGCTGTTTCCTGACCATTTGGATCACTGATCATTAAAATCAGTGGTCATTTGGGTTTGCACATAAGCCAGGCTTGCTGCCAGTTAACAAAAGAACATTAATCAGGGTGGTACTTTTTGGTAGCATGAATGAATAACTATGCAGTGAATATTTTAGAAGAGTATTTACTTTTTGGGGCTAAGGAAACAAGCTTGCATTCTCTGACAAATGGGCAAGTTAAAATACAGTGTATACTTTATAATTTTTTAAAAAACAAATTATTCAATTCTTTTCATGAGCACAAATGGAACAATTCCAATTGATAGTGACTGAAATATCAAAATTTAAAATACTTTTTTTGCACCAGATCTTTCACTGGAATAAAGGAAATTTGTTTATCATCACAGCTATTTGTGGATGGGTTTATGTTAACTTTAAAATTAAGGAACATGGCACACAAAATAATCAACCAAGGGAAATGGGGAAAGCCCAGGAATCTCCCCCCCCCTGGGATTTTTTAAAAAGAAAAATGGAAAAAGAGTAATATATAGTGTAAGAAAAAAATCCTACAGTAGTAGGAGGGTGGAGTAGAAGATTTAATAGGTTTTCTCCCCATCTTTAACTTTTGTGAAAAATGGATATAATTCCATAACACTTCATCTATACTCTTAATGCAAATTTTATATTAAAACAAACAAACCTTGGTAGACTGCTGCATAGCCCACTAACATACAATTTTTGCAATTACAGATGGTGGATGCTTATTCTCCAGCCATGTTGGGGTTGAGTGCATTAATGAGTCTGTGGTGTTTAATTTCAGTTAATTTCCTTAAAAGTTATCTCTTAAATTATGGTTCTGTTCTGAAGTGTGACTCTACACAAATGGCACCTTTTCATTCAAGAGAAGTTAAGCATTTGTGTTTTCAGAGTCATATATGTTTACTTTAAGTGACAAAAATAAATGACTACTTTTTGCTCCTGCTAGCACTGCGTTGCCAACTTTGCTAAAGGAGTTGGAACTGGATTCTAGTCTCTCTTTTACATCATTCACAGCTTTGCGCACCAAGTTTCAACAAGTTACATCATCTGGCACAAACTTACTGAAGGCAATGGAGTTACATAGATGTCTCTAGTATGCAAGTCTTTTTACCACAGTTTTAGAAATCAAGCAATGATAAATAGGTCTGTGAATCAGAGATACTTTTCTCCATTAGAAACTTAAGTTTTGGTATTTGATACCAAGGTGATTCACCTTGGGGTAGACAGAAATAATATAATTCTGTTCATGTCAGTTTACAATTAATTTACAGCTCAGCAACCTTTGTCTCAAATTAAAGAACAAATGCTTTTCAACAGATAAAAACTGAGTTTTAAATCCATCTATTTTATAAGCATTCATACCATATTCATTTGTACATATAGGCACTGTAGGTGTTTATTTAAAAAGTTACTGCACATTTGGTATCAAATTCTTTTGTAATCCGATAAAGATGTAGCATTTTTCACATCAAGAAATTAATAATGTACTGTATTTTTTTATGAAATACATAATATTGTGCCAATTTACCAATACAGTGCCTTCCAGAACACAAATTCTAGTGGACCATATCCATTTTGTTGCCACATTGAATCTGTAGCTTTCCTTCATTTGATTCTGAAGCTTTGAGAGATTAATTTAAAAGTGTTGTATTGGAAAGATTTTAGTTAATTGTCAATACATAATTCACAGCATGCTTAAACTCTGTATTTGAATAATTTTGGAAAAATTGCTTGGAGGGTTTCTGTCTGGATCTTGAAAAGAAAGATAAGTACGCTGCTTCTGGCTGTGCAGTCCACATTGTAAAGAGAGATTAGTTCCTTTTAGGCCTTTAAAAAAAACATAAAAGAGGGGGGATCGTAATATTTTACAACAGGATGCAAGAGAATCTGCAAACAGAGGAAGAGAGCAAGCAAAGCCCAGCAGGCCTGATCTGCCTCCTTCAATCATCATGATCACAAACGCTATCCATCACATGTCGTGTTGGATCACAATACTAAGGGTACATTTTATGGCTTACACTTCCCTGCATTGCACACTAATCTCTGTATAAGACCCCTTATTGTTTTAAGATCAGGGCAGGAAGCTCCACTTTCTTCTTTAAGGTTCACTGGCTCTGTCATTTTCTTGTCACCTGGAGCAGTGTGCTGTTGTGCCATATATCATGAATAGTACTTTTCCAGTTTGGTTTAGCCTTTGTGATAATGAAGGAATCTCCTCTTTCCTAAACCTAGAGGACTATAAGTTATTTTGCATACAAGATTACAGACAAGTCTTAGTTTAAATAGCATTTTAAACAAACTATTTAAAATGGATCCAACATACCTATAAAATATACATATAGAATTTGGCCACCAAAACCCATCAAGCTAGATTTAAAATAATGAAGTTATACAATCTGTATTTTAGATATTAGACCCTACCTCTTGTTCATCTCTTAAAAACTGTAAAGAATCAAAAACATGCAACATCAGCAGTTTGAAGACCCAGTTCTACCTAGGTAGATGTGTTAAGGTTAGTATCAATTTATCTTGAAAGTTGAGAAGCTGACTAGATTAGTAGGCCCAATTTTTGACCCACCTGAAACTTTCCCCCTATATATCTGTTTTCAGAGCCCATATAACCTCCACTACACATGTGCCCATTCCCCCAAAAAAGAGAGCAATGTTTCAGTGTGCTTTTCAGTTACCATTTTATGTTTGCTTATTTTCTCTGCATCTTAGCACTCAAGAATTCTATAATGAATAACCAGTACCTGTAAACAATGGGGGAATATTTCAGTTAAGAAACAGATTAGCGTTGTAATAACAAGAATACCTAGCACTTCAGTAGTATTTGTCTATCGATCTCAAAAGCACTTCAAAGTTTAAGTATTACTATCCTCATGTTACAGAGGGGGAAACTGAGACTTACACAGGTTAAGCAAATTTCCCAGAGTCACAACGTGAGCCAGTATCATAATTCCAAAATGTTAATATTTTTTGGGAGACAGTTACCTAGACAGCATCTTTTTAAAAATTAGACTTTTAGTGTTATTTTAAGGATTTACCTTTGGGTTTTCCTCCAGTAATATTTATTATAAAAGAAAACACAGCCCACATCTAATGGCTTAACTAATGCATCCAAGCTGCTGGACTGGATAATATGAACTCACAGATCTATTAAATTGTTATGCCTGTGTTCTGAATAAAATATTACTTTGTTTTATTGCATTGTGCATTATTCTTAACAAAGAATCTTATACATCTTAACAATAGAATGGTTGACTAAAGAAGGGACTATGCTATGTATAACATGGACTTTCAGAGCGCAATCATTCCAATGCTTTTTACGTTACATTTATTTTAAAAAAATAAATGTAACAACTGATTGCAAAATTCACCCTTGTGAACTTTGGGTGCCACTGAAAATACATTTATACTGAAATTAAACAGACATGTTTTGGTTTTTTTTAAAATAGATCAACAAATGGCCAGGACCAGCATGTTTGCTTCTTGCATTCACCTGAGCACAAGATTCTTCTTCCTCAAAACCAAAGATGATAGTAACTGGCAGTTAGCAAGAGAAATTATTTGCTTTTTATTAGGGCTGTCGATTAATTGCAGTAAACTCACGTGATTAACTCAAAAAAATTAATCGTGATTAATCGCACTGTTAAACAATAGAATACCAATTGAAATTTATTAAATATTTTTGGATGTTTTTCTACATTTTCGAATATATTGATTTCAATTACAACACAGGATAAAGTGTATAGTTCTCACTTTATATTATTTTTTATTACAAATATTTGCACTGTAAAAATGATAAACAAAAGAAATCATATTTTTCAATTCACCTCATAGAAGTACTGTAGTGCAATCTGTTTATCGTGAAAGTGCAACTTACAAATATAGATTTTTTTTGTTACATAATTGCATTAAAAAACAAAACAATGTAAAACTTTAGCGCTTACAAGTCCACTCTGTCCTACTTCTTGTTCAGACAATCACTAAGAGAAATAAGTTTGTTTACATTTATGGGAGATAATGCTGTCCGCTTCTTATTTACAATGTTACCTGAAAGTGAGAACAGGCATTCGCATGGCACTTTTGTAGCTGGCATTGCAGGCTATTTACATGCCAGATATGCTAAACATTCATATGCTTCTTCACGCTCCCGCTACCATTCCAGAGGCCATGCTTCCATGCTGATGACACTCGTTAAAAAAATAATGCATTAAATAAATTTATGTCTAAACTCCTTTGGGAAGAATGGTATGTCTCCTGTTCTGTTTTACCTGCATTCTGCCATATATTTCACGTTATAGCAGTCTCAAATGATGACCTAGCACATGTTGTTCATTTTAAGAACACTTTCACTGCAGATTTGACAAAATACCAATGTGAAATTTCTAAAGATAGCTACAGCACTCGACCCAAGTTTAAGAACCTGAAGTGCCTTTCAAAATCTGAGAGAGTATGGAGCATGCTTTCAGAAGTCTTAAAAGCGCAACATTCTGATGCGGAAACTACAGAACCCGAACAACCAAAAAGGAAAATCAACCTTCTGCTGGGGGCATCTGACTCAGATGATGAAAATGAACATGCGTTGGTCCACACTGCTTTGGATCATTATCTAGCAGAATCCGTCATCAGCATGGATGCATGTCCTCTGGAATAGTAGTTGAAGCATGAAAGGACATATGAATCTTTAGCATATCTGGCACGTAAATATCTTGTGACACTGGCTATAACAGTGCCATATGAATGCCCGTTCTCACTTTCAGATGACGTTGTAAACAAGAAGTGGGCAGCATTATCTTCTGAAAATGTAAACAAACTTGTTTGTCTGAGCAATTTGCTGAACACAAAGTAGGACTGAATGGACTTTCTAGGCTCTGAAGTTTTACATTGTTTTATTTTTGAATGCAGCTTTTTTTTGTACATAATTCTACATTTGTAAGTTAAACTTTCATGTAAAGAGATTGCACTACAGTACTTGTATTACGTGAATGAAAAAATACTATTTCTTTTGTTTTTTACAATGCAAATATTTGTAATCAAAAATAAATATAAAGTGAGCACTGTACACTTTGTATTCTGTGTTGTAATTGAAATCAATATATTTGAAAATGTAGAAAACATCCAAAATATTTAAATAAATGGTATTCTATTATTGTTTAACAGTGCGATTAATCGCATGATTAATTGCGATTAATTTTTTTAATCACTTGACAGCCCTACTTTTTCTCACACAGGAGACTATTTGTTTATTTCAAGATTTCTATAATTGAGAACAGCTCCTCAAATTGGTATGGGAAAAAGGTAAAAAACACAGATTCTGATTTCTGAAAACAAAAAATATACAGTAGAACCTCAGAGTTACAAACACCAGTTATGAACTGACCAGTCAACCACACACCTAAACCGGAAGTACGCAATCAGGCAGCAGCAGAGACCCCACCCCACCCCCCAAAAAAGGCAAATACAGTACTGTGTTAAATGTAAAAAAACCTAAATACTATTAAAAAAATAAAGGGAAAGTTTAATTTTGTTTTGATAAGGTAAGGAAACTTTCTGTGCTTGTTTCATTTAAATTAAGATGGTTAAAAAGCAGCATTTTTTTCCTGCATAGTAAAATTTCAAAGTCAATGTTCAGTTGTAAACTTTTGAAAGAACAACCATGTTTTTTTCAGAGATACAAACATTTCAGAGTTACGAACAATCTCCATTCCCGGGGTGTTCGTAATTTTGAGGTTCTACTGTATCCTGCACCCAGTTATATCAGATATGATTTTTTATTTACACCATTATATGAAAGCCCTCAACAAGTAAGAATGAAAGGGGGATATAAGAAGCCAGTCAACTTCTATTTTTTCCCTCTGAACCTAAAGAGAAAAGTCAGTTGACCTGTAATGAAAATTTTTGCTATCGAACCTGGAGAATGCTCATAAACCAGTTAACGCTGAAAACACCATTAAGAGGAAAATGAGAGAGACACTGACGTTTCCATTAAAGTTTTATTTAAGCTAGCATTTGTTAATTTCAATATTGAATTATGCTTTAACAATTATTCATGAAATTTTCCGTACTGGTAGCTTCATTTATAGAAAAATATGCTTATTTGAAACATCTGTTGAATTTTCACATTTTTTTCAAATCGAGTTTAGTTTGTTGCTTTACATCAAGGAATTATTTCTGAACGTTTAACTTAAGGCCCAGGAGAATACACCAACATGTAACATGGCAAAAACCCATTTAGTGATACTGGGTCTGATTCAAAACCCAATGAAGTCAATGAGATCCTTTCCCTATTCTGGGATTAGGCCCAGATTTACCAGGTTGCCTTCTGACACCTTGAAAATCCAAATGGCAACCTGCCTTTTCACCATTTAATTCAACTGCTGTCAAATAATTTGTAGGACAGAGATGCAGTATTTTCATAATCATCATGTTCCAGGAGGCGAAACAGGTGGATTTGTCAGAACCAGACAGAGGATGCCATCCAAATGCATGTATGTACAATGTTAATATGACTCAATAGTGAGTGCAAAGGCAGTAGGAGACCTTAGCTACACACTTTGTCATTAGGGAGAGTAACAAGAGCTGAACCTTCCGCCCCCCGATTCTGAAAGGGAATAGTACAGTATGGGGTGAAACAAAGGGAAAAGTTAGAGTAATGTAACTTAATTTAAAGACATGAGAAAAGTGAAAAGTCAGAACAAGCAGCACAAATCTGAAATAGAGGTAATGTATGAACAAGGAAAGGTTTTAAAGCAAGAACCAAGATCTGGTCACAACATTTCATTAATAGATGACTATCAATTTTAAAAGGGGATTTCTGCTAACCTCTGTCAGTCAAGATACAGAATACTATGAAAAGTGGGAGGATTTCCTCCAAAAACGTGGTGAGCCGACTATACTTTTTCTTCTGCAAAATATCATTTTTACAAATGACCAAATAACTATAGATGTGCTTAGCAAAGCGATCAAACATTTTTTCATTTACAGGCTTACACTGGAGGCCAGTCTATGGAGAAATGGAATTCCACCCCCCCACCCCCAAAAAGTGTTAAAGTGAATTCAGTGATTGAGAGAGAAACCAGATTGAAAGGCACTGAAGTCCTTTATTTAATCCATACAACTGGTAGCACAGGCTTCTGGATCCATAAACCCAGGGTGTGCCACTGTCATGTTTTGAAGAGACTGCCTATAGAGAGGAGTGAAGCTACTGTAGGTGAGGTCAGACCCCCTTGGTCCTTCTTTGCTCAGACTGACAATGACTGCAACTGTGGTGAGTAGTTTTTATGACGTGGACATATGCACTAGGAACTGGGCAGCGACTGCCAAATTGGTTCATGTAGGACAGAGTGGCAGACAGTAACAACGTCCTGTCACTACTGACCTGGAAGGGATTTGACTTAGACTTATTCTACCTGAATTCAAGAATAATGCTTCTAGACATTTGTAATGCACAAACTATTGGATGAAATGTCTTTTGAATTTAAAATTTCAATACAAACTCAGACTTACCTTTCCTGTCAGGACAGAGGGAAATTCTGTGTCAAATTTGTTGCTCAAGCCAAACCTTGAAGACAAAAGAGACAAACAAAATATATTCCATCCAACTTATTTTATGTTTCCCCTTTTAAAATATAAGTTATACAACACTTGATTTGGTGTTTAAGAAAAAAAAAGAATGAAAGTAGAATGTTTTCCCATATTTTTGTTTGTACTATTAACATATTATGCAAGTTTTCATAAATTTAAAGTGTTTTTACAACTAAAATGCTTTTACAGAAAAAAAATTGTGACTAGAAGTGTAGCTTGTTGCCTTCTTGAAGCAAGTAATTTTTAAACAGATGGCCAGGCAAAGAATTCTCAGAAAATAGCAGTAACCCAAATTTAAATCTGAGATTCTTCAAAAAATACTATTAATATTAGACTCCAATTCCAATTTGAAGAGGTCCAATTAATCGTTTTATACAAGTTATTAGTTTGTGCTTGTTCATGTCACAAATTCACATACAGCAGATATATCTAGCAATAAATAATAAACTAGTTTGTCTTCCCTAAACAAAACCTGTAGCCTAATATTAAGAACAGTTATAGTAAGTTGAAGCAAATTCACACATGCAATACCTATGAAAATTCATGCATACCATAGATTTTAAGAAAGATGAATTTTAAGCAAAATAAATTTTACATTCATCAACAATAGTGGCTGGATTTCTATTAGCAAAGTAGTGATGTAAAGTTTACACATTGCTCAGCAATAGGCAGTGAAACCTAAAGGGAGCCAGGTATCTTGCAGAACTTTGTAGCTCTGCAAGGAACTGGAGATAGGAGTAGCTCCTGATCCTACACAAACTGAAAATTTTAATCAGTTTAGTAAGTAAACTAGTTTGTAGATTGCCAGGTTCATGCTTAAACATGTCACTTGGTGAGGTGTAAGCTGCTTTCTTTTTACAAGTATAAAGTTAAGAAGTTAAATAGGTTCAGAGGCTAATCCTGCCACTCAGCAAGCACCCTGTGGCTTTGTTATGATTGCTGGGTCCCTGAGATACTTCACTTCCCTCTCCTATGAAGCTCTATCCTTCACAGTTCTACAGCAGTGGTTCCCAAACTGGGGTTTGTGAACCCCTGGGGGTTCACAAAATGTTACAGGGGGTTCTTGGGAAAAAATTCCTTAATGGCGGACAGCCCAGGGCCAGAAGCCCAGAGCCCTTGGACTTCCAAGAGCTAAGCAGATCAAAGCAAGCATATCTATTACACTGAGGAGATTTAAACTTCAAGACTCCTTATAAGAAATAGAAAGGGAGGTGGATATTTTTTGCTGTTTTTAAAATTAAATAGGCAGCTAGTATTGTTTTTAAAATTATTATGAAGAACAAATTGTTTGCCTGGACTGCTCAAGACCTGAATGCTTGTGTAGGAGGAACTCTTTGAATTGGCTTCTTAAATACCTTCATGCTGTTTCACATCTGATACTCCTTGATGAAACATAGGAGCCTTGTCTTATAACAGGCTTATTCAAAGTGATACAAGCTATGAAAATGAGATCTTGGAAGAATGTTGCTGTTTTCATAATGTAATAAAAATACTGTAATGATAAATAATAAATAGTGTGTAATAAGCATGTCATAAAAACAAATTTTATATTTCCAAGATCACTGCTTTTATAATTTATACTCAGGTAAAGGAGAAAATCCCTGGAAATATTCATTTTTAGGAGGGGGTTCACGAGACTTGACATTTTAGTGAAAGGGGTTCACAGGTTGTTAAAGTTTGGGAACCACTGTTCTACAGGGTACTGCGATATACATGGCCTCACTGAGCTACAAACTTTTATACTTGAAGAAACAAAGCTGTTTGCTGTGCACTGAGTTTAGTGCTTCACTACAAACCCTGCTAAATTATCTTACCTGGTTACTTCCAACCTTTCCTTTTAATCATAATATTCCTTTGATGTATTTTGTACAGTTATATTTCTTGTAGCAATCTTTGTTAATTTTTTTGGGGGGAGGGGGAGAATATGCATAACAAGCCTCCAAAAACAAAGATTAAGATAAATCACAAGTTCTCTCCCCTCAAAGTTACATCAGTCATCTATGCAAATGCCAATATTGCTGACCACCACACATGTCCACTACCATTCTGCATACCATAACACCACAGACACTCAAACTTGACAATTTAACACAGTGATACTCAGAGTGCAGCCTGCGAGCTGCAAGTGGCTCTTTAATGTGTCTCTTGTGGCTCTTTGCAGTACATGTTATTAAAACACTGTGTGATTTAATTATTAACCAATCTAAGTTAACAACCAGTCAGGATGTTTTTACTATGTTATTAACCAATTAAGTTAGGCTGTGAGAATTATTTATATAATCAATTCACATTACTGTGACTCTTGGGTAATGCTGATCACTAATTTGGCTCCTGAACCACTCAGGTCTTAGTATCACTGATTCAGCACATGAAATCAGCAGTGTAGATTAGTGCATAATTAACTCTAAACAAAAGTGAAGCATAAAGAAAACTGGTGCAGTCATAGAAAAACTATATAACTAAGCCCATTACATTTGTCAACAGTACTAGTGAATTCTTATAAAGCATTCCAATAGCTAATTTAATAGTCAGAGCCATGATGCTAGTAGTCTATTAAAAGCAGTACCTGCATAAAATGTGCAATAAAAAAAAAAAATCAGATATACATAAATGTATACCTGAGGTGGCACCTCAAATGCACACCTGATGCTATGCTTAAATAAAACTAGGTGGTCATTTAGTTTCATTTAAGGTTTGTCAATTAAGACACTCAAATGCACACTTAAATTCTAGAAGTCAGCTGGCTAGGCAGCTGAAGTGTTGTGTTGTTACTCCATAAATCTGCTCAATGGTCCAATTTTTACAGAAGTGCTTTTGTCCTTTTCGACTTTCTTCCTCAAGTATTTGCACTCTTATTTCTTATGTAGTATAAACATTAGCGTATCACTTCTCATTAAGTGTATTAATAGTTCTTACATACAGCAATAGCAACCCAAGACTACAGTTTGTAAGAGACAAATTTCAGAATCATGGTGCTAAAGAAATAATATAAATCTAGTAGCGGAAAGCAGAAGTACTAAAAGTCAAAGCAGAAATTTCTCATTAATATTTATAAAGAGTTAATTTCTATTAATCTTCACTGTAAACACTAATTCTTAAATTAAACTCGTGTTTGTTTTGGATTACCTTTAAGCATTTAGGCAAACACAAAGGTTACTAAACTTTATCTTGTTTCCACTTTCTCCCAATGTATTTTGACACGCCAGAATTCATTTTCAGTTTGTCTTCTTATTTAATACTACATAACAAACTACAAGAGTAATACGCTAGTCTTTATTTAACCTTAAGGGAAAAAAATTAGGTATTCAAATATATAACAACTAGCAACTAAAAAAGTCTGTTCTTGAGCATCTACTATGGGATTTCCCAACTATTAGCAATGATGGGATCTAAATCAGTTTACAAAATCTGAGCAATAAAATAAGACAATATAATTGTATTTAGATACCCCATTTTGAAAATTGAGACACTTGATAAAATTCTGAGGTACTCACTGATTTATGCCCCTTTAAAATTCCTTCAGCACAAACAACCCCACCAATGGGGAAAAATAGATTAGTACTTTTCAATTACATTTGGTAAGAATGATAAGTGCTTTTCTAAAAGAGCACCGTATATTTTACTGAGTGGACTTTGAAGGCATAATTGTAGCATACCTTCAATCACCATTACTGTATCAGTCCCAAAAACATTCCCTCCAATTTCAAATAAAAATTGTAATGTATAACACATCCAAGAAAGCTCAACTGAGAAACTGTATCTTGTTTACAACCAGATTCTCTTAATCATTTTTACAGATGAGATGTCAGACCTTATCTACGTTGGGAATAAAACTATGCTAAATTACAAGTATGTTTAGTCAGCAGTTGCTTGCAGGGTTCTAGCATACTTTTACTACTGTGTGCCTAGAGGTTCCCTCTAAGAACCATGCTTCATGTTCTACAATGCAATTCTCAGATAATCAAAATCCCTACTCACAGCAGCCAGGAAAGCCATTCAACAAGCCTAGTAGCAACAATAATTTCTGAGCCCTGAATTCAGATCCATAGATTCCAAGGCCAGAAGGGACCATTGTGTTCATCTAGTCTGACCTCCTCTATAATACAGGCCATAGAACTTCCCCAAATGAAATTCCTAGAGCAGATCTTTTAGAAAAACATCCAATCTTGATTTAAAAATTGTCAGTGATGGAGAATCCACCATGACCCTTGGCAAATTGTTCCAATGGTTAATTACTCTAAGTGTCAAAAATGTATGCCTTATTTCAAGTCTGAATTTGACTAGCTTCAACTTCCAGTCATTGGATTATGTACCTTTCTCTGATAGTTTGAAGTCTATTATTAATAATTTGTTTCCTGTTTAGATACTTACAAACTGTAATCTATTCACCCCCTAATATTATCTCTGTTAAGTAGTTTGCACTCTCTGAGTCCACCACTAGAAGGCAAGCTTTCTATGACATATGTCTGAGTTATAACATAGAATCACAGAAATGTCAGGCTGGAAGGGACCTCAAAAAGTCATCCAGCCCAGCCCCTTGCCCTAAGCAGGGCCAAGTAAACCTAGACCATCCCTCACATGTTTGTCCAACCTGTTCTTAAAAACTTCCAATGACAGGGATTCATAATGTCCCTTGGCAGCCTATTCCAGAGCTTAAATACACTTATAGTTAGAAAGTTCTTCCTCATATCTACCCTAAATCTCCCTTGCTGCAGATTAAGCACATTACTTCTTGTCCTACCTTCAGTGGAGGTGGAGAACAACTGATCACTGTCTCTTCATAACAGTCCTTAACATATTTGAATACTGTTATCAGGTCTCCCCTTAGTCTTCTTTTTTCAAGACTAATCAAGCACAGTTTTTTAAATCTTTCCTCAATAGGTCAGGTTTTCTAAATCTTTTATCCAGTTTGTTGCGGTGCTCTGGACTCTCTCCAATTTGTCCACATCTTCCTTAATGTGTGGCACCCAGAACTTGACACAGTACTTCAGCTGAGGCCTCACCAGTGACAAGAAGATGGGACAATTACCTCCTGTGTCTTAAATATGAAACTCCTGTTAATACACCCCAGAATAATATTAGTCTTCTGTGCAACTGCATCTCATTGACTCATATTCAATTTGTGAAATACTATAACCCCAAATGCTTTTCAACAGTACCACCACCTAGCCAGTTATTCCCCATTTTATAGTTGTGCATTTGATTTATCCTTCCTAAGTGAAGTACTTGGCATTTGTCTTTATTGAATTTCTTCTTGATTTCAGACAAACTCTCTAATTTGTCAAGGTCATTTTGAATTCTAATCCTATCCTCCAAAGTGCCTGCAACCCCTCCCAGCTTGGTGCCATTCACAAATTTTACAGGCAGACTCACCACTCCATTATCCAAGTCATCAATGAAAATATTACCCCAGACTGAACCCTACAGGCCCCAATAGATACACCCTCCCAGTTTGACAGCAAGCCACTGATATTTTATAACTGCTTTCTGAGTATGGTCTTTCAACTAAGTGTGTACTCACCTTATAGTAACTGCATCTAGACCACATTTCCCTAATTTGCTTATGAGAATGTTGTGTGGGACTACATCAAAAGCCTTACATGGGGATTCAAAAAGTGAAACTGTAGCATAGATAGGCTTGGCAGAATTTGATTATTTTTTAAATAATTTTACAGATAATAGTGTTTATTTGTAAGCATTTTTTCAATTTTTATCGATTTAAATCTTCACAGTTGTACAAAGTTATCACATCAAAATATAAGTAAATATCCTTAAATCAAATCCTGCCACGGATTCAATGTGCGACCTCAGATAAGTTTCCACCTCAGTTTCTCCATCTGTAAAATGGGGAGAATTCTATTAATCTTGCTGACAGATGTGGAGATACATTCATGAATATTTGTGATGCACTCAGATTCTATAGCGATGAGTGCTCCAGTAAAGGCCATGAAGGAATAGCATTTCCACTAGAATATCAGCTGAAGAACATGATGTCTAGCCCTTAAAATGAACAGGCAAAAGGTTAGCAGAAGAATCAGCACAAATAGCAAAAAACTTGATTAAAAAAAGGCCTTGGTGGAATCCGGGGATCCATATTTAGTAGTGTAGCATATTGCATGCCACCTTAAAGTGCTTTACTAGGATCACCATGAGCATAAAACCTTCGCACCAATATCTAACAAGTTTCTTGAGCCTATTAACCCTGAATTAATTACATTCAAGGAATCTGGACCAGAAGGTTAGATGGGAATAAGAACAATTATCTTCTGCCCCATTGCAAGTGGTAGATAATGCCAAGATTCCAAAATGGCAGGCAACCTGCCAAGATATGTTATACCATTTGTACCAGGATCATACATCATAACCATCCATGAGGGTCAGTTCTAAAGGAAGAACAGAAGATATCTAAATAAAACCCAAGGAGTACAATGGGTCTCTGTGTCTCCATATGTTTTTCACTGACTAGGTGAGAGCCTCTATTACAGAGGTCGGCAACGTTCGGCACACGGCTCGCCAGGGTAAGCACCCTGGCGGGCCGGGCCAGTTTTATTTACCTGCTGATGCGGCAGGTTCGGTCGATCGCAGCCCCCACTGGCCGCGGTTCGCTGTCCCGGGCCAATGGGGGTGGCGAGAAGCCGCGGCCAGCACATCGCTCGCCCGCACCGCTTCTCGC
>NW_020664482.1:20672751-20714944 GCF_002925995.2 Terrapene triunguis
GGCCAGCACATCGCTCGCCCGCACCGCTTCTCGCCGCCCCCATTGGCCTGGGACGGCGAACCGCGGCCAGTGGGGGCCGCGATCGGCCAAACCTGCCGCGTCAGCAGGTAAATAAAACTGGCCCGGCCCGCCAGGGTGCTTACCCTGGCGAGCCGCGTGCCGAACGTTGCCGACCCCTGCTCTATTACTTCTGTCAGAACAGGAGTGCTATCAGGAGCATTCTAGGCATCTTCAGGAGACAAACAAGCCTCCTCCTGGCCTATCCAACAGGCCACTTCTGAAAGGTATTGTTTCCAACAGAAGAAGTGGCTTTATGATCACAAAGAGATAGCATGTACTGACAGAGTCCATTAAGAGACACAATAGTTCTCATTTGCCAGGGGGTCAGCATCACCTACTCTGACCTTCTAGAGTCCATTTGAGTTTTATTAATTGACTTATTGTATTAGTTTGAGGTGTTTTAAGATGTAAGAGTGACCTGTATCACATGACTGGGACTAGGAAATAAAGACCACTATACCATCATTTCTATTTGCCATACCTTTCTTATTCAAAGAGGTGGGGAGGGAGGATGAGAATACCAATAATAAGATCATGCAGTTATATAGGCCAAGTACACAACTTGATGATACTGAATCATTTAACATATTGCTTTCTTTTACCCCTGACTTAGACATCACTAGTTTACAGATTTCTTGTAGGTATCACACTAGAGCTGGGTTGTGAGAAGGGAACTGAAAGAGAAGCAGATCTAAGGATTAGTTCAGTGAAGGCACTGATGCAATACAGGCATCAGGGAAGAGAGCACAAAGACAGTTGTGAGAGAAGTAAACAAATGTGTGATTGAAGCTAATTTTGATCTAAAACATGTTTTAAATACTAACTGCATAATTAGTAAGACATGTGCCTATTATTCCAATCACTTTGCTGCTGTGTTACATCACTTTTATCCCCATCCTTTGTCCTTTTTAGACTGTATGCTATTTGGGGCAGGAACTTTGTATTTTTGTGTTTTGAAAGCTCCCAGTACACCAGAAAAATGTAAATAAAAGACTGCCTTGGAGACTAATGCCATCATAGAGAGGATCCTCATCAGCACAAGCAGAAATTATGTGGTGCCATGGAGTAACCTGTACATAAATATTAGCTCAAACCAAACCTGATTTAGGGATTTACAGAGAGAACCAAAACTAGATTTGATACTGTGTCTATTAGGATGCAAGATTCTCTTATTCCCCATGCCTTTCCTTCAAACCATTAGATCACACCACAGAGAGAAATGCATCGTCTTCTAACAGTCCGAACACAAGCACAAGATGAAACATGGTTTATGGAGTTATACAATACACAAATGTGAAATACTGATGATTCCCCATCCCATTTAGTGTGTAAGATAAATTATAATCTGTACGTTGCCTTATGTTCAATTTCTTCACTGGTAAGAAATGGCCTATTTTTAAACAGTTGACATAACAGTGCATTATGCTGCTTGATCATTCTATGTATTATGATACTATAAAATAATGGCAAAATGCCTGGATTTATTTAATTTTGTTTCAGATTTTCTAATTATAAAACTTCTGAACTGCCCATGGTAAAAATCAAACTCAGTAACTCAAATGTTTTAAATTTACAACACAACATAGTCATATGTCCTCTCTCTGCAGTACAGTGTGGAGGCCCAATGGCTGAGTTGAGCCCAAGAAGGAATATAGTAAAATTATGGGGACAGACACTTGAATCATCCATTGATTCTGTTGTCTTGTGGTGTTTAAAAGTTAACCCAAGCAGGAACTATTTTCAGTCTCGGGCAATGAACCTAAAATATTAAGTGGTTAGCTGTTTTTTCTGCAGATAATAGATACGCGAATTTCACATGTCCAGACAGGGTTTTTGGTTGACCCAAGTTGCTGGAAAATAGGATGTTTCCCAGCCTAAGGCAAAGCATACAAAAAAGAAACAAAGATGTCAAGGAGCCAGGCCTGAGTCACAAAGCCCTTAGGCAGGGAGCTACTTGTGTTGCATTATTCGTGGTAGTGTTGACAGAACAGCCCGAAGCCAAGAACTCTTCCTGATCACCTCCACCCGCAGCAGCAGCAGCAGCATCCCCACCAGCACGGATCTGACTGCTCAGCAAGGACTCTAAGCAGTGCAGCCCCCATCCCCACTGGCCTGCAGCTCCCCTCCCCCCTCCCGCGGGGTTGCTGCCCACGCTCCCTCAGGCCCCCTTCCACCTGCCTACCGCCCCTCACTCACCCTCACCCTCGCCCCCGCCCCCACTAGCCCCCATAAGCCCCCACGCCTTACACGGTGATGTGCCCGGCGCCCCGTACCGCCACAGGGTCTGGCGCGTCTCGGGGCCGGGGCAGCTCCTGGCTCCTCACCACCGGCTCGGACTCCTCCTCCTCCTCCTCTAGCTCATAGATAGTGTCGAAGTCTGCCATATTGGGGAGCAGTACGCTCATCTCCCCCCGCCCCCACCGGAACGCCCGGTGCGCATGAGCACTGACCCGAGGTGGGCGGGGCTCGGGCCGCTCGTGGAGGGTGATGGGGGGGGCGAAGCGTGCGCATGCGCTGCCTGATGGACTAGTTCCTAATCCTGCGTCCCTCCTCTCCCGGTTCTGAGCAAAGCCTTTATGTGTAAAGGGGGCAGGCTGGGGGTGGGTGCCCCCCGTGGCCCTCTTGAGGCTCTCTAGGACAGACGGGCGCACAGCAGCCCCGCGAGAGCCCCGGCCGCTGCCACGCGGGCTCAGCCCGGCCGTCCCTACTTCGCCAGTATCTCGTACCTCAGAAAGTAGCGAGCCCCCCCGCGGACCCCCCCCGGCCTCTGGCGGGGAGCCCCGACCCCGCGCCCCGGGGCAGAGGCGCAGCGCGGCACCACACGGTTCTGAGCGGCAGCAGCTCCGTTGGGAAGGAAGCGCCAGCCCTTAGAAACTCCTCCTGCCGTGGCAGGTGTGTGTGCGCCCCTTACAATACCAGTGATCGCTAGCTCTCGTGTAGGCTTTACAAAGGAGATCGTTATCAGTAGCCCTGTTTTACAGATGGGGAAACTGAGGCACGGAGAAGTGAAATGACTTGCCCAAGGTCACCCAGCAGGCTGGTGGCAGAGCTAGGAATAAAGCTCAGGTCAACTGAGTTCCGGTTCATTAGGTCACACTGCCTGTGTTACTGCATGTTTTTGTAAGCATTTCAGTGCATGTCTACTCAAGGACTTTCTACAGCACCAAAGTGTAGCAATCAGGAGTCAATGCACTATTTTTTTAGGTCCTGGATGCATAATATTACCTTTGAACAGATAACTGGCACCTCTGTGCCGGGGATCCAGTGGCATTCTCTGCTACCATCCTCTGGTTTGTCGGCATTGCAGTTTTGGGTGATTTATCTTTTACTCCTACCTTTTTCTGCCAGTGACTTGTCTATTTAATGAAAGCAGTTCATTTAATTAGAGAGCTCTTGCATTCTTGGCCCACTTCTACCACTGATTTGTTCATCCAGACTGAAGAGTTTTAGACAAGAAACTTGCTAGATAGCCAATGTGAGGAGGATGGGAAGGGGAAATGGTGGTGATTGTTAATGGGCTGGAGGCTATAGGGTTATCCAAAGGATAGAAACTGAAGTTTGGAACAGCACTGGGGAAACAGAGAATCTATTGGAGTAGCTTGGAGGGTGAGAGAAGGGAAGGGAGGGCTGATAAGGAATTAAAGTCCCATAGGAAAGAGTCCAGGAGTAGCAAAAGTAGAGAGTAGCCATACGTGAAATAACTCCTGCGAGGAGGGCCACTGATTTGTTAACATTTCCACGACTCTGAGTACTATTTAGCCAAAGTCCCAAACCATAACAACATTGGGGAGTGTAGCATCCAATACTTGGTATACTGCATTCTGAAGGTGCCTTACAATTAACATTCACAGCACCCCAGCAGGTCTGTATTAGACAGCCAAATGTATTGCAGCATGCAGTTCACTAGGCCACTAATGCTGAAGAGTTTACTGGACATTTACTATTAATCAGAGGTGATGAAAAAGGGAACCCTTGCTAGGGAGATCCAAAAGTAATGCCATGGTGAAGTCCCACTTTTGCTCCAGGTGCTGGAAAGGAGCATATTAGGGCTTGTCTAAACTATCTGCCGGATCAGCGGGCAGTGATCGATCCAGCAGGGGTCGATTTAGCGTGTCTAGTATAGATGCAATAAATCAGGGTTCGGCAACCTTTCAGAAGTGGTGTGCCGAGTCTTCATTTATTCACTCTAATTTAAGGTTTCGTGTGCCATTAATACATTTTAACGTTTTTAGAAGGTCTCTTTCTATACGTCTATAATATACAACTAAACTATTGTTGTATGTAAAGTAAATAAGGTTTTTAGAATGTTTAAGAAGCTTCATTTAAAATTAAATTAAAATGCAGAGCCCCCCCCAGACCAGTGGCCAGGATCTGGGCAGTGTGAGTGCCACTGAAAATCAGCTTGCGTGCCGCCTTTGGCACGCGTGCCATAGGGGTTGCCTACCCCTGCAATAAATCGACTGCTGAGAGCTCTTCCGTCGACTCCGATACTCCACGAATGAGGAGCGCAAGCAGAGTTGATGTCAGAGCATCAGCTGTCGACTTAGATCTAAGTAAGTATGTTGACTTCAACTACACTATTCACATAACTGAAGTTGCGTACCTTAGATCGACCCTGTGTGGTAGTGTAGACAAGCCCTTAGATTCCTACTAGAGTGCTGTCTTCAATCCCCATCTTCGCCTGGTTAACAAAAGTCATATTTGAAGGTGCTGGAAGGAAGTAGCTCATTTTCCACTTCTTTCACTTCCATTTCTGGGAAGAGGGGGAATGGGTCTCCACCCCTAGCCTCCTTTTGTTTGTGTTTGGGGGTGTTCTCCGTGGTGAATAGTTCCATTACCTGCCTTTGCAGTACTCTTCATGGTTTTCCAAAGTAGCAGCAAGGTGGAACCAGCATGCTTCTGGATTGTTTCACTGCTACCCATAGGGTTCTGAATAGCAAGGTGATATTGGCTAGAGTCTTGTCAGTTTCTGCTGCTTGACCAAACTATCAGCAGTGGAGATACAGAGCAGTCTGCTTGCAGACTTGGGAAGACAGCTGTGTAATGATTCACATTTGGAAAATTTTCTCCATAACCCAGGAAGAAAGTGTTCTATAATTATAGATTTTTTAAAAGAAATGAAAGCTTATGTTCTGGATTGTTTGATAAGTTAGACACCTGGGTAAGCTTTCTTCTTGTCACATGCAAATAATGGATCGTTAACATTATATGTCAATTTGTTAAGCAGCATTTTTCTTACTTTACTTATCTGTAAATTTCAATTAGTATTGATGGAAATATTTTTGGTGGTTTGTATGTGTATTGTGAAATCAACCTTTATTAACATTTACCAATAAAAATCTAACCCTTCCAAGCCTAGTTGTAGTAGTATGTTACAATGGGGTAAGATAAATACCTTATGGCTATTTTTGGTGGTGGTAACTGACCCAAAATATAACCAACTATTAGTCATAGCATAGAAAATCTTTATAATGCAGTACATGGCCTAGACAGGTGTAATGCAACAATACTATAAGTTTTAGCCTTTATGTTAGACTTTCCTCAGCTCTGGCGGTTCTGGTGGACTGTCCTTGAAGCTATAGGCTTCATGGTGTTATTTAAAATATAACTGCAGGGGGCATAACCCTGCTATCCTCTTGGCCAACATGACTCTCAGGAAGAAAAAAAGCAGATTCTGAAATCCAAGTTTGTATGTGAGCTATTGCTGAGCAGCAGAAAAATTCCCTCTTGGAGGTGTTTCACGTCAACCAGTGGAACAGTTGAGAACCAGAGCACTTATGTTACGTACTAGCAATTTCCAGCCTCAATACCTGCAGAATGCTAATTAATTAAATTAGTGAGTTTGGTCCAGTAAAAGATATTGCCTCACCCATCTTGTGTCTCTAATAAAACTAAGTGTCAGAGCAACAGCCAGCACTCTTCATACTAGTGCACACGACAGATGTTTAGCAGATGTCTAATTAGCATTCAGTTGCAGGTAGAAGTGTTGAAAGGAGTGTACAACAGTGTGACTGGTCAAGAATTGTGGCTTCACGGGAAAAGTAGATAGCTCCTATTACCTTTGCAGTATGGGTCTGTAATGACCTGTGTGAAAACTTGTTTTTCTCCTGCTGAAAAAAGTTTTTTTTTCTCCTGGTGATGATAGCTCATCTCAATTGATTGGCCTCTTACAGTTGGTATGGCTACTTCCACCTTTTCATGTTCTCTGTATGTAAAAATATCTTCTTGCTGTATGTTCCAGTCTATGCATCCGATGAAGTGGGCTGTAGCCCAGAAAAGCTTATGCTCAAATAAATTTGTTAGTCTCTAAGGTACCACAAGTACTCCTGTTCTTTTTGTTAGGATTGTGTCCAGTCAGTTCTGGGCGCCACATTTCAGGAAAGATGTGGACAAATTGGAGAAAATCCAGAGAACAGCTACAAAATGATTAAAGGTCTAGGAAACATGACCTATGAGGGAAGATTGAAAAAATTGGGGTTTGTTTAGTCTAGAAAAGAGAAGACTGAGAGTGGACATAACAGTTTTCAAGTACATAAAAGGAGGGAGGGAGAAAAATTGTTCTTCTTAACTTCTGAGGATAGGACAAGAAGCAATGGGCTTAAATTGCAGCAAGGGAGGTTTAGGTTGGAAATTAGGAAAAACTTTGTAATTGTCAGGGTGGTTAAGCACTGGAATAAATTGCCTAGGGAGGTTGTGGAATCTCCATTATTGGAGATTTTTAAGAGCAGGTTAGACAAACACCTATCAGGGATGGTCTAGAAGATAATACTTAGTCCTGCCATGAGTGCAGGGGACTGGACTAGATGACCTCTCGAGGTCCCTTCAAGTCCTATGATTCTATGAAAACTTCTATGTCAGAATATTTATGTAGTGTGGATGGATGGGGCTTCCAATAATGTGTGTCCAAATTAACTCTCTCATTTTGCAGGGACAAGGGATTGCCATCTACAACCTTTTGAAACCACAATTCCAGACAGGTGAGGATTCAGATTAAAAGAAAGGATTGTATTGGCTGCCTCCCGCTTAGGAGCCGGAGGGGGAACATGCTACTGCTTCCAGGAGCCGCAGGGAGCAGGGCAAGCCCTGGATCCCACTCCCTGGCTGGAGCACTGGAGCAGGGAAGCCCCAGTCCCTGCGGGAGCTCGAGGGCCGGATTAAAACGTCTGGAGGACTGGGTGCGGCCCCCGGGCTATAGTTTGCCCACCTCTGTCTTAGAAGCTATTGAAATTGTGAGGAAAGTTGGGGTGGATGAATTATTTTCTGGTTCTTCTTAGAACAACAAATATATGTTTGAATGGTGATTATGTAGAGAAATACTGGAGCTTCCTGTCCTGGAATTAATATTGCATTATAGTTCTCACTTTTCTTGATGTCTATTAGCATTAACTCTTCTGAATTATTTTTTTCATGATTTGTATTTTTTAAAACTATGCTCCCACAAAAAGCCTCAGCACACAATCATCATTCAGCATCATTCACACACAACCAGATCTTAAATTTCATAGATAACGAACAAGTCCAATGGCTCACAGTTCACTCTTATCCCATAGGGTGATTGTACATCTTCATCTAGGTAGATAATGCTGAAGTAATAGAAGTGTATCTTTAGACTCAGTACACGTTTTAAGTTTGATAGATGAGCCATTCTAAGCTGGAAGATCTCTTTGCTGTGGGGGCTGCAAGGGATCATTGGAGCTGGGTATGTCTTACTTATGGTGCAGCAAACTATTTTGTTAACTTTTTAACTTTAAAACAGCCTTTTTGGAAAATGCAGTGTTGTTGTAGCAGTGTTGGTCCCAGGATATTAGAAAGACAAAGTAATATCTTTTTACCTTTTTTGTGGGTGAGAGAGACAAATTTACACCAAACTCTTCTTCAGGAAAATAGCAGGTAATCTGAGTAGTATCAGGAAGGCGTATAGATCTGGGTATCCCCTATAATTTTCTGCGAACTTTGACTAACCGGGAAAAGGAATGGATGGATTTGAATACAAGAACAGAAAGTAGAGGGAGATCTGTTTTGTAGCGTTACTTCTTTAATCCCTTTTGTGATAAACTCTGGTGAGATTGAAAAGGCTTGGGGCACCATGGCAACTTGTTGGGTGCACTGGCTAATAATAGAGTCCAGATTTAACATTTTTCAAACAAGGATGGCTTAATTAAGGGCGAAAAAGAGGCCCAGCTGATTTCTTGACCTTACTCATAGACAAGAGTCATGCTACTAACGTAGCTATTCTGTCAGCTCTCCAGAAGTTCTCTCACACAGTATGAGTCTCATGAGAATGAGAGCCTGTGAATTTTTATGGTGTCTACCTATCTCATCAGGCCACACAGTTAAAGCCATAGCCATCATTTATCAATGAGAAACTACATCCTGTTTTTTTCACTGGTGCCTTTCATTCAGCCCAGCTATGCTTCCCTATCTTTTTGCTGAAAACAAACCAAATTAGCTCCCTGGGAGCATGGGCCCATATCCTCAAAGGTGCCTAAATACCTTTGAGGATCTGGGCCATGGTCTTTAATGCCTGACATAATGTGGTGTTACAGGCTGCTGTAAACAGGAATTGCAAATCACACCTCACAAAGGGAAAGGGAGGCAAGTGAGAAACAGACTTGAGGTTTGCTGGGGGCTGGGAAGATAGTATATTTACACAGGAGGTCATATTGGGTTTTCCTGTTACAGTAAAAAAGTAAAAAAAAAAAAAAAAGAGACTAGATTATATCTTAAAAGAATTTCTCCACTTCAGAAGTTCCACTCACAGAGACCTTTACACCAAGGAATAGCTCTGTGCTCTACCCAGCTCAGTCCTCAGGAGTAAATCTGAATGTCTTCTTTTCCCCTAAAACCCTCCCTCATTAAAAATTAAAAAAAGAACCCAAACCCAATACAGGAGGGAGAGCTCTCTGACCTGGTATTCACTATCCCATCGCAGGGTCTTGGGATATTATTAATAGTGGAGATTGATTTACAGGCACAACAATGAATCTGGGCTGCATAGTACCTGGTAGTATGGTAGAGTTAGGAGTATTGAGGGTGGCAGGCAAAGGCATTCAAAAATTAGCTCAATTGTTATATGAAGGAGTAAGTAGCTCTGTGAAAGAAGAGTTGATGTTGTGGTGGGTTTATAAAATGGGGAAATGCTGAACGACTTTTTATTTACTTATTTCATCTTGATGGACAGGTTGTGAGCATATTTCCTCTTTACAGTTTAGTTTATGGCAAAGCAATAAAAATACCTACTGATTACCTAGTAAAATAGGTACAGGTTTATTTTTCTCAGCACAATGTCCTTAATTAGTAGTGAACTAAACAAGACTATTAGGAAAATGTAATCTATAGATTATTCAAATTTGTACATTCCTATACTACTTTCATACACTTTCTCAGGTACAATATAGTTAGGGGAGAGTAATTTTTGTGTCTGTGGAATAACAGTTTACAGTGGCAGGTGTTTACAATACAGAGAACTGTACTATAAGGCCAATAGGTGAAGACCTAAGGGTAAAATTTCAAATTGCTGCCTAGGATTTTAACCACTTTATTCTGAATGGAAATTGGATTGTTAAACCCCCACCTACAGTTGCTGGGAGTGCTCTGTTAGAACGTGGGACAAGCTGGTACCTTTCCTGAGCACTGCATAATTTCCTCCTCTTCCCCTGGAAAAACATGAGCATAGTGAATCACCAGAAATTCATACATGCTGCTATTTGAAATGTTCTAACTTTATCCCTGATTACGACAACAGTCATTGTAATCTCTGCAAATAAATTTAACGGACAGTTATAAGACCAAAAAAACCAAACAAAAAACGGATGTTTTAACTGCCTTACTTGAGTTACTCTAACAATAATAATAACGTACAAAAACTGTTAAAATAAGTTATTTTGGTTGCAAAGTCAAGGACTTGAAAATTAGGAAATGCCAGATTTACAGTTGCCCATACAATCTTATTTCTGTTCCCTTGTGCATCCATCCTGTGCATTGAATGAAGCAGGTTGTGATGCTGGTAAACCATGTGCCAGCTTATGGCAGGGTCCGTGTAGATGTCCGGGGTGGGGCTCGTCCCTCGCAGGGGCGGCCGGGAGCAAGGCCGCCTCACGTCACGAGGCTGGGAAACCGTTCAGTCCTGCAAGTCCAAGCCCTAGGTCGGGGCGGGGCAGCAAACAACCAGTAGTTCAGGGGCTCAGGCCCTCAGGCAGGGGCTGAGCAAACAAACAGTAATTCAGGGGCTCCTACACCTGAGCATTGGCGTGAAGGTGGGGGGGGGGAGAGGCTGCCACCCGGGGTGGGATGGCAGGGGGGACACAGGCCCACCCACTCCACTGTGTCCCGGCCCGGGGCCCTAACAGCAGCAGTCCGTCTGCTGCTGGGTCAATGGGGATCCTGACCGCAACACACTGACATGGGTTTGGGGTCTGCTATCCCCGGGCCACTTCTAATCTCCCCCTCCATGGGTATCTGCATGTCCTCAGTCTCCTCCACCGTGTCCCAGGCCATGGGCTCCTCAGGGCACCGAGCGCTGGGTAGGTTGGGCGGCTCCTCCGGACCCTCGGCGAGCGGAAGCCCAGGCCGCTCCTCGGGATACCGGGCTCGGGGCCGGCTCGGCCAGTCCTCCTCGGGATACCGGGCTCGGGGCCGGCTCGGCCAGTCCTCCTCGGGATACCGGGCTCGGGGCCAGCTCGGCCAGTCCTCCTCGGGATACCGGGCTCGGGGCCGGCTCGGCCAGTCCTCCTCGGGATACCGGGTTTGGGGCAGGCTCGGCCCAGCAGGAGCTCGGGCGCCAGCGTCTGTCCTCTCCCGCAGCCGGCTGCCAACTGAGCGCTGGGGCCGGGCCTTTATACTTCCTGTCCCGCCCCTTGACTTCCGAGGGGTGGGGACAGGCGGTGGTGACCCCGTCCACTCTGGCGGCTGTTCTGGCTCGTCCCTCGCAGGGGCGGCCGGGAGCCAGGCCGCCTCACTACAGTCCCCCTGCCTCAACTGAATACTGACAAATACATAGCTGGAACCAGTCTGGTTCACTTGTGTGTTACTACTGTTTTGTTAAAATAGGTGTTAGAGTTACAAAAATGTGCTTAGTGTTTAGACTTCATTGAATGCTTGTGAGTTGCTGCATGCATTAATCTCAGTTATAACATCTCTATATTGCAAGGTAATATTTGTATTATAAGCCTCTGTAACTGTGTAAATCACCAGACAGGAGAGAAGCTTTAATTTGTGTGAAATACTAGTCTCCGGCAGAAGGTGTTATGTTATGACCTGCCCGACAAGACGGCCCATCGACACCAAATGAGCTATTGTGGAACAACAGAGAACAAAAGACTTTGACATTCTCCCCTCACCTGCCCATGAAGAGGAGAAATGTATGTGAATTCCTCCCATCAGCTGAGGTTGCAATTTGAAGCAGAAGTGGGAAAGAATAAAATGGCCTAACAAGGAGGAACTGTATCTCTGTGGCACTTGGACTGTTGAGGACAAGGTTTTCTAGGCATGAGATATACTGTGTGTAGCCTGGGTTAGCCCTAAAGGGCATCTAGAGCTCGCTTATTATAGAAGCTTCTATTAATTGTATATGTTTACCTGCTTTAACTTTCTAAATAACTCTATTTCCTTTTAAATAAATCTTTAGATAGTTTATTATAGGATTGTCTACAAGGGTTGTCTTTGGTGTGAGATCAAAGGTGCAGTTGACCTGGGGTAAGTAACTGGTCCTTTGGGACTGGAAGTAACCTGAATGTTGCTGTGATCTGTGGTGCAAGAGACCATCTATCTGATATCACAAAGGTAAACCTGCCTAGTTGATACGATAGATCAGAGTACTTCCACAGCTAGGCTGTTATAATGCCTGAGGAGTTTACACATAATACTTGGTTGGTGAAATCTAAGTATAGAACTCACAGCCAATCTGGGGTTTGTGCCCTGGCTCTTAACAGTCTGCCCTGAGGCTGGTACTCATGTTCTTGAGTTATTACGGGACAGCTTGACACAGGGGTCCTCTGAGAAAAAATAGCATGTGATCATATAATTAAAAACGATCATAACACATATGTACAAAAAAGCAGAATGAAGGTTGCATGAGCAACCTATATTCTGGCATTTCCTAACTTTGAAGCTCTTGATTTTACAACCTAAATAACTTCCTTTTAATGTTGTTTTTTTAATCTAATTTTCTACATTTTTTTAAAAAAGGGAAAAGATGCAAACAAATTCTGTTATGTACAGTTGTAACCATCTCCACATCATGCATCCTCAGCAGGGTTAAACTCTGAAATTTCAGTGCTCATTGCTACCACTTGAATTGCAGGACTGACTACATTAGTTGGTAGTCAGAAAAGGCTGTTATTGCACTGTGGGGAATGATCTGCTGGGGCAATGTGCTAAGTTCTGGGAGTTTACATGGGAAGAGTGGCCCAGGTTCTCTCTCTCTCTCCCCTACCTTACGATAAGTTGGGGGAAGTGCCTTACTGGGCTCTCTTCCCTATCCCCATTACTACAACTACTCTAGCAACTACCAGATGTTCCTAGTGAAGCATGTGCATCTGCTTGCACAGCTTTGGAGGTGGCAAGGGCCAGCCAGTCTCTAGAATTTTAGGCCCGGATCCACAAAGGGACTTAGGCATTGCACCACTCAGCGTCATGGCACCTAACTTTTAGGCAACTAGAAAATCACAGGAACACCATGGTGATCCACAAAGCCATTGCTTAGGCTCCCGATACAACGAATGGGGAGAGATATGCACCTCAGAATGCAATCCACAAAAGCCAGCACACTAGGTGGGGAGCAACTTAAGGTAGCCATTGGGAGGTAAATAATAGTCCACATGGATTTGTTAAGAACAAATGCCAAGCCAATCTAATTTCCTTCTGGCCTACTGGATGTGGGGGAAGCTGTAGATGTGATCTATCTTCATTTTAGTAAGGCTTTTGGCACAGTACCACATGACATTCTCATAAGCAAACTAGGGAAATGTACACTAGATGAAATTACTCTAAGGTGGGTGTATAACTGGTTGAAAAGCTATACTCAAATAGTAGTTATCAATGGTTTGCTATCAAACTAGGAAAATATATCTAGTGGGGTTTTGAAGGGGTCTGTCTTGGGTCTGTTAGTATTCAATATTTTTATTAATGACTTAGATAATGGAGTGGAGAGTGTGCTTATACAATTTGCAGGAGGGGTTGCAAGCACTTTGGAGGACAGGATGAAAATTCAAAACGGCCTTGAAAAATTGGAGAACTGGTGTTTAGTCAACAAGATGAAAGTCAATAAAGACATGTGCAAAGTACTACACTTAGGAAGGAAAGGTCAAATATACAACTACAAAATGGGGAATAATTAGCTAGGCAGTAGCACTGCCAAAAAGGTTATAGTGAATCACAAATTGACTATGAGCCAGCAATGTCATGCAATTGCTCAAAAGGCTAATGTGATTCTGGGGTGAATTAAGAGGAGTGTTATATGTAAGACATGGGAGGTAATTGTCGTGCTCTATTCACCGGTGAAGCCTCATCCAGAGTATTGTGTCCAGTTCTGGGTGCCACACTTTAGGAAAGATTTGGACAAAGTCGAGAGGAGAGCTACAAAAATGATAAAAGGTTTATGAAACCTGACCTCTGAGGAAAGGTTAAAAAAACTGGCCATGTTAGTCTTGGAAAAAAAAAAAAGACTGAGGGGGGATCTGATAACAGTCTTGAAATGTAAGGGCTGTTATAAAGAGGATGGTGATCAATTGTTCTCCATGCCCCCGAAGATAGGACAAGAAGTAATGGTCTTAATCTGCAGCAAGGGAGATTTTGGGTAGATATGGAGAAAAGTATAAGGGTATTTAAATTCAGGAAAAGGCTGCTAAAGGAGGTTGTGGAATCTCCATCATTGTAAGTTTTCAAGAATAGGTTAGACAAACACCTGTTACGGATGGGCTAAGTTTACTTGGTCCTGCCTCAGTGCAGGGGTCTGGACTAGGTGATCTCTTGAGGTCCCTTCTAGCCCTACATTTCTATGATTTTCACCTGTTTAATTCTTTTTTCCCATACAGGTGTGTGTGTGTGTGTGGGGGAATTGAACCTGGGTCTCCCATATCGCAAATGTGTGATCTAACTAGTGGGCTGAAAGTTACAAGGTGAACAGCACCACCACCTTCTCTGTCTTTAGCCAGCTATTTAATGGGAGCTGATCCAGGAGGCAGCCTCAGCATGCCTTCTGGATCAGCCCAGCATGTGAGCTATGTGCAAACACCAATTTCCCCCCCAGTTTGTGGATTGCTCTGGGGTTTAGGTGGCAGGTCTGACTGAATGCGTGTAGAGTTAGGGAGCAGTATGTATGCCCAGAGGCAGAAACATAGGCACCTAGGGAACTTTTACCCTGAAAACATAGGTGCTGGATGAGTTTAGGTACCTTCAGTATTTGGCAGGAATTCTGTGGATCACAGTGGAGCCTGGGATTTAGGTGCCTAAATCTGGGGTTTAGGCACCTAAGTACCTTTGTGGATTGGATCTAAGTGACTTGTTGAAAGTTTTGGCAGAAGCTGGTGTCAGAATCAGGGATCTGCTCAGCCACTAGACTACACTGTTCTCTTTCATAATCATTCATGGACAGATTATGATTCTTCTGCTGATGTTAATCTCCAAATAATCCCATTGAAGTTAATGGGTCTAGTGGTGCTACTAAACATGTGTAAGGGGATCAACATTTGCCCCTCAGTTATCTTTTTCGAAAGGGCATCCCCTAGAAGTATTCAAATTCCCAATAATCATCCATTTTGATGCTGTCTGTCAACTATCTGAGGCCTGGTCTACACTAACCCCCCAACTTCGGACTAAGGTACGCAAATTCAGCTACGTTAATAACGTAGCTGAATTCGAAGTACCTTAGTCCGAACTTACCACGGGTCCAGACGCGGCAGGAAGGCTCCCCCGTCGATGCCGCGTACTCCTCTCGCCGAGCTGGAGTACCGGCGTCGACGGCGAGCACTTCCGGGATCGATCCGGGATCGATTTATCGCGTCTAAACCAGATGCGATAAATCGATCCCAGAACATCGATTGCCTGCCGCCGGACCCTCCGGTAAGTGTAGACGTACCCTGAGGCTTAAACTGATCTTTTTAGAAACAGCCCCAAAAGGATGCATTAAATTACCCAGCATTTCTTTATCTGGAAATTAAAGATATTATATCGACTGAGAACATTACACAAAGATACAGCTGATTTTCATGATATTGTGGGTCTCTTTTTCGTAGTGTATCCCACTAGCAATCTTGTGTGTACCTCTTTTTCTTTCTTTATCCTGCCTCAGTATGGGGTGATGGACTAGATGACCTCTTGAGTCCCTTCCATTCCTACATTTATGTGATTCCTATGTTCACTGCTTGGTTTTTGTGTTTGATGGGAATTTATTCCCCCTTATCTGCATCCAACATCTCTTTGAGATACCCTAAGCACTTTTTACAGCACTAGTTAACATATGTAAATTACTAGGCATCTTTGAACAGGCCAATTTGCTGGATTCAAGTGCATGGGTGATGTGAGAGGGATGGAGGCTGAACTAAATTACTTTTCTGTGGCATTTAAAACTGTTTAAGTTCAGGAAGTAACTTGCTCTGTGCAGGAATATTTAGTTCTGTGCTCCTCGGTAATGACCATTAGTGTATAATCCAGAGTTGGGTCCAAGTTGCAAAATCAGGCTCCATATCTGACCCTGAAAAATTCTGAAGTACTCTGATCCAGGGCTTTGATTTGATCTGTTCTACTGATAGCAGTTAGTGGCAAGGTCTGGGTTTGGATTCTGCACTTTTCTCTAGAAGTTGGGAAGTTTTCAGATGTGGTTCTTTCCAATCACTAGCCTGTTTTTAAAGAGTGGTTGTTTTTTTTTAACAGATCAGTATTTCGGATTGTATTCATGAATCCAAATAGTTGAGTACTTCATTGCACATTGCTTTCATATTAATTCAATGGCAAAAACACTGGTTCTTCATTAAGTATTTATAGAAAGCGGGCCTGAGAAAGGCAGTTGTTGGCAAACCATTGGCTGAGCTGCAGTATCCACCTAAGAATAAAGATGATTCAAAGAAATAGGATTTGCTGGCTGCTGGAATTAGGCAAGTGTGAGATGCAGAGGTTTTTATTTGTAATCTGTATAGTTTTAAAGCATTTCACTGGTTGCAGCCGAATAGTACCAAGCAAATAGCTGAATTTAAACAGTGATTTGCAGTCTAGTCATTTTATATTTATATGAAGTGTAAAAGACAAGAAGTGTGAGAGCTTGGAGACTATACCCCTGGGTGAGAAAGATCATGTTTGATTTACTATTTTTTAAATTGCCTTATCGTGCTAAGGGAGAGTCTAATTAAAATCAGTGGAAAAGTCTTCAAAGGAGACAAGATAAATATTGGGAAATGTTATTTTTATCCTTCACTTTGTATTCTCACCCTGGGATGTCATGGGCATAAACATTAAATATTAATGGCCAGATTGTGCCTTATGAAGCAGCCAGTTTACTCTGCTCCAGCAGCATTAAGGGGACATAATGAAGACTTTCAATGGCCCTGCAGGGCCCCATTGTTGGGGCTGTCATAGAGCTGGTGTGTAATGGCTCTGTGCTGACCTCCTGTCCTGGATCCTGACATAGAGGACTGGTTGAGGGTGGCAGGCAGGGGATGTGGCCAGGGCTATTCTATCCTAGTGTAAGAGCCCGTGGCAGGGAGGTGCAAAAGGCTGCAGTGTAGAGCAGTTCTAAACTGTACTGTGGTCTGGGACCAGAATTGGTGGAAAAGATGATGTAGGCTTAGAGGCACCTGAGTCCAGTGCCAAATCAGATGTTCAAGCCCAAAATCTTTAGTAATACATTTTAAAGTCCTTTAAAGCAGAGCTGGTTGAAAATTTTCAGTCACAAACATTTTTGATGGAAATTGTCTATTTTGTCAAAATGGGAATTTCCACAGTAAATGACCATTTTTGACTAAATTTTTGGGGTTTTCATTAGAAAAAACTTTTTTTTATTTAACTGAAAAATTCTGCACGGTCAGTTGAAAATTTTCAGTTTTTATTTGCCAGAAACCAAAACATTTTATTTTTAAAATGAAAATGCACAAAAAGAAATATTTCAAAGAATTATTTTTTTTGTTCCATCAACATTTTTCATAGAAAAAAATGAATCTACTTAAAATGTCCTCTTGGGGTTTAAATACATGCTCCATTCTCTTTCTGTTCCATTCGCAGACTTTCACTTGTTACACATCTTAGCACATCCACATCTAAAATCAAAATCCCGTTTTAGAGGAGATCCTTATACAAACAATGGCCATTCTGAAGTATAATCTTGTGCTTTCAGCAGTTCTGTTGCTCCCTTTCTCCTACCAACATGACACTTTCTGGCAGGGGTGTGCCCAGGAATTTAAATTTGACTGCTTTTGGAGGGGCACATTAGAACAGTGGCTGGGGGCTGGGTCAGCGGCCAGGGCTGGAGCAGCGGCTGGGGCTGGAGCAGTGAACAACGGTCAGCCACTGGAACTTAGGAGTGGCGCGGGCTGGGGCTGGAGCAGAAACACATATTTTTAGATGAATATTGGGGGGGGGGGCTTATCCCTGCTTGCCCCCATCCCTTGTGAACACCTCTGCTTCCTGGCAGCCTGGTCTCTCAGAAAGGCTAGTGGGCAAACTGCAGCTTGTGTGGGACTGCAGCATCTTAGCTATGAATGATCTTGGATTTGAACCAGATAAATAGCGAGATGAAGGTTTGATTTCAGTTTGTACAATAAACTTGTTGGGAAGAGAGCCTGTTTAGATAGCAAAAATTCCTGTGTGCATCCATTCAGTGAATAATTTGTAATAAGTTTCCAAAAACTTTTTTCATGCCATTCCTGCTTCTTGATTTGAAGACAGCAGGGCAGTAGAATGGGCCTAGGAGTGAGGAATGCCTGAATTCGAATCCCAGCTCTTATACAGACTATCTGAGTGGCTTTGGGGCAAACCAGTTAATCTTTATCCCATTTTCCTCAGCTGTAAAATGGGAAAATACTTGCCAACTTCTCACATGTATGGTGAGGATTGATGAGTTAATATTTATACACTGCTTTGAAAATATAAACTGCTATTTCAGTTCTAAATGTTACTGGTATTCGTTAATCTTTTTACAGTTCAGCTAAAATTTTCCGACTGATACATTAGATGAGACCCAGAAGAGAAAATATTATTTGCTTGTTTATTTATATTTTTTAAAATCCACCCATAGAGTGCTACAGATAGTAGCATTTTGATGGGATTTTTTTCAATACTTCCCCGTTAATCTAGAAGTTATAAAAAGCTAATTACTTAGCAAGCATTGCTTGATACCTACAATTAATTAGCCAGAATAACATTAGTCACTAAAGCCTGGTCTGCACTTAAAATGTAGGTCGACATAGCTATGGTGCTCAGAAGTGTGAAAAATCCAAACCCCGGAGCGACTAGCAGCTAGTTTGACTGAAGAATGCTCCTGGCTGTTGTAGTTCGGGGAGGTAGTGTTCTTGTGGTGATGGAAGAACCCCATCCATTGCTGTAGATGGCATCTGCACTATGCTATGGGATTGTGCTGGCATAGCTACAGCACCACTATAGTCCCTTCCCTGTAGTAGACATGGCCTAAGAAAGGCAGCAGTTTCTTAAAGTACTAGAAAAATATGCATTTCATGATGTGCTTGTAGCCACTTGCAAAATCTCACACTGTTTAACAAGTTACATTTATGTCTCAATTAAGCCTTCAAGAACCAGAGGAGCATTAGTGTGGGAGGAGGAGGTGAACTGTCTGAGTAGCTGTGGCTGGAGGGATTTAAGCCTACATAGAGCAGGAGAAGGAATAATTGTAACACCACTGGGGTGTCAGGGTGAGCTTGCTTGCCAGTGATTGAGACCTTCAGAAAAGCTGTAGCCTGCTCTTCTCTGAGAATTGACCTCCTAATGTTTGCTGGTGTGGGGGCAATTGGTATAGTAAGGCAGTTGCCCTACTCCACACATGTTCCCTCTTGCATTTGTAAAGCATTATGGCTACCTCCTGAATGGGAGTGCTGGGGTGGGGAGAATGACTTTCTATGCCTCCTTCATTCATCCCATATTTTAGGCAGCCATCACTTGGTCCTTATGTCTACAAAGGGACAATATATGCAGGAGAACTAGTCAAACTGAGGAAACCATCCCCTCAAATCGTTCACCAGAATAGATGTATACATGTCTTTTTTGAATGAACAATGTAGATTAGCATATGTATGGGCCTAGTCTTCTGTTGGCAGATATGTTCCTTCTGGCATAAACCAAGGCATACTAATTTAAACATATTTGTGTTAATAGATATGATTAACTGTCCCCCAAAGTGTCCATTCTAATAGGCCTCCAATAATATCATTGCACACTTTTTGACTATCCATACACCATTAATAATCTGACTTTGTTCTCACTTTAGGGAAGCTGCAATGATTGATTCCTACATGTACAAGATGTATTGTTTGCAGTTTGTTTGCAATAAACTGTGGGAATTTATTTAATTCCATATGAATAGCATATTCTAGGACAGTGCTTCTCAAAGTCTGGCCACTGCTTGTTCAGGGAAAGCCCCTGGCGGTCCGGGCCGGTTTGTTTACCTGCCGCGTCCACAGATTCGGCCAGTCGTGTCTCCCACTGGCTGCGGTTCGCTGCTCCAGGCCAATGGGGGCTGTGGGAAGCGGCATGGGCCGAGGAATGTGCTGGCCGCCCTTCCTGCAGCCCCCATTCGCCTGGAGCGGCGAACCGCAGCCAGTGGGAGCCGCGATCAGCCGAACCTGTGGACGCGGCAGGTAAACAAACTGGCCCAGACTGCCAGGGGCTTTCCCTGAACAAGCGGTGGACCGGCTTTGAGAAGCACTGTTCTAGGAAGTAACTTGGAGAAATCGCTGAGAATGGGTTATTGATCCATAAGGTTACAGATTTTCTGCCTGTAAAATCTAACCATAGACATTTCCTTCTACCAAAAAAATAAAAAAGTAGTAGTAGTAATAATATTGAATATTATGCTAGAATCTTGGTAACCATTTTATAGCAATTATGGTGGGACATCTTTAAATAAATCGGGAAAGCAGTGAAAGCAAGCAGTTATTTAACTTTAAAACCAGATAAAGAATCAATTATTTGGTTAGTATCACTTGGGATTAAAAATGGTGTACCAGTCTTCTGCTCCCAGGTACACTTATTATTAACCCTGCTTGACTGTAACGAAGGCAGAATTTGATCCTTTAGTTCTGAGAAAAATAATTCAACCCTGTTGAAGTAATGAATGTGTTTGGGACATGTGAAAGTCTTTCAGAGAACAACTGCTGATATTTTCCTTACTCTTTGTATCCCTTTTTTCTTGTCCTTGTTTCTAATTATCTGTTTGAAGACTGAAACAGAATGATAGTTCTTTAGTAAAATACTTTTGTTTCCATATCAATAAGGTTATGGAGTTGCTTGCAAATGCTAGACTGCTGCCAGTGATTACGCACTGTACTCTGGCACTTTTGCTGGTATTCTACCTGTCATCCCAAATTAATTGTAAGGGCTACCTTCTGCCCATAGACCAACACACACATTTTATTTAAAATCAGTGGGTAGTGCCTGCTGCTAGCTGGAGGCTGATATTTAACTCTAAGCTTTTTATGTCATTAGATATACAGAATTTGTTACAGTATTACTGAACAACTTCATGATAATGTTAGACTTCCTTCCCATTCTTAAACAATAATATATACAGTCATTGAAAAGTGAACAATGTTTGCATCTTTTGAACCACTTTGTATATTCTGTGAGTATGTTTAGCTGACAAATTGCTAAAGTTTTTTAGCATTAAACAGCTCTTGGCAGGTTTGCTATATAATGCTACAAATTGGAAATTCTGTTGTATTCAGAAAACTTGAATGTGCTGTGTACAGTTATGTAGGACAAAGATGATACTTTTTATTTAGCTAGATGCAATATATTGTTTATATTGCCCTTAATATTGTTTATACTGCCATTCAATTGTTGCCAAGATTATAACATAACACTGTATATATGGATGCTAAGATACTATGATTATGAGCATGTAATAAAATCCTATATAGAACAGAATATTATTTCTTGTTGTGTTAAAACATTTATTTATTTATTTATTTTTTAAAAGGTGGCATTTGATAGTCTAAATCTGAACATTTTGTAAACAGCTACAATTTACTCTAATTGTATTTTTTAAAAGTAATGCGCAAATACACCCAGCATCATACATTTCCTGGTATATTAGTCCATTATAATCAGTTCAGCAACAATTTTTCCGCAATATATAAACAGACTAGAACTACGTTCAGCTGAGTTTTCAGTTGTTTCACTCTGTCAGTATCTGAAGCAAAATTATCTCCTACTCAAAGTTTTCTGAGTGATGAATTTTAGCAGCAAGGGTTCCTTGAGATAGCTGCAATGATTATAACATTTTGAAAACAGTCCTAGTTCCTGTGCAGGACAGCTAGCAGTCTGAAACAAGTTGAATGAGAATTGTCCTTTACAAAATTGACATTTCAAGGGGAGAAAAAAGATGAATCCTTTTCACTTTCTCCTGTTCATTCTGAGACTATGACCTGCTGTATCTCAATGGGCTGTAATCCATTTATTGCATGTGGTGGCGGGAATAGAGAGTTGGACATCTCAGCTGGGCTGACTGAACCTGAGTCACTCTGAACTGAGCCCCCACTGCCATCAAACTGAGAGATTTTCTTCTTGATCATTTTCCTCTCCTTGGCTCGGCGATTCTGAAACCAGATTTTCACCTGAAATGTTATAAACAGTGTATGTTTAATTCTTATAAGTAGTTAGAGCGGTGTACAACAACATTAGCAACAAAAAAGGAAAAATTAGCTTTAAGGAGTGAAAAAGCTATGTTTATTATGCAAACATATTATAGCTAATAGAAACTTTATTACTTTCTCATGTCTGCCCATGTTATAGATATTTTTGTGTTTTAATTAGAACTACAGCAACATAGGAATTACCTTATTGGAAAAGACCAGAGGTCCCTCTACTCCACTATCTTTTCTTTGACAGTGGCCAGTACTAGATGTTTCTGAGGAAGGTGCAATTATGAAATATGCCCATAAGAGAAGTTTCTTCCTATTCCGTTAATTAGAGTTGATTTATGTCCTGAAGCATGAGAGTTTATTACCTTCCACACTTTAAAAAACCTCCAAAACTATTTAACATAATGGTGGATGTTCACATTTTTTTAAATCTTGCTCTGCTCTTGACTTCAGTGATATCTAGTGACAGTGAGTTCCACAGACTAATGATGCATATAAAAAGATTTTACTTTTATCAGTTTTAATTCTGTAATTGTGTATCACCACAATCTTGTATTATGAGAAGGGGTAAATAGGAATCTCCAGTCTACCTTCACCATATCATTTGTTATCTTGTATAACGCTCTTATGTCCCCACTGATTGATTTCAGAGCCTCCTGTGTTTTTGCTACATTCCTTTAGATAGGTGACCAGAGCTGAACACTGTATTGCATGTAAGCATGTAACATTTATATAATGGCATTATAATAATTTCAGTATTTTCCATGACATTCCTTAGGCATTCTACCATTTCTCTTCCTTTATAGATATTGATGATAACAACACCAACTCATATAATGTTTTTCAATGGTAGAACTCAAAACGCTTTACAAAGGAGGTCACTTACATTATCAGCATTATATATACAAGTGGAGAAACTGAATCAAAGAGATAAGCAGCATTTAGATATGTATGTGATGTGTGTTTTAGAAATGCTGATAGATAATTACAAATTTTGTCAAAAGTTTACTAGCAATAAAAATTAAAGGCCACATTAATAAAAAGCACAGTTTGCCATTCACAAACAGAGCTCCTTTATACAGGAGAAAAGTAACTGAACATAATAGAGAACTAATTGCTGATTCTAGGCAGTGGCACTGATTACTTCAGAAATCTCCTTAGTGTAATGTAGGTAGGCTGGTTTACACTATGTATTCCTCAAAATCCAATGCCTGGTTTTAAAATTGAACATCTATGCATCATTACCCCTTTTTTTTCTCTAGTGATCTCACTCTACTCCATGTTGTCTCTTAGCCTGCATGTGGAGGAAGAGGAGGCAACTAAAGAAGGAGACCATTCAAAAGAGCTGAATATGTTTACTCAGAAGAGGACTAAAAAGAAAAATCTCTAGATCTGCCCAGGCAGGGAAGAGGCACTCTGGTAACTAAAGTATTGGAGAGGTGATAGTTTTTTCAATATTACCAAATGCTGTCTCCTCCTACTGACTTCAGCAGAACCAGTAAAGTTCTGTTGTGCAACGAGCAGGGGTGGCTCCAGGCACCAGCGCAGCAAGCGCATGCCTGGGGCGGCAAGCCGTGGGGGGCGGCAAGCCGTGGGGGGCGGCCTGCCGGTTGCTGTGAGGGCGGCAGTCAGGCAGCCTTTGGTGGCATGCCCGCGGGAAGTCCGCTGTCCTGTGGCTTCGGTGGCAATTTGGCGGTGGGTAAGCCGAAGGCGCGGGACCTGCAGATCACCCACAGAAACGCCGCCAAATCCGTGTGATCAGCAGACTGCCCGCAGGCGTGCTGCCGAAGGCCGCCTGACTGCGGTGCTTGGGGTGGCAAAAAACATAGAGCTGCCCCTGGCAAGGAGGGGTGGGATTCTGGGACCCCATACACCACAGAGCTGTGCTCCACAGGTGCTGTATCCAATCTAGTGATTTCTGGGGGGAATTCCCCACTCTGAATCCCTATAGATTTCCCCTGAACAGTGTCTGCATACTTTGGCTCCATTGCAGGGAAACATCCATATTCAGGACAGCATTTAATCATATGCTTAATGTTAGAGATAAATTTAGGTGTGTGCTTGAGTGCTTTTCTGAATCAGGTCCCTGAGCTGTGCATAGGGATAAGAATTTGTCCCTAAAACTTCTGGTTTAAAGTAATCTGTGTGCTACTTGTGGAATGTAAAGCAGTGGTGAAAAAAACGCTGACTATCCAGGGGTATATAAGACCCTCAGTCCAGGCACTGTATTCACATAGATCAAAGGCAGATATGGCCCACAGAAAATAATATTAATAAATCAAAAACAAAAAATACATAGACATTATGTTTTATTGCTATTTGCATTCTCCATTTTCATTCTGTCTGCTGATAGCTGAACTGAGCGTGATGCTGTAGATCTCTTCTGGGTCACCATTTTGTTGCGACTGCAGGAATGAAGCAAAATGGAGAATGCCATAGTTATTACGGACAGAACTAAAACAATGCTATGTTATGTTAAGCTGGGTCTTTTTAAAATTCCAGCTGTGTATGTGTGGTTAGCTGGTGTGTAAGCAAGAAAGAGTGCTTTTCCATGCCTGTAGTTAGAGGTTAATTCCTTATGTTCAGTGTTATTCAAACTTTGCCCACATAGTAACCAGAGAAAACACATATGACTGCAGGTTTTTATGTTAAATTGGCTATTATTTATTTGTATTTAGCATATTCTATAGCTCCTATAGCCATGGCAACTACATTGCTGCAACCAATCAACTGTGTCTTGGTCCTATGTTACTTATAGAACATCAGCACTGAATTCATTGGCTTATCATCTCTGATACTACCGTTAATAGGACCTGGCCTGTAAATATGAAATATATAGAAAATCTTGTATTTGCTCTGTTTACCTGTCTCTCAGATAGTCCCAGGTTTGCTGCAAGTTCAGATTTCCTCCTTATTGTAATGTATCTGTTGCAATGAAACTCCTTCTCTAATTCTAGTCTCTGGTGATCTGTGTAAACAACTCGGTACTTTTCTTTTGTTCTTGTTTTACCTGTTTAAGAAAAACATGTATTTTAATACTTTGACTATGGCATCTTCGATCTGAGGATCTCAAAGAATTTTATAGACATTAATGAATTCAGCCTCACATTACCCATATGGGATTATTTTCTCTGTTACAGATTTGGAAACTGAGGTGCAGAGAGGTTAAGTGATTTACCCAGAGTCACACAGTGTGACTATAGCATAGCTGTAAGCAGAATCCAGTTCTCCTTATATCTATGCTTTAACTAATGCTTTCTCTTCCATTATTGCTCTAGGGATTCATTTCTTAATAATTTTCCCTAATTACTTTTTGTTACTAATACATGCAAAATAATCAGCAATCAAAATTGTTTTTCAAAGTAAATATCCTATGCCACCTTTCTTCTGAGAGGATCCTAAAGCACTTTATACAAATTATGTGATGTAAGTGTATAAATTGTTGATGTTTGCTATCTTCTACCCCAGAGGTTGCTCTATTTCACTGCTAGGTGCATTGAGCCTGTGGTCTTTTTGTGTGCATATGCATACATATACATCACAGGAGTAACTTCCCCCAGCACTAAAATTCAGCCACCATTTGTTTTTTTAGAAACATGGTCTAATTCCATGTCTGGTTAAGATGTACATCCAAGGTATCATAAGAAATATGATTTCTTTCACATCTCTTCCAAACATAGAATTAAAGAAGTGTTCTACTAAAAAACAGATAGTAAAAATGTTTTTTTATCAATGACCTTGTTCAGTTCTAGGACACAAATACCAATTCAATAACATTTAATTAGAATTACCTGCAAAAGAAAGGCCCAGGTTTGCAGCGTACGGAATGCCTCTTCGGCTTAATATTATGGGGTACAGAGTGCCTTCAATTGCTATTGGGAATTGAAGGCATATCGTAATGTGCTGGACCAGGCCCTAACATTAGTGTACAAAAACGATCTCCATGTCACTCCATCCCAAAACAAAATCAGACAGAATATGCTCATAAATATGCTGGATTAATAATATTACCATGACTATTACTTGGTGTTTGGAAGATAAGCTTTCATATTTGAACATTTTCTGTTGGTAAGATTAGTTAATACAGAGAGGTCATTCTGTACTGTATTTGTTCTCTTTAGCACTTTCCAAAGTTGATTGGGAAGGGTGGTGTGTTTGGTGTGTGGTGTTTTGTTGTTGTTGTTTTTTTTTTTTGTAAAATCCTTCTGATCTTCCCAAGTTGTTTTTGATGTGAGTTTTTTTTGGGACAAACTGTAGGACAAAGACTCCTTTAAAGTGGTTCCCTAAACTCCATTGAGGTGTTAAGATGAAGCACACGCCACACAAAAGAGTTACAAGAAGATCTTATCAAGAACTTCTTTCACATTCAGAAACACAGCCAATTGGTTTGGAATTTACAAGCCCTAAACAAATGTCAGACTCTCTTTCATCTCAGGAAAAAAAGAAAGGGACAGAAATAGATGAAGGAATATTTCTTTTGCTCATGACTTTTTAATTTGTAGACTACAGCACAGCTGATTTGTACCTGGTGGTTTATCTAAAGTCTGAAGTTACACAATTTAGGGCGATTTCCTAAACCCAATATTATTTTAAATAGGAAATGTTTCTATCACTAAAAGTCACATTTATTGGTGATGTTATTTGTTGAGTATTTCAACCCATATTTTGCTTTTCTTAGGATGGCTAAAGTCTTGGCTTTGAAATATTTGCCTTAAGTGATGGGTGTTCTGTTAACAGTGGTCTAAATATTATGTTCCAATTACATTTTAAGCCATTAATCTAACTTGTGAAAACAAGAGTTTCAACAGGGTTATTCTAGCTTTTCCATAATCAGTAAATATAACCAAGATTCGAGGGGGTAGCATAGAGGGAACAGTTTATCCCATTCCCCTTGGCCATAAAATTCACAGAGCATTTCTTCTGAAGACAATAAAGCTAGGAGAAGGCCTCTTTATTTGCTGTGAAAATCATCACCCTTTCCGGCAATATAACTCCTGAAGAAAAGAGGGAGAAGGAAGAGACAGGGCTGCATATCAAAGCAAAGAGAAGTGTTAAAAGGGTCTGTTGCCTCAATATGACAGATAGGCCTCAAACCCCAAGACAATGTAGCCCAGGGAAAAATAGATGTCACAACTGGATTACAAAGTGAAATAAATTAGCATTAGAACTGGGACCTGGCCCTTTTCCTCATGGCTTCTTTCCTATTTCATTTTCCAACAGATTTTTATTGTGATGACATCTGAACTAATTGTACATCGTGGTCTATCTAAACACACACATATTTATATAAAATGTGTGTAATATATCGCAACAGAAAACATGTCCAAGGCCTGTTTCTGCAAGCCATGCATGAATAATCTATACTCTTAATAGTCCCACTGAACTCCATGCTGATACCTTTGTGAGTGTGGTTTGCCAGACTGCTCCCCCTACAATTTCCACATGCACTTCTTAGGCGGTTTGAAATACATTCTCTGGACCTCTATACAAATGTGTTTTCCTTCCTCCCTCGATTTCCCTTCCACCCCTCGCAGAATATGATATAAGAGAAGGAAAAACTGAGTTTCATTTTATACCATTACTTGAATTGGTTTAAAAATGAATTGGATTTAAGGTCTGATCCTACACCATTAAAATCAATGGGGATTTTGTTTTTGACTCCAACGAGAACGGGATCAAATCTTGGGGAAATAGAGATGTGTTCCTTTCTATTTGTGGCACCCTGTCTTGAAAGGCATCCAGCTTGATTCGATTTGCATTTTAAAAAAATTCTTGTTGCATAATGTGTTTCTTATTTTTAAAAACCCAGCATAATTGCACTGTAGCTTTTGAAGAATGGAATTTAGCATTTTCTTTGAAAATGCAGTTTTAGAGGACTATATAATATGTAATTGTTTATACAAAAATATATAAATCATTAAATTTCAAAGAGTCCATTATATTGGAAAGTATCAAATCATAATGTTCTTTTTTTTATTACAGAATTTTCTTCCTGAGAATTGGTTTGGTGAGTTATCACTTTTAATGGTTTTGCTTTGGATGCAACTGAATTTAAAATATATCCAGCAAAATGTAGTATTTTTGATGTACTGTACAAAATATATTGTCAAAATTTAATGCATTAAGTACGAGAAGAGATTTTGACATTATTTTTGTAATCCCTGCTGCTATCTTCAGCATTGCATTTAGGAAAGTTCCCGCATTTAATGTAATACATTTTGGCCCAAATCATGCAAAGACTAGATTTACATGTGCTTAAATAAAGTTGAGCTATATCAGACTATTCTCAATGAGTAAAATGAAGTACATATGAAATCTTTGTACGATCAGGGCCATATATTTCAGATATAGTTTCCTAACAATGAAATAGTCTTGGAAGAATAGTGATAGGAATCTTATTCCTAGGGTCATGTAAAACTAGACTGGACAGAGCTCTAGTTAATACATATGAGGGAGCAGTTCCACACTGATAGAGGTGGATACGATGACCCAACAGTTTTTTTCCATGTTTGATTTCTTTAATTCTATAGAAGATAGAATGTTTTAAGTTATTCTTATTGCAATATCTTCTAGAGAAAGCATCGAACAGTTAGCATATATGATCCCTATTTAATTTTATCTCCTTTGTGTTTAGTTTTGGGTTTTTTTAATGTAGAGATTTTTTTTTAACAAATTGTTAAAACTGCATTTACATTTGGACTATTACTAGTGACATGTATGGCACTAATAACATTAACTACCTTTTACATTCAATATTTTCTTTTTTTTTTTTTAAATCAAGCTCTTCGGAATCTTGCTTTGACTATATATATCTCACATGATATAGTTTATTTTCCCAAATGGAATTTATTTTTCACAAGATTAAGACATTTTTGGACCTGATCCTATGAGTTTCTGAGTGAACTCAAACTATTGAAGTCAAATGGGAGAGTTGAAGGTGCTCAACACCTCAAAAGATTGGGCCCTGGGAAGCTAAAGCCCTGATCAGGCAAAAACTTACCTGCTTAACTGTCCCTTAAATTGAGTCTATTCACAGGCCTCAATTCAACAGCCCATTTCTGTTCACAAAGCATGTGTTAGGTACTTTGCTGAATAAAGATGGCCTTAAGCATCTGCTTAAATGCTTGGCTGAATTAGGGCTTCAGTGCACTAAATTAAGCCTGTGTATAAGTCTTTACAAGGTCTGGGCCTATTAATGGCTTCCGATGTTGGTAAACTTTTAAGTACTGTATGGAACTAGGCTTCCTGATTTTTTGTATCTATTTTATTCCTTAAACATACTAGTCCAATTAGAATTCAGTGGAGTTACATCAAGGATGAATTTTGTCCCATTGCCCTTTAATTTGTGGGTTGTAGCCCACGAAAGCTTATGCTCTAATAAATTTGTTAGTCTCTAAGGTGCCACAAGTACTCCTGTTCTTTCTACCAGCTCTTTTGAGTCTCATCCAACTCTTACATCAGTTTTACATGAATGAACTCTTGATTTGCACAAGAGAATGTGAGGGGAAAACCAGGCCTTATTAATATGCCTGGTTTTGAGGAACCATGTACGTAAGGACATGTACAGGCTCCAAATGGACACACTGTGATATCTGAAGACTGGCTTAGTTTTATTTTTTATTTTTTAATAAAAATGAAATATAAAATAAACATGGACATTTTGGCTGAAAGACGATTGCAAAACTAATCTCGTTCTTGAGTGATTAGTAGCCATCTGTAACTGAATTTATCTATCCTGTAAGATTGTTCCAGTTGTAACTGCCCTTCTTTCCTTAGGCCATTTTCTTTGATGGTGTGTAACACACACTTACTATTTTTAACCTTAACAATAGATTTAGCAACTGGCAGGCCTTGCTACACGTAATCTACATCCAGCTGATCTACACAGAAAAGTTCTTCTGGCATGCAGTTTGTCACAAAATCGAGCACATCAAGCTCTGACAGTTTGAACAAGGGAGGTTTTTAAATGTCTAACTGTAACACATAACAAAATCTTGCTGAACAAGGAGATACTTTTAAAGACAACTAAAAAGAAAACTAAACCGAAATGAGAAGCTCTCCCTTTCATTGGGACTTGTCATGTCTGCAAAAAAATTTATACAATCAATAAAATCATAATTGAGGCTGATCGCTTGCCAGGGAATGTATCTACTCAATTGATAAATATAGTAAGTGAAATAAAAAATATATTAACACCAAGAGAAAATGTTTTAATCATCATAGCTTGAGGGGCCTAAACTGAATTCTCTTTTAAAGAATTGTTGAAAGAATAAAGCCAAACTGAAGATGTCAAAACATTTATTGCTCAATAACTAGCAAGATAGTAACATAGTATTTTTTGCAAATATAACTATTAAAAGTAAGTACATTTAACACTTTCTCATAAAACTTATTAAATAGTTTTTTTTTAGTTAAATAATTTTTGTTATGAATACTGTTTCCTGCATGTAACATTAATACTATTTTGTGTCTACAATACCTTTCATCCGAAAGGATCTTAAAGTGCATTACAGTCTGTATGTGCAAAGATCACTTTATAGTTTGCGAAATGCAGCCATATCTAAGGTAGAACACAACAGCCATTCCACACAAGCAACATTACCAAACATTTATAAGAGAAAAGTGAAACTAGTACGAATTTAGTTCAAACTGTAGTTATAAAGTGTTATATTAAAATGAGCAATCCAGCTATGTATGAGATCCAATTAAGACTCTTTATGAATGAAACCAGTGAAAGATAATAGAAAATGTTTTAGAGGGTTGAAAGTTCACTTACCTGAGGTAGTAGATTGTGTTTTTCTCATCCATTCATAAGAACTGTGCCTTTGAATGTTGGGAGAGATTTGCTCTGCGTTAATTGTATCTACAGGAGGTAAAACTCCAGATCCAGCAGGATGCAGGGAATTGTAATCAGCAGAGCTGTAGGAGACCTGCCCAGGAGACGAGCCATTGATTTGTGCAGCAGTAACTATGCTGGAGGGTCCTGGGCCATAAGTATTCCAATCCTCCCTTTGCGTGCCATAGTGAGATCCCCAACCTCCTGAAGACTGTCCATGGTTGTCCATACTTGGCACATGATGATATCCCATGTAATCTGAATAGGATGGAGTGGAGACAAAATTTTGCACTGGTAGGTTGTTGTTGCACCTTATGGATCCTGGATACATGCTGGTTTCTTTATCCAAAAGATAACTCACGTACATGATGGTTGCAACTGGTGAAAGAACCTTGTTAAGACATCCTGTTTTCTTTCCCTCTTTTTTTTAAAAAAAAAAATTGTATTCCCGATCTTAATAAATGATATTATACTTGGAATCTTCTACCTCATCCTGTATTATCAACAACTGTTTTTACCAGGTGCTGGTGGTAATGGTTTACCAAGATCTAGTCTGACGTCAGGGTAACTGCCTGCCTCATAATTACATTTGCATTCAAATGAAGGGCTGACCATCCAGGCAACCCCACCTTGCTGCTAGTTCTGGTGCTTCCTTTCTCACAGATCTTTTATGTATCCTATCCCCATCCCCACTCTCCTAAAACAATTCCACCACAGCACAATGAGGTTGAAATTGCTTGTGCTTCTAGGGAAAAAAAATTGTTTTTTAAAATCTGTATAGGTAACTACACTTGCAATTTAGATGTTGCCAAAAGAATTTTGCCTCAGCTCTTTTAAAATGAGGACTTTTGTCTAAAGCATTTATTTAGATAGTTTTAAGGGGGATAAAGTATACTGGTAAATATGTTTATTAAACCTTTATATTTTGAACTTCACAAATTACTTGTTTATCTTTCAACTCTTTTCAAGACACTGCCCACTTGAATATTTTGTAACTGTCCAGTTTCAAAGAAGTCCAATTTCTATAGACCAGCCCTTTAAGTAGTATGTCTTGAATTTTTGAAACATAATTCTTTAAAAATCTGTTCTCATAATGTTTTTTCTTTCCTGGTGATATTTATTAGTCTTTTCAGCATGGGAGATGTTAATGCCCTAACCTTGCAATGAGCATGGCTAGACTTTTGCGCCCATATGGAGCCCCATTGACTTCATTGGGGTTTAAAGGGATTTACCCACGTAGAGTCCACTGCTGGATCAGGAGCTAACTGACTAACTTTTCAGGGTAAGCAGTGCAACTGATCAGACACAGATGGTATCAAAAACAACCAAATGAAATAAGTGGAGTAAAAAAAAAATTTCTCCAAATTTCTTTCAATTCTACTTCTTGGGTGTTACTTACAGGAAATGTATAATTCTGAGACAAATGTGATTTTTGAAGTTAACATTTTCTTTTCAGGTGAACTTGGTGGGACACATCTTAATTGTCAGCTCTCTGGATTTGACTTCATACCTGTATGTAGAGCACCTCGCACATGCTGGATGCTATAAAAGTAAATAATAGTAGTAATAACAAGAAAGGGAATTTTACAAATGTTTTGATAAGGCATTGTTGAGTGTTTGTTAAACAAAGGGGATAAACCATGTCTTACTAGTTGAAAATCACCATTGTATGTTTGTATATGTTAGATTTCTGTGCAGTGGCTTCCATTTCACCTGTTTAGCTCAGATGCATGCCTAAACAATGAGCTATTTGTTGAGAGATATGTTTGCAAAAGAGGTGCAAATTATAATGAGATCTTTTCCTTTTCAGAGGTGTGGCTTTTCATTCAGAGCCCTTTGCACTTTGACACCATTCAGACTCACACATCCCTTCTAATTCCAGCAACCTACCTGAGTACCTAATAGAGAGTTGGGTAGGGGGAGGGAGGAAAAAAAGGTTATTTTCCCAACAAATGAAGGAAAAGGAGAATAAAATATTTAAAGGCTTTAGTGGAAAATGTGTCCACTTCTTTATCAGTGATTTTGTAATATTACATTTTTCTTTGCTTCTCAGGCCAGCAGAAAATACTATGGAAAGCTGTGTTGTGGGAGGGGATGGAAGAAGATAGGGCCTTGTGTCACTAGAGCACCCCCTCTTCCTACTAAAGAATGGGGATGATGGGGTCAGAAGGGAATCCTGTTCTCTTTAGCTGTAAGAAAGAAATATTACCACATAATCTCTCACTTTCAAGTACTATGTGCTGATAATGGCTGTTGTTCAATGGGGCATAGAAGAGATTTTCATGGATGTTTGTGAAGATCATTCAGATGAAACATTAAATGTTGATCAGACTGGAAATATGATCATCCACATTTTTGCTCTATGCGTGAGCATTGTGCGAGTTGTTACGTTGCTATACACTGCTACTTGTACCATGCTGTGCTATCAATTTAGACAAATCCAAGTAGTTGCAATTAGGTGTGGATAAAATTTCAGCTCTGTCAACTCAATTAGCACCATGTCCATAGACTTCCAGTCAAAATGGACTGTTTACAAAATTCAAGTCAAACACATTATGCGAAGCCCGTTCCTCCTAAAAAAGGAATTTTCATACTCATATATAAATCAAAGGCATTTATTTTTATAGCATGAATTGTACCTACATATGATTTTTCATTCCTGGCCTTTTTCTTCTAAGTGGCTCTATTCTCCCTTTCCCACAATTTCACTATTAGCTAATCTTATATTTTTGTATCACAGAGCTTTACCCTTCTTTCTCTGTTCTTCTTTTATCTCTTGTTTTTGCTCCTCCTTTCCCTTTCTTGTTTTTGCCTGTTCTATTATCTGAATTTTCTTCAGATCTTTTAGTCCTCTCCAGAACATCTTCTTCTTAATTAGATCAGGATATGCCCATGGCAGATTGCTGTACTGATTCGATATCAGGTTACAATAGCAGCTCTAGATAAGGCATTTTGCTTAAACAGATTTACATAAAGGATTAGATTTCTGGGTAGGACTGCAAATTTTTAGCATCTATACCAACATAAGATAACTAAACTGCCAACATACTATTGTTCCACGCACTGGTTCTTGTGTCTCCAACATTTCACGGATAAGTGATGAGCATGCAGTAAAAATGAAACTAAAGGCTCAGCCAACAGGCTAGTAGCTTGAAGCCATCAAAGTTTTAGTTTGTCTTTACTAGAAGGTTAACTTGCTGTTAATCTTGATTGGATTGGTAGGAAATTAACAAGAACAGACACAAACTTTCCATGAGTTATGTCCTGGTCATGGGACAGTGAGGCAGCTACCTCGCTCAGTGGCATAGGGCAGACTGCTGGTTAGCTTGCCGTCTTTGTTAACTCAGTGTGTCCCTAGTGAGAACTGTGGCTTACCAGCTTAGACCCAGCAAAGCACTTAAGCATGTGCTTAACCTTAACACGGAGGCTGAACTATTTGCTCACTTTTAGCATTGGACCTTTCTGGAAAAGAATGGATGAATCAGGTGATGAAACTTTGCAGCGGGAATTTTAGCATGTAAAATCTTTGTTATCAAAGAGAAAGATGATGGAAATCAGCATGTCAGCTGTCTATGCAGACTTCCTGAAGGTGGCCATTTTGAATTCTATATACTTTGTTTTTTAACATTTCAAAAGAATGTTTGAAACTATCAGTTACTTGTGAGAGGAGAGAGAGTGAGTCTAAGGGCCATGATAACCCTCCTTGGCTTTTCCCTTGCGCACCTTTTTATAATAATGAATAATTTTTAGTGCTGTCTTTTCCATTTCATAAATCAATGGCACGCACATAATTCATGCAACCCAGAATGGATTTATATAAAGGGCAGGAGGCAGTGGTTCAGGACTGAAGGAGAGTCACACCATTCTACAGTGTGTTGATACTTTAAAGTACATCCAGGCAGCATGGGGTCGACCATGTAACTGAATGAGTGTAGGTCACTTTGGCAAAGGAGATTATTTAACCCTGGAATGGAACATGCATAATATGTCCGAAAGTTACCTCTCCATTTTTTGTGACATCCAGTAGGAAAGGAGTCTTCTTCACTGCAGAGTGCACAGGTAACTAATTGCACTCTTTAAATACTGAAGGAAAGGAGCTGGAATACTTTTTGGTCATGATGCGTTGATAACTACTTCTGCTATCCCTGTTCTGCATTCATGTCATTAATGTTGGTGTCAATGCATGTGCTGTCAAGCAATCAGGCACATGTGACCCTGTATCCAGATATCAGAGGGGTGCCATGTTAGTCTGGATCTGTAAAAAGCAACAAAGAGTCCTGTGGCACCTTAAAGACTAACAGATGTATTGGAACATAAGCTTTCGTGGGTGAATACCCACTTCGTCAGACTCTTTGTGACAGCTATTTTCAGTACCCAGAAAATGGGACTACTGGTGATGGTCACTATTTGGCTAGTCAGGACAAATGGGGCTTCAGCATTTCATTGTGAATTACAAATGAATTTTGAAAATTGAATAAGGGATCTAACTGGGACTAAGATTTCTGTCTCTATGCCCAGAGTAAATAGATTTGCCCAAGGAAAAAACAGCTGGAATAGAAGGTGGCACATGCCTGAAATTCAACCATCTTTGTGCCTTATGCATTGGATAATGTCCAGTTTATTGCAGAGATTGCACAGCTTAGTTTTTGAAAATCATTGAAGTTTGATGGTTTTGAATTTGCATGTCTTGCTCATTTGTACCAGATCTTCCCTGTTTGATATTATTTATGCTTCCTGTTGAGCAGTGAGAATTCAAGGTTGTAGTGAAATCATCTGAAATTGGATTTATACAGTTTTGGCTCCAATCACAATAAAGATGAAGAGCTTCAATACCTTTGTGAAACAATCTGGTGTGTGATGATGATAATGCCTACATTGTGCTTTTCTTCAAGGCACTTTGCTAGCAACTAGTTCTTCACAACAATCTTGTGGTGTTATCCACATTTTTACAGATGTGAGGAAAATGAGAGGCAGTTATGTCATCTGCCCAAAACCACAGTGGAAGTTGGTGTCAGAGCTAAGATTAGCACCAGCAGTTCCTGGTTTCTGGTTCTGTACTCAGCCGACTGGATCAAATCACTTCTATTGCTGATTGGCGCCGAGTTTATCTTCTCTTTTTATTTCTAATTGTGCCGATCACATATTATGTAGGCAAATATACTTGACAGATTTCTTCATGAGAAATATTATTCCTTGTGCATTTGTGGGCAATCCATGTTATAATGAACAAAAGCACACTTAAGATATTTAGTTAAATTGATTTACCTGTATGTTTTACAAAATGTTTATCACTGGCATAACTAGAAGGTTAATGATCCCTAAAGTATTATCCCAGTTTATAGATACTGCATTTGGGGCAATAAATGTTAACCTTTGAACATTTGCTTCTGCAAATAAAATTCAGCCTCATTTTGTGTACTTAACAACCTCTGATTGGAAACACATAGCAACCTATAGCAAGCAAGCTTTCAGCAAACTGGAACAGAAATGAGGTAGGTCTTCAAAGTGATCACTTATCTTCCTCAATAACTCTTCTGCATGTAAACAAGATAAAACAGGCTGTTTTGCCAGATCCCTCATTCTTTGAATGGCATGTTTGTCTAGTTATAAAGAACAAGCGATTGTGCTTGGGTATATTTTTCCTTTCATACAGAAGCCTTTGAGTTAGAGGCTTGAGTTTCTCTTCCTTTAATCCTGCAATGGAATTTTAAAGCACTTCACAGAGATGTGAAGAAAGAGTAGGTAACTATGAACTTGATCCTGCAGGGCGTGGGGCACCTTTTTGCATGATGCTGAACACCTTCATGTTCTGTTAGTATCAATAATAGTTGAGGGCAGTTAGGATCTTGCCTAAGTATCTGAGCACCTCATACGATTGGTCCCCAAGTTACTGTATGGAGGCACAGTGGGCAGATTCGTTTCCTTTACACAATGTTAGAATTTTCAGATTTAGAATTTCAAAACGTTTTACTGTTTTGATTTCTATAGTTTACTTGTGTGTGTGTGTCCCTTTTCTTTCGAAGTGTCCTCTTTTCTCTATCTGTTGGAAATCAAGTGAGATCAAGCTTAAAATATAAAGAAGAAATACCATATACAGCGGAGTCTGTACACAGTATATGTACAATTTTCCTTTAATTCAAAGTAGGATGGCTGTTGTTTGCATTTCTGATGGGCATATCTGGAAGATAATATGTCTTGATATGGTTGACGTGGTTAGCAATGCAAATGATAAATCACTTTGGTAGCAAAATACTGTAATCGAGAGCCTGCATCCAAAGCACATTGAAATCAGTAGGATTCTTTCCACTGACCTCAGTGGACTTTGGACTCTGTCTCAGTATGCCAGTATAGAATGATTAGAGTAACTTCTTACATATTTCAATGGTAAGTGATAAATTCACCGTTTTCAGGTACCAAATATTGGATATGAAATGCAAATCCAGATAATAAAATACATTACACATAATTTTGCTAGCAGTATGTGTCTTCATTCTGTGCCCAATTCTGACCATTATGGACAATGAACTTTTTCTCCATAATTCTCATAGACTTTAAGGTCAGAAAGGACCATCATGATCATCTAGTCTGACCTTCTGCACTTTGCAAGCCACAAAACCTCACCCACCCACTTTGTAATAGACCCCTAACCTCTGGGTGAGTTACTGAAGTCCTCAAATCATGATTTAAAGGCTTCAGGTTACAGACAATCCACCATTTATACTAGTTCAGTGGTTCGCAAGTTTTAGCAATCCGAGGACCCCCATTTTGATTTAAAAATTTTCACAGACCCCAAAGACCCCCGCTTAGCCTCATGCCCCGCCCCCACTCCACTCTTTTCCACAAGGCCCCACCCCTCTCTACCTCTTCCCGCCCCTGCTCCACCCTTGCCCCTCCTCTTCTCCGCCTCTTTCCACCCCCTCCCCTGAGCACGCCCCATCCCTGCTCCTCCCTCCCAGTGCCTCCTGCACGCTGCTGAAGAGCTGTTCCCCAGTTGATCATGGGGGCCCATGGACCCCCTGGAGTGTCCTGGGTCTGCGGATCCCAGTTTGAGAAACTTTGTACTAGTTTAAATCTGCGGGTAACCAATGTCCCCTGCTGTAGAGGAAGGCAGCGTCTGTGCCAATCTGACCCAGGGGACAATTCCTTCCTGACCCCAAATTTGGCGATCAGTTAGACCCTGAGCATGTGGGCAAGACCTGCTAGCCAGACTCCTGGGAAAGAATTCTCTGTAGTAACTCGGAGCCCTCCCCATCACGGCAGTCAGAGCTTCCAAACCATCTCTAGGTGTTAATACAGTGACTTTGTCACACCAATTGCCATGGTGAATGACTTCCTCTTTGTGCGCTGTACCGCTCAGAACAGCAGCGGCAGTGCAGACTAGCCAATCTGCCTGAACCTTGATATGGGAGGGCCACCTCTAAGGCTGAGTTTAGTCTCAATACCTTATGTGGCTACTGCCAACCAGGAAGGCAATTTTTGAGGGCATTGTGATACAAACACATGCCCATTGGAGCTGGACTGGGACCTCTAACCTTATTTCACTTAGGCCATTGCACAACCATGAGATATTAAAAAAACTTTGATCCTTAATGATCTGAGCTGCACTAAAATTGGTGATTTAGAAATGACATTACCAACCGCCTCAGCCATCTTGTTCTCACCATAACCCCTCCACCTATACTATATATATTTAAACTTTATATCATAATTATATTAAATAACAGACTGATGATGAAAATCCTTTCTGCATTACCATTTTCTGCACTAGGTTTAAACCACATTGGAAACACTTATTGAAAAGTCACTTTATTTTAGAGTTCTTTATATACAAAGTAATTTTTCATTACCCCCATTAGATCATCAAAATAATATTATGATATATAATTAAAAGGAAAACAAGAATGTACATATGCATAGGTCAAGATTTGGGGTAAAATTTTCAAAAGTGCCTGTGTGATTTGGGAATCTATGTCCCATTTTCAAAAGTGACAGGTACTTAATAGGCTTTGTCTTAATGAAAGTCAATGGGACTTAGGAGCCTGTCACTTTTAACAATGGGACAGAGCAATTTAGGTGCTTTTAAAAATTTTACCCTTGGTGCCTAAAGCTAGGCACCTAAATCCATAGATAACCATCTAAATAAGTAGCCACACTTTCAAAAGTGCTGAGTACCCAGCAGCTCCCACTGAAGTCAATGAGATGGCACCACTTTTCAAAATCAGGCTACTTATTTAGGTGCCTAAATATGGATTTGGCACCTCAGTATTAGGGACCCATTTAAAATATTGGCCAGAGGTTATATTCAACGAAGATATTGGTTTGCTTAGTCTTCCATTAATTTGGCCTTTCAATTTTTTAATATTAATATGTCTGAAAACCAGACTAAATTTCAAGGAATTTAAACATTACTTGGATGCATTATATGTGTCTTTATCTATGGTTTCATTGTCTCACAAAATGCAATTGTTCCCTTAAGTATATCTAAGTTTTAAAAATTTTTCTCCCTTCACTATTTCTTTAAGAAACAAAATGGACTGAAATGATCTCTTCCACCATGAGTGAAAATGGGCCAATGTTCACAGTTCCATAATGTTTTTCCAGAAACATTTATGGGATGATTTGAAGAGCGCGTGTTTGTTCTAGTATTATTTAGCCTTGGAAGTGATTTCTGTTTAAAAAAAAAAAATCAAGCTGGACCCCTCCCCAACAATAACTCAGCAGTCTGTAGCCACTTTGATCTAGGTTTTCAATCAAGTAGCCCAAAGCATGAACTAGTTTTTCAGGGCCAAAACCTGGACCCATGTGCAAAGTTTGAGAAAGTGAAATTAGCACATGGGACCTACATAAGGATGAGAAGGGGGAGGAATTTTCCCTCTTAATCCAGTGGCAGGGCACAGAGCACATGCACAGTCCCTGTTTTGCTCTTAGGAATGCAGCATTGCTTGTGGTCCACTTCATACGTCTTTTGGTTAGTGGATCCACATAGTAGCAGAACAACTGGACACCCCTTGTTCCCAGCCCACCCTCTGCACTGCCATGGGAAATGCCTGCTTTGTGGTCCAGAGAGGGCCTGGCATCCCCTTGTAGCATCCATCCAGGACCCTTTGCACACAATAGTTCCATTGGCTTGGGGGGTTTTCCACTGTCCTTTCACAGGCCCTGGGGATTTGGCCCTTAGTTGATTGTACGTGGAGCCTGTGCGCACAAGGCTGTTGTGATGCTGGGATCTCTTGCAAAACAGCTCTGGCTGTCCTGTCCCCTTTTGAACGGTAGTGCTCCATGTACTGTTGGTTTATAATGTTCTTTATAAAATAACTCTTTGAATGGCCTTACTGAGAGGCCACAACCTGCTGAAGGTTCCCATTGTGCTGTAAGCTATTCATTGGAAGTGGAGGAGGTGGCGGGGGAAATAAAGAACTGGACATTTCCGAATGAGTCTGTGGGTTATGTACTGGGATGGGGCTCACTGAGCCAGAGTCACTCTGCATAGAGCCAAGGCTGGTGCCATCAAAATGAGTCATTTTCTTCTTCATTAATTTTCTTTCTTTGGCTCTGCGATTCTGGAACCAGATTTTCACCTGCAGAGGAACAAAGGAAAAGGTGTTTCAAGAGCTAACAGAATGTAGTCTGATAAGTCAGCTTCTCAGTGTTGTGAGATTTATTTTTTTTAGAGTCTTATTTTTTGGCCCTTTTATATGTAACATATTTAGGTTGTGTGTACAAAATCTTACTTAAATTCTTATGTTGCATGCATCACTGTGATATCCAAATGCCTGAGACTGCTCTAATTAATGGTAGAATGATAACTACATACTAAATTCATTACTTCACTCACAATTGAAATGCAGCCACCTTCATGGTGAAATGAAGCAATGGTTGAAGAGCATGCTGCAATAACGCTTACAGTTCTTTTAGGGTAGGCAATAAAGAATCAGCAACAGTGTAGGATAGGTAATGAAGAGTATTGTGTCCAGTTGAAACTATGGGGGAGGGGGTATTTTGAGGCAGCAGAATGTAATGGAATTTGAACAGGAATCTAGGGTTAACTCATTATTCTTGTGAAAAGTTCTATTTCATCTATAATGATCATGGGGCAGATCCTCAGCTAGTGTAAACTGACCCCAATTTATTCCAGCTGAGGAACTGCATAAGTAGTTCTGTATGAAGTCTAATCTGTTTACTGAGGCAGAATCATCATGATAATTTTAAAAAATCTGCCATCCTTTTGATGTTCAGATCAGAAACAGAGTAGTGTTGCAACCAGTTTTTATAATCCTAGGAGAAATCCGTGAATTAACGAGAAACGAGATTCATGGAGCAATTATTTTTTGCCAGCGTCATGGGAAAAGCACAGACTGTGGTGAGCTGAGAGAAAGCAAAGCAATAAAAATGGGTGTTCTCCATAGGTGCTATGATGAAGAATTTTAAAAATTCCAAATTTCTTTGTTTTAGAAAAAAATTATATGGTGGCAAAATCCAAAATAAGAGACTTATTCATTTTTAGGTAATGCTATAGCCCCCTCATTACCATGCTGTCTAACGGTATGTCTAAATTACATTTAGACACCTGCGGCTGGCCCATGCCAGCTGACTCAGGCTTGTGGGGCATGGGCTGTGGGACTGTTTTCCCTTGTTGAGTTGCTCTACAAATAGTTTTCTTTCTCCCAGCCTAATTCTCTCCCTCTTCTTCCTTGCTCCCCACCATCCCCCTCAACACCCTCCACCCCAGCTCACTTGTTTCTGTCTTCCCCTAACAACAGGCCCATTTTGCTTACTACATTTCCAAAAGCAATTTCAGTTGGATTTAGTATTAATTTTTCTTGTCCAAACACTGTGCTGTAGTGGTGCTGTCCCTAGGTAAATAATTGCTGTGTTTCACTTCAACAGTGGCTATATTTGAGATGTGGGTAAAACAATACATATGGATCTGTGGTAAAGTTTGTAAAGTATTTTGAGATCCATCACGGCAAAAAGTTGCGTGCACGCTCTCTCTCTTTCTCTCTCTCTCTCTCTATGTATATATGTTGGTCATTATCATTCATTAATGTTAGTAGAGTCTTCAACCAATCACAATCACCTTTTTATATTTTAATTTTTAATTTCCAGGAAAGAGCCCATCCTCCCATCCATATGAGATATTTCTGGGGTTATAAGAGGATCCATTTCTCCCAGTATCTCACAAGGGTGAATGAATTTCCCTGCTTCCCAGATTATCAGCACCTACTGTACCAAAACTACATAATCTTGCCTACAGTCACTTTACACTATGTGGCAACTAGCATGCATATTTTTCTCACAGGCACAACAGCTTGTCCAAAACCCATCAGTGTTATCACTGATTCTAATCTAAGGTCTGTTGTATACACAGTTTTTGCAGTGATATAATTATGTTAGGCTAGAAAGAACAGGAGTACTTGTGGCACCTTAGAGACTAACAAATTTATTAGAGCATAAGCTTTCGTGGGCTACAACCCACTACTTCGGATGCATATAGAGT
>NW_020664482.1:20715344-20723974 GCF_002925995.2 Terrapene triunguis
AGTGGGGCCAAGATTTCACCCTAGGATTTTTTGCTAAAATTTCCCACCAGGGTAGACAAGCCCCCAGGCAGCTGCTGGTGTTTTAAGACCATCTCATCTGTCCCTATTCAGAGTAGGTCTAAACAACACTGCTTAAAAGGCTGCCAGCTGCCAATGCCTTGCCTGCACTTGCACTAGCACCATTGCTACCGCTGGTACAGCTGAGTCCATGTTAGCAATGGTGGGAAATGTGGAGATAAGGCCAGGGGGATTAATCACACTTTGCTGAATAAGTTATTGGTTTGTACATTGCAAACAGAGTCCAGCCACGTTGTTTGGTGCTTAGAGACATTAGGATGCTTGTGTTTTTAACCAGTCTTGTCATCTCCTGATCAACAATAACAATGCATGGGAAATCCGAGTATGTGAGCCATACTCTACCTGTCTCTCGGAAAGTCTTAGGTTTGCTGCAAGTTCAGACTTCCTCCTGATTGTAATGTATCTGTTGTAATGAAATTCCTTCTCCAGTTCTAATCTCTGATGATCTGTGTAAACCACCCGGTACTTCTCTCTTGTTCTTGTTTTACCTGTTTTGAAAGAAAAAGACATAGCTTCAAGCGAAAGTTTTTAACTTCAATAGCATAAAAATTTGAAAAAATGTTCCTGAAAATTCTAGGCCTGATTCTTCTTTCACTTACTCCAGGGTAAATCCATTGACTTCAGTAGAGTGAGTGTTGATTTACGCCACAGTTGAATCTGACCCATAGACTTTACTTTTGTTCTTAAGTAAACAGATGACAAATGGATGCTCAGATTTCTTTATCAGCACATTTTGGGGAGGAAGTATGGTTTTGTGGTTAAGGACTGGTAGTTAGGAAATCTGTTCTATTCCTAGCTCTGACAGAGACTTCCTCTGTGACCTTAGGTAAGTCACAAAACATCTCCATTGCTCGGTTTCTCTAAAAAGAGATGATACCTGCCTCAAAGTGGGATTTGTGAGGCTTCTTTCACTGTCTATAAAGCACACTGTCTGTCTAGCACTCTTGGTGCTGTAAAAACAATAATGATAATGATTGATATGTGCAGAGTTCTATTACTATAATTTGATAGGTGGCTCTTTTTGTCCCTTGGGTTAAAAGGTGGAGACACACTGTCTCAGCCTGGACATCCGCACAAGGAATGGAAGTATGAAAGATTTTCAGTTGAAAATAGATGGCGATTGGGAGAATGATAATGCTTGATGTAGACCATGCTAAAGTTGCAGCATCCAGTGTTTTACTAATCTTGTTACATAATTTCAAGTCTGGGTCCATGACATGGCTGAACAGGGGATTATTAAAAAGTAATTGTGACTGTCAGCATTGAGGACAGATCCAGACATCTGGAATTTCTGTCCATGTGGCTGCAACTTTATTAATTCCACCAGGAAAACTTCTCGGGGTAACCAGTCCTATTAGCAGTGAAAAGGAGGAGGACCATAGATGCTCCTTTTGTCACTTCCCTCCCCTCCCCTTTGTCAAAACTTAAATCCAGTCAGAGCATCACAGCCCTAGGGATTATTAACAGGAGTTTAAAACTAAGGCCTTATCAGAGTCTGCATTACCCCAACACTAAACAGCTGCTTAAAACTAAGATCCTCTCAGAGCCTGCATTACTCTCAAGGCCCATTATGGCCTGCAACCCAGAACAGCCTATTGTCTGGAGAATGCACTTGCCTGGTATGGCTTATGCTTACTCACAAACCCTTTTCTTGAGAAAGGTGTGTTAATGCCTGAGTCTCAGGGAAAAGGGGCACTTCCCCAAAATCACCCCAAAAGCTGCAACTTTATTAATTCCATAACAAGACAGCTTCTCGGGGCAGCCAGTCCTAGCAGCAGTAAAAAGGGAGAAGACCATAGATGCTCCCTTTGTCACTGGTCTTCCCCCTTTGTTAATGCTGAAGTCCAGACCATCGTGGCCCTAGAACCAATCACAATGGTCCCTGACTGGAGCTCCTAGGTGCTACCGCATTACAAATAATGAATAAATAATATTCTGCCTATGCCTATGGATGATACCTGATCTAATGAGTGTGACAGACTTGATTTCCTCTGGGGTCTCTGTTCGCCAGGATTGAAGAACACAAGGTCCTACTCTTTGAATTTGGTCTGTTAGCCTCCATGATACATATAGCTCAGCCTTGGGCAAGCACTATGTATTAATAGTGGGCTTTAAGTGATCTGGACATTTCTCATCAAATCTGTAAAATATGAAGACAGGCCTAAACATTTTGGTGTGGAAAAATATTTTTGTCCATGTTCATACTTATTATTTCATGTTTGTTTAAGAACCACTTTGTCCGTAAAGCCAAGAATACTTTACACCAAGTCTGACACCTTCCCCAGGAAAGAGTCACACTGATTCAGCTCTGAGTTACATTGGAATAAATCTGTAGTAACTGCACTGAAGCCAACGTAGATAACACAAGTGTTATGCTGGACTGATAGCAGAGGCAACCCAATCATGCTTATTCCAATAGTCAAGTTAGCTGTGATGTCAATTCCAAAATACTACTGACAAAAAATTTAAAGAGGTCCTGAAAAACAGCAGTAATTCTCTTCAGCCTACATAGATATCAAGTACATTTGTTTTCATTCATTGGAAGTGTAAATTGTTTGTTTAACACATGGTCACCTGTGGTGCTTTAATGCCTTACTTGATATTTTTTAAACTTCTTTTGATCTCTCTAGCCTGTGTTTTTGTTTAGGTTTTTTTCCCTTTAAATGTGAATTTGGGGTCATTCTGTGGAACAAAATGCCTAAAAGGTTTCCCTAAACTCTCCATTGTGGTGTTAAGATGAAGTACACAAAAGAGCTACAAGGTGATCTTATCATGAACTCTATTCACATTCAGAAGCCATAAACAAATATCAGATCCCCTTTTATCTCCAAATGTATTTGATATCTATGTAGGTTGAAGAGAATTGAAATAAGCATGGTTGACCTATCAGTTTCTGATTTTAAGTATTAAACTCTTATTATCCATCAGGAGGAATTTTTATTTGCTTTTTAAATGGAAATAGAAGCTAAATATATTTGCAGAACTCAGCACCTATTTGTCTATACATGTCTTGCTTGTTTATTATCATGCAAATACACTTCTGTTTCTTTTTAAATATGATAGTACTTTATGGTTCCTTTACTGAAGGCAGCAGAAATTTACAAAACTAGTTGGGAAGGGTTGATTTTTAAAAAAGTAAATAATAAGAGCAAAATTCTCTATGATTTGCCTGGTGTGGCTCTTGACTTAAATATTCTGCTTTTCCTACATGTTCAGAATCCTTACGCACCCATTGGGAGAGGAGAATATCAGAGCTGAGGGCTGCTGGATGGATCTAGGGAAGAGAATGCTTTATTGTCCATTTAAGTCAATGGGACTCTTTCCAATGCCTTTATTGGGAGCTGGGTCGAACCCCCATTATTCATACAGCATTTTATATTGAGGGTGAAGGAATACATTTTTCATACATTTGCCAAAGCTAAATCAAAACAAACTTCCCAAACCAAAAGTTAACCCCACACCATTTGCAAGATTACGATAGTCCTGTAATTCCATTCATTAAATTTAATGACGTCTCTGGGCCAAATCCTGAGGATCTTGCTCAGTTTTTATGCAGCCAAAATTCCAAGGCTGTGAGGATTTGGCCAATAAACAGCAAAGATGATGCTGTTGGCTTTTTCACAGTCCTTTTGGGGACAATAATTACAATTTCCCCCTCTAAAGCTGAAAAGTAAACTTTAAATCCAACCTTTAGCCAACCCTCCTCATTTTACTCAGGTGAATAGTTTCACTGGAGACTATGGAACTACACAGGTGAGTCAAGTGAGCAAAATTTGCCCCATTAGGCTTTTTTTTCTGAGTCTTTTCCTGGTGCCAGACTGATGTCGTCAATGTGTGGTATCAATTTAACTAGAGATGTTCTCTCTTGGGGGACTCTGGCATAGAATTGCAAGTGTTTAGACTTGATCTAATAGGCTACCAGAAGTCAGAGGTCTAACCTACATTGTAATATGTCCTCGTAGCAGTAATACATGGATAGCCTGGTTCTGGAAAGCAGCTTAAGTGTAGGGAAGTTTGCCTGAAATTCATTTGAAAATTCCTTTGGAAAAATAGGGTTCACCTGACATTTACGACTTAAACTGCACCTTGCAAAAGGGTTTTTAACAATTCCACAGAGGGAAGGCTAATTACTCTAGCAATTTTTGTGACTCTGGCCAGGATCCAAGTGGGGGGAAGGGAAGAGCTTTCCCATTGGTCATAAAATTCACAGAGCATTTCTTCTGAAGACAATAAAGCTAGGAGAAGGCCTCTTTATTTGCTGTGAAAATCATCACCCTTTCCGGCAATATAACTCCTGAAGAAAAGAGGGAGAAGGAAGAGACAGGGCTGCATATCAAAGCAAAGAGAAGTGTTAAAAGGGTCTGTTGCCTCAATATGACAGATAGGCCTCAAACCCCAAGACAATGTAGCCCAGGGAAGAAAAAAAATACTCTCAGACCTCACAACTAGTTTACAAAGCAAAATAAATTAGCATTAGAACTGGCCCAGGCCCCTTTTTCATTGCCTCCTCTCTCAGCTGTTTAGGAGCTTCTGTCTTATGTGAGCTAACATCCTTCATAAAAATCTAGCATCTACCAATGCCTATAGCGAGAGCTAGATCAATATTACAGTATCATATTAGTTATAGAGGCTCATATTCTGGTCTCAGTTACATAGTGCAACTTGTGCCAGAGGGGGATAATGGGTGTACCTGATTGCATGAGAGCAACTGAAATTAGTAGAATGGAGAACACATTCTGGCACAAAATATGTTCAAGAGACACAATTCACATCTGGATTCTTGTATAACCCACTATTTGGGGGTGACTGGATTGGAAGTATTGGTTCAGTCCATTGCATAGATAGGAGACATTTTCAAAATTCAAATCTGGATTTTGATTTTACTTGCCCTCAGATCCAGAGTTTTGCTTTGAGCCCGTCTCTAAATATGCCCGGGGTTACTTTAAAGAGTAATGATAGAAAGGGCCAAACTCGTCCTTGGGGTAACTTTACCGACTTCAACAGAGTTATGAAACCAAAGCAATTTTGAATGAATCAAGACAAGGAACACTTTCCCCCATTCTGTATATGACATTCTATAATAGTTAAAATACAGGGTCAGCATCTTTCCATTTTAGAAGCAGTACATTGTCCCAAACCTTCATACATGTGTTTGAGTAACTTTACTCCCAGGAGAAGTCCCATTGAGTTAAGTGGGACTACGCATATGAGTAAAATTACTTATGTGCTTCAATGCTTCCAGGATCTTGCCCCATGTTTTCAAAGTATGAACAAAATTCTGCCTGAGATCTGCATGGTGGGTCTTGAGGCTAGTAATTTTTTCTTGCTATATGTGCTTGTGGAGATCCATGCCTAGGAGAAGAAGAGCAGCATACTGGAGTCAAGAGACTTTAAGTTCAGAATTTTCTTTATGTTTTGTTGACTTCTGTCTCACTTGCAATACCTGGATTTTCTACTTTGAATCTATTCTGTTGTTTTATGCTAAAACTCATGGGCCACATTCTGTTCTTGGTTTTGCCAGTATAAACTTGGAGATACTGCACTAAGGTAAACCAAATTAAATCAATTGAATCCAAAGTAGAATTGCTCTCCATTATTTTCATCACTACCCTCTGTTGATTGAGTGGATTCCCTACCCAATATTTTGATTTTTGGATATCAGAAGTGTACAAGCTGTTGAAGGTGTGGGTAGATTTGTAAGTGACCAGATCAGGAGAAATGTGCTTTTTGTGATTCTCTAAAGCCAAGGGAGCAAGGGATGAATTGAAATTCCTACAAGTGTTACATATATTTTTTTATATGCAGTGTTGGTGCTCTCTCATATATTCTTTAGACATTCAGCACCTCGCAAGATTAGGCTTTTAGAAGGAATGTGATTCTTTCCCACAATATTTTCCCCTTTCTAAAGATGTAAGGGTTGGGATTTCTATGCCCTTCAAAGATTAGATAATCTCTGTTGGTAGTGCATGTGCCAATGATGCCATCAGCATCTCTCATCATCAGAAAGTGTAGCCTGTGTCTTAAGAAAGCTGTAATTGAACAAGGAAGATATGGGAGTCTTCATGTGCAGGAAATTACAAGCTCTGCCCATAATCAAAGTTTCCGTCCTTCCCCTTCTTTACACCATCAGAAACCCTTCTTATCCCCTTTCTATTTAATGTCAGGTCTTCTCTTCTACCCTACAGCTGTGTGAAGAAATTCACACTGCTGGTGAAACTGCTGGAGAGGCAAGTTTTCACCAGTGTCACAGAAATACTTTTTTGGGGTATGGTTTCACTGCAAATGTGTTGCTATTTTTCTAAAAACAAAAAGTGACCTTTCTTCCTCCTCAGTGAAAATGGCAAAATATCTCCATGAAAGTAGTGAAGCCAACTTGTGGTGATTTGTAATGTTTTCCAGGATGGATTTTCTTCCACCTTCCATCAAAAATTGATCCTTGATCATACCTGTGAATACTTTTGAAAATATGGGGGGAGCGTCCATTTTTTTCCACATAAAGCATCCTACAGTGATAATTGGCCTGGCTTTGTTCTGCGCTCTGAGTGGTAATTTTTGCAGGGCAGGGAGATAAATGAGAGGAGCCTTGCTCCAGCTATATCATTGTATAAAACATTGAATATTTAATATTCAGCATTTTCTCCTTGGAATTGCCCTTGAGCCTTTTTCTGAAGTCTAACACATTTTTTTCCTTCTGCATGCTCAACACCTTCATCCGTGCAAAGACCAAGCACTCAATCCTGCACCCACTGCAGTCAATGAGATTTTGGCATTGACGGTGGGTGCTGGCTTAGAACCCAATCCCTCCAGTTCTATAGCTGGTAGGAGAAGGCATTACAGATCAAAACGAAGCGTGTCTTCCAGCTTGAGAATGGTGGACTACAGTCAGATTATCTCCCCCCATGGTAATGCATTCTAGCACCACAAGATTTATAGGCTGGCCCCTAATACTAAAACCAGATTTTCCATTGGTGTAGCATAGTTCCTTTGACTTGACTTTACACCAGCAGAGGACCTGGCATTAATATTTCTTAAAAAAAAAATGGCTTCAGGTAAGAGTATGTTGCAATCCTTTTTTTCCCTTTCCAGGTCCATAGTAATGACGGGAATGAAGAACAAAAGGTGGAAAGACCACCAGGGGATAAGAGAAGAGTAGAGAATAGGTTAAACATTTTCCTTCAGCATTCATCAGGCCATGAGTCCAGAAAACAACAAGGAAAACCCACCACAGAATCACTGTAGGGTCCACACTTGTAGCCTTTACTCACATGTGTGGACTGCTCATGTGAGTGATCCTAATACAAGTAGCTCTGCTGACTTTAAAGGGAATTGCTAACAGGAGTAATTCTTGCAGGATTGCAAGGTCATCTTGCAAAAATCATCTTGTGCTTTAATATAATTGTCTCCATAATTAAATTGTATTGTTATAGGACACAGCATTTAACTATATTGTTATAGTTTCATAGCATTTAAACAGCAAATAGTAATTTATTCATCTGATTTATTTTTTCCACTGGCTGAGGGACTGTAGGTAAGTCAGCCTCTGAGCCTCAGGTTTTCCATCTGTAAAATAGGGATAATATGCTTACCTACTTCACAGGGTGTTAGGTTTCTAATTAAATAATGGGCCTGATCCTGCAGTCCTTGCTTAGGCAAAACAACTCTTGAAATCAGTGGTGATTTTAGCCTAGAGAGACTGCAGGATCAGGATCAGTGTACAAGGCTTTGAGGGTGTAAAGTGTAATGGATTCGATCCTACAAAGTACTGAGCTCTCTGATCCCGATCCAGCAAAGCACTTGAACATGTGTAACAGGACTACTTGTGTGCTCAAGGGTAATAGGAACACTCATGTTCAAAATTAAGCACATGCTGAAGTGCTTTATTGAATCAGGGCCTATAAGTGTTGTGTGCTGCTGCTGTTAATTTTAATCCTGCTGGAAAACTGGGGAAAATTTGCTCTTCTGAAAACAAAGACAAGAAGAAACATGATTAGGGCTAGAGTAAGGGCCCCACTTAGAAAGCTGTTGTATCTGAGCTGAACTGTCCTGCTTAAAAAATAATTAGTAAAGGGAAGAGGAGGAAGGAAAGAAAACCTGTTGTTTTGATACTATTGTTCAGAATGAAGCAAATCTTTGATGAGAACCTGAGGACCTGATCCAATACCCATTAAGTCAATAGAAAGGCTCCCACTGAATATTAGTGGGAGTTAGATCCCCATAGGCATTTAGGCCAGATCCTCAGAGATATTTAGGCACTTAATTCCCATTTATTTTAATGGGAGTTATGCTCCTAAATACCTTGGAGGATTTGGGCCTTGGATAATAATTATTTGTATCTTTGCGAAGCCTGATCCTGCGAAGTGCTGAACACCTTCAACTCCTTTTAAACACATAAAAGTTGAGGGTGCTCAGTGGCTTGTAGAACCAGGTGCTGTAGAGTGGAGAAAGATGTTAGCACTTAGCAGCACCCTGAATTCCTACTAGGTGCCCTATGCCTCAGATGAGTGCGATGCACCTTATAGGATCGAGCCCTGGCAGGACGAGTGTGAAAGAGC
>NW_020664482.1:20723984-20949813 GCF_002925995.2 Terrapene triunguis
GATGCACCTTATAGGATCGAGCCCTGGCAGGACGAGTGTGAAAGAGCTTAAGGTTTGCTAGTTATGGATGATCAGAATGTTATTGTTTGTTATTTATAATACAAGACCCACAGTATGTTAGGCACTGCACAGCCAGATAAGGAGACAAGGTCCTGTCCCAAAGAGCTTGCCGTCTAAAAAGGCAGTAATAAAAATGAAGGTGGGGCTCAGGGGAAGAAAGGAAAAGCAGTGTGGGGTCTGCCAAGTTCCACAATTCTGGCTGGGGGTGGAGCAAGAGGGGATTATTTTATTTGGAATAGGTTTTCCCGCCATCTGGTGTGTTAGCTCCAACTCTCTGTAGCTCTATATCCTTGATAGCATTTCTTAGCCTCTCACAGGGGCTTGTGGCAACCTGGGTTGTTACTTTGGGAGACATAGTGTCACTTTTAGATTTGAGCCCCTATACTGAAAACACTTATGAGTAATCTCATTGCCTTCCCTGGGACTATTCACAAATAGGATGCATTATGCTGAGGCATAATGGCAGGATTAGGCCCCGGTTTGTGTTTTAGTTAGGGAATGGTGAGTCAGAAGCAAATATGACTTTAAAAGAACCTGGTGCATATATTTATTTTTAGGGGTTGAACTGTGCTGTCCTTACTCACCCAGAGTAGTACCCTACTCCACAAATTGTCCCATTGATTTCAGTGGGATTACACGTGGCATTAGAGACTATTCAGCATTAATAAGCATATCACAATCTGGCTTTAGGAAATCTGATGCACCATTTCAATGTAGGATTTTCTGTATTTCTTTTGACTGGTGATTTAAGATTTCTTTTTTGTTTTTACCCCAAAATTGACAGTTTTAATTCCTACTTAAAAAACCCTCAACATTAGTAGTACATGGGGCAGAGATTGGGAGAGGAGAAAAGGAAATTTCATGAACTGCAACTGATTGAAGGACTCTGAGCACCTCCAAGAGGTACTGAGGCCAATGGGAGCCAAGGGTGCTCAGCACTTCACAGGATCAGGTGCCTTTACAATTAACTTTTCCTTAGTTCTTTCCAGGCAGCCTTTTTGCTTCATTTTTGCTTTTCTCAATGCTTCATGACTTACTTTTATGCATTAGATGGTAAGTGCAACCTATTGCTTTTACTTGCTCACTATTATAAATCAGAAATTGACATGTCAAGGTATTTGACTAGCTGTGTAACCATGGATGTCTGTATTCCTGCCTTTTCTAAGACACCGTCTATAATGTGAAGCAAACCTTTTCATCCACTCTCATTTATTCACTTTTGAAATGCTAATTTTTTTTAAAGGAGCTATGGTATTGACTCTGTGCTAGGGGCATGATACTGCAGATCTTATTGACTCCAGTGGGCCTACTTACCTGAGTAAGGTCTGCAGGGCCAGAGAGAGCATTTCTATTATAATCCCTGTTTCTGACCCATTTCCAAATATATAGTTTTGGCCTGCATTTTTTCATGCTTACTGTGAGACCAGAAGAAAATTAATATGGAAAGTTACAAAAAAACATTCAATGCTTTTAAAACACTTATGATCTTTAAGATTCTCACTGAAATCATATTCTTAAATGATCCAGATACTCCATTTCACATTTTATCACAAATGGAGTAACTTCCCTGCATTGAGCAGATTTTTACGTCCCAAAGAGGTTGCTTCCCATGTGCCCCAATACTAAAAATTAGGAATGGCAATGTAATAAATCAGCATGTGATCAAAGACATCATTCAAAAGCAGAATCAATATTTAGCTGATAGTAAAAGAACCCATCAAAATGATCAGGATTCTTCGTCTCACTGCATACTTCCCAGCTTTTCTTATGAACTAGGAACTGGGCAAAAAAAGTGAAAGCTCTTCTCAGCATAAACCTCAGCACCCACATACCTGTGGAAGTGGATTGCACCGTTTTCCTCATCCATTCATAAGAGCTGTGCCTTTGACTGTTGGGAGAGATTTGCTCTGTGTTAATTGTACCTACAGGAGGTAAAACCCCAGATCCAGCAGGATTCAGGGAATTGTAATCAGCAGAGCTGTAGGAGATCTGCCCAGGAGATGAGCCATTGATTTGTGCAGCAGTAACTGTGCTGGAGGGTCCTGGGCCATAAGTATTCCAATCCTCCCTTTGCGTGCCATAGTGAGATCCCCAAGCTCCCGAAGACTGTCCTTGGTTGTCCATACTTGGCACATGATGATATCCCATGTAATCTGAATAGGATGGAGTGGAGACAAAGTTTTGCACTGGCAGGTTGTTGTTGTTGTTGCTGCACCTTACGGATCCTGGATACATGCTGGTTTCTTTATCCAAAAGATAACTCACGTACATGATGCTCATAGCCTGGCTTTGTCTTGCCAGGACATCCTGCTCCTCAGAGTGTTTGTTTGATCTCTTCCTGCCTTCCTCTTTCTTTCTCTCTCTTTTCTAGCCCCAACTGGCTCTATAAATGACTCATGCTAGCCCTGATGTCTCTTTACTACACATGATTAACAATGGTGTTACCAGGTGCTGGTAGTAACAGTTTACTAAGGTTCTGCCTGATGTCACAGATAACTGCCTGCCCCAAAATTACATTTGCATTCAAATGAAGGGCTGACCATCCAGGCAGCCCCACCTTGCTGCTAGTTCTGGTGCTTCCTTTCTCACAGATCTTTTATGTATCCACCCTGGTCCCATCCCCTTTAATACACTCTGACCTGCCTTACTCTTGGAGCCATGTTGCACACATAATTAACCGAATACTTTCTTGGAAAGCTAAAGAAATAAGCTGGTTGAACACTAAGTGGTTTCTAAAGGAGTTTTTATATGAATACACTGAAAAATACAGGAAAATATGAGTAAGGAAATGCTCACCACTGTTGTTGTTATTTGTTTCATGCCTACAGTATGCTCGGAACTGCACACAGCACAGGGGAAGACAGGTCCATACCATAAGGAGCTCACAAACAGAATTAGAGTTGAGGCTCTAAGGCTATGTCTACACCAGCGAGCTTACAGCGGCACAGCTGTACCGATGCAGCTGCGCTGCTGTAAGATCTCTCGTGTAACCACCCCCAATGAGCGGCCACCGACATAGCGCTGTGCACACTGCCACTTATGCCAACGAAACTTATATCATTCAGGGGTGTGGGTGTTTTTTCACACCCCATAAGTGGTAGTGCTGACATAAGTGGTAGTGTAGAGATGGCCTAAGTTACATTTGTCTAAAACCAGATATCTGTCAGTTCAATAGTTCCTTCTCTGGTAAAGAGCCAGAATGTTCAATGCCAAAAATTCTCTTTTATATTGAAATCCAAGGGCTACACTATACAACACTTACTCAGTTGGCTCACACAAGCTGTCTCATTGACTTCAATCCTTACTCAGGTTGGTGAGTACTCACAAACAACAGCAGTTCTATTCGTTCTAACCCGTATCACATTGTTAAGGATATACACAAGAAGACATAGTGTTTACTCACATGACTAGTCCCCTTGATGTCAGTGAGTCTATTCCTAGGTGTAAGTGCTTAGCTGTTGTGAATAAGGATTGTGTAATCACACCCAGAAGTTTAACAGAAAGACACTCTGTTAAGATTCAGAGGAGCCCCAAATTTGCCATCACCTCCACATAAGTTGCAATTGCTTATCTCTAATTTCCCTAAATAAACCCTGTTTTAGTGCTCTTTGGGCCGTATTCTGATACCATTACTCACAATGAGTAGCATCTTACCCCATAAACATCAATAAGTGTAGCAGAATCTGGGCCTTTATCTTTGAAAAAAAACTGTATGAACAGCTCCACTTTCATGAGCAACCATACAATAACAAACCTATATGGTATTAATAGAGCAAAACAATGCAATTAAAAAAATTCCCACTTTTAAGCTTCTAAGGGACTGTTTATAATCAACAGTGAGGGGAGAGGGGATAGATTTTTATAAATGAGGTGAAACACCTCGGCACTGTCCCTTATGAAAATGCATTGTATTTTAGTTTTTGGGAAAGCAGTGTCCCCTTTAATGATGTGATACTTAATTGCACCGTTATTAATGAGCTGACATGTTAAAGGGATATGTCTATTAAACAGGCGCAAAGTATAATGACTTCTTCCTTTGTTCAGAGGTGTATTTTTTCTTTAAGGGTCTTTTGCACTTTGACACTGTTTAAACTTACAGGTCCCTCCTTCTGGTTCCCAGAAGGAAAGAATCTCATCACACACCTGACAACACCTCTGCAGTTTCCTCTTATGAGAGATCAATAGCCTCAGGCCCTGGCCACATTAGGTCCTGGATCTGTGTTTGTGGGAATCTTTTTAGAATATGTTAGTAGTGCTGGGTGAGTGGTGCAAACTATTTCCCATGAATATTTGTTAAAAATGTTAAATTCATTCACTTCGGCAGCCATGTGCCCCTTTGCGGTTTGCTTCCTGTTAGTGTGTGCATCACTGTTTGTTGAAAAGGAATTTATAAAATCCTGGGGGCAAATGTTTGCAGAAATTAAATTTTGCATTTGTGCACATGCGTATTTATTTATTGTATTATCATCACACCTAGGAGCCCCAGTGATACACCAGATCCCATTGTGCTAGGTGCTGTACAATCACAGAACAAAATGGCTCTTAAACTCATCCAGTTAGCTCAGGTACCCATGTGAGTTATTTGGCCATCAAATTTAACCAATAGGTATCAAATAGTTGCACAGAACTGTTCTTGATCAATCCACAGAGTTAAAGGAAAACAGAGAGAAATGAATAATGAATACATTTGAGGAAATGGATCTGGATAATCCACAAACACAAAAAGAGGTCAAACTTGTTAAATAAATGTTGGCTTATGGGTCAATCATTCATCTGTACAGGGCAGAGCCCTGAACATGTTGTTATATGACACTTGATCCATCCATGTGGGTGGCAGGCACGTCAGCGGGACTCCGCGCACTGGTATAAAATCCATCTGTATGCCTTAGAGTTCCTTGTATAGATGGGTTCAAGCTGTATTGTGGAACCATGTTACAGTCCTGGGGCATACTTCTCTGCTGTTGTAGACTGGCACAGCTCCATAAAGTCAGTGGAGCTATGCCAATTTATACCATAAGAGAAATCGGCTCCTGTTGGGAGAGAATATGTTTACAATACAGTTTGGTTTTATCTTTACCAGCAAGATCAAGCCATATTAATTTCTCTCTCTAGTTACCTTTCTGGTGTTTCTACGGTGCCAATCATTATAGTATCAACATATTTTAAGCCCAAAACATGATTAGGACCCGATTCTGTCAACTTCCTTCATGGATTTCTCTAGTGTGTTTGACTCCCCCTTCCAGCACCTTGGAAACAATTTTAGGACCTAGTCAATGAGAGTTGTGGGCACTTAATAGCTGTTAGGATAGGGTCCTTAGTGAAATGGCTCAACAGAAAGATTGCTTGCTCTTTGCCGGAACTTCATTTAAGTTTCCTTTCCTCTAAAAAAAATCCCACCTATTTTTGTACCCCTCCTCTTAAAAAACACACACAACATAACCCCCTCAAATGCAGGGGTAACAATAAATCAGCCAGAGGAAGGAGCAGCAGCTGGAGTGGAGCTCATTTACTGTAGCATTAGTCCCAGCCCTCCAGTTGCTTTAGTATGTGTATTCAGCATTATAGCCCTGTAACCCTTAGGAATATAATAAAGTAATGGCCCAAACACTGCAGGGCAGATTGGCCTCAGCAGCATAGTTTGGATTGTGATCTACTCTTCCCCAATGTTGTGGAATATTTGGTTTCCTAGACTATAGCAATGTTACAATTCTCTACACTACTGTCGTAATGTTGTAAGAGAGATTTGTTTCGGATCATACTGGTGATAGCATGGCTGGCTTATTTGTTGTCCCATTTGTTATCATCTTTCTATATTTTTATGAGTAAGGAAATATAAAATTCTTTAGCCAATGCCAATCTTTTAAAGCAAAAGAGTTAAGGAAAAATGAGGTTTCCCATCAGTCTGTTGCTGTCACTCTTAAATCTGGAGTTCCTACATGGTGGTATAAAGATCACTGACTTGTATATAATGTTTTTTTAAATCAATCACTTTATCTATTATGATAATAACTCCCTGTTTTATAAACTGGGAATAATGCGGCTTTCCACTTTCTGTTCTGGTTTTGCAACATGACTCCCAGAATCAGGAGCAAAGAGCAGCCTGTGTCTAGACAAATACATTCCTATTGTTTATTCCTGCATTTTTCTGTGTCTTTGTTGTGTCACACACCTATATTTTTATTTTCTGTTGGATTTTAGTTTATGTAGAGATATGTAGACATATCTGTGTATTTTTATCTTACCAAAAATTGCTCACACGTAGTATAACACTTCTTGAAAATCTGTCATGCTGAGAAAAATAGTTTTGGTTTAAGCTAAGAATTTTTAAAACTAAAAATACATAACATCAAAGGGAAAACAGAAAGACAAAAGATAATGCAGGAAATAGTCAGCCTGAAGGAGTTCCCTGCCACTATATAGTTTCTGTATGAAACAGTATGTGAATCTATTTAGTTATGTTGTACTAATACAATACATCTAAACATTGATAACAACAAGAATCACAATTCACTTCACAGAGAGAGTCAACAGATAATGTTTTTTTAGCCCACTTGAGTTAGCCAAAGTTTCTGAGGCTCTAAGACTTGATGCTGTTTAGAGAGAGGCTCCTATCTGGGAATTGAACAGTTCAAAGTTTGGGGAATTTTGGATCCAGGGTTTTAGTTCAGGCCACTTGCAAATTTCAGATCCATGTGTGGATTCTGAACTCCTCCCCTCCAAATTTGAGACCATTTGGATGTGGGGCTTTGCTTCAAGTGTTCTTTGTTCCAGTGATTTTTATATTGTTTTGGGGTGCTGAATGGCATTGATTCAGATATATTTGACTCCTGAGGCTTCTCCTGATGAGCGTCTGTTCTGACACCATCTGGGAGTCCCTCTGTTGTGCTCTGTGTTGGTGGGTGATCGTGCTTTCATTGCATCTGTTCCTTGGGCACTAGCTTCCTGCCCTCTACACATACCACTCAACCCAAAATAGGCTGGTTAATCAAGCAGTAAGTCACCATGTTACTGTATGCAGTAACGAAGATCGCTTCAGTATCTCATCTTGAAAACAGAGCACCTTTCCCCTATAGTTTCCCACCCGAAAACCGCCAACCTTGATTAAACAAACAAAAAAAGGGATGAAAATCCAAACCTGATGCATTGTGCAATGTCTGTCATCTGTCCAGTTGTGGAGGGATCTTTAAGGGAAGCAAATATAGTGCAGCCTCTTTCCAACCAGATGATAATTTATCCACAATTCTTATCAGAGCTGGGTTTGGCTTCTGAGGTGCCTGCAGCGTAAGATATGAATGAGGTTTTTGCATTGAACCATGCTACTTCCACAGCTGGTGGATCAGGAACTCAGGGACATAAACCCTTAAACCTTCTAGGGACATATTTTATCCTCCATCATTGTGAAAAACTCCCATAGATGATGCTAGGATTTCTGCACCAAGAATCAGGCAGTGATGTTTCATATATGTCTAGTAAAGTTGATCTGGGCCTTGTAAATCTAGTAAAACATTGGTTGGTTTTTCCACTGAAGAAAGAGCATGTCTGTTGTTTAATATGGTGACCCTTCCAGCTATTCATAGCCATATCTCATCACTGGTAGAACCTGCTGTTCTGCCTCAAAGCAGACATGGTTAGATTTAATGGGAATATATCATTAAAATCCCCTTTTTGCGTGGGCAGTATTTGTTCTGATACCTTGTATGGGGGAAGATATTGATCTGATATTCGGGGAAATGTGAGAGCAGAGAAGGACTGAGATGTGTGTTACTTGCAGGGGGAGGGGTGTCTGGGAATCTTTCTTGGTTTACTAGATGCTCCTTACAAGAAACCTTCCAGGGGTTTGATCATTCGAGGTATATGAGTGAGAGTTGCTGAGTGGAGAAAGTTCCTTCCTGAATGGAAGCTGAAGAAACTCAGCCCTTTACAAGATCAGGCCCTTCCTCCGCTCCACTCCCTGTGAATATATTTTGAGGGAAAATATAACCCTAGTATTCCCTCGGTTTGTTGTCTTTGATTGGCTCTGCTAGCAAAGGGGCATATTCTGATCTAAATAATTTCATGCGCTTCAGTGACCCAGACAGGCAGCCTGTATCACATCTACCTTTTATATGTGTACTGTAGTGGGTAGTGGTTTCACTTTTTCCCTACTCAGAGCCTCAAGTGACACAGTGGGGAAAAAAAACATGAGCCCTCTCTACAACACAGCTTTTCACTATGCTGCCACCACATTGGAGCCGCCCTGGTTGTGAATTATGGGTCCTAATTTTACTATTGTAGACAAGGCCGTGTGTGTGAACAGCACAAGGGAGGAGAATTTGAATGTCTGATCTGAATGTCTTTGACATTTTAGTATTTGTAAAGCTTCCAGAATCATATTGTGTGATTGGATCAAATGCTCATCTTTCACTCAGAATCCATGTATCCCCCCCCTGAGTTATAATAGTTGGGTGACTGGTTCTGACACCCAAAACCTTTGTGTTTGGCTGTGAGAGTTGTTGGCTAATTTTGATCACTGGATAGATTAGCCAATAATAGGACTGGATTGTTATGATCCACAAAAGTATGGGAAAAAATAAATCTCCAAATTAACCAGTTATTGCATTCAGTGAACAACATTTGACCTTTTTTTGTGCTTTTTTAAGGCATTCTTAAGCATTATAGCATAAAAGGACCTATTTCCTGTTTCATCCGTGGGTGTAATCCCCAAGCTTATCAAGGACAGACTGTATTTCTCTGAGAAAACTGAAGCCTCATAGCTCTAGTAAAGTGGGTAACAGGCCTGGGTTTTGGATTCATGCTGAGAAGAAGCCAAAGTGCAGGTGGAAATGACAGATAGTCATAGAAACTAGAAAGAAAGGAATATTAAGCATAGAGATGAATCCCAAACAACCCACAAATTCATACTCTCCCCAAATATGGAAAGTCTTAAATCCATATTTTGGAGTTTGATCACCTCTCTCATTGTCATTCCTTCCCCTTCTCTGACCAAAGCAATGGCTTCTCTGCAAAACATTCTCAACTGCTTAGTTCTAATAGTTTTAATAGTCTGGGGTTAGGAAGAAACTTTCCCCAGAAGCATTTATTGAAAAAAAAAATTCCACTATGCAAGTTATACATTTTCCTCTGCAGCATCTGGTACTGACTTCTATCAGAGACAGGATACCAGACAAGATCGTTACATTGATCTGATCCGGGTCTGGCAGTTCCTCTGTTCCTAAATGACCAGGCTTCCACTGCTTCCTTTAGCTATTCCATAGTGTAATAGATCTGAAGAAGTGACTTTCTGAACCTCTGAACCCAAATCTCTAACCACACAAATGCCCCTGGAGAATGCAGACCTACACATGTTCTCCTGGGGATCCACTTGGTTAGCTAGAAACTGGCAGCATTCTGGGGTTTAAGGTGTAAATATTTATTTGTGTAACTTTTCCCTCTTTCTGGTGATGTTTATATTTAGATTTTCTCGTGTCTCCTTGCCTTGTGTAAAAGAAGGAAGAGCTTTGATGCAGCTCCAATACGATAAGGCTAACATCAGAGGGTGAGCTCTCTTCTGTTTCATTTTGGAAACATTGGGGCCAAATTTAACAGCAGCATAAATAAATGCAACTGGGATGGCTCTGTGAATTTGGCCTTTATGTTCCACAAAACATTTTATAGTAGTCCTGGAAAAGCAGCAGTGACTGTCATTTTATTTTTAAGATGAATAAGAGAGAGAAAAATAGTTACAGGGTGTGCTGTAGAGGGGAAAATACAACCATGGCATCCTTTTTATTTTCTTATGAGCTGTTCACTTTCCCCAGGAGCAGCAGCAAGATGGATTTTGAAGACAGATGTTGCACTGGAAAACAAAGTCAGGGTTTCTTTTAACTGCAAGACATTGGCCCTTTTACTTGTGTGAAGCAATGGGGACAGCTAGTGGTCAACTGGCTGAATCACAGGGAAATACTTCCCATGAAAGTCTCAGTGGAAACATCCCTTATTCTGCATTTAAAAATTCTTGGTGTGGTCACTGCATTCTATTCTGTTCTAATCTGTTCCGTTCTGTTCAATAGGTTCTTATACTGAAGTGCTCAGTATTGTCGTGTCTGAGCACCTTGAAGTAGAGCATTAAGTAATGTGACTAACATCTGTCACTTGTTTAGTTCTCCCCCTGGGGAGAGGATGAGAGAACATATGCAGTAGTGTTTTGTTTTGGATTTTTTTTTTGATTGTGGTGATTTTTGCCATGCTACTTCAGCTAAGTGGAACACGTATGTGCTGAAAATCTGAAGTAGTGCATTCAGAGAACATGCAAGGCTTTTTCAAGTTTGTCTCTATAAGTGCTTTTCTCTTCCACTAGGTGTCATCAGGTGTGAACTGTACGGAGACAGATTCTCTGATCCATAATGTCAAGCTGTCTGAGCTCCAGACCTCTGCCCTGTGTGAAGCAGGAAGGACTGACTCTCTCTTATCCTGCACCTTATGCAGTCATTTACAACAATACAAAATGGGTATAAAGTGCTATCAGATGAGAATGCTAGTACAGCCACTGTGCTGTGCTGGAAATGGCTTCACAAGATGCAGAGTAATGGCATGTGAGACCCACAATCCTTTTGCACCAGTGCTGTATTCTGTTAACAAGAAGTCAGGGCCGGCTCTATGCACCAGCAAAACAAGCTGGTGCTTGGGGCGGCACATTTCTAGGGGCGGCATTCTGGCGCCGGCCATCCTGCCCCTAAAAATGTGCCCCGGCCACCCTAGCTCACCTCCGCTGCTGCCACTCGCGCGCCATGGCGCGCGAAACAGCTGATTCGCGCGCCGCTGCTCCCCCTCCCTCCCAGGTTTGAGAGCCTGGGAGGGAGGGGAAGATCCCGAGTGGCCGCAGTGCGTGAAACACCTGATTGGCGCGCTGCTGCTCCCCCTCCCTCCCAGGTTTGAGAGCCTGGGAGGGAGGGGGAGATCCCGAGTGGCCACGGCGCGCGTGCTGCTTCTCCCCCTCCCTCCCTCCCTCCTAGGCTTGAGAGCCTGGGGGGAGGAGGCAGGGCTGGGGATTTGGGGAAGGGGAGAGTTGAGGCGGGGCCGGGGGTTGAGTAAGAAAAAAACGGGGGGGCAGCCAAAATTGTTTTTGCTTGGGGCGGCAAAAATCCTAGAGCCGGCCCTGCAAGAAGTTGTGGTTTTTAAGCATTTTTCTTCTGTTAATAGATATATACAGTTCAAAAAGGTTCTACTGTTACTGTGTAAATGATTGACACTTCAGGAGTCCATTGCCTCTCTCTGTTTTGTAAAGAGAAAGCTGAAATCTCTGACTGGATAGTCAGTGTGGTGTACTGGTTGTAAGACAAGAATGAGCATCAGGATTTCTGGGTTCTATTTCCCACCTTTGCCACTAACTTGTTTTGTGATATTGGGGCTGTCATTTAATTGTTGTTCTTCAAAGTATTCATCTGTAAAATGGCAGTAATACTTATCACTTCAGATGGGTGTTGGTCTAGTTTGATAAATGTTTATAAAGTGTTTTGATGAAAGCTGGCATAGAAATTTTATTGTAAGTAATTCTCTTTTTCGTTGCATGAGACAATGGGTAATAATTATATAACAAATATTTACTGATGTAGCAGGTAGGTTGCAAATGTGAAGAAACAACCACATAACAATTCTCATAATGTTACCATCTCTTTCCTTAACTGTTATTTTCAGGACATGCTGTGCTTTGAATTTTTAACACCTCACACTGGGCTGGATCTCCTCAGGCTGTGTGAGTCATGCCACTTACTTATGTGATGTGATTGAAAGTGATGGAACTCATGCATTTGAACATGATAAACCACTACCCAGTGTGACATGAAAACATTGGGCTCTGCCTGGTAAACTTTCCAGAACAAAGTACAGAAGAAGGATTCGTGACCAGTGTCTGAGGCCTTGTCAGTTTGCGTCTCTGAAGTCATGCTGGCCCTCCCCCAATCAATCTGATGCCCAGAGGAAGGGGTGGAAAAATCCAGCCCACAGGCAGGTGACTTTGTATCTAAAATGCCAACAAGCCTGAGGCATGAAGGAAGGCTTTTCCTCCCTGTGAAGAATCTACATTCACTGGGGTGGGCTGATGGATGAATTCTGTGACCAGTGGAGCTAGGAAAAATGTGACCTAACATTGTGTTGGACTGACGTATTTACATACCTGTGTATATGTGTGTAGCACTACTCTTGAGTAGAGGGAATGTCTTAGACCTCCATCCGTATTTATCCAATTGGGAATAAAGCCACATTATTTTTCACATATGAGAAAGTGACACCTTGACTTTTAAATCCCATCTGCTGGGTGAAGTACTTCATGCCCAAAGTAATGGGTTGGCGTTCTCTATGAACAGGGGTATCCTTATGTCATCTGAGGCACATGTACCAGTGTGCAGTTAGATATTGGCCTTGAGGTCCAAATGTGGATCACTAGAATCTAGTTCCCAAATGCAGTGCTCTGGCACATGGAGGACAATCAGATAGTACATTTTTTCAAAGGGAATAATGTTCCAGAACATGGTAGACTGCAGTTAGGTGACCCACTATGATAAACTACAGATACATTCCCTATCACAGCCACTACAGAGTTACAAGGTGGGTGAGGTAATATCTATTATTAGACCAACTTCTGTTAGTGAGAGAGACAAGATTTCGAACTTACACAGAGCTCTTCTTCAGGTCTGGGAAACTTACTCAGAGCTTGGCTACACTTGGGACTTCACAGCGCTGCCGCGGCAGCACTGTGAAGCGCGAGGGTAGTCGCGCCGCCACCGCTGCGAGAGAGCTCTCGCAGTGCTGTATGTACTCCACCTCTCCGAGGGGTATAACTTGCAGCACTGCGAGCGAGCGTGCAGCACTGCAGGCACTGATTACACTGGCGCTTTACAGCACTGTACTCGCTGCGCTCAGGGGGGTGTTTTTTCACATCCCTGAGCGCAGCAAGTTGCAGCACTGTACAGCACCAGTGTTGCCAAAGCCTAAGAGTATCATAGCTAAATACAAGGTGGATCAGATTGTTTAATGTAAGTAGTTAACACATACTTCAAGGGACCATTCAAGGTGAAGTGGTCCATTAACACCTGTCCAGTAATAGGGAGGAAAGGAAAGGGGAGAGGGAAGCAGTGGGAAGGGGGTGTTGTTAGTGGGTTATAGATTGTTGTAATAAGCCATAAATCCAGTGTTTCTATTCATTCTATGATTTTTAGTGTTTAGCAAGTGATGAATTTAAGCTCCCAGGCTTGTCTTTTGAAAGTGCTGTGCAGGTTTCCTTTGAGGATGAGGACAGATAGGTCAGATATAGAGTGATGGTTTTGTGAAAAGTGTTCACTCAGAGGTGATATGGTGTTTTGTCTTTTATCATTTTCCTGTGTGAGTTCATTCGAGAACATAATGATTGTATGGTTTACATAAAAAGAACAGGAGTACTTGTGGCACCTTAGAGACTAACAAATTTATTAGAGCATAAGCTTTCGTGGGCTACAGCCCACTTCTTCGGATGCATAGAATGGAACATATATTGAGGAGATATATATACACACATACAGAGAGCATGAACAGGTGGGAGTTGTCTTACCAACTCTGAGAGGCCAATTAAGTAAGTGAAAAAAAACTTTTGAAGTGATAATCAAGCTAGCCCAGTACAGACAGTTTGATAAGAAGTGTGAGAATACTTACAAGGGGAGATAGATTCAATGTTTGTAATGGCTCAGCCATTCCCAGTCCTTATTTAATCCTAAATTGATTGTATCTAGTTTGCATATCAATTCCAGCTCAGCAGTCTCTCGTTGGAGTCTGTTTTTGAAGTTTTTCTGTTGTAAGATAGCCACCCGCAGGTCTGTCATTGAATGACCAGACAGGTTAAAGTGTTCTCCCACTGGTTTTTGAGTATTATGATTCCTGATGTCAGATTTGTGTCCATTAATTCTTTTGCCTAGAGACTGTCCGGTTTGGCCAATGTACATGGCAGAGGGGCATTGCTGGCACATGATGGCATATATCACATTGGTAGATGTGCAGGTGAATGAGCCCCTGATGGTATGGCTGATGTGATTAGGTCCTATAATGATGTCACTTGAATAGATATGTGGACAGAGTTGGCATCGGGCTTTGTTACAAGGATAGGTTCCTGGGTCAGTGTTTTTGTTCAGTGATGTGTGGTTGCTGGTGAGTATTTGCTTTAGGTTGGGGGGTTGTCTGTAAGCGAGGACAGGTCTGTCTCCCAAGATCTGTGAGAGTGAGGGATCATCTTTCAGGATAGGTTGTAGATCTTTGATGATGCGCTGGAGAGGTTTTAGTTGGGGGCTGAAGGTGACAGCTAGTGGTGTTCTGTTATTTCCTTTGTTGGGCCTGTCTTGTAGGAGGTGACTTCTGGGTACTTGTCTGGCTCTGTCAATCTGTTTTTTCACTTCAGCAGGTGGGTATTGTAGTTTTAAGAATGCTTGATAGAGATCTTGTAGGTGCTTGTCTCTGCTAGTGGGGCATGCAGTGCATTGGATGAGATATATCACACATTGTGACAGGTTTCAGAGTGGTAGCCATGTTATTCTGTATCAGCAAAAACAATGAGGAGTCCTTGTGGCATCTTAGAGACTAACAAATTTATTTGGGCATAAGCTTTCGTGGGCTAGAACCCACTTCATCAGATGCATGGAGTGAAAAATACAGAAAGCAGTATAAATATTACAGCACATGAAAAGATGGGAGTTGCCTTACCAAGTGGGGGGTCAGTGCTAACGAGGCTAATTCAATTAAGGTGGAAGTGGTCTATTCTCAACAGTTGACAAGAAGGGGAGAATATCACATTGTGATAGACATGTGTAGGACCCTTGGATCTTGAAAAGGTGTGTTGGGGCAGGGGGTGTTGATCATTGTAGTGTGGAGATATGTCTACAGGTTTTGCATCTGTTATTCTGGCAGGGTCTGATGCCGGTTTGAGTTAGTGTGTCCTGGTCTGTGGGTAGCGTGCGTCTGATGATTAATTTTGTGAGGTTGTGGGATTGTTTGAAGGCCAGAAGAGAGGATTCAGGAAAGATTTCTTTCAGGATGGGTTCCCCATCGAGTATGGGTTGTAGTAGTTTGATGATACCTCATATGAGTTCTAGTGTGGGTTGGTAGGTGACTACTGGGGTGTATGGTTGGAGGGGTTTTTTATTTCTGTACTGAAGCAGGTTCTCTCAGGATATTTTAGTGGCCTGTTCCATGATGAGACCCACTTCTCTGATGGAGTGGCCTTGTTTGGTGAAAATGGTTTTGAGTGTGTTAAGGTGTGTATCCCAGCCACTTCACCTTGAATGATCCCTTGAAATATGTGTTAACTGCTTATGCTAAACAATCTGTTCCACCTTGTATTTGCCTGTGACACTGAGGTCCGGTCTACACTACAGACCTATATCGGTATAACTACGTCACTCAGATGTGTAAAAAATCCACCCCCCTGAACGACCTAATCCCCCATGTAGACGGTGCTATGTCCACAGGAGAGCTTCTCCCACCAGCATACCTACCACCTCTCAAGGATGTGGATTAACTAAACCGATGGGAGAGCTCTCTCCTGTTGGCATAGAGCATCTTCATTAAAGCGCCTCAGTGATACAGCTGCACAGATGCAGCTGTGCTGATACAGTATTTTAAGTGTAGACTTGCCCTGGGTAAGTTTCCCAGACCTGAAGAAGAGCTTTGTGTAAACTCGAAAGCTTGGCTCTTCCACCAGCAGAAGTTGGTTCAATGAAATATTATCTTACTCACCTTGTATCTCTAATATCCTGGGACCAATGGCAACAGCAGCACTGCATACTACAGAGTTATTCATGAACTAAAGAACAGTCATAGAAATAACCTCTCCTTAACATAATGTTCTCCACTAGATGGCACTTTTAATACATAGCAGAGGCAAACACTGCACTTCCTATTAGGCCCCTAAATCACCTGCTATTAGAATTAAGTAGATTACAGCTGGTAAGTGACCAAAATAAAGAAAGTTCAATTTGCTGCGGCTCTGAAGCATCTTTCACAGCTGCTGGTATCTTTTACATGAATCACTGATTAAATACCCAACCCAATGTTGCAGAAAGTTGAACTGACCCAAATATTAAAAACGGGGGAAATCATCTTGCTATTGGAAAAATTAAAAAAAAAAAGGTTCCTTCCTTCTCTACAAATCAAAGTTTGTACTGTTGTTTAAACAGCAAATTCTCTGCTGTGTGTCCAAGCAGCAACCAAACCAGGGCACTGATATTCTTTACTGATGGAGGGTACATGAGCTGGCATGATATTTCACTGGCATGCCCCATGCCTCTGCTTGGCCCCCCCAACCCAGCTCACTTCCCATGCTGTCTCAGCTCTACCTGTCCACTGAGCAGAGGAGGAAGGTAGAGCATATATAAATAAAATGCTGCCCTCTGCCAAAAACTGACAGCAACAGAGAGCAGAGTGAAAAGGGAAATAAGGGAGAAAGGGAATAAACAACACAAAGAGAAATGGGAGATTGAAAGGAGGAAAGTAAAAAGGAAACCCAATAATAATAGCCCATTTAGAAAGTAATATTTTGTACTTACCAAGTGTGTTTCATCCCAGTTTCAAAGCACTTTACAAACAATTATCCCATGAAATAGACATGTATGATACCTATTTTATACATGGGGGAACTGAGAAGCAGAGAGACTAATTCATCCAAAGTCACACACCATGGAACCCAGGAGTTCCAGTTCTCTAACTCTATAATTTTCACCACTGCTGAAGCTGCACCAGTAGGAAATTTTACGAGAAAAATCACTGAGGACAAGGAATGATTCCTGCTTTGTCTACACTAGCCAGCCAAGCCGTGTTTGAAACCAGTTTGGTTGGAACCATGCTAAACCAGAGGACAAACTATGTTTTCAAACATGGGTAAAAGCAGAGAAGTGATAGGACCTAATAAGGCTGTGTCTCCACCATAGCACAGGCACTGATCAATCTGGGAGACAGATAAAGCTCTACCCTTTCACCTCAAGTTTCATTGAAGTGGATTTAGTGGTAATCTTAAATCACTTTCTTGTTCTAATAAATACACCACCTCACTTCTGTCACTTAGCACTTTACTGGTGACGTTCAGCCTCTTAAATTCTTTCTTTGCACAGGGACCTTAACAAAGTCAGGAAGGATGCTCTGGTGGTTAAGGCACTAAATAGCAATGTAGGAGAGCAGGGTTCAATTCCCAGCTCAACCCACAGACTTCCTCTATAATCTTGGGCTAGTCACTTAATCTACCCTTTGCATCAGTTCCCCATCTGTCTCATAGGGATAGTACTCCCCTGCTTCACAGTGGCGGTGGGAGGGTAAAATCCATTATGAACTGCACAGAGATTACTGTAATGAGGTCCATCTAAGTACTCAGACGGATAACTCCACACACACTACTGTACAATAATCAAAGAAGAATTAGCTGAATTATATCTCTTTCAACAAGCTCTAGTTACAGGGGAAAATTTATTGTCATCTGTTTAAATTTCCAGGCCTTTTTGAGTGAAGAGTAGAGCCGTGCAAATCCGTGGATATCTGCGGACCATTTTTGTGGATTGTGGACCGGATACGGATACAAATTTTGTATCCACGCAGGGCTCTAGTCAAGAGTTTTGCTCAGGGACTTCTACCTGAGTAGCCTGTGTTAGGAGCCAAAACTATTCAGTGAACCCACAAAAAGCCTTTAAGCCATTTATTTTGACAGTGTTTTTGCTGAAGGAAGCCATTCAGAGTTAGCAGGTTAGTAATTAACATGGTTAAAAATTCACTATGAATGGAATAGGGTTATTAAAAATAAATTCAATACTTTTGCTTCACTCATTCTGATCTGTTCAATGTCTTTCAGCAAATCCCAGTGTAAGTTGGAAGCATATGTGAGTTCAGTATTGGAGTGAAACCTCCAGTGTCACCCTGAAAGAAGAAACTCTGAAGTGTCTTGTGTAGGTGGTTTGTAAATGTACAGCTGTTGCTTAAATTGCAAAGTGTCTGCAAAATGAAGCAAAAGCCTGATTTAAAAATAGAAATGTGTGGGCAGTGAAACAAAAATCTGCCTCTTGTGGAAGGTACATACCTCGGCCTCTTTTTGTTGTAGCCTAAGTTTTCTAATTTTCTGGTAGCTGGGAGTCAGATGTTCAGTAACCTAGATCTAATCCTCAGAACATCAGGGGTGTCACACAAGCAAAAAAATACAGAAGCAAAACATTTTGGTTTTTTGGAAAGACATGTCCCAGAGAGCTCTCTGCTTTGCTTCAGAGGAGCAGAGAGAAGGGGCTGCAGCATTTTTTTGCATAAGTACAATTAGCACGTAGACGTCACTGCCACACGATATTCTTCAGACCAAAGAGCTTAGAAGGATTCAGAAAAGGATTTGATAATTGTATGAATAATAATATTCACTGTTATTAAACACAAGTTTAAGGGATCTAAATCCTCATCCTTTAACTTGCCTGGGGTTAGGCAGAAATTTTCTCTCTGTGTTGTGTGATTTTATTGTACACGCCTCATTCCTCTGGAATATTCGGTTCTGCGTTCTGACTGCTGTGAAGGATGGGGTACTTGACTAAGTGGCCCATTATTCTGATTGTGCAAGGCAATTCTTGTGTCCACAGTTATAGGCTATAAAATAATACCTCACACTTTTATAGTACCTGACATTCCAGGATATCAAAGTATTTTACAAATAATTTTCATCTTTACACTTCTGTCACCTAAATGAGTATTTTGCTCAAATTGGTTACACCAGAATTGACATGGCTGATGAATTGAGCATGTGATATTTTGGAAACAGATGATCACCTGCATAAACACCTCTATAAATAGCATTTATAAATAACTTGGTATAATAATATACAGCAAGAGTATTTTGGGAATAAAAAAATCATGGCTATCAAAGTGTTTTTGCACATTTTCTGTGCTTAACATCCCAAATCCACTCTTCCTGAATCTGTCTAGTTCCTTATATGGCCACCCTTGCTGTAGCATATGAGCACCTCACAGACACTAATTCATTTATCATCACAACACCCACGTAAGGTATAAAAGCATTATCCACTTTTTATGGAGGGGCAGTTGGGGCACAGAGAGATTAAGTGGCAGAGCAGGGAACTCAACCAAATCTCCAGAGCCCTGGTCCAATGCTGTCACCACAAGTCTCTCCTCCTCGTTCACCTCCTCTCCCGCCCCCCTTTCCTCCCATTGTACTTTTTTGTTATGTCACTAGTGGGTTACACACTTGAGAGCCAGGGAAGCTCTGGTGGGAGAAAATTCAGTAGCAGTTTCAACATTGCAAGTAAAAAGAAAATGTCAGAATTGCTCCACTGTATTCCATCTTCATTTTGCTGCAAACCCTTTTGACCACAGACACCACCGTCCTGATGTACGCTTTTAGATTCCAGAATAGGGACTAGGGAATTCTACTTTGATCGGAAGTTTTTACTCCTGACATTGCATGAATGGAGATATCCACTAAAGATATAGGAATGAAATTCATGGGCGAGTCTAAACGGTGTAACTTACACCTTCTTCTGTTCCCCCTCAATATGTAAAATATGCCAGTTTAGACTCCAGTTTGACTCAGTGGACTGAATTTGAAGGTGATGTGGTTTCTGGGAGTCTGAGAAGTTCTAACTGAAGGCATGTCTATGCTACAGAGACTATATTGGCCTAGCTATGTCAGCATAGCTATGCCGGCATAACCGTATAGTGCAGGCACAGCCTACACCTACGGAAGGGGTTTTTCAGTCAGTGTGGGAACACCACACCACCTCCCCAAATGATGGTAGCTATGTCGACGGAAGCCTTGTTCCATCAATGTAACTAACCCTACGCTGGGGGTTAAGTAGGCATCTCTGTGTCGGTCAGGGGTGTGGTTTTTTCACATCCCTGACCAACATAGCTATATTGACAAGTGTAGCTCAAGTCTTAGTGCAAGAGAGTCTAAACTAATGTAGTTTACATGGAGAGGATGCTAGATGAAGGAGTACATTCCATCAGTTTACATTCTCTTTAATTAATTTCCAAATGTGGCCCGTAGTTCAGCATCTGAATTTAGGTTTAAGAAGGTGCTGTTTATAAATCACAGCAGTTAGACAGCACAAAGTGGCTTTTCAGTAAGTTCTTTCTCTCTTGGTGTGTGTGTCTGCTCTGATGCTTCCTTGCCACAGAAGGGCTTAAAATTAAATGTTATAACCCCAAATCAGGCTCAGTCCCCTGCCAAGTAGCACAGAGATACGTTTCAGCTCTGTAACCAGCACAATATGGCTCTTGCCAACGTGGCAGGATATCAAAGGCATTGTGTAACTAAACAGCACTTGATGTTGCTATGGCAGGCGTTTCTCAATAGCCATCAGTTTCATGCAGGAAATCTCATGAATATTGCCGAGTAAACAGAATTATTGTACCAGTGTCGTTAGTTCCACACAGCCTCCGGGGTTGAAAGGGCCGTTTGCAGCACGTGGCTGTCTCAGTTCATGAGATGCCCTCAGTGACACCACTTAGCAGTGAGTCATAAATCTTAGGGAGAGAGAATTGCAGTGCAGAGGGGGATTAAAAACTTCCATTCTGAGTTAGAGAGTGAGGAGTCATCACAACTCAAATGGGTATAGTGTTAAAAGCTGGTTATCCGTAAACCAGCACAGCCCAAAACAAGCTTGGAGGTCACAGTGGAGACCTCTGGTGTCCTATTGCTAACTTTCCAGGTATGCTCTTGACTGTTTAAGGGTTTTAGCCTTTGGTGGGAATTATAGAAATTAGAATATGTATGCAGATAATTGCCCAGCGGGTGTTAAAACAACCATGTAACTCTTCTGCTATGATGCTTACATAGCGTAAGAATGCTAGTGCTTTGTAGGTGGGCAGCCGCATATCTGTGTGGAAGGATATAGGTGTGTATCTGCAGTCTCCAAAGAGTTAACTATGTGAGTAACAATGCTAATACGTTGCAGTCATATAGCATCTTAAATCCAAGCATCTCAAAGTACTTTGCGAACCTATGGAGAAAATCGTATGCATATATTTTCAGTCTCCAAAGAGTAAATACACAATAAACATTAATACTTTTACACCTCCATATTGTCTTAGATCCAAAAATGTCCAAAGTGCTTTTCAGTCATGAGTAAATTAAACCTCATAACACCCTTGTGACCTAGAGCTTAGTGTCATTTTGCAGATGGGCCCACTGAGTTGGCCGAGGGCACAGAGTGAATCTGTGACAGAGCCAGGAATTGAACCCATGAGCTCTGACTCCCTGCTCCTACTAACCACTAGACAATGCTCCTTGCTATATGATTTATTATATGCCTTACACTAGATCAACAGATGTTTAGCAACTATTCAAGCTTCTCCCATTCCCAGCTGATTGATGCCCTAGCTATTTCTCTCTGCAGGGCTTCTCAGGACCCAGCTGTGAACATCAGCTAGTGGCCTTGTTATTTTGAATTTCTGGGAAATCTAGCACATTGCAGTCCAGAATAGCTTCATTTTGACATATCCTAATGTCATTCCTTCGCTAGTAACAGCATTCCGAATCTGCACAGCAAACCAGCCTGGACTGGAGAGCTTCTTTGACGCCTGTTTGTGATTTAAACAGGCTGGATGGATTGACACTGTATGAAGGGTCACGTCTGCAGGGCCGGCGCAACCCATTAGGCGACCTCGGTGGTCGCCTAGGGCACTAACATTTGGGGGGTGGCGACTGCGCGGCCAGATCTTTGGCCGCCCCGGTAGTCGTCGGTATTTTGGGGGCGGGACCTTCCACCGCCTCTGTTGGGGGTGGCATTTCAGGGGCGGGACCTTCCGCCGCCTAGGGTGGCAAAAAAGCTGGCGGCGCTCCTGCACGTCTGTAGAGTTTTCATTCCTAACACATTATAAATGACTGGATTTTTTTGACCTTTTGTTGTTTCGCAGACTACACTGTTTCAGTTAATGAGGAATTGCCGTGTAATGTCTCCTCTTATCCTCTCTTTGTAGGTAGTCTGTGCTTTCGGCTATCATGAGAAATTTCCTGAGCTAGTGTGGGGTCAGAAGAATGCTAACATCTCTCTCTCTCTCTGGAGGGGAGAGCTAGGTCCGGTCCCACAGGAGCCCCATCCATAATGATTTATCATTGAACATTATGAAAAATGGATTATGAATATCTTAGCATCAGTTTAGTGCTGCAATTCAGATGCCCAAGTAAACAGGCCTGCTTTGATTTAGAACATATTCCCTTTGGGTGAGTAAATGAGCTCTTTTGTGAACCCCAAGGGCTCTTCCTTGTAGTCCAGCTTCCCATCGTCTGACATACAGGGCTCCTTCTTGAACACCGGGGACATGGGCCTTAGCAGATTCACAACACTGCAGCCAGCTACTGTTCTCAGCAACTGGGCTGAATCCATAAAATGTAGTTCTTGGAGATTATTAATCACTTACTTTTTTTTATTAAATACACCTCTACCCCGATATAATGCTGTCCTCGGGAGCCAAAAAATCTTACCGCAATATAGGTGAAACCGTGTTATATCGAATTTGCTTTGATCCGCTGGAGTGCGCAGCCCCGCCCCCCCGGAGCACTGCTTTACCGCGTTATATCCGAATTCTTGTTATATCGGGTCACGTTATATCGGGGTAGAGGTGTACAAAGATTGGAAGCCCCCATACCATATAGGTCTCTAATATGTGCAGCCATGTGTTCCTGCCCTCATACTCTGCTTCTCCTTCTCCTCCGTGTATTTTTCTCCCACTTGTCACACTCTCTTTTATTTTATGCGTGAACAACTCCCAGGACAGTGGGGCCCTGATTCTAAATGGGGCCTCGGGAAGCTACTGTAATACAAATGATACATAACGATTCCTCTCTGAAAAATGAATCTCTACCAGATCTGCTCCTCATGTGAGTTCAGGATCATACCTACTCATTTTAATCACAAAAAACAAATAATAATTACGGTTTGACGTTTCTTGTCCTAGTCCCGCAGAGCCAACTTAGCTGTGGGAGAGGGACCCGGAGTCTGTTCCTTCTTGGATATTACCATCCAAATTGTTTTTTAAATTCCAGTCAGTCACACCTGTGCAAATGTTCACAAAGCAATGGGGCTGCTGAGGTGACAATGAGGACCTAATCTGAAGATGATGGAATTACATAGGTGCAACTAAAGTCCTTATTTTTCCTGCAGAATCTCTATTGCTGGTGATATTGGAGTGAACAGAAAAGGACCCAGCTTGACTCTATGGGCCTGAGCTGAGTTTGCAGGGCTCTTGGTCAGAAAAAACATTTTTTTGGGGGGGAAACTGAGCACAATTAATACAGGAAACATTCAGAGACAAAGTTAGCACCCCACAAAGCCATTTTTAACAAATCACTTATGAGAGAAGAACTGTTCTTTTAACCTCTCTGTCCTGTTCTCAGGATCAATTATAGCCCTTCATTCAAAAGCTGTTAGGTTTAGACTACTATGGAGATTACTTTGGCTATTAACATCAAATGACATCTGACAAATCTACCAACAAAAAAATCAATTTATTCAATACTCAAAGTATACCACCAGCAAATAACCCAAACCAGCACACCCGCCCAACTTTTTTGAATATTAACATGTGATAGACATGCCTGATTTATTAAATACGTGCATTCAGAGAGTTCACACCGTTTAATAAAATCACCAGAAACAGCATGTTATGGGTAGTGTAAAGAGGCACACACTAATTTAGTACCACTCTGTTAAATAGCCTGATGATCCCATCACTGAATGTTCCTCTTAAAACAAAGCTCTCTATTGTAATGATTATGTGTGATAATGTGTGATAATGATTTGTAAACCTGTTAAAACTTCCAAAATAAATAAATAGTTTTTAAAACGTTAATGTTTCTGATGACGCCATAGTTAGAAAAAAGCCTATCCAAGAGGATCACCATTAGGGACAAGAACATTTTCAATATTTATTAAAGTGCTCCTAAATCATATCAGCTGTTTGGGTCTGGGACTGTGTGTTTGTTCTGTGTTTGTGCAGCACCTAGCACAATGAGGTCCCTGTCCATGATTGGGGCTCCTAGGTGCTACTGCAATAAAAATAATAATAGTAGTCCAGGTCTAATACAGAAAAGGGGCTCTCATATATAATATTTATAACCTTCCCTTTAAAAGAACAGCCATAATCATCTATGTAATATTCATTCTTCAGGAACTTCATTGATCTTAACTCTCAAATGTTTTTCTCCTGCCATATTTCCTTCTTTGTTTAGAACAGTTTCTTTATTTCATTTAGGGCACAGGAAATAGTATTTGAGGCCCCAGTCTGTGTGTGTGTCTCTTTTTATAAAAGCCTTAAAACAGGATATCCCTTTTATCAAAATAAACATAACATTTTGTTTTTGGAAAACAGGAAGGGCAGGTCATGGACTGGATGGCAATAAAGATTGTTACTGAGATTTCCGAACCTGGATCTGAAACGTTAGCAAAAGCCATAATAACAAAACCTTGTCTTTTGAAGGTTTGCAAGAAAAGGAAGCCCTAGCAGGAAATGTTAAAAGGAACCTGTTTTCTTTCCTTTGTCTAAGGATTTATCTTATCATCCACTAACATTGGCACTTCAAATGCAGACTAAGTTCTAAGCATCAGGACAATTCTTTTTATCAACCACAGTTTTAGATATTAACTCTGCTGACTGATGCACAAATACAAACAAAACAAAGTTTTCATTACGCAGTGACCAACCCGTGCATCCGTTCCTGCTTTGAAAGATAAATAAATCTTATGAAAAAAACCCAACCCAAACCAAAACTACTATAGTCTTGGTGCAAAAGTTTAATGAGCCATCTATAGCTCATAATATCAACTCTTGGTAGCTCTGTCAAGTTGCAGGCATATGCTAAAGTGTGGTTCTGCTCTGACAATTGACTAAAAATAGTAACCTCTTCCTCAAAAAAGCTATCTGCTCATGTTAGTGACGTACACCAGCAGTTACTACTTTTTTTGTCCCTATTAGTTTTGCACAGTTATTGAAGAAGGATATAGATTCCATTCTGCCTCCAGTATCACCAATGGAATTAGACTGGATTCCGTACTACTTCATGGATCATCCCGTGGAATTTGGAGCTGGCATTTGATACATCAAGTCTCGTCTCAGGAGGGGGCTTTTGTAGGTAAAATATTTTTGAGACCCATTTCCAGACCCTTCCCCCTAGCTCCTCCAAAAAAAAAAAATCTTGTTCTAGATACTTTTTCCCTTTTAATTCCCTGTCCCATCCATAACTCCATCCATGTCTACTGAGTTTTGAGTATGGAGAGCTCAGGGAGAGGTCACTGAGGATTACATCCTATTCTCTGAAAAAGTGATGTTAGGAAGTGTGATGAGGAAGTAGCAAGTGGATCCACCACTAAACAGATCTCTGGGCCTAAACCATCCCTTTACAGGCCTCTGATACTACTACAGCCACGAGCCAATATAACAACAGTAGGGCACATACCCAATCATGCGCAAGACACCAGGTTAGGGCAGAAGATACTTTCCTCCCTAGCTCTGCTTAGTTCCTCCCACACAAACCCACTTACTCAGATCTTACACAAGAATGGAGGGGTGTGGAGCATTTGACCCTAACGTTGGGGTATGGAGTAGGAGGATGCCTAGAGTACTATTCATAGTACATGTCATAGTGCTTGGGAACCAACTGCGGAGGAATTAAACACAGTAATAAGTGCCATCTCTTTCTCTCTCTCTCTCTCTCTCTGTGCATGTGCGCTGGCTGCTCCAACACACAAACCCCAATAACATCAGTGGACTTTGTAATGCAGATTAAGAGTAGTACTGCACATGTCCCTAGAAGAGATGAGATGGCCTGGTAAGATTTCCATGCATGCAGAATATGCAGGAGTCCTTAGCAGAGAATTGGATTTGGGGGGGAGGGGGATCTTCCTTTGGGAAATATCAACTGTGACACCAGCAGGCCAGGTGCTAGCTCATGCCAAAGACCCCATGTCTCAGTGGAACTCTGACAAATACATAGATGGAATCAGTCTGCCTCATCTGTGCATTAGTATTGTTAAAATAGGTATTAGAATTATAAGAATGTGCTCAGTGTTTAGACTTTATTGCCGTTACATGCATTAATCTCACTTATAACATCTATATCCCTTATTGTAAGGTAATATATGAGCACTTGTATTGTGAGTCTCTGTGACTGTGCAAAGGAGAGAGACATTAACTAGTGTGAAGTGGTGATCTCCAACAGAAGGTCGTATGTCTTGTCCAACAGGAAAGGTGGTGGGACATTAAAGAAGACAGTAGACATTGGTTGTTCTGCCTTCCCCGCCACAAAGATGAGTCATGTAAGTGATTCCTGTTCTCAGCTGAATTTGCAGCTCAGAGCAAAAGTGAAGAGGGGGGTAAAAACCCCTAACAAAAAGGGGTATCTCTATGCTGTTTGGACTCTGGGGGCAAGGTTTACTAGGCATAAGCAAGAGATCTCCGGTAGCCTGGGTTAGCCCTAAAGGACATATAGATCTTACTTATTATAGAAGCTTCTATTACTTTTTGAGACTTAAGATTGTAACTCATTTGTGTATATGTTTACCTGCTTTAACCTTGTAAATAACTCTCTTGTTTTCTTTTTCTATTTAATAAATCTTTATGTAGTTTATTATAGGATTAGCTACAAACGTTTTTGGTGTGAAATCTCAAGTACAATTGACCTGGGGTAAGTGAGTCGTCTATTGGAACTGGGAGTAACCTGAATATTGCTGTAATTCTTGGGGTAAGGGACCATCTATCACAAAGTTGTGCTAACCTGAGTGGTGAGATAGATCGGAGTGCCTGAAGGGACTGTCTGTGACTACATGTTAAAGCTGTTACAGTGCCTGAGGAGTCTACACTTGATAATTGGTTGGTGAAATCTAAGTACAGAACTCACAACCAATTTGGGGTTTATGCCTTGCTTCCTAACAGTCTGCCCTGAGGTTGGCACTCATATTCTCGAGTCACATCAGGCAGCTTTACATCAGCATCAGCTGGATGACTGATTGGTGAGGAGACTCTAAAGAGAAAGTTGTGGGGAGCATTCGTACAAACATGGCATTCCTTATGATTCAATCCCTTTGCTGCTCTTAGGTAGCGGTAGCTCCCAAACTGGGTTTTAGGCAAAACTCACCACTTCTGTTTGTTGGGTATAACACAAAGTTTCATCCTGGTGAGATTTACCTTGGGTCAAGTAACTGATGGGAAGGATGCAGCAAAGATGCCTTGGAAGGCCTAGGTAGTCCTGGGAAATACTAGTGGAAAAGTTCACCTTCTTGTGGTTTTGGATCAGTGCAGTGAATATACTGAGCCTAATATAAACAACCAACCCCCCGTTCCTAACTGCTAACTAATTTGCAAACACATTGCTGGAAAGAGCTGCAGTGAGATTTCAGGACATGCCAGAGTGCCTTTCTGGGACTGCTGAAAGCATTTGGATTTGCCTGATGAATAAGTGTCACAAAAAGCAAAAAGTTCCAGCTGGCACCCACTGCTGCCTTTTCAGCAGATAATCCTGTCACTGAGCGAGGCAACAGGGAATCCCAGCTATTCACACTCACACAACTCAATCCAAACTCAGCAAAGTGGCTTTCTCATTGCCAGCTGGCATGCCCCAAGGTGATAGCAGGTCTCCGAGCACTGACAGCACCTGTTGAAAGACTTATTACTGTGATTTATTTTCCATTGCATTGCCTGTGGAAATGGGAAGAATTGGCCTTGTCTGTTGATGTGGATCCATGAAAAATAATTATACTCCTGAGCAGCAGAATAAAGGAATCTCCTCCAGGGACTAAGTGGATTGTGCGTGGCACAGAATTCTTGGAATTTGGACAGGTCATCACGCAGTACTCATGGTGCTGAGAGAAAGGGACCTGAAAGTCAGGAAACAAAGAGATGTTCCTCTGTTTATAAATGCTTCCATTGAAGTCCCCATATGTGATGTGCAAAAGCAAAGAGACCGCAGGCTGGCCTAGGGTCACAGGAATTGCTGTGTCACTGGAGATCAATTGTTCTTTGAGACTGGCATCCTGTCTCCAACTCTGGACAATATTAGATGCTTCAGAGGAAAGTGTAAAGACTCCATATGCACTAATTTGTGTTGCCTTTATACCAGCTTGAGAGTTTGTTCCATAGTGCTCCAAACACCAGCATATCATCTGCAATGGCTACAACTTCATGTATCCTGGCATATGTTTATGCTGTTTCATGTTGGGTATTAAATGTAGTAAGCACTGACATTTCTACCTATATTTATTTTCCAGTATTCAGATCCAATATACACTGGACGTTAGCCAATTAACTTGTTACTGTATCAGGGATGTACCTGGTAATATTCTTGCTTGATTCTCTTGTTCATGTCTCATAGATCTAGCCACAGTCACAACTCTCCTGTGCCATGGTTTCACCACTACCATCATGGAGAGTATCTGCTCTATAGGAATATATACCTTAGTAACTTTAACAGTATCATTAACTTTTCCATTCTCAAAATATCTTTCATCATTTGGTCTCACAGAGCAACTGGGATTGTCCATGGAATGTGTACTATGAGATCCACAGTTGTACTCACTTTGTTCTTGTACTCCTCAGGAAACTGCTCCAATCCATGAAATGTATCTTTGTATTCTCTCATTAGGTCATCTGGTTTAGCAAGTGTTAGTGTAATATTTCCTACTGTCATTACCAGTTTGATCAAGTGAAGATCCAACCAAACTTTGAGACCAACTGCTGGTGGTGCCTCTGTGTTTACAATGTAGAATTGTAGACATGTTGTATCCTCGTGCTCGGACATTACAGTGTATCTGTTTCTACATCCAGTGGCTCACTTCTATAACAAAACCTGGGTAGTGGTTGTAAAGGCTTATGTGAGCTTTAACTCTTTATACAATTTAGTAGATATTACATTGACTCATATGCCATTGACTTGTATATTTTAGAATGTGCTTACGTCCTGGGTTAAGTGTAGTAAACAAATTTGAATAAATAAATATCTTGCAGCCGAGAATTCTATGGGTTAATTGTAAATTACAGAAAAACAACTGATGGCTTGGTGGCATCATGCAATGGAAAAGCTGTATCCCTTTTGCACTTCCCCTCTGTACCCCAACTCCAGCTGAGCTAAGGGAAGGACCAATGGTACTTGACTTCTAGTTGAGATGAGGTTCAAACACTGAAGAAGGTTGCTGGTCTGGGTTTTTGAACAAATTCAGCCCTTATACCTAGGTTTTGTAATACAAATAGAAATGGTATCATGAAATTAATAATAATCAATACAAAGGAGGGTATTTTTTTAAATGCAAACATCCTCCTGCATGCAAAGTTTGCAACCCAAACTCAACAGCATTGTACAAGTGCATGGAAACAGACTAGGAACAAAAATGAAACTAGACCATTAAAGTGCTGTAGAAAGTAAACAACAGCTGGCTAACAGGAATCAGATTTTTTAAAAATATTTCTTTTTCAGTATCTGAAATAGTACAATCTGTGCAAAGAATATTTTTAAACCATTTTTTAACTTGACAAGTTTCCTTAAAAAAAATTAAATATATATAAGTATGAGCTGCTTTAGGCTGCATGTTCCTTTTTTTTTAGGGCATACAGATGGTGTTTGGGATGTGAGAAGGAGAAAATAAAACCTCATCATGTGACCAGACTATTTTTAACTGTAATACTTTTACCTTGTCTGTTTTTGTTTAGTAAGCACATGTGATGATAAGCAAGGAAGAAGGATTCTCAGTATTCCCTGATGTCTCTATGGTGAGAGGATTTTAATGTTGGGAATGGGATAGGGTAGAATTTATTTCTTTGCACACTCAATGTATCATGGTAGATATGGGTATTATTTTTACGCCCCTCTGGTGATCGTGTGCATGGCATGAGTAACCTGACTTTCTGGACATAAGAGGGTATGCTCTTGTAGATCACCTGTAGCACCTGTAACATACAGAAAGATTGGCTTCTAGCTGGAGACTAGTTTGGCATAGCTCCCCTATAGATGTTAGTACATAGCAACATGCACTATATAAGTAGGACCATAGAGTGGGATTTCTGCTAAGTTCACTCTAATGTCTGGACACAACTTGGCAGGCAGCAAGAGTCTGAGATAGTCCTTTGGTGGCTTTGTAGGTTGTAGAAAGATTGGTATTTAGGATCAGAGGGATGAAACCAGGGTCCCTGTTGTTGGTTTTGTTTTCCCCAAAGGGTTGGAATGGAATCATTTTCATTTTGTGTAGGGAGTAGGGACAAGAAATGGTGACCAGATCTCCTGATCATTAGGGTGAGATTGGAAGTATTTTCTAGTTGAGATACAGTGCATGGATCAGCAGTGTGGTTAAGTAGTTAGAGCACAAGATTGGGAGCCAGGAGACCTCTCTTCTAGTCCTGACTCTGGCACTGGCTCATTCTGCAACCTTACACAAGTCACTTAACCTCTCTGTGCCTTAATTTTTCCATCTATAAAATGGGGATAATGATATTACATTCCTCCAAAAAGTTCTTTGAGCTCTTTGGATGACAACAGTTATGTAAGTGTGAACAATCAGCATTATTGATGTATATAATAAGGAGTAATACAAACTAGAGGAGGAATGGAGATTATTACTGGGACATGCATTTATTTACAGACACATTTCTGATGAAGACAGAGGAGTCACAAAAGAAATCCAGGTTCTTGAAGGTACCTGACAACAAGCACATCCCTTATAAGCTTCCAAAACAGGATTGCAAGCATGTGTGTGGTCATGAGCTAGGTACAAACAAATTTCCCTGCCTCAGGCACAGCCACTAATAAATAAGCCAACATGTCTAAAGGGGCAAAGACAGACTCTGTTTTGCAAACACATTTCAGCTTTAACGTTTCCAAGGCAGCAATTTTATAGGTTGTGATTTAAACCTCGGGGCTGCCCTTTTAAAAAAAACCAAACTCCCCCAAGCTCACCATGTTGGGAGCTTCAGCCTGAGCCGCTCACTCTCCCCGTCAGCTTTGAGTCACCTCCACATCCACATCCACCCCCTCCTATCTCCACAACTGGGTGGCAGATGGTTGTTGCTGGAATTAGCGAGTCACTGGCAGTACCACCTGCTGCAAAGTTTCCTTGTTCTCATTAGCTTTGCAGTCCTACTTTAACAAAGGAGGAGCAGGAGGATGGGCTTGCAATGTGTCATGGGACTTCCTCTAGGCTCCCTTTCTACTGTGTGACACATATGAGGAATAGTTCCCTTTGCCAAGCTCATTGGGCACTGTGCTTCAACCAAAGCAACAATGCTGTAAGGTTTCAGCTACAAGGCAGTTCAATTAATGGCAGGGACAATGCAATTGTTCAGAGCAGAAAAGAGAATACAGGGGTGTGTACAGGCGCACTGGAACAATTTGTATAATGGGGACGCTGAAAGCCATTGAACCAAACTGTAAACCCTGTTTATGATGGAAACCACTTCAAGCCGGGGTGTGTGGCAGCATCCCCAGCACCTCTAGTTCCAGCACCTATGTGCTTCTTTAGTCCCACTGGAGTATGCAACCTCCTCTATAGGATGTAATAGTAGCATTTGGACAGGGCAGATAAAGACAATCAATAGCTGTAGTCATATTGCGACACAGGGCTTCCTTGCAGTCTCACCCTGTGCCCACTTGGGGGGCAGCGGCATGGGATCCCCTTCTTCCCCCAGGAGCATTAGAACCTCCCCTTCTGAACAGCAACAGGGATTCCCTCTGCTCCCCAGAGAGGCAGGTGACCCCCAATAGTTACCCTAGCAGCCAGGTATATCTGCTTGGGTAAGTGGGTGGAGTTTTTCTCCTGCTGCCACACACACAATCCTCTGCTGGGGAGGCACAGGAAGGGCTCCCCAGAGCAGTAGGTCATGGAATTACCATCCCAGTGAGATGCTGGGGGCACTTCTCCTCTGTCAGAGCTATTGTTTCAGGCTGTCTGCTGATGTGGGCAGACATCACTCTATCATCATGCTTTGTTCATGTTTTCAAGGTTATTTTTGAAACCACAAGGGGTTAGAAACTTTTCTTTATTAATGAAAAGGAAGATTCTGATGTGCTTATCTGACTTGAAGAGGTGGGCACTAGGCACGCGCCTCTGTCTTAATCCAGCAAGATTTTATAGTAATTTACTACGTTAAACAATTTGCACTCTCCCTTGTGAGCTAAGTATTAATCCCATTTTACAGCTAAAGGAAACTGGGGCCCAGAGAGGTTTTGTGCATGTAACCACATAACGATACAGTTTCAGAACCAGGATTAGAACTCAGGAGTAGAACTAAATGCAATATTTTTGGTGAACAGTTTGTTTGCCAGAAAACACAATTCTGGTTGACCAGCAAACATTCACAGATTTGCATCGACTTCAGCAAATATTTTTGACCAAACTGAAAAATCAAAACATTTTAAAAATGTCTAAACAAAACGTTATTCAAGTCTTTGATTTGCTGAAAACTTTTGTTTTTGGTTTGACCAAAAATGAAACTTTTTTGATTTTTTGGAATTGCCAGCAAATCAAAAATCCGTTATTTCCCAAAAATTCCTGGCTCCCAGCCCTTTGCTGAGATTACAAGATCACAAATCCCCATTATGCAGCTAGGTTGCAATAGTGTTCATGCTCGTTCATCTTTCTTTGAAAAGACCCATTTAACATTGCAGTGAGATTGTGATAGTCTCGCCCTCATTTCTCCTGTTTGCACAGTGTTTCTCTTAACTGTAGAAGATTGTTTTTGTATCCAGGATGTGGACATATTTCTGAGCAGCTGTTATAATTATTCTAAACACGTATTTGCCTTTTTTCAATTGCATATCATTAAGGAATAATCCATGCACCATGTGGACTGAGCTCAGAAGAATAAGACAGTTAAAAATCTCTATTATGACAGTCTTTATTCTGTTACAATAACTTGTTAGTTTGAGACATATCCAAAAATATGAAAGTGTTTGCCAGTCATCTGAATCTGTGCAGCAATTTGTTGTCCTGCCTCAGCACAGGGAGCTGGACTTGATTTGTTAAGGTCCCTTCCAGCCCTACATTCCTATGATTCTAAAGTGAAATGTCTTATTCTGTGTTAGGGGTATTCAGAAAATACCTAGTAACGCCATGACACTGACAGTCTCTGTAGCATGGAGAGTGTCTACTATATGTAACAGCTTTCAATATCTTTAACCAATCCTCTTGTGTGCAAGTTGTTTTGTGTGTCTTCTCCTCCCTGGTTTTACCAGACATGACCTACCTTCACTTAGACTGCTCCGCACTTGTACATAACCTGCCTTTATATCGATTAACCCTCCCCCAAGAGGTATTTATTATTTGTATTATAGCAGTGCCTGGGGTCAGGACCCAGTGTGCTAGGTGCTGTGCGCGCGCGCGCACACACACACACACACACACACACAGAGTAAGGGTCATTGCTCCACAGAGTTTACAGTCTAAGCAGACAAGGCAGGAAAAGGGAGGGAGAGAAAAAAGAGTCAGTGGCCGAGCTGGGAATAGGTCATCACTGTTGTAGGTAATTATTAATATTCTTATCCCCTTTTTAGAGTCTGTGCTAGGCCTCTCTGGTTAGAGATCAGCTGTGTAATAGTAACATAACAGCACTCAAGAAAAAAGCCAGTGCCAAGGGTGCTGTGTCTGGAAGGGCTGGGATTTATATTTTTTATGCAGTTTGACAAGCCCCACGCCTTCTTTTGGAATTCCCCCAGTGAGGAGCCTTCCCTCCCTCTTCCATGGCATCCAAGCCCCGGAGCTGATCTCCCACAGCCGTTTGCCATATTCACAAGAAATTTCATCACAATCCCAAGAAATGGTTTTTAAAGGATCAAGAGGGGAATTCATGGCTGCGCAGTGGGAGATGACATACCTGGGTGGGAAAGCAGCTGTAAGGCTCCCGCGAGGAATGCTCCTGGGGTGGGGACACCTGCTAGGCACAGCCAGCTCTGTGTCTTCCTACTGCAGGAGGCATGCCAAGGGCACATCGTGTGCAGAAGAAGGCAAACTTGAGGAGTTCTTACACCCCACTTATTCCAGAGTAGTGCACTGGTCAGTGCAGTCAGGGAACAAATTAAGGCAGCTCTCAGGGTTGTTCTAGCCTGCATTAGAGAATGAAGCAGCCCCAGGCTAGGGAAAGAGGTACCAGCCACCTTCCTTAGGTGCCTGCATTGCTGTCAGCACCACTACAGGGATGATTTTGCTCAGGTCATGAGTTGTTTGTTCTCTTTTTCTGTGGATTTTTTCTTCAACTCCCTTGCACCAGAAGTGGTGCAGCTCCAATGCTAGACCTAATGCAGACAGGCTGCCAGCATTTTAACTCCTGTATCATAGATTAACTACGAGCATGGCTAGACAATATGGTGGTTAAAAGGCCAGTTTACAGATTGTATCGGCGCTCCTGATATTGCTACCCCCGTGGAGCCGCACCAAAGCTAATGCAATGACGTGAAATTTGAAGAAAACTGCTAGAATAGACAGTCTGGCATGGGTGGGTGTGTTATGCAGAGATGTGTCTTCTTTCCCTTCTTAAGATTAACTCTAGCTTCCCCCTCCATGTCTCATTTTGACCCCTCTTCTCTCTAATTTCAATCATATTAAATGGATTCACCTCATCTTTTACATGACACATTGTAGCCATGGGTAGATATTTTGGGGGGAAATTTGGTACAGATAGCACAAGCTAATTTAGAGATAAGAATTGTTCAAATGTTTTTATATATGTGCATGTATATATGAAAAGCAAGGTGTACATATACGGAAATACACACACGTGCACACACACACACGTACAGATGCATGCATACAGTATGACCCCTTCCAAATTCCTTCCCTCCATCCAGTGGTGCCCAGGGGTAATGCTTGCTGCTTCATCTCTCCCAGCATAGTGCGTAATGGAAAAACTTGATTCAGACAGCGAGATATAACTAGTTTTGATACCTGTGGAAGGAAAGGAGGACAGTGGATGCCTAGAGGATTGATCCTGGCCGAGAAGTTACACACACACGGATTTTGTCAATTCTGCAGAAATGTATGTCTTGCCCTCAGGAACACTCAGTGTGACAGTGACCTATAGCATTTCCAGCGCAGGGATAGGATGCTGCCTCATCCTTCCAAAGCAGAAGGCAAATACTAGAGCCTCTGCCAAAGGAATAATTGACTCACAGTTCCTCCTCCACTTATCTTCCAAGTCCTGGGTTTAGGGTGAAGCAAGACCAGATGAAATCACCTAGGCCTAAGCCAGAACCTTTTCAGGTGCTGCTTATAGAAGGCTGGCTTGTCATCCACTCTGGCTAGGGAAGGAGCCTGAATTCAAAGATTACCAGATCCCTCTTCAAGAGAGGTTCTTTTATTGAGCTCTTGATTAATGCGCCCTTTGAACACTCCACATTTAAAGTCCACATGACACAGTATGTTACTGATCTTGAATGCCAAATGAGCTCTGTGACAGAGAGTCCCTATGGTTGTAAGGAAGCTCCAGGCCTGCAAGTAGCAGTCAGACAGCCAGACTTATCTCGGAGCTTCCTTGTTTTTATTAGTGAGTGGGACAACATTGAAGTTCATTCAAGATGTATTTTGGTTCGTGAACTTCCTCTGTTTTAGCTCATACTTAAGCAGGAGGAAGAAAATAAATTGTAGATTTCAGAATTACATAATCTTTGTTTTTTTCAATTTTTTATGGTTTATCAGATGATTCAATATTTTGGGCACATGACTGCACAGGCAGGCAGCATAACACACATCAGACATCCTGGCGGATGCAAGTTGTAATCATAGCACACCCACCTTTGGCTGGTTCTCTCCTCCAAAGTACCTTGGCTATTTTACAGATTGAAACAAGCAAGTGGGAAGTATAATTGTCTAGCCCCTGTTTTGGTTTGCTCCTTTATTACTGAATACTGCAGCAATGGTCTGCAGTACTGCAACAACATGTAGTATTTTTACAATTGCACTATTTTAAAATTTATTTTGGTACCTTCAATGCCCCTGATGGTTGCATGACACCGTGTAGCTCAGATCTAGGTTCTTATGATGTTCCCCTTTACACCCCCATCAACTATCCAGCACATTTCTGTCTCCTACTCCTGCCTTCTTTCATGCTGCTCTTCTACATGAGCTTTCTATGCACATTCCTCCTAAAGGCTCACTTCTTCCACATGGTCAATACACACCTATCTGAGCCAATAAAAAACCATGCTCAGCTGTGGGACATGTGGCTAGGAACTGATGGCTCGGTTGGTTGTGGACTGCACCTCTAAAGAGACTTTTTCAAAGTGTCGAGCAGCCAGATTTTGAAAGACAAGTGAAAATTTCATCTCTACCCCCTGCTGTGTGAGCACAGTCAGGCTTATGCCACATATCCCGCCCCCCAGGTGCGCTTTTGATGAGAGGACTACAATGGACAAATGTTTCTCAGAAAATGGTTCTTAGGGTAACTGGCAGGTTTTTGTTTTGTTTTTATCAGGCAATTATCAATACACCTCTCTCCAGTCTGACTGCACTTGAGGTGTTAGCATTGATCATAATGTGGGTAATGGCAGGTCTACCATAGCTGGCTACAGGGACCATGAATCAGCACATTTCAGATTGCTAGCTATATCTGTGCAAAGTGGCCAAAAAACAGTACTGACTTGCTCTCCAAGGGGTCCTGGGAGATGGGCTTACCAGTAAATTGAAATGGATCACCAGCTTGTTTTCAGGTAGTTCCAGTCAAACCCCAGTTGCAAGTATTTTTAAAAAGCACCTATTTCCCTTCCAGGAGCTTCCACACATTGGGCCAGCTTCTTGCCTTAATGACACCAGTGCACATGTGGTCCTTTATATTTATCTGTATATCTACCACTGAAGTAATATATAGATATCTGTATGCATGCATGTTTAAAATTGTTAAGTTGCCTAGTTTCCCTTTAAATGAGCAGCCTCGGTGGCAGATTGGTGGCTTAAAGCACTGACATTACTCACGTTACAGCTGAATGCTTCCTGTGGAACCGTACTCAGCTTGACAATGGAATGCAAACAGGAGGCATGAAATGTAACAAGTGCAATGAAAAGAGAGTTCATCCCCCTCTTCTAAAATGGAGACGTAGGCCTAACAGAAAATGGAGTCTGTTGGTTAAATGATTGCGGGCTAGAGGCAAACGCTGCGGCTCACCAATCCCACGCTGTGGTTTACCAGCCTCACCCTTTGGACACTATACTGCAGCTGGTAGTGACTGACATAAGCACCATTTACAATGAAATATTGCCATTTCTTCTGGAACAAAATATCGTCAAGTTCTCTGGAAGCTGGAAATCCCAGGGAGCAGAGGGCGATGTCTGCCCAACGCCTGCCTTTGAAGAAACAGTCATTTAGTCTGGATTACACTGTATTTGATAATAAGCAGATATTTCACAGATAAGTCTCATTTGGCATCCACCTGCCATCCTGGCTAAAGCAGAGCAGTTTGTGTGAGGTACTTCTGCTGATTAAATGTTTCACTAAAGATCCACATACAAATGACACTGTAACAAAGCCCTGGCTAACTAGGACCTACTCACAGTTGCCACATTGCTGCACAGAGTGGTCACCACCTGAAACACCACAGCAAGAGCAGGCGTGGAATGCAGAGCCTTCTGCTCCAAAAGCACAGGCACATGACATTGAATTGCAGGAGAATCTCCTTGAGCTGTTAGCAGTGTAGGGTTTATAACACGTTGGAGTAGTTCTGACTGTCATGTGGAAGTCCATGGCAACCATACACACTAGTCAGTACTTTACAATAGCAGAAGCAGTCTTAGAGGTGGGCAAACTGGTTAAGAAGTTTTGGGGACATTTTTCTCTACAAAATTCAGGCCTTCCCCTCCATTCCTACTGCTAAATACTTAGTCTGTACCCACATGTCTCACTTCAATTACTGCAAACTCCCCCTCTTTCCTATCTCTGATTTGTACATTACAGCCTTCAACACGTTGCACTAAAATTTCTCTCTCATATCAGTGCTCAGACCACATTCCCTCCTCCCCTGCACTCCCTGCACTGACTTCCAATCTCCTTCCATATGCAATACAAATTCATCCTCCCCTCCTCACTATCCTTGCCCACCCCCAAAGCTGATTGCAGGCCTGGTCCTTGCTACATCTCATCTCCCACTACTTACCTGCTCGTGCCATCTCCTCGCCCCGGCATTTTTTTCCCCTTGACTGAATCTGCCAAGAAGCGTGGCTTCTGTGATGTGGAGACAGACTTAGACCCTCCAGCTCATTTCACGTAGGACAAACAGCCCTCAGCTGTTAATGACTTTATGTCACTGCTAACTTGCAATTGAACGGTTATAGTGAAACTGACGGAGCCACATAGATGCCTGGGCAAGCAAGGACATATACCTTAGAGAGCAAAAAACATTACATACATTTTTTAGACCTGTTTTTAGTTATTCAACTTCAAATACAATTGTTCTTGGGCCATTAAATAAAGAACAAAGCTGAAACAAAATCAGTTGTTCTAAAATATAAAGTAAAAGGGGAGGAAGAAGGGTTTTGTGGGCAAAATCCTTATGACTGACCTTCTCAAAACATACACTTTGCATGTAAGTACATCCACATGTGCGACCAAGAGATGTAAACGTGCTAATTATAGGTCTTGAGAAATGCCACGCTGTACTAGTGATGCTGCATGAACACAGGAAGGGACTACAGTGCCTCCCAGGGAGAGATCTAAATTGTTATGTCTAATTTTGGCCTCGCTTGGTTTCCTGAGGTTACTGCTAGCAAGAAGCAGCAGAGCTCTGGGTGGAGCAATTCATGGGAGCAGCACTGGCTTCCCTTCTTGACAGGTCAGCCAGAGAACCCTGCTGTACTGCACGTCATCTAGCAGCTCTAGGGCTGCCGTACAGGTGATCAGGTGTGCCAGCTGGATACTGTTCAAGAGAAAATCCTGTGAAATTTACCAGGGAATCTTTAAATAACTTTCCCTTATCCTGTTTGGCTTTCAGTGTTTAGATGATGCAGGGGCAAGCCATGATTTTCCTGCTAAGTCGTCTTGAACCCTTCAGAAATGTCACAAAATCTCAGCCCTAAATGACCTTTATCCTGTTCTGTAATGTGCAGCTGAGGGGATTGGAAAAAGGGACATGAAGCTTTACACTCCTAGGTCGCTATTTCAAATCTGGCCCAGGTAGGTAGTGGCCTAAGTGGTTTCCACCTCCTAGCTGTAGAAGGAGTTGGATCTCAGTCCACTTGCTAGTGGTTATGAGCCCACCTAACAAGTTATTTAGCACCCATTTATTGGTGGTTTTAGCAGATCTCTTAAGAACTGATGGGGGAGAGAATTAACTCTCTCCTCTCTCCCAAGTAGGTAAGTCCCTATAGGGCAAGGTGGAGGTTCTTGGGGCAGCAGTGTGTGGGGGAAGCTTGAATTGCTATCAAGCCAGTTAAGCAGATACAAAGAAAACATCAATCTCACTTTATAAGAAAACTACATTCACTTGTTAAAATACAAAATTCTGGGAAAGGAGGGCTCTGGTTGTCTGGATGAGCGAGTTATCTCCTTTTTCTGTAGGGGTACCAGGAATTTTTCCCCCCTGATTATCAGTTCTAACATTTGTTTTTTAATAAAAGAAAAAAAAGACATTTTAAAGGACATTCTCTGGTAGTTTGGGCCCAAAATGTAGGATCTTAAAGTTCCGTGAAATAATAGAATAAAAAAAAAAATCAAACAAAAAAAGTTGTGTTTCAATGCAAACAATGCCAAGCATTGCAACACTGGGCTAGGGCAGGACTGCCAGGAAATGAAACAGACTGGAAACTGAGTTGAAACAAGAATGAAGACAAGTTGTCTGCTTTCCTTTTTTTACCTTTTGAATTATTCTTATCTTGCTGCAGCTGCATTCATTAGAAAGACTCAATCAGATTTTAAAAATTGTTTGTTTTAATAATCTTACCTGTTAGTAACACAGGTAAACACTTTTTGTTTGTTTGTTGACAATGTGCTTCTCAAAGAGGCTTCAAACAAACCCAGGGGAAATAAGAGAAACTTCTTGTTTTCATCTTGCTTAGTTGTTACCTTATTTTTGGGGGGTATTATTATGGTAGCAGGTAGAGACCCCAACCAAGATCAGGACCCCCTTGTGATAGGCACTGTACAGACACATAGGACAGTCCCTGCTCTAAGCTTACAATTGAAAAAGACAGATGAAAGATAAGGGTATGGCTACACTTGCAGCTGTACAGCGCTGTGAGTTAAACCTGTCTTCGTACAGCTGAGTAGGGAAAGCGCTGCAGTCTGTCCACACTGACAGCTGACAGCGCACTGTCATGGCCACATTTGCGGCACTTACAGCGGCATTGGGAGCGGTGCATTATGGGCAGCTATCCCACAGAGCACCTCTTCCCATTCTGGTGCCGTGGGTTGTGGGAAGGGGACGAGGGGTGCGGGACATTCTGGATCCTGTCCCAATGCCCCGTGATGCATCACTTCGCATCCCAGCAATCCCTGTGTTTCCGTTCACATTTGGCGCCATCTTTCAACGCCATCTTTCAACGGTTTCTGTGCAGCCTGGTCTGTGTTCCGTTTCGGTCTGCGGGAAATGGAGCCCAGACTGCTGAGGAGTATGCTGACGAGTCTCGCCAGCACGTCACGTTTGGCAGTCGAGCTATTCCTTAAGATCCAAAGAGACAGTGAGGAGTCCGACGATGATAGCGAGTCGTGTAACGCGTACGACACGAAATTGCTTGTGGCATTCACGGACATGCTCAGCACCATGGAATGCCGCTTTTGGGCTTGGGAAACAAGCACTGAGTTGTGGGATCACATCGTCATGCAAGTCTGGGATGATGAGCAGTGGCTGCAGAACTTTCAGATGAGAAAAGCCACTTTCATGGGACTGTGTGAGGAGCTCACCCCCACCCTGCGGCGCAAGGACACGAGATTGAGAGCTGCCCTGCCAGTGGAGAAGCGGGTAGCTATTGCAATCTGGAAGCTGGCAACTCCAGACAGCTACCAATCGGTCGCGAACCAGTTTGGAGTGGGAAAGTCGACCGTTGGAATCGTGTTGGTGCAAGTTTGCAGGGCCATTAATCGCATCCTGCTCAGAAGAACCGTGACTCCGGGTAACGTGCAGGACATTGTGGATGACTTTGCACAAATGGGTTTCCCTAACTGTGGAGGGGCGATAGATGGGACACATATTCCTATTCTGGCACCACCCCACCTAGCATCCGAGTACATAATCGGAAGGGGTATTTCTCTTTGGTTCTCCAAGCGCTTGTGGATCACCGTGGACGTTTCATTGACATTAACGCAGGCTGACCCGGAAAGGTGCATGACGCACGCATCTTTTGGAACACTGGCCTGTTCAGGAAGCTGCAGGCCGGGACTTTTTTCCCAGAGCGGAAGATCACAGTAGGGGAAGTCGAAATGCCCATTGTGATCCTTGGAGATCCCGCTTACCCGTTAATGCCGTGGCTCATGAAACCCTACACAGGGAGCCTTGACAGCAGCAAGGAACGGTTCAACTACAGGCTGAGCCGGTGCCGAATGACTGTGGAGTGTGCCTTTGGCCGTTTAAAGGGCCGCTGGTGATCTCTATATGGGAAGCTGGACTTGGCCGAAAACAGCATCAACGCGGTTATATCCGCGTGCTGTACCCTCCATAATATTTGTGAAGGGAAGGGTGAAAGATTCAGTCAGGCATGGACCTCCGATGTTCGACACCTGGAGGCTGAATTTGCACAGCCAGAGAGCAGGGCTATTAGAGGGGCCCAGCACGGGGCTGCAAGGATTAGGGATGCCTTGAGGGAGCAATTTGAGGCTGAAAACCAGCAGTAATGTCTGGTGCCCTGCACGGGAGTGAAGTGCAGTGGTTCCAATGTTAGTAGGAATCTGTGTTTGCTAAGCTGATTTGCAGTGCCTTTTACTTTATGCAATAATAAAGAATGTTTTCAAAGCCAAAAAATCCATTTATTGAAAAGAAAATTCATTTACTGAAAAGAAACACAACTGTTTGGGAATCAGAAAGGGCAAGGGGGTGGGGTGGGGAACGGTACAATCACAGATTTGCGTATGTCCTGTCTGGAGTGCTGTGCAATGAAGGCTGCACTTCAGGATGGCTATACTGCATGGTTATGGGGATTGAGTGCAGAGGGTAACTGTCGTAGTTCTCAGGGCCGGGTGGTGAAGATACAGGCGTTGGAGGCAGCTGGTGGCAGTAAGAACCCGGATGTTGGGGAAAGTGGGTTGGAGGTGACAAGGGGGCACAAAGGAAAGAGTTTTGGGACAAGGGCTGCAGGGGGGGTCGGGCACGGTAGTGCTCCGCCTGCATGGCTACGAGCGCCTGGATAGAGTCTGTTTGGCGCTCCAGGATGCTTATCAGCCGATCCGTGCTTTGCTTCTGGTGCGCTGCATTTTCCTTGCAGATCCTGCTTTCACTCTCCCTCCACTCCTGTGCTTTTTGATTCTCTTTAAGAGATTGATGCATCACTTCTTGCAGCATGTCTTCTTTGCTTTTTCACGGTCTATTCCAGAGTTTTTGCAGTCTCTCAGCCAGTGATAACACGGACGGCTGAGATTTCAAGGTTGCATCTGTAACGGCAAAATGCAACACTTAACAGAGGCAGCATTGTTTATACCAGACAGAGTAATGATTCCCCCGCACTTAAGGAGGGCACAAACAGTCTACACAATAGCATAATTTTCCCATCCCAAAGAGAGCGCACATAACCCACGGGAGCCCCAAAATGGTGAGTAAGGGGGACTGACTGTTTCAGGGCTGTAATGTCCTCTGGGTTTATGTGCCTTGGGGAGAGCCAACAGTTGCAGGGGGCACCTACACTGAACACTGTCCCAACATTTTCCACAGGAGTTCGTCCTGGACGATATCTCTCTGCTGAGGATGACCCGGGAAGCAAGGGAGGGTCTTCTACTGCAATGCGGCTTCTGCCCTGGCCCATATGCAGCTTGCCTGTGTGCAGCAATGGTCCCCCCGCCCCTCGCAGCACAGTAGCGCGGACACGTTAGCCTGACTGGGACAAGGACCACGGTGGCTCTCCCGATAAACCTGCGCAAGCGCATTGCCCACATTCTGGATGAGACTTTCGAAGAGATTACCGAGGCCGATTACCGGGATGTGATAGACCACATCAATGCGCTATTCCGCATCTAGGCATGCATGCAGCCCTAACCCTCCTCTCCCAAAGAGCCCGCACCGAAAAAATTCCTTCACGAAAAAAAAAAAACGCTTACTGGAACCTGCTCTTCTGTTTGTCCTCCACCAAGTTCCGGCCGCTGCGACTGGCTACCTTCCTCCTGGCTCGAGAAGAGCTCCTGGCTGCATGGCTCCAGGGATGTCTCCCCCCGCTCCAGCACCCTCACTCCCGCTTTCCTCCTCCTCCTCCCCCCGCTCTGAAGTGTCCATGGTGGTGCTCGGAGTGGAGGTGAGGTCACCCCCCACGTATCGCGTCCAGCTCTTTGTAGAATCAGTAGGTCGCAGGGGGAGCACCCGAGCGGCCGTTTGCCTCGCTGGCTTTGCGGTAGGCACTCCGCAGCTCCTTTACTTTAATCCTGCATTGCAGTGCATCCTGGTCATGGCCCCTTTCCATCATGGCCCTTGATATGTGCCCAAAGGTATTGTAATTCCTATGGCTGGAGCCCAGCTGGGACTGGACAGCTTCCTCCCCCCAAACACTGATGAGATCCAGCAACTTGCCATTGCCCATACTGGGGCTCGCTTGGCACGTGGAGACATGGTCACCTGGAAAGATTCGCTGATAGCACTCCACGCCTGGCTCAGCAAACAGGAAGGGGATTTTTAAAATTCCCGGGGAATATAAAGGGTGGGTCTGACGGTTGGTCACCTGAGGCCAGGGCAGTAGAGTTCGAACTGATGACCAGAGTGGCTAGAACAGGCATTGTGGGATACTGCTGAATACTTCTGGAGGCCAATCAGAGCTCATTGGGAGGCCACACTGGCGCAGCAGCGGCAGCGCAATACTCTTTATTCCTCTCAGGGAGGTGGAGTACCAGCAGCGCTATAGCCGCGGAGATACAGCGCTGTATGTGCCTTGCCAGTGAGGACAGGAAGTGAGGTACAGCGCTCTGGGAGGCTTTATTGCGCTGTAACTCACAAGTGTAGCCAAGGCCTAAGAGAAAGGAAGTATTATCTCCATTTTACAAAGGGGGAAGTTGAGGCACAGATAGATTAATTGACTTGCCCAGAATCACACAGGAAATCTGTGGCAGAGCTAAGAATTGATTTCCTGAATCCCAGCCTTGTGCCTCAACTACAAGACCATCCTTCCACTCTGGACTCAGCAAAAGGACTGTTCAGTCTCTTATACAGAAGTCAGTAGCTGCTTTTGCTGAATCCTCATTGGAAATGAGCCAGTGAAGGAAGAACAAGTAGCATATTGCTTCTGCTGCTGGGTTTAAAATATGCGCCTTTTCACATTCATAAATATATCCTCTTTTAGAAAAGGTTGCCTGGGTCATTTTCTGTATGTAAGGGGAACAATGGTGGAAGAAACCCTGGGCTAGAGTGAGCACCTTTTCTTCTAAATGCCTTTATCTTCAGAGGCAAATTGCAGGGTTTGGGCTGTTGTGTGGGAACAGTACTTATGAAGATCTTGTTGAACCTCATCTCTGCACCTGAGAGCATTCAGCAGCCACATGGGTGACCTATTTTGATTTCACTGGGGCAGAGAACAACTACATAGTTAGGCTAAGTTTACCTTTAAATAGTGGCCTATTCTCAACAGTTGACAAGAGGGGTGAATACCAAGGGAAGGAAAATTACTTTTGTAGTGCTAATGAGGCCAATGCAATCAGGGTGGCCCATTCCCAACAGTTGACAAGAAGGTGTGAGTATCAGCAGAGGGAAAATTACTTTTTGTAATGACCCATCCACTCCCAGGCTTTATTCAGGCCTAATTTGATGGTGTCCAATTTGCGAATTAATTCCAGTTCTGCAGTTTCTCGTTGGAGTCTGTTTTTGAAGTTTTTGTGTGGAAGAATTGCCACTTTTAAGTCTGTTATTGAGTGTCCAGGGAGACTGAAGTGTTCTCCTACTGGTTTTTGAATGTTACAATTCTTGATGTCTGATTTGAGTCCATTTATCCTTTTGCATAGAGACTATCTGGTTTGGCCAATGTACATGGCAGAGGGGCATTGCTGGCATATGATAGCATATATCACATTGGTAGATGTGCAGGTGAATGAGCACCTGATGGTGTGGCTGATGTGGCTAGGTCCTATGATGGTGTCCCTTGAATAGATATGCGGACAGAGTTGGCAACGGGGTTTGTTGCAGGGATTGGGTCCTGGGTTAGTGTTTTTTTTGTGTGGTGTGTAGTTGCTGGTGAGTATTTGCTTCAGGTTGGGGGGCTGTCTGTAAGCGAGGACTGGCCTGTCTCCCAAGGTCTGTGAGAGTGAGGGATCGTCCTTCAGGATAGGTTGTCGATCCTTGATGATGAGCTGGAGAGGTTTTAGTTGGGGGCTGTAGGTGATGGCTAGTGGCATTCTGTTACTTTCTCTGTTGGGTCTGTCCTGTAGTAGGTGACTTCTGGGTACCCTTCTGGCTCTGTCAATCTGTTTCTTCACTTCACCAGGTGGGTATTGTAGTTTTAAGAACGCTTGATAGAGATCCCGTAGGTGTTTGTCTCTGTCTGAGGGATTGGAGCAAATGCGGTTGTATTTTAAAGCTTGGCTGTAGACAATGGAATTAATTTGCAAACTGGACAGCATTAAATTACGCTTGAATAAAGACTGGGAGTGGATGGGTCACTACAAAAAGTAATTTTCCCTCTGCTGATACTCACACCTTATTGTCAACTGTTGAAAATAGGCCAATTCCACCTTAATTGAATTGGCTCGTTAGCACTGACCCCCCACTTGGTAAGGCAACTCCCATCTTTTCATGTGCTATGATATATATTCTGCTTACTGTATTTTTCACTCCATTCATCTAACAAAGTGGGTTTTAGCACACGAAAGCTTATGCCCAAATAAATTTGTTTTAGTCTCTAAGGTGCCACAAGGACTCCTCACCAACTGAGGTTTGCTTTCTCTGTGGCAGGGCTTAATCTAACATCCTTGTGTTCCCAATTTAAAGTGTAGTTCAGTAGTTTGAAATATAGAGACAATATACATCAGGGGAGTTTAGAGCAATGGCCCATGGAGTTCTATAGCCAGGCACATGGTTATTCATCTTTAATAGAGGGACTTCCCATGGGGGCACATGTCCCTGTGCACAATCTGCCATCTTGTAACATGAAATACAGTCCTGGATCCTTCCAATTCCACCTGTCCTACAAGGGAAATGTCATTGAGTTATACGGAGTTCCTGTACAACAGACATTTCCTTCTGGCAAGACAGGCAGAATGATAAGGTGCCAGGACTGCCTTCCCCTGAGGCTAATTCCTGGTGGAAAAGCATTACTGCCACAATTCACCACAACAATCAGCACCCATTGGCAGTTGCAGCAGAGGCACAAAGGACACAAGAAGCATGGACACCCAGCCTCAGTCTCATCCCTAGACTCGCCCACTGGATGCCCAGGACCAAGGCCTGTTGGCAGGACAACGTAGGGTAGTGCGCACTGCCTATTTTGCACCTATTCTGTGGCAAAAACAGAATGTTGACACTCCAGAACTGTTGGTTTGACACTGTCCACCAGCTGCAAATAAAAGAAACTGCCTGTGTCTAAAGGGAACAGTCCATCAGCCTGGCAGACATACTAAGTGACCCAGTCTTTTCTATGTGACGTACCAATAAATAATATTTGAGAAATATTTTGTGTGTTAATGTTCACAGGCTAGTTATAGTTTTTCAGGATATTAATCCTCAAAATATGGAAGAAAAAATACTGCAGTGAACTGTCGTGTGTGTGCATATGCACACCACACTGCCCTCTACTGAATAGAATCCGCATTGCTCAACTCTATATCATAGGCCCTCTGACTAGCAGACAAAGGAGATTCTCCTTCATCTTAATTGCTAGGCAGCAAGAGCATGTGAAATTCTGGGAGGCCACAGGATGCAGCACAGTGACAAACAATTTCCTGAGTGGGTCTTCCAAGTAAATGTTGAGCAATAAAGAGGAGAAATGAGTGTTAGTCACATTGTTTAAAGTTCTTTAATTCTTTGGGTTTAACACCTATTTAACATTAATGATGAATTAACATTGTAGATAAAGGAGGTCAGTTAAAATTCATCCCTTCAGTTAAGGATTAGAACTCAGAATATCCCTGAGACCTCCTCACGTCTTATGAAGGTGTGTTAGATTGTGTTAGCTAGCTCACTCTAACCAACACCTGCTATATAACTGTACTCAGGTCAAAGCAAGTTAGACTTTGACATGTGTAAAACTTAGATTTTAGCTCAACCACCTTAGCAGGAGATAAAGAATGACTAGACTTACCTTCCCTGGAGTTTTAGAAGGCTTTAGTTAGATCTAGCAACAGCCTGACATCAGACCTTTAAATCCTAGTTTAGACAAGGCCACAGAGCTCAAAGGCAAAGGAATTCAAGTATCTGATATTTCTAAGGTTAAAAAAAAAAAAAAAGGGCAGAAAAATAATTTTAAAAGTTTCCAGGCCTTCTTCATAAATAAGAAAATATGGTGAATATTCAGTATTTCAGAAATCATCCCTTCAAACAACTTTTCAGAACCCACCCCTTGGACAAAGCAATTGTGCAGGTATTGCAGACCCCCATTAAACAAATGAAGCCACAGGACCCAGCTTGCAAAATTGTTTTTCCTTCGGGAGCTCCAAGAGTTATTTTACTCTATGCCAGGATTTTCAAAAGTGATTATTGAGGGCAGATGTCTCCGTTCTTGGATGCCCAAATTGAGTCAACTGAAGAGTGAAGAGGGTCTACTTTTTAGAAAGGAATGAGCACTCACTCTCTGAAAATCAGGACCCTTTGAGGTGCCTTAATTTTAACCCCCAAAAACATAGGCACCCTCAATCACTGCGGAACCAGGCATCAGTAGAAGCGCTAATGTTTTAAGAACTTAGGTGGGGATAAAACTTCATGGCTCCCTCCAGTCTTTTACAGGAAACTATTTCCCTTCCACAGGAAATGGCACAAGGAGCCCCAAACACTAACAGGGGTTTTGTGATTTAACTTCTGAGATCTCCTATAAGTTTATGTAGTAACATAAGCTGCTCAAAACTAGAAGAAGGGTCTAGTCTTAGCAGGGAGGAGATTGTCAGAATTACCTGCATGCTCAGTAAAGCACTTAGCGTTCTTGAGGACTCATGGATAGCGTCAGAGACTCCATTTGCAGGTTCTGTTCCAAGGTAGCCCTAGGCAGCTTGCTCAGCTGATATGCCTTTTAAGGGCATCCAGCTAAAGCACACTCACTCAGGGGAGTGCCCTGCTGTTGAGTCAGCAGAATATGGGAAAGGGGAGTTTCCTCCCATACCCCTTCATTTGTATTTATTTGCCTGAGAGTTTTGAGGAGAACAGTCAAAATGGGGAACTTTTGAAAGGAGTAAATCCCCATCTTGAAATAGAATGATGTATTTAATCAGTTTGCTTGCCTGTGCTGCAAAGCATTGTGGGAGCTGGAGGTTATAAAGCTTCTGCCCAAGGAAGGGGGGGGGGGTGGCAGCATTATGAGCTAGGGTATAGGGGGAGAAAGTGCTTAGAGGTTGGGTTGCTGAAAACAGAGACAAGAAAGTCTTATGTTTCCTTTGTGTTTGGTTTTGATGTGGAAATAACCCTGCTAATGATAGTCTAGGGCAAATTAGTACCAGCTGGGAGAAGGGGAGGAGGAACCTTCTAGGTCTTTTCTATGATGCCTCAGACATTTTTATTTTTTAGCTAAGGGGCTCCATTTTCTCACTACAGGCATTCAGCTCCCAGCTCTCACCTTTGAACTATCAAACACTTAGCTCTGTTTCAAAACACACTGACTCATGAGGAAAGATTTGACACTCACCTTTGTATAGCTTGGCTAGCTAGTGACCAAGTGAGGTAAGGGAGCACTATCAAAGGGGTGTTAAAGCATCATGAAAGAACAGTTATTATTTGGGGTAGTCCAAAGGGACTGTTATAATGAAATTAAGCAAAGCAAATTTAGACCTAGTATCAGGGAAATGTTGGTGCTGGTGTGGTGGGCTCAGGAAGCTGTGGAAAACTCAAGGGAAGCGTTGGATTGTTTAGGACCAGGACACAGCATTTGAAAACCTGCCATAAGGAATGCTTCTGCACTGGCTGCGTGGTGGAGTTGTGATTGAATAGGGGTTGTTTCATCTCTAATATCTATTATATATACATTCACTGTTGCCCTTCTCACAGTGTTCAAGGGTCTGTAAAATTCCACATGTTGTCTATGAATAGGGTGGTGAATCCTAGAACTAGGGATCTCCTGTGGTTTGAACTGCAGATCTCTTTGGCTTTAAGCCATAGTCCTACCAGGCAAACTGTAGAAGCCCTTGCACCTCACAAGCTTCACCATTAGATGTCTCTGTGACACACTGTTACTCATCATCACTTCACTCAGCCCTATACTTTACATTGAGAGCAGGGCTGGGACAGTTATTGCATTGGTTCGCGTTCCTTTCTTAGCAGCATACAACCCTGTGGTGACAGACACTTTAGAAATACTGAGATTTTAGAAGGAGACTTTTAGAGTGGATCTTTGAAGTGTTCTGCTGCTCCATTGCATGGTTCAGTCCCAAATGTTCCCGAAATATGATCTTTGGCGATCAAATGCAATTTGCCTACGTTAATCAGTGAATCTCTTGGTGTAGTGCTTTGAATGTGTAAAGTGCTGAGAATGAAGATTACTGTAGCTATTGTCCATCCACCTCTCAAATCTAATATATTTGAGCTAGATGTATTGCATTTAGTGACTGCCTTGAGTATAGGAGGAGGATGAGTCTCCCTGTCCTAATGGGAATTCAGTGAGGAATTAGTCTCAAAGATATAGTCCATCCCTGGTGGGAAGGAGAGGTGCCAGGTCTGCTATATAGCAGTGGTAGTATGGGAGGCAGGTATAGGACTTTCCCCATAATCACCATCAGGAAATTTGCAGCTTCTGTGCATGAGGGAGCAGTCTCTGTATTCTCATGAGTTCAGGGCCCCTGGCTGTCCTGGGAAAATGCATAGAGTACATGAGTTGGGGAAGTCTAACTTGTGGTGGACCTAGATGGCTGTCAAGTTTACAAGAAACTATTAACTTACTATAAATGCAGAAAGTCTTTTAGAAAATGTTTAGCATAATATCCGCTTTAGCCATGAAGTTGCAAAAGTTTAATCTTCCAACCCCAAGATTGCTGCATTTCTATGACAGGTGATTAATCATTATAGTACTATTTATATACCTGCATCTTCTTTCTAACAATCTCAAAGCAATATAGATATACAAAGCTCCATGAGGTAGATTTTATAATACCCATGTCAGAGTTGGGAACAGAACTCCAAACTCCTGAGTCTCAGTTCCTTACTCTAATCATGTATAACTACTAGACAACAACACATGACATGATTCTTGTGGGTGTATACAGGTCTGTCGCATCTTACGCGCATTCAACATGCGTGATTTCAACTTTACGTGGTTGGCAAAAACAAAACAAACAAACAAACAAAAAAGAAAAATAACAATTTCAATACTATTCCTGTAGTGCGGGCGATTCCTCCCGCCATTGAACTCAATGGAATTTTGACTATATGCGGTTTTCGCTTTACGCGCTAACCGCGGAACGGAACCCTCGCGTAAGACAAGACAGACCTGTGTGTGTATGTGTGTGTGTATATATATATATATATATATATATACACACACACACACACACACAGCAAACTAGTGAGTGCTGTAGAATCCTTCAAAATGAGAAACACTCTACAATATATTATTAATTTACAGTAGTGCCATAGGGTGTACATAGAAGTGAAAGGTGTAATTATTATGTTGTCAATGAAACAAATGTTTCTATAGCTAACACACAAATTATGGATCTATGTTTGTTTCAGTAGTGATCTATTAGCTATAGAACTACATACCCTTCAATGACAACACATTAGATATGGATCTGCATTCATTTGCATGGTGAGACATTAGCTGTAGAATTTGTTCAGTGGCAGTGGGCTAGCTAAAATATAAGTCAGCATGGCTTTTTACAGCAGCTTTTTATTCTATGAAAAATATAGAAAACAAATTCCCATTAAGCATTACATATAAATAAAAGAAAATTTAGAGAAATAGTTATAAAAGTCAGCAACATTATAGTTAACATAAGTAGCCTGAGTAGATTTTGACCTTACTATAACCCTGCTGTGCACCTCAGTAACTAGGAATAATATATTTCCTTAACTCTGCAGTTTCTTGCTTTCATGTATTTTTATTAGAGCACTGCTATTTAAATAAGAGCATGTGTGTATATATATTCACATGCATATCCAACTCGTAAAATAATTTGTGAATAAAATTTGCTGAGCATAAGATAAGAGCTCTGTTATTATTTATCTGCTGCAGTAACACGATAGCATAATTCAAAGAGAGGCAAATTCATTTTATTCCATATGCCTTTGTGCGATTCACCTTGAAGAAAATAAGATAGAAGACTTTGGTGGTATAAAAATAGCACAAGCTATGGAGTAGATGGTTGGAATTTAAACTTAGGACACTGTATTTGATCCCATTCTATTTTTTTTTTTTTACCCAGTCTTGCTCTGTAAATTGCAGTCCAAGTAGGATCAGAATAGTTGAAATGGTTTGTCAGTGAAGTCACTGCCAGAATGGCCACTCCATGGAATTTGTTCCTAATGAGATTATTAAGCCTGTGTTTACTCTGTGGACTCTGAATCACTGATGTAAACTAACACATTGTTATTTTGCTGCCAAGATTGCATCGGTTCATTTTCTTTTCTGAGAGTTTAAATCTGATGCAGCAGGGCCTCCCCAGGAATGTACAGCCATGGTGTATGGTACAGGATGTTTATAGCTGCAAGAGGCTGTCTTCTTGAGGAGGGGAAATGCCCTGGGGAAATCGCCTTTACCAAATTGCCAGCGAAGTGAGTGCTTCATAATAATCAGAGGTTGGCTCTAACCAAAACCTTGGACTTTGGAATAACTGAATTTGGAATAACTGCAAACGTAGCAGGTTAGGCCTATGTCTGATAATTAAAATAGCAAATATGTTGCTATTCTTATCTCACAGAAATCTCATATAAGACCACACTGGGTTTGCTGTGTCAGTGCCATCGGATGCTGCATGACCCAAACATCAAGTAGAAAACCCAGCTGTGGTTTAATACATTTAATTTTTAAATAAAGCTTAAGGAGTTTTAGCTTCACAGCTTCTACCTGCAAGAATAATTTCATCCACCACTGAAGTGGAGGCATCTATAGATGAAAAGGCTGTGTAAGAGCTGTGTATTATTATTATGGAGAGGAATGAAAACCGCACAATGACACTATGCAGCAATTTAGACTCAGAAGTGAAGAATGACGCTGTCTCCAATTAAAACCCCAGGGGAAGGAAAATATAATTACTCAAGCAGGAATTTGGCCAGGACACAGAGTTTAACATCCCTATTCTTCCAAAAATGGCCATGGGATTTTAAATGACAATTGATCACTGCTGGTTTTATGTCTTATCCAAAAAGATGGCACAGCACAGTGCTTCTTAACACTATACTGGGACTTTGCTTTAGCATGAAGAACATAAGAATTACCATACCAGATCAGACCTATGGTCCATTCCTCCAGTACCCTATCTCTGACAATGACTGGAACAAGGTTCTTCAGAAAAGCATGCAAGAAACCCCATGATGAACCAGTATGTGGTCAACTACCCATAGAAGAAATTGTTTCATTATTCCCAGGCAGTTAGTGGCTGGTTTATGCCTTGAGAGGGTTTATATTCCATATATTTTTTCTTTAATTGTTACTAATATAACTGTAGATATTCTCATTATTCATATAAATGTCCTTTTTTTGATCCTGCTAATGTTTGGGCCTCAAGAATATGATGGGACACTGAGTTCTGCAGGTTATTTATGCATTGTGTGAAAACCTATTTCCTTTACCAGTGTTACATTTGTTGTGTGCAGTTTCATTGCATTATGAGAAGAGTGATTAGGAATGATGATATTGGGAATCATTAAGAAAGGGATACATAATAAGCCAGGAAATATCATATTGCCTTTATATAAATCCATGGTACGCCTACATCTTGAATACTGTGTGCAGATGTGGTCGCCCCATCTCTAAAAAGAAATATTGGAATTGGAAAAGGTTCGGAAGAGGACAACAAAAATGATTAGGGGTATGGAACGGCTTCCATATGAGGAGAGATTAATAAGACTGGGACTTTTCACCTTGGAAAAGAGACGACTAAGAGGGGATATGATAGAGGTCTATAAAATCATGACTGGTGTGGAGAAAGTAAATAAGAAAGTGTTATTTACTCCTTCTCATAACAGAAGAACTAGGGGCCACAAAATTAAATTAATAGGCAGCAGGTTTAAAACAAACAAATGGAAGTATTTTTTCACACGAGGCAAAGTCAAACTGTGGAACTCCTTGCTAGAGGATGTTGTGAAGGTGAAGACTATAGCAGGGTTCAAAAAAGAACTAGATTAGTTCATAGAGGATAGGTCCACTAATGGCTATTAGCTAGGATGGGCAAGGATGGTGTCCCTAGCCTCTGTTTGCCAGAAGCTGGGAATGGGCGACATGGGATGGATCACTTGATGATTACCTGTTCTGTTCATTCCTTCTGAGGCACCTGGCATTGGCCACTAAGCTAAATGGACCTTTGGTCTGACCCAGTACGGCCGTTCTTATGGTTTTATGAATGCCAATTTTTGCACTATTCATTCCTTTGTATATTTCTACCATGTACCCATCTTATTCATCTCCTCTCTAAGCTACATAGTCCTGCCCTAATCTTTTTAATAAAGAATGCTGTTTCTGAGGGATCAGTATTTCTTGCTGAATCACCCATACTACTTTTTGTAGGTTGGTGTTTTCCTTGAGAGGTTGGCTTTTATATATACACAAAATCCAAAGAATTAAAGAGCAATGTTAGTGTCTGTACAACATATCAGCATTGTTATGTTCTGGGTCATGGCAGATTTATTCAGTCATCCATACAACTGGTTTATGCTTTAACCAGGATTGATTTGGTCCATTAGGTATTAATTTGTTTTGCATCCTTGGAGGATGTTTCACTGTCAGTGAATGATGAATGGAGATTTTGCCTACTAGGAATTCATTCTTTAGGCCAGTTTATTCTTAACTCAATAAATGTTATCTCACAGGAGCTAAAATTCCTGTAGCTTTATTAGAGAATCAAATTTACATCAAAACACAGCCACCGATGATTTCTCTTATTTAATATTTTGTTTAGAGACTTGGTTACATGGACATAGCAAAATAAAGGCCCTTGATGTGATGTGGTTGTCAAGTAATAACTCAAGATGGAATCAGCATCTCATCACAGGTAGCAGGCCAATCAGTGCTAGTGTAATTCCAGGGATTTTAGCAGTTAACACCAGGGCTAAGTTTGGCAAATTGTGTTGTAAGGCAGATAGTTTTCTCCACATGTTATTTGACTGAAAATAATCTCTGTATCATCGGTGTAATTGTTTTCTCTAAGACTGAAGTAGGAAACAATTATTGCGTTTTTGTACCATGGTCCCTAGTGGACATAATGTTGTTTTTTATGTGCATACAGTTTAATTGTGGTGAGACTAATAGGCAGGAGAAGGAGATATAATAATGGATAACATGTTTTAATAAACTCTTCAGGCAAGCATGATTGAATCTATTAACCACAGGGAAGACATATGAAATGATTGCTCTGAAAATTAGAGGGAAAACAGAACACAGAAACAGAGAAATGTAGGGCTGGATGGGGCCTTGAGATGTCATCTACTCCAGCCCCTGTGCTGAGACCATCCCTAACAGGTGTTTGTCCAACCTGTCTTTAAAAACCTACAATCCACAGCCTCCCTTGGAAGCTTTTAACTGTCCTTATGAATCATAAAATCATAGAATATCAGGGTTGGATGGGACCTCAGGAGATCATCTAGTCCAACCCCCTGCTCAAAGCAGGACCAATCCCCAGACAGATTCTTGCCCCGATCCCTAAATGGCCCCCTCAAGGATTGCGCTCACAGCCCTGGGTTTAGCAGGCCAATGCTCAAACCACTGAGCTATAGTTATAAAGGTTTCCTAATGTTTAGGAAAGAAATTAAACCCTCTCTCCTTGCCCTGCCTTCAGTGGACATGGAGAACAATTGATCACAGTCCTCCTTATAACAGGCCTTAACATATTTGAAGACTGTTATCAGGTGCCCCCTCATTCTTCTTTTCTCAGACAGGCCCATAGGTCAAGTTTTTCTCATAGGTCAAGTTTTCTAAACCTTTTATTATCTTTGTTCCTCTCCATGTTCTGTGGGTCGAGGGCAGTTTATGTATGAGTATAAAAAATTTCAATGGTGTGGCCTCTTAGAATGACTGTAAATTGGTGTCCCATTGCGGTGCTCTGTACTGAATTGATGGACAGGAGAACTGGGTTCAATGTATGATTCCTACTTTACCTGAAGAGACAGTGTGTTCAACCTTTGTGGGGAAATAGCCTCCTGTTTCTTGGCAGTGATCACTTCCGCTGATCATGGCACTTTGATGGACTCCAAACAGAGTACTATTTCATCCTCCTTCACCAGAAGGAATGGGGTCTACATTGCAAAGACACCTAGGATGGAGAAAGGGTTAAAGTCGGGAGGACAAGCATGCTTGGAATTCTATTAGGAAGAAATCTCTCAGAAAAAAACCACCAAAACATTACAACATTACACCAAAACATTCTTCATCATCATCCGATGCTACAGGCACAGCTCTTCTAGTTGTTATGAAGTGGGTGGCTGAAGATGTAGTAGTTACAGGGAGCAGGTGGCCCAGTCTGCAGCGTTGCTGGAAGCTCTGTTGCTTCAGGAGGTTCTTGTTTGAGCCAACATCCTGTATGTAAAGTCAGCAGCAGGTGTTCTTCAAAAAAAGTATTATTTATTTCCACTTTCTCTGCTCATGTTTAATCCCTGTTTTTCTGACCTGCCTAGAGTTGCATAGGATTGTGTCATTGGGTAACATTTTATATTTATGATAGATTTGGTACATATGACTTGGATGTTCCTTAGGACCAATCCATCTATTTTCTTTTCCCACCCAAACATACACATTGCTATGCTAAAATATCTGATGAAAGCCAGGACACTCTGAATTAAGCCTTGCACATCTAAGTTCCTTCACACACACTTGTGCTTGTGTGATTTTTCAGGAAGCAATATCCAGTTCAGAAACACCCCCAATCTGAGGAACACGTAATAAAAATATGTGAGCATAGTGGGTGAGTTAAAGACTGAAGGCCATATTGTCTTCTCACTTACACCAGTAATTAATTTTCTCAGGTAAAATTGACTTAAGGAACTGGCCAAGCAAATAAAAACAGAGGATGTGAGTCTCCTCTCATTTACACTGTTACTCCATTGACTTTAGATGAGCTACTCCTGATCCACACTGGTGTAAATCAGAGGAGAATTGGATCTTGACCTTTTACTGGTTTAATCCAAATTCTTAACTCTGTTTTATATGAGTAAATTTCTTCTCTTAAATGGTACTTTAAAGTTAGTTTTTAAAAGAAGGAGAAATAGACCACGGAAGCAATCTTTGCTGGAGGGGAGATGAGAATTTATGAAAGTTGAATTATTTATCTTACTCTGTATGATATACTAACAGAGCTCCATCTGAAAAGCAGCCACCTTCCCAAATGGAATGGTAAATAAAAATCCTTTTACAAGTCTAGTGCTTTCCAAACACGAACATACCGAATCGCAATACATGCCAGTGAGGCAAGGAAGTAGTAATACTCCTTTATTAAAAATTGCAATTATATCCATATTTTTAATGTGTGATACCTCACATCAGTCCTTTCACATAGATAAGAATTATTACCTTATTTAAAGATTTAATTTTATTTATTTTTAGAATATATTTGAGGCTTAAAAAGGTTAAGGCCAAACATTTTATATCATCTGCAAATCTTGTCACCTCACTGTTCACACCCTTTTTCCATTTAATTTTTGAATACATTGAATGACACAGGTCCCAGCATAGATCCTTGAGATCTGACCATTTATTCCAACTCTTTGTTTTCTATCTTTTAACCAGTTACTGATTCATGAGAGGACCTTCCTTCTATCCCATGACAGCTTAGTTTGCTCAAGAGCATTTTGTGTGGGACCTTGTCAAGGGCTTTCTGAAATCCAAGTACACTGTATCTACTGTGATGGGTTTCTTTGGCACTTTTCCCTCTACAAAGATGTTGAATTTAATTACATTAGGGCCGCTATTACCAAGTATTTCAGCTATATTGACCGCCTGGACCAGATCCTGTGCTTTACTTAGGACCACTTCTAAAGAGTACCATATGATCTTTACTTACCATGAGGTCCTTAGTTTTATAATTCTGTCAATGGAATGGTTAAGAAGATTTTAAAAAAGTATCAGGGGATAGTGGAGATCTTTCTTGCATTACTCACTATAAATGGAAAGAACGCAACATTGTACCTGTCTTATGTGGAAGAAAACCCTGTTTATGAGGTGCATTAGAATTAATTGCTGGAATATATCTTTTTCTTGTGAAAATATGTCCCTTACATAATTCCATCAAGCTGTTCTTGTTGTTGTTATATAAATACCATCAAAGTCATTGCTGCTATTGGGTATTTTGCTGTATGAAGGCCAACTAGAGGGAAAAAAATTCATTGAGCTTCTCATTTGTAACAACATTAGAATGGAAATATCATATAATTTGCAGTGTGGAGTCTGGTCCAGCGATGCTTATGGGATTCAGAACTGGAAGGAGATAGGGATAATAAACAGGATATAAGTAGTATGGCCATTTCCCTAATTGTTCCTTGCCCACTGCAGGGGATTTTGATTTCAACACATCAAGATGATGAGGTTTAGAGCATTTCTGATGATTATCAAATAATTAATGAAGTCGTGGCACAAACAGGTGCAGAAGTTTCTGCAGGCAGTGCTCCTGGAACGCTGCCAAAGTTTACATGACATGTCAGCAGGGGCAGCAAAATGGCCACTACCCACTTTGCCCAATAGACTTGCTCCATAATATACCTCTTATTAGCTTCTTCATTGCCATCTTTGGACCGAACACTCATCTGGCAGGTCTCTCACAAAGAAGCCCCACATGCTAGGCGGGAGGGATACTCATGTTGAATGAACAAGACAGGCAGTCATGTTAGGCTACATATATATTTTGAAAGCAAATCTGAGCTGTATAGCATGGAAGGAAGCTCAGCTAAGAATGAACGTTATAAATGCACAGCAAAGAAGATGGTGGTTAAATGAGTTGGTGGCCCTGAGTCCTTTCCACAGTGGAGAGATGACCTCATCAATGTTTGTCACTAACTGCCCTTTCTCCTCTTTGTTGTCAGTCGGAAGAGAAAGTCCTGGCTGGAATGGGCCATAGAGATTCTGCTTTCCCTACAGGTGGCTCCTCCAGGACATATTGGATGCATGTTGCCAGGGAGGCATAGGGCTTACAATATTGCTGCCAGTGCTATATTTTTTTCTGTGGGTAGAAAGATGGCTTCAGTTTCAAGGACTGTCAATCATGGAACTTCAAAGCAGCACTGAATTCACATGGAAAACAGGAAGGCAGGTATGTCTGTGTTCTTCCATAGGGAAGGAGAAAAAAAGACTATGCATGACTGTGATGGAGTTTCCCCCAAGAGAAGAGAAAAAACTGTAATTAGAGACGTGCTCCACCTATGGGGTGATTGTCTGATTGCTTTCCCGCTACAGGGGGCAGAGCTAGATAATCCTCCCTGAGGTCCCTGGGCCTTGTGAGGCGCTTGAGGGAGCTCAGTTGGAGCTGGCTCTGTGGAGGAGAGTGGTTGTGTTGGGTTGTGGCTAGAAATCTGAGGCACAAGAGTGGAGCAAACCCCTGTGGTGGGCTGCTGGCACAAGGGCCCAGGCTTCAGGGAGGCAGTCCAGGCGCCAGTGTTCTGCAAGAGGAAAGTGGACTGAAGGGAAGCCAGAAGGGGCAAGACCATTGTGGTTTATGTCGTATTTGGACTCCCAGGGGGTCAGTGCCCTGATAAGCGAGAGAAGAAATGTGAGTTGAGCTAACAGTTGGTTGAGCCATTGGTTGAGCGTATGGTTGGTGGTGGAGTTTATTTTGGGCCTTGGAGTACCCTGGAACGGGTTTGAACTTTTATATGACTTGGCCAAAGGGCCAAACCACAGAAGAATCAGAAGAAGATGCAGGCCGGGAAAGACCATAGCAGGGCCAAAGGAATGGCTGCGAGGGGATGTGAGAAATGAGGACTCCTTGCAATGCTCCCTCTACATGCCAGGGGGGACTATAGCTGTAAAAGCAACCAGTTATAATGACTTTTTAAAAAGAGGGGATATCTGCATTGTGCACATTCTGTGGGAATGAGGAGATGCCCCAAGTACCAGAATGAACAGTGATGGAAAAACCTGCTTTTAGGGAAAGGTTCTTCCTATGCTCTATCAGTTTGCAGTTAGCTTATACCCTGAACTCCAGGGGTTTTATATCCTTTATATTTTATTCTTTATCCTATGCAATGTAACACTGGACATTCTAATTATCCACAGATTCATGGATTCTCAGCTGGAGTCCAATTCTGGGCATCACACTTTAAGAAAGAGTCCAGAGGAGAGCAACAACAACAAAAAGATAAAAGGTTTAGAAAACCTGATCTATGAGAAGAATTAAGCACATTTCAACTTGAGAAAAGAAGACTGAGGCCTGGGAAGAAACCTGATAGTGGCCTTCAAATATGCTAAGGGCTGTTATAAAGAGGATAGCGATCAATTGTTCTGTGAATCTGTGGACGGTAGGGCAAGAAGTAATTGACTTAATCTTCAGGAAGGGAGATTTAGGTTAGATATTAGGAAAAACATTCTAATTATAAGGATAGTTAAGCAGTGGATTAGGCTTTTCTACACATAGAGGCGGTAATCTGTGGAACTGGAGTATTTGTCATCAGATCACCCTACCAGCACTACACCTCCCAGGAGTAATGGTGCACTGGAGACAGCCTCTGCAAGCACTTCTCTAATGGCCACAAATGGAAACTACACAATTGCATGTTTGTGGAGCATATTCTGACAATGGGAGTCTCACTGTTGGGACCTGTTTTCTTCCCAGAAGAACAGAAAACGCAAGATGTACTGCTTCACGGGGCTCAACATGAGCATTCCTGTGGAGATGCCTCCTAATCTCATGGTCGGGACACTTAAGGTACGCTTTCCTCCCCATTCTACTCTTACCTTGGGGTCTAAGGAAGATCCAGCAGGATGGAGTGGTGATAATCCTCATTGCTCCCAGATGGGCCAGACAGTTTTTGTTTCGCAGTCTTCTCCAGATGTCAGCTCATACACCCATCAGTATCCAATCCTTTCCATACCTCTTGACCCAGGAAACAGGCAAGGTCAGACATCCCAATCCAGATTCCCTCTGCCTCATGATGTGGTATTTGGATGGGCATCAAACCTAGAACAAACATGTTTGGAAGCCATTCATAGTCCGCCTCAACAATAGCAGAAAGGAATCCACCAGAAAGTGTTAGTGGCTAAGAGAAAGGTTTTCCATTTGGTCTCAGTGTCCTCAGAGGAATCTGTCTAAAATAGCGGGGCTGTCCATCTTTCCTTTAAGACATCAGATTTTTCCCTTAAATCCCTATGAGTATACTTGGTGGCTATTGGTGCTTTTCACCCTCCAACTGACAACCACCCCATTTACACACATCTATTGATCATATATTTGCTAAAAGGCCTCATTAGAACCTTCCTTCCAGTAGCTAGACCTGCTCTGATAGGGGATCTTCTGTTGATCCTCTTGATGTTAACCGAGTTCATGTCTGAACCTCCAGTGACATGCTTGCTGACCAAATTTATCTATGAAGGTTGCCTTTCTAGTTGCCATCACTTCAGCTAGAAGGATAGGGAAATTAGGGGCCCTTATGCCTGATCCCCCCCATACACAATATTCCATAAGGATACGGTTTTGCTGGTCTGCATCTAAAATTTACCCCCAAAGTAATCTTGGACTTTCATAGATTTATAGATTCTAAAGCCAGAAGGGACCATTGTGATCATCTAGTCTGATTTCCTGTATAATTCAGACCATAGAACTCCCCCAAATGAAATTCCTAGAGCAGATCTTTTAGAAAAACATCCAAGCTTGATTTAAAAATTTGTCATTGATGGATACTCCGCCATGACCCTTGGTAAAGCGGCTGTGACTCACAGCCTGGACACCAACAACCAGTATAGAAACATGCAGGTTACACCCTGGCTTTCGCTGCTTAGTTACTGTTTGCAGTGTGACACCACCACTACTCTAATCCCGAATTTTCCTCAAACCATCTGCCTCTGTAGTGTCCAACTCTCTCCTGGAACACTCACAGAAGTAATTAAGTTGATTGCTTCTTTAAAGAGTCAACACACTGCAGTTTTTTAATTTAACTGGAGTTTGACAAACACTTTTATTTCAATCGTAGCATTGAGTTGGTTTAGATAAAAAGTAAAAACAAGTTTATTTAATTAAAAAGAGAATGGTTTTAAGTGAGTTGAAGTATATAAGGGCTAAAGATAGAAAGGTTACAAACAAACAGAAGTAAAAATATGCTTTCTAATGGCTAAGACCTAACTTAACAAGCTATAGTCTTTTGTTCAAGGTAGTTTCCTCACCAATCTTCCCTTTTCAGAAATGGCTAACTAGCTTTTAGTCAGGATCCTCAGAGTCCAAGGCGATGGTTTTCCTTGTCTCATCAAATGAAGGATAACTTAGGGGTTTGGTCCTCGTCTCTCTTTATAGTCAAGTAAGCCTTTGAAAGGTATTCTTCTGAGACATATCCCCAGATAAAGTTCCTTTTTCCTGCTGGGTGTGGACACCATGGTGCCTGGTGTAGACTTCATGCTGACCTTTCCCATTCTGGTGATTTTTACAATGTTTTGAGATGTTGGCCTGTTTCCTTTGTCTAGAGAAAACCTGTTTATCATCTGCCTCTGACATGCCTGGTTTAAATACATTGTAGTCACATAATTTGAGCACATCTGTATAATCCTTTGTGGATTGATCGTACATACATCCCACAAGAATGCTACTGATCAGTGAATCATTAGTTTTCCAGTGATAACATGACACCTGGGCCAGTTGAAACTCACTGTTAGATACCAGGGAGCCCGTTGCCTTCTGACATAGGGATGGTCTTAGGGTCACAGTCCAGTTTACCAAGCTATCTTGATCGCTCTGTCCTTTTCATTTTTTACCACTCCCCCAATTTTGGTGTCATCTACAAAGTTTATCAGGGACGATGTTGTTTTCTTCCAGGTCATTGATAAAGATATTGAATAGTGTGGGACCAAGAACTGATCAACGGGCAGACACTTCTGTCAGTTACCTGTTAGGCCATCTGTGAAGAGACCAGGAAACAATTCAAAATTTTAGAACCTATGTTGCAAGCAATCTACCCACCACCCCTTGTAAACACTGTCCACCTCCAATGTGCCTCAACACTGACCTGAACAGGACTTCATTGGGGTGAGAAGACTGTCCAGTCTTCATAGCTCAGTCAGTCCTTGGCTTATCTACTGAGACTGTTCAGAAGGCTGCCAATTGGACTCCTGTCACGTGGCCACTTGTCAACCTTCTTTAAAGTGTCTTTACCTTTGTGAAAGGGTCCACATTTAATTAAGAGTTAATGCCAGCTCAGCTTCCCACTCCCTTTAAACAGAAGCTCAAAGGAACAACTATAAAAGTAGAGCTGGTTGGACAATAGCCTACATTCCTGGGGGAAAAAACTCAAAAATTTGAAGTTGGTTTCTTTTTAAAGTGGTTGAAATGGATTAATTACCCCCCCCCCCAATGTTTATAGAATTTTTTTTATCTTGTTTCTATATGTCTATAGAAAATGTTACTGACGTGGTTATCCAAGTTTTTTGTTAGCCAAAAGTCTGCTTTTCAGTAAATAAAAAATTTCAACAACCATTTTGGTAACATTGTTGTGGTTTATTTGGGTGGGGGTTTAAATAAAAAAGCACAATTTTCCAAAAGCACAATTTTTATGAAAAGTGAAAAATGTCAAAAAAAATTTTTTTGGGGGAAATACGTTATTTTTTAAGAAAGGCCACTTTCTGATGAAAATCTTTAATATGAAAAATTATGGCCAATTCTAACTATAAGATCGGCTATTTAGGGGGACAGGATGCTTCTGGGAAAGTCAGGACCCTGTACCCAGGATTGTAGGACTACAGTGAGCCCTAGGGTAAGGAAAAGACCATGCTGACTGTGATTGTAATGTTTTGCTGAATCATTTTACCACCTTAAAGCCAAATAAACCAATATGCCAGAAAGCAAGCATATCCTATTGTTACAGTACTAAACTACTGTAAAGTTTCCTTCAAATGGATTCACTTAAGGGAGCTGAACAGCAACTGAAATGATTTCTATCCCATCCTCAAGCTGGGTACTGAAGGCATGTGTCGTGCAGGTGACAGCACATCAGTTATTTTCCTTTAGGAGCAGTTTCAGTTTAATCTTTGATAACTGTACGTTTCTCTAGAGCTTTTCATCCTACAGGACCCTTCTTTATGAAATTATGTGTACCAGGATCACTTGCTCAACCTTGGAATGCAGCTACTTCTGGGTTGGAATGTGGCTGCTAGCATCACATGGCAGATATTTAAAGAGACGAGGTGAAGAGAAATGTTTCTAATTGAAGTATAGAGAGAGTTTTGAACAGAATGTAATCCCTCATGCCTCCATCCTGCAATGGGCTCCATGAAGACCTTTGAAGTTAATGGGCTTCCATGCAAGGGTCTGCCCATGTAGAGATAATTGTAGAACTGGGGCCTGGAGCTGGAATTGTTCAGGACCCAGCTGGATAGCTGTGATCCTTAGGCAAAGGAATGTGTAAGGCAACCATCGCCTGGAGAACCTGTCAGAGAAGAGCCACGAGGATGATTAAAGGATTAGAAAACATGCCTTATAGTGATAGACTCAAAGAGCTCGATCTGTTTAGCTTAACAACGAGAAGCTTAAGCGGTGACTTGATTATAATCTATAAGTGTCTACATGGGGAACAAATATTTAATAGTGGGCTCTTCAGTGTAGCAGAGAAAGGTATAACACGATCCAGTGGGTGAAGATGAAGCTAGACAAATTCAGACTGGAAATAAGGTGTAATTTTTTGACATTAACCACTGGAACAATTTACCAATGTCAGTGATTCTCCATCACTGACAATTTTTAAATCAAGCTTGGATGTTTTTCTACAAGATCTGCTCTAGGAATAATTTTGGGCAAGTTCTCTGGCCTGCGTTATACAGGAGGTCAGACTAGAATGATCACAGTGGTCTCTTCTGGCTTTGGAATGTATGAATGTCACTCCTGACTTGTGAAGAGGAGTGGAGTGGCTATTGGAGGACAAGTTGTAAGTTCTTCCTTCCACCCAGGACCCAGCCAGTGCTAAGTTCACTGCGGCCATACTATCGTTCTGAAAACAGTGCAGATTTTGGTGGGAACAAATGTCATCCAGCATGTCGTTTCCTGTTGTGACTCTGATGGGAGTGTAGCTGGGAGGGTTGTTTGGGATTCAATAGAGAACTCATTTTCCTTGGCATTTTATGAGCTAATAACCTCAGCACATCTGTAGGAGCTATTTACTGCCAGAGGGAGATAAAATTATAATTTGTAGATTTAATATTTTTTTAAATGCTCTTTTTGCTGCCTTTTCATAGCATGTTAGGAATGATTTGGGTTCCCTTCCTTTTTCCATGGTAGTTTATGAACCTGCAGCTAATAAAATTGCAGGAAAATCAAATTCTATTGCAATTCATTTCTAATTCAGTTTTTTTTAATGGGAATTTTCTTTGCACATCCTTGGTGTAACTTAGTTGACAGTGATGTGAGCTGCTTGTAAGGCTTGCTGCAGAATACATTTCATTTCTCATTCAAAGGACGTGCTGGATTTTAATCATTTCCAAGGGCAGGAGTTGATACTAAAATAACAGGCGGCTGCTGCTGCTCCTGTCGCCAGCCCAAAGGTTTCTGGGCACCCGGACATAAATACTAGAAATATGATTGCAAACAAGGGCAGCATGCTTTAGAACCTCCCGAGAGGGGAACTGGAGAAAAACAGAGAAGTCCGCTACACCCATCCCTGCTAAATGTATAACAGCCTCCTTCAAGTTTATGAATAATGGGGGTGTTTCTCCATTGCATGGGGACCTATTATGGAAAGGGGGCAGAAGTGGTTCTCGGGGAATACCCCCAGCATAAGGAGTTTCTAAGTGGCATAGGGCTGCAGCATCAGCTCTTCCCAAAGCGGCCACCATAGAAGGTGTGCTGGGGAGGGAGACAGTGTGCATATGGCATGCTTTGGTCCAGCTAGTCTGGGAAGCTGGATGGTGCCTAAGTGGCCACTGAAGTCAGAAGGTAAGTTAGAGCAGCTTACCTGGGGAAGAAGGGGAGAAGACAGGTCACTAAGTAGCATGAGAATATGGCGAGTACAAAGGTGGCTCAGAGTTACTTTTGTCCCTCCTTCATTTCATGGCCTGGTCTGAATTGTTCAGGAACTGACGCTGAGTCTGGAGAACGTGCCCCATAGGGGTGAATGGTCTTTGTTCAAGCTTTTCAGAGAATTCTGAGCCTGATAGTTGTTTGTGAAGGAGATGCTTCTGCTATTCAGTATTTGACATAAATGCTGTGTGGCTGGTTCCCTAAGAGACACAAATGGGTGACTGCATGTTTTAAGGCAGGGTAATAACAAACGATAAGTAATGAACTTTTACTACGTATTTTCATTCTCACCCTCCCCACCTAACCACTGTTGTGAGATTAAATTAATGTTTGAAAAGTGCTTTGAGATCCTTGGCTATAAGATGTTATAAAATGTGAAATGTTCCATTTGGGGTTGTTTTTCACCCATTGTTACATTTAAGAGATGCATCCAGCCCTTGTCAGTTTCCTCTTTGCACCCATCTCAGCTCTCCAGATTAGTCTCAATAGCTGGCCAGGCTGATTGCTTATTGCCCTTGTTGCTGAGCTTGAACTCTGAATAAAACATTTCTTTGTTATTGCAGCTGATTGATGGCAGAACTTGGCTGAGGCTGGTGACTAAGTATGTTGATTTTTCCAACAAAAACTGTGTGCTGACATCATCAATGATTTCTGCAGGGTTGAACTAGAAAGTTCAGAGAGAATTTTCTTCTTCTGTAACATTGGTTAACTGGGACATGCTGATTCCTTCATTGGAATAGAATGAGTCATTGCTGGTTGTGTCTCTGCCCTTGGAATGAGAAATCAGATCAATGGCCCTTTCATGAATATCTGTGTAGGTCGGAATTAAAAGATCCAATGACATTAAAATAAACCATATAAAATATCCCAATTGTGACCAGGGTCCCAGGGGAGCCACACTGAGGTTACTTAATTAGGGCAAACTGCAAAGAATGTGGCAGACGATCCCCAAAGCTTTTGGCCATTCCCCTACTTAGATCCACCAAGCTAGCCTCAAAACAGCTTCTATAATTTGGATTAAAACATAAAATAAGTTTATTAAATACAAAAGGATAGATTTTAAGTGATTATAAGTGATAGCAAATAGATCAAAGCGCAGATTACCTAGTAAATAAACAAAATCGCAAACTGAGTTTAACATACTAGATAGGTAGGATATGAATTAGCAAATTCTCACCCTGAGTGATAAACAGGCTGGCAGATTCTTAAGGCACAAGCTGCCTTGGCTTTTCAGCTTGGGTTTCTCAGGTTTTCATACACAGGCTAGAAATCTCTCTCGCCTGGGACCATCACTTCCCCCCTGTTCGGTCTTTATTCCTCAGGTGTTTCCAGGTGTATTGTTGTAGGGAGAGTGAGTGTTAAACTCATATACTGGCCAGATTTGACCAGGACAGGACAGTACTGCTCTGGGGTCCTAGGCTGGGAGGCTGATGGTTAGAGAGCTTGCATGTGACTGCAGCTGGGTGTGACCCTACCTGTGTGAATGCTGGTGAAAGTATAAGCTTGGAGGTCTTTGCAGCTTGTCACAGCAGCATGTGTGAGAGGGAGCCCAGGCTGGTGGGTCAGAGGACTCGGTGGTACCCCAGTTCCAGGTGGCACCCCGGGGGGGAACCTGTCATACCCGTAACCTGTTTCAGTAAAATCAGTTTTCATGTCCACTCTTGTATGTGAGCTGTGACTGGGCTGGTAATGGCTGCTGTGCTTGTCTGCATGGCTGCTAGATTATTATTTGTTTGTCTTGTCTGTGTTGTCCCATGTGTTGTGTGGTGGACATGATGCTTTACAGATTTGTACAGGTCTAGTGTCATTCATTGCTTTGTAAAGTGCTGTGAGGTACCTGGAGCAGGACTGAAATTCTCTTCTGTGTCTCTTTTCTGCATTCTGATCAGCCATCTTTCCACCCTCTAGATCACAGACACCCAGAGCAGTCATCCGGTGTATTGATTTTTGGCATGGTTTCAGTGAGTTCCCGCACTGGTAGTACAGTTTTCTCATTGCCTCATCCTTGGCTGTTGTGCTTGGTGAACAGAGGTCAGTTCACTGCAGCTCCTCTGAGAGGGGGATTGAAATGAGCCTTAGCATTTACAAGATCATATCCCAGTGGGGATATTGCACCATCCTGATGCAGAATCCTTTTCTCAGCTGTCTTTCTCTCTTTGCCTCCTCCCTCAACCTGAAGTGGTGAAGTTAGCAGCTGCTAGTGCACCACTTAATGTCAGAAGGCCTTGGCTACCAGGTTCTTTGCGCTGTGCAATCTCATTGTTTGAGACTGTGGGCAGACTTGCCAGGGGCCAGTGTCCATTGTTGTTCTGCAGCCTCAAACTGCCCTTTTCTTGTTAGTGGGCCTTCTGGAGGGTTTGGTTCGGCTTGTTCTTTCTGATCTGTTGCACTCTGGGTTGTTACTGACTCTTCCATGTTGGCTTGGAGATCACAGCTCACCGGCTGAGGGTTCCTTTCGTGTAGCTGATGTGCCTCTGATTCCCGAGAGCTCCTTAAGCCCTAAGCAGTGAGGCTTTTTAGGGTACATCTACGCAGGGATAAAAGGCTCACGGCATGGCCGTGGCTGGCCCAGGTCAGCTGTCTTGGGTTCACGAGGCTCGGCCTCTGGGCTGAAAAATTGCTGTGTAGATGGTTGGGCTTTGGCTGGAGCCTGAGCTCTGGGACCCTCCACCCTCGCAGGGTCCTAGAGCTCAGGCTCCAGTCGGATCCCAAATGTCTATACATCAGTTTTTCAGCCTGGAGCCCAAGCCCCATGAACCCGAGTCAGCTGACCTGGGCTAGCCATGTTTTTTTTATCGCTGTCTAGATGTACCCTCAACCATGCCTATATTGCACTGTTCAAATGTCCAGCATCCTGTCCAAGCATGCACTGGACCAATGTGACATTGGGAAGAATTCTCTGCAGAGGGAGTCTCTTCTTTGGCTTTTCCAAAGTCCCAAACAGGACGTTACAATTGGCAGGTATATTTTCATGCCTTAGGCAGTGAGAGCGGGGACAGCAGCTATTGCAATGACCTTCAAGTTCCTTTTATTTCCTATGTAATGTGGGTTGTTTTGTTTGTTTTTTAAATATGTTGAGATCCAGCCTGGGCCGGTATTATCACTCCATGCCTTCCTGTTAATATGATGGCCAAGGGATGTGCCTGCATGGTGTATGACAATGTAGGAGATCTGAGTTTAGCCCTTCACTCCCTGTTGACCTAAGAGTAAACAACATGTAGCCAGCTGTGTGTAAGCACATAGTGTGATGGAAGTTCTGTGCTCATAATATATTCATCCCATGGTGCACTTGGGGTTATGCATTTGAGTTGTTGTGATGGGTGTTTTTTTTTCTTTTGGTATGAGTTACTTATGCATTCAACTATCTTTACCCACAAGACAATCTGTAAAAGTTAAGGAGTGTTGACTGGCAGGCCAGATTTGTACTAAGGCCTATTGATGAACCAAACTCCAAGATGCTTTGAGAATGCTGTTAAATTGTAGGATGTAGAAAATACCAGATTCTTAAAACTTTTAGCTGGTACCTGTTGTTTGTTTTCCTAAGTGATTTTTGCAAGGAATGTACTAATCACAAACAAACAGAAATATATCAGTAATGTACTCACAAAATAAGCTTATGAATAACCTTCTACTCTACTCCATGCAGTGAGGGTGAAGTTGCACTAATTCGTTTCTTTCTCTGCTGTCACTGAGAACTGAGGGCTGCTCATTTCCTGCATTCTGGCAGCAGTGTGGTACCAGCCTGCATATTTGCATACATTCTTCTGTACCATCCTTTAAGTACATTTCAATACCATGCATACTAAAGCAAAAAACCCTAGGAGGAGGTATCTCAGGACGCTAGCCTTTTGCCTTCACTTGAAGTCAAAGGGCTTGTTAGAGTAAATTGGGGAAGGAGGGCCAAAACTGGGAAGGAAATAGCCAACTAAGCAAATGTGTCCTGGAGACACTTCTGCTTGTTCATTTCAGGCGACACAGCTTCCTTTGATCTGTGTCACTGCGGTTCCATGAGCTTTGGTTGGAGACACACTTGGAGCGTGAATTCACCTGAGGTCCAGTTTTGAAACATACCTTAGAGAAATGCAAGTGGGCTAGCCGCACAGTAATGCCAGGCAGCAGTGCCATGAGGAAGAGTGGGTTGTAATCTGTCTGAAGGCAGCAGGATTTAACAGGATACTTGACACAAGCAAACTAACAAAATGTAACAGCACCACCATCTCTCTCTTCCCCAGGACCCCCTTCCTATGCTGCCGCAAGTTTTCTTCTAAACTACATCTTTCATTTCAGCCCTGCTGCTCTGTTCAGTCAGCATTAGGTAAAACACAGTGTGGTGACTTGAGGCACAGGAGAGAGTTTCTCTGGATTAAAGCTGTGCCGTGCCCTCACTCTCCTTTTGATCTTTCCCAGATTGTCTTTTCTCCCAGATATCTTCAGTGGGCTGCAGGGGAATTCCCATGGTTACAGATGCTAATAGAAAAAGGTGAACAGGGTTTTCCTGCCTCATCTTGTCAGGATGCGTTTCCCTCTGGTTATCACGTGGCAGTAATTTTTTTTAAAAAGTTGTGAGGGCTGCTCCTTTGGTATGTCTCATCCATCATCGTCACACTCCACTGCTGAGCACAAAAGGCTTTCCACTCCAAATCGCACTGGCTCTGCCCGCCCCAGTCACTTTGGAGTCTCTGTATCCAGATTTAGTTTCACAAGTGTCTCTAATGGGACTTACTGTCACCAATTGTTTTATCTTCTCCTGTCGCTTCACAATGAATATTAAATAAGACCCATGTATGTTGCTTGTTTGGCTTCAGCCTGTTTTAGCTTTAGTTACAAAATCAGAACCCTGCATCCTATTCTGCTAACTCCCCCAAGACCTCTACTGGGTTCCCTCTCCCTTTTTCACTGCCAGCCTTCTGCCCTCTTCCTTGCCCCCTGGCTCTTCTAGGCATTCCCAGCCTTTCTCAACAGTTACCTAGCAATCTGTAATGCTCCCATAACCCAGCAGTTTGCTTCCTGACTCCTTCCATATTGACCACCCCTTTGATGTTTACCCAGACCTCTTCCATTTTTTCCCTGCTGATCTCATTTTGCTTCTTGGCTGCTTCTTCTCCATCTACAGCCCTCTTTAATCTGCTGCTGGCCCTTTTCTGTGCTACAGAAGAGCCGATGCCTCTTCACCACTATTCTATGCTACTTTAGATCTTTGTTGCCCTCACAGCCTTCATATTCTCCACTGACTCTCAAGGCCCTTCCTAGATCTCTTTGGTGGTCCTTCTGGCATGTGTCCACAACCTCATTTTGCTAACCTAAGCCCACTGTTGTCACATTCTCTGCACTCACATTTGGCAGGCGAAATCCATTTAAAGGTACCTAAAGGTATGTAACACTTCAGGATTAGACTGTGCCCTCTGGGCGCGGGGGTGGGGGAGAGAGAGAAAACCATGGAAGGTATCAGGAATGCCCCAGTTCCCCAGTGTTGCATGCCCCACTCTGCAGTCGCAAGCAATCAGTTGTGTGAGGTACAGTCACCTAATCCCTAATAGATGATCCTCCCTCCATCCTCCTGAGGAAGTCACTAATTAATCCACCCTGCAGGAAATCCCACGCCTACCTCTGAAGCTGGCGATCAGTTTATGCCTATGCATGTGGGCAAGAATCGCTAGTGTAAAACGATCAAGACTTTTCTTATTGCAAGGTACCATGGGAATCTATGTAACTATCCATATTTTTTCTTGAATCCTGCTGGGAGGGTGGTGGATGGGGTTATAATTTTCAGCCCCTGCAGGTGATGGCAAATGATGACTGCCCTACAGACCAAAGTGTAATTCTTCTAGCTTGTCTGGCCCCTTTTTTGAGTCCTTACCACTTTGTATGAGGAATATGCAACTCCTGCTACATTAAGCACCACCAGAAATCACCTGGTATTATTTATACTTTGCATCACTTAGAGGAAGTGATCTTGAAACAGGAGACAGATGCAGATAAATGCTCTTAACTCCCTACCAAAATCATTGGCCTCTTGTAATTCCCCAAAGCAATTCTGCTATGCATTCTGTTAGTGGCAAATATGTAAACCTAATGCAAAAAATCACCCTGCAGGGAGGGTGCAGGACTCTTGAAAAAGGGCTGGATTAGCCTTGATTGAAATAAAACTTCATGAACTTCAGAGCAAACTGGAGAGTTTCTGAAATTCATTACTGTCCAACTGTGCCACCCTTGAAATCAGTGGGATGACGTAAGGAGAAAGCGACTGTTCAACATGAGTAGGAGTGGCACAATGTGGCCCTTAGTGAACAAAGAGTTCGACATACTTGGGCAGCTATATCTTGCATGAGTCCAGGGGAAACTACTGGGTGTTCTTTACATAGGGAAGATCTGTTCTTGAATGTCTTCTACACCAACAGGCTTTCATGGTAACATCAACCATGGGTGTTCTTGTGCCTCCTGGTCGTGGTTTCAGAGAAAAACAGGCGTATTGGAGTGGACAACGCAAAGTCTATTCCTCTCCCGGTTTGTATTGGTGTTCCCCTGCAAGCTCCTGTTACTGTTATAGGGGTCTGATACAGCAGTGTAGGTGCAGGTATCAGAAAGCAATAACTGCCTTACTCACAGTACTGCAAGTACTAATAATAATGGTTAATAATTTCACTGGACTGAAGTCAGTCAGAGCCAGCCGTAGTGGCACATAGGAAAAACGCAGATTTGTCCTCAGGCCCTAGCTGCCCCTATCTGGGCTGGCAGGAACTAGGTGTACCGCATAGGCAATGTGTTCTGTAGAGGAAGGGACAGTGCTTGTCAGATTGCCATTGTTCCTTGAAATCTTCAGGCCTGTCCTATTCATTACAGGCCAAGTAAATAATCCCGAATGAACAAAATCGTGGATCAGCATCATGGCACGACAGCGTTGCAACTTCACTGACAACATTATCCCTCTGTTAGCCCAGGGTGATGCTGTGTCAATAGGTAGCAATATAATGGCCTGCTCCATCAATGCAATAACGACTGTCAACATGCACCGTAGATTCCAACCCATGAGTTAGGGTTAGCTCATTATAACAGCTGTAAGCCAGTCATGACAATCAGAATCAGAGCCAAACTATCCCAGTGTTTGGGCAAGTGGTGGTTTGGGTTTAGCCCACTTTCCTCTCTGCCTGATGTGAGCATAGGTGCTAGAAGTAAAGGTGTGGGGGGTGCTGCCGCCCCCCCGGCTTGAAGTGGTTTCCATCATATCCAGGGTTTACAGTTTGGTTCCATGGCTCTCAGTGCCCTCACTATAAAAATTGTCCCAGCACCCCAGGATGGGAGGCTGCTAAGTCACATTACCACTTTCTCTCAACCTCACAACATGCTGGTGGTTTACTGCTTGCCTCAGTAGCTCTAGGAGAAAGGGGGTGGGAGAGGTAATTGCAGATGTTCTATGAGGGACAGGCAGTGTAGCACATCAATGTTTCCCACTCCACACCTGCTCTCCTTGCCTTACCCCTGCTTGTCTTTGTTGGCTGTGCTCGCTGCTAAGACGACTTGTGACATTCTTGCTTGGGGCATAAACAGTGGAGGACAGGATTTGAAAAATATACATGAGTAAAAGGTCAAATCTCTCCCAGGAAAGAATAAAGTTCTCATTTCTTTTAATGCATAGTTATGAAAAGCAAATTAACCTTTGGATGCTTGAGGAATTCATTCTGACAATAGCACAGCTTAAAAATAAACAGGCGCTACTCCAAGCAGTGTGTCCAAAGATGCCCCAATTTATTCTTCTGCTGATCCAGTCCTTGCCTCTGCAGATCAGAATATATAGTTCTGGCTTATAAAGGTCAGGCTGACATTGCTCATCCAGTGCAGCCTAGAGGGGCAGAGGGCACAGCACCGAGTATGGGACCTGCTGGGGCAAAATTCTCCATTTACTTCAATGGGGAAAGGGGGGGCTGCTTTGTGCTATTGATTTTATTCATCTTAAATCCGCTGCCAGATTTGAAAGTCTTCTCCTGCAATAGTCTGGTAGGGTGGGGGTGGGGGGGAGGCAAAAAACAAAAAAAGAGAAGAAAATATGTGTGTCAATTCAAAAAGGCAGGTGGGGTACCCATTCCTGGCCTAGCTCAGAGACCGTGCATATTTAACAGCTGGGTTGTCCCCACTCTCCATCACTACTGACGTGATGAAGTAAGGATCCCAGAGTCTCCTGCAGGGACTGCTTCCATGTTTGACTTTAGGCTTGGCACAAAGATTATGGAGACTGACAACAAAGACTTGGCCTTTGAGGATATTGCAACAGGAAAAGCCATTATGACCAGGTGACACAGTTGGCAAATGCTGTATCATGTAGGTGATGTAAATGGTGTAAGTGAACGCAAAGTGATATCATTTACATGCCAAGCGAGGGAAGAATGGGTAGTAGCAAGAAAAAAACAGCCAAAAGAAGATATAAGATAAAGCAGTCTCCAGAGTCCACTTAGGGATGAATTTGACTCCTTGAGACCATTACCATGATGGGAGCAGGATCAGCTCTTGTGCTGGAACTCCCTCCCTATGTGCAAATGATTGATTCCTGTTTTCTAAAATATCCTCTCCTGCTGGAGGCCCAGTGCTTCCTGCTGCCATGGCTCCTCTAATCAGACTCCACCAGCAGATTTTATTCTTGTCCTAGCAGCGCTTCAGCATTGATCCCTAGCCTTCCAGTCACCTTCCTTTGGTTTTACCTAGCTATCTCATAGAGCTGGAAGGGACTCTGAAAGGTCATCAAGTCCAGCCCCCTGCCTTCACTAGCAGGACCAAGTACTGATTTTGCCTCAGATCCCTAAGTGACCCCCTCAAGAATTGAACTCATAACCCTGGGTTTAGCAGGCCAATGCTCAAACCACTGAGCTATCCCCCCTCAGTGCATACATTGTTTCTCTCTGTTTTGAAACAACTCTGCATTTTTCTTTGGACTTTCAACTAAAATCAATCTGGTGAAATCAATAAAAATGCAAAAAAAAAAAAAAAGGGAGAAAAAAAAAGAGCGGACTGCCAGACGAAATTCCAATGAACTCCTTGAAGAATTGGGTGTCCTGGCTCAACTTCCTCTAGGCCAGTGGTTCCCAAACTTGGTTCACGGCTTGTTCAGGGTAAGCTCCTGGTGGGCCGCGGACACTTTGTTTACCTGAGCGTCCGCAGGTATGGCCGCTCGTGGCTCCCAGTGGCAGCGGTTCGCCGTTCCCGGCCAATGGGAACTGCATAAAGTGGCCCACCGTTTCCCACAGCTCCCATTGGCCGGGAACGGTGAACTGCGGCCACTGGGAGCTGCGAGCGGCCGTTCCTGCGGATGCTCCAGGTAAACAAAGCGTCTTGTGGCCCGCCAGGGGCTTACCCTGAACAAGCCGCGAACCAAGTTTGGGAACCACTGCTCTAGGCTAAATAAAGCCAGATACTTCAAATGTGAGGAGTATTTTCTTTCAGTAAGCTCTGAATGACATATTTATTATTAAGACACGGTAGGTGGGTAATATATTTTATATTTATTTATTAATGTTTATTATTATTTAAATTGGCCCTACTTGGGCCTTGAACCTGAGGCCTCTCTTTCTAAAACCATGAGATGCTAACACTTGAACTAAAGAAGTAAGTCTGCTACCTGGAAGGAGTAGCAGGCTGATTTTCTTTTATGTGGGCCAGCCACTAAAGGAGGCCAAAGAGTCAGGTTCTCCTAGTATGGGTTTCGTACAGTTTTTTTTTTTTTTTTTTACAATGTGCTAGGTGCCTCTCATAACAGATGATCTGATGTGATTCTACCCTGAGGCACTTACAAGCTAGTTAGGAACTGACAAAAATAAATGCATCCTTTTGAGTCTATGTGGGCGCCACCTCCTTTGTGTCACCTTGTGAATAAAGTTCTACATACCGGGGAGAAGTACAGCCTAGTCCAGGGACCAAGGACTTCTCTTTCATTGTATTCTGCTTCATGGAGGCAAAAGACAGTTTACTGGGAGAAGAGCTCAGATCCCTTTAATCCTTGTCTTGTGCTTTACCCACAAGACTATCCTTCCCTAAGGCAAGGCAAAATCAGGCACCTTGCAAAAGTTTAGCTGCAGCCACGCATAATACCAGGCAATCAATAAATTATGTTATGAGCTAAAAGTGAATCAAACTAAGTTAATTTTCTATATTTTCTTTCTGCCGTTTGATACATTAGCTTCATACAGGAGGAGCTTCTATATTGCCTAGCAAAATTATACATGAGTGATGCATTATATAAGCCACTAAAGCATTTCATAGTTTACAGTGGAAGAGTGTTCCTGCTCATTATGTGAATGAGAGGAGACTGCTGGATTTTGCATGACATGTATAATTTAGACACATTTAGTTCCAGGACTATTTGGAACAAGGGATGGAGAGAAACTTTAAAAGGTTCCAAGTGACCGAGTGCTCTGGAGTTTTCCAAACCCAACTGTCTAGTGCAAGACCATGCCAGCTTTTAAAGTGCGCAAATAGAGAAATATCTCTGGAACACAACGGATTTCTAATTAAATCCTTTGTGTGGAAAAAGAAACAGAAATGAATCTCGGCCAGTCTGTCTGACACTGGCAGATGTTCCTTAGCGAAAAGCTATCAAAGATAGTTCAGCCAACAATCGTTAACCATACCACTGAAAACGGACAGGAGACATTGGAAGCTGTGATTAGAGGAATCTTACCAAATGTCAAGGCAAACGACCTCATGTCATTTGAAGCTTTTTCTTGAATATTTATATATATATATTTTCACATCTTATTTTTCTACATTTTAGAACCCCTCTGTAAGCTAGGTGTTCCAGATTCAGGAAAGAGCGGTCCAACTTCGGTTCAGCTGGGGAGCCAACTTTTGAGGGTCTTTGATGTTTATTAGAAAATATTTATTTGAATTAGATCTCTTTTGCAAAGCAGCTGTTTAAATGAAGGGAAAAACATCTTTGGGAAATGCTAAGCCACGTCTAACGAAACCCCAAATGCCACCATGTTCTGCCGTTGACTTGAGCTCTTTGTCACACAGCCCAATGTCACACATTTGAGTCTTGAAGAGCAGACAGCATTGCAGCCATGTTCAGCAAAACTCCTAAGCCTGTACTTAACTTGCAGTCCCATTGAAGTCAGTGAGGTTTAAACATGTGCTTAAGTGCTTTGGTGAATTAGGGCTCTTATTGAGGGGCATAGCTTCAATCCCACAAAGACTTAACTTTAAGCATTTGAATAGTCCTATTGATTTGTTTGTAGGACCAGAGCCTTCGTGTCTAATGAGCTGTAGTTTTCAGCTGCCAGTGTCTATACCGCACTGTGCTGAGATCATGTCAGATCTGTGGATTTACACTAGTGTAACTAAGATCAGAATCTGGCCAAGCATTTTCCCAGCATCAGGAATCTTTTAAGCAAATATGGCCGTTAGACATCTTTGAGCTGTTACAATGTGGCAGGTTTATGTCCTAACCTTTGAAGGCCATAAAGCAATTAATGCAAATTCCATTCCCTGTAAACCTTCTGAAACCACTGTTGCTTTATTTATTTATATTATGATTCAAGGACAACTTCGCACGAGACAACAGATGACACAAAGGAGTCCCGGGCTGTATAAATATAGAATCATTTTATTTTGGTTAATAGATACAATACAATTTTCGACTATGTAAGAAAGCGGAGTTTTCAGTGCATACATTCTTCAGCCAGACAGGGACAGGGCACCCAGACATTCCATAGTGATTTGAGTAATACCATGGCACTTGCTTAGTTTATTTTCCTTAACTCCACAGTTATTGGGCTTTCCCAGCTTTCATTAACAGCTTTGACAGCTCAAGGTCTAAGGAAAAATGAATTGAATAATAAGGCTGGGCTGGCTCTTGTGAAACAGGATTATCAGGCGGGCAAAGACACTCTTTGGTTCCTGCATTCCATGCTAGTCTTCGTGAGTAACCATATCTTTTAAGGCATCATATTTGGTTGGCATGCCAGTGAGCTCTTGCAGTCCAGCCAGGAACTGGGACTTTTTGTCCTTCTACACAATATGGAAACAACACTTGGTACAAACAAACCAGAGCTGTGGTCGAACAAGGGAAATTCATACCTCCTCTCCTGTTCTCTCCTTCCAATTAATTTTAAGAAGAAGGCCCTGTGTTTGAGTTCAGAATTGCATCATCTCCTACAGATCCTGTGCTTTGTAGCATCCTATCTTGTTATGGACATTTTGCTGATGATGTTTCATCAGAGGCATTTTATTCCATGGGATTGCCCAGTTGGGACTTGGGAGCTAGAAACCATTAATCAAGACCACACCCTTGTAATTGTATTAAAAGCCGATAACACTTCCCAGGTAAGATGGGATGTGACAAGACAGTGCCACTGCTGAAGATGAAATGTTATTGAGAAAATTTATGTCTTAAGCTTTTGACTAACTGGTTACAGAGTAAAGTGCCAGTGAACACTCTTCACAATACACAGGAAGCAGAGAAGAAGTGATAAAGTGCCATGGCCTTTTGAAGGACTCCAGACAACTGCCCAACAGAGTCGCAAGAAAGAGCAGTGTTCACATTAGAGAGAGATCCAAACTGTGGCGTTTGGAGATATTTAGATTTGGATCTCAGCATGGATCCAAATTTAACAGGGGTCTAGATTTAATGTCCTCATTTGAGCCTACTACAGAGAAAGGCCTGAGACATGAGATTTTCATTTTGATTGGAGGTGCCCTGGCACTCAGGGGAGGGGGAGATGGGTCCAGTGTCTGAGTTTGGGCCCTCCAGCTGGTTAAGATAAAGTGAAAGAGGCAAAGAGTGATCTAAGTGTCTGAAGGAGACAGGAGAGACAAATAGACTTCAGCTATAAATCCACCAAATTTTAGCTTGCTGGAGAAGCTGGGTATTTAAATACCCAGAAGAGAAGAAACATATTTTGTTCAGGGAGATGCTACCGGGACAGTTTCTGATAGAGATAAAAAAGCCACAGCCAATGTAGGAAGTCTTAGGATGGGAAAAGGTTAAAGTTAAAGGTGAAAAAAGAAGAAGACCTGTTTAGCTATCTAGTCAATCCCCAGCAAGTACAGGATACCTGGGCAATATCAGACTGAAACCAGTTGTACACTTGATCTTAGCCAAAAGGCAGAGAAGAAGCTACTGGGAGAAGCCAGGAGGGAGGCTATACATGATCTGCACTTTCCATGAAATTAAGTGTTAAGATACATGGATAGTAAGGAAAAGGGGGAACCAGGGAATATAGATGTCAAGAAACACCAGAATAATAAGATGGTTGTGGACCCCAATGAGGTACCTTATCCTTGGCCTCTTATCTCACCCCAGGGTTCATCAGGGGAGATCCTTGCCCCTGAATGCTCAGAGTCCCTTTGCCTGATACTTTGGGGTTGCTAGGGAAAAACAGAAGGGGAAAGCACCATAAAAAGCCCAACAGGTTTACACTGATTAATAACAGTTGTCATTAAACTGAATCAGATTAGAAAGGCAGGTAGCCAACTGCCCTCTGGAGTCAAATAGGAATCCCTGAGAAGTCTGAAAAATCAAACATTACATCACTTAGCAATTTGGCCTCCTCTCTTCCTCCTGCCAGTAGATCAGCCTCGAGTTAGACTAGAACCTGGGAAAATCCCTCCCTTTTACCTTGAGCTGCACTGCTGATACCTGCAGGAATGTTACAAGCCCACCAGATTCCTCTCACTTCCTGTTTTCTAACTGAAGCTACGTAACAAAGGGAATAAAGGAGAGCCAAAGATGCTAACAGCCAAAAGGAGAGTCACTATAAACTGGAAATGGGAGAGTACTGTAAACCAAGCCTGGCCCGCAAGCATTAGTGAAATGTTTAGTAAAGATACTTAACTCTGTTACGTCAGGGGATCTCCATCTCTCTCTTGACTAAAATGTTACAAACATAATCATATAGAGGAATTGCTATATTTGCCTCTACTGGGTAAACTATATACACCAATGTAAGGAAAGAACAATAATTAAATTAAGGGAGGAGAGGAAAGTACAAACAAAATATTAGTAAATAAAATACAAGACACATACATGAATAATACTTGTCAGGTAATAGTTCAGCTGGTTTCATTTACCATGAAGAAGAAAAGAAACTTCCACTCAAATAAAAGTTGGAAACACATTTGTCCAAACCTTGATCATTTGCAGTTTTGTTCAGGACACTTCTTAAGTGCTTTGACGCTGACATAAAGGAACCAAACCCTCCCACCCTCAGATAGGGATTAAGGGGTTGTCCTGGTTCTGATGAACTGGGCATCAGGCATGGCTAGCCCTAGATGTCTCCTGATCCTTGAATCACAGGGAGGTCCTCAATTTTTAGAGACCCATCCATGGAACCAGTGATTAAGATGGGTATAATTTTGCAGATCTCAAGGAGAGTGCCCAGGCCTGCATTTCTGTGTTCTCATGTGACATAAAAACAACCGTGATGGATGTTGGCTAAAAGCCATAATAAGACTCTAGATGCAGTGCCCCCTTAAATAAAGGCACTCCCTTGGTTCCACTTAGAACACAACCCCTGCATCCCTTTGGTTTCATAAAAGCCTCTGCAAATTGTGTTCTGAACAAAGGGGAAGGGAAAAGATGCTGAGTTTTCTTGGAAGCAGCTAATTAGCACAGCAGTGTTTCCAATTTTATTTTAAAAATGGAGAGCACATTTATATACTTGCAACTGTTATTTTTTCCCTAGGCCTCCTTATATTTAGAATTTGCAAGCAAAAGTTTTTTACACACTGTAATTTTCACAAGCTTAAGAGCAAGGTACAACAGCAAAAACTGTCTCACATTGACACTGTTAATGCTAGACCCAGCAGAGTTATATATTGGAGACATTTTTTCCATTTGTCTTGTGAATAAATTATCTGCAAACCAAGTGCTTTATTATTTGACCAGCTCTATAGATGGTCAATTTAATATTCACTGAACAACTGATCAAAAGAGCTTTTTGTCACTCTTTAGATAAATTATTCCCCAATAGGTTTCTCTCATTATTTGACCAGCTCTAGTTAACACATAGTTACTACAATACAAAGAAGTGCAAAAATGACAATAAAGCAATTACAGACCACAACTTCCCAGCAGGTCAACTAGGAACAAGGGGACTCATCCTTGTGAATTACTGCAGATCTCTTTTTTTAAATGGGAGCCTGCATGCTTTTTCCAGATTAATTCAGGAACTAAAGAGAACTGGGATTACAATCTGAGGATCCCCCATTTCAAATGTTTTACCATTCACAGTTAAGAGGGCACTGGGCTTGGGATGTTTTGTTTTCCCCTGTGATAATACCTGAGTCTTCTTTCATGCTTATTTCAATGTTATCAGGTCTACCTAGTAATTTGAAAATGATTCTAATTTTCTGAGAGCATTTGGTCTGTTTTCACTATGCTGGAGGAGTTAGGGAAAGATGCTCACATTGTTTGCCAGGTGCCTTTTCTTCTTTCGGTTTGTGATCATTTAAAAAGATCTGTCCTCTGAAGGAAAGAGGTAATTGCTAATGCCAGACCTGGGAAGGAAATGGAGGGGTTTCCTAGGTCTTGGAAAAATCCCCAGGGAGAAAATTAATGTAAAGCTCCTTTTCCCAGGTTATAATTTAGGAGGTTACAGGCATGACAGTCAATGAGCATCTTTCTCAGCCTTGCTTTAGACTTGATATCCTAGATGCTTTACTCCTGCCTAAATTTTTAATGTCAGCTGAGATTACTTCACAGTGCATTCAATTACAAGGATTACTTGCTTACTTGTGAGGTTGCTGCAAGGAGGAGATGGGTGTGCATGCTGGCAAACCTACAATTCTCCTGCTGTACATAGCATGTGGGGGGTGAGGGGCAGGTCACTTTGAATTTCTCAGCTGTGTAGATCCGTGATCCAGCCAGGCCTGACTGCGAAAAGCTTTGACTTACTCGCTTAGGGCATTACACACCACAATAGCAAGCTGGTCAGGCTGCATGGGCCCCAGCAGTACAAACCTAAATGTCAGATTGCTCCTAGTGTGATGTTGGTTGGTATTCCAAAAATCAAACTGTGTTTGGCATCAGCAGTGGAATCTAGGGGAAGTGCTTTCTATAAAGATATGTGTCAGGAGTTAAACAGAATAATTATGTTAAACTGTTGGTGTCCCAGTGGCATATGGCCTGCATTGTTGCGCGCGCGCGCACACACACACACACACACACACACACACACACACACAGGAAAATTTATTTATCTAAATTTATAAAGTCCTTATCCAAAGACCTAGGGTGCTGAACAATCATTATAAAATAATGCACTAAAATAAATTGTTGTTCCCACAAAGGAAACACCTGGGGAAATAGATGAGCTGTGTAGTGTGCCCAGAATGCAACCGAATCCAGGCTTTCTACAGGTACTCAGAGTACCCATGCTCTGTGTATGTTATATGGTTTTAAGGAGGGATCCTAGAAGATTTATAAACACCATTAGAATACCAACCATAAGCAAAATAATTTTGATATTTAAAATATATTTTGGGAGGGACAATGAGATCCCCATGTTTTTAAAATAATGTACGGTTTCAAAATCCACATATCAGTGTTTGGGGCTGCAGTTCTTAACTGATCTCCGGACAGCATCTGAGCGTATAATCCTTGCAGGGTCTACGTATGGCCAGCAGAATCAATACTGTTTTCACACCTGACTTGATTTGATTCTCTGTGACTCTCGTATGGAATGAGCAAAAAGGGATTGAAATACCTTGCACATCTGCAATTGCCACTGAGCAATCCAGCGGGGGGAGTAAGGAGTGGGGGCAATTTTGGGCTGCAGCTCCTATTTTTGATTCTGGTATGTTAGCTAGATAAGCTGAAATATACCTTTTAAGGTAGCTGCTCTTTAAGGGTTTCCATTCATAGCAGGGACCCTGTCAGTTTCCTTCTCCTCTTTTTACCCTAGTCCTTTTAAACAGCCTGTACAAATGGTGGAGGCATGTGAGAATCCAGCATTGCTGAAAGAGGTGCAAAGATCGAACTGGGCTGATTACACTGGAGGGGCAGAATAATGGATGACAGAGTTGTAGTCAGGAGGTGGGCTGTGGCATTCCAGGTTTGGATCCATGGGCAGGAGGACTGAGTCTTCCAGGGTGAAGTCCATGGTGTCTTCATCAATCTGTACTGCTGGCTGGTATTTCACAATCTCATGCTCTGATAACATGGATTCTTTGCTCTTGCTGACAGCTCGCTGCCTGTTTAAAACAAAGACAAACAATCTAATATTCAGATCCTTTCCTTATAAAGCTTTGCTCTTATCTGTCATTGGCCTAGTATCTGTCTTTCCAGGATCTCAAAATGCATTACTGAACAGATCCTCACAGCACCCCTGTCAGACATGTAACTATTATCCCCATTTTACAGATGGAGGGGGGGACTGAGTTTGTGACTTGCTCAAGGTCGCTCAGAGATTCAATAGCAGGGCTGGGAATAATACCTAGGAGTCCTTATACCCTGTCTCTTTCGCTCACCACGAACCACCCTGCAATGTACTGTATGTATCTTGGTTATAAATGCTCCTGTCATTGTTCTGACACCAGCTCAGGGAATGTGACATTTTGAAAGCACAATCCTAAGCTATGGTTTTTCTTTAAATACAGTAAAAACTGGGATTAATGAATAATCTATGAGACACTTCGATTTATAACAATGTGGAGAGCAAGAGTGCACTTTACATGCAGTGTAGGGCAAATCTCTCTCACACACATACTTTGTAACCTTTTAAAACTACAGAACAGTCTTTCAGCTAAGTTGCATGATGCCCAAACTGGTGTCCTGCAATTGGTGCTATTCGAGAGACCCTAGTTTGATTCCCAGCTACCTTCTTTTACTCTAGAGCAGTGGTTCTCAACCTATTAACCATACACATATGTGGCCCACAATGTGTTATGTGGGCTGTATGGCCCTGAGGCTGTCACCTGGGCCACAGTTCTGTGCTGATTGGGCTGCAAGCAGCTCCCAAGCCACAGGTTGAGAACCACTGCTCTAGGTGATGGTGTGGGGAAAGAAACAATTTATGTTGCTAAATAGCAACCCCTATTGGTAGAACTAGGAGAACTCCAAGGGGAGTGTGGACCAGTCTTCATCAGATGCCATCACATGGTGGCTTTGAAGAGAGGCCACTTGAACCCAAAAAAGGTAATTATATGCAACCTCATAAATAATATTTTGCTCATCTATAGCATCTTCCACCCGAGGAATTCAAAGCATCTCTGTGGAGGAGATTTGGATAATTCAGAGATGGTGGTGATAAAGATCCAGATCTGGAGGTGGTTCTCTGAACTTGTCCACTGTTGTTAGGACTGTATAACTAACTGATCTGAATCTCTATGCAATAATCCATAATCGCAAACTGACTCTGATCATGGCATTGCTCATGTCTCACTTCAAAATGACTCCTAAACACGCTAGGGAGAGTATAAAATCAACCAATTCTATAGAGCTCAGACAGTAGGAAAATACATGTGTACAGGAAAACACAGTAACTCCTCACTTAACGTTGTAGTTATGTTCCTGAAAAATGCGACTTTAAGCAAAATGATGTTAAACGAATCCAATTTCCCCATAAGGATTAACGTAAACGGGGGGGGGGGGTGTGTTAGGGTCCAGGGAAATTTTTTTCACCAGACAAAAGACATATATATGTCTTTTATATATATACAGTATACATTTTAAACAAACAATTTAATACTGTTCACAGCTATGATGATTGTGAAGCTTGGTTGTGGTGGTGAAGTCAGAGGGTGGAAGAGGGTGGGATATTTCCCAGGGAATGCCTTACTGCTAAATGATGAACTGGCACTCAGCTGAGCCCTCAAGGGTTAACACATTGTTGTTAATGTAGCCTCACACTCTACAAGGCAGCACAAATGGAGGGAGGGGAGACAGCATGGCAGACAGAAAGACACATCCTGTGTGTGCGTGAGAGAGAGATGCGCATTGCCCTTTTAAGTATGCTGACCGCCACTCTAAGTACATCGCCTTTTTAAGTAGATCAGCAAGTTGAAACAGCAGCTGCTGGCAGCAAGCTCCCTCCATCCTGAGCCCTGTCGTGTCCCCCCGCCCTGCTCTATGGAGATGTGGTAAGCAGGGGGCAGGAGCAGAGGGTCGGGGGACATCCTGACATTAGCACCCCTCTTCCCCTCCCCCCCTGCACAGCAAGCAGGAGGCACCCAGGAGCAGCTCCAAGGCAGAGGGCAGGAGCAGAACATGGCTGTGGGAGGAGGGACAGCTGAACTGCTGGCAATTGGTAACCTGCTGGGCGGCTGCCTCACAGGGAACTTAGAGGAATGGAGATGTCACCAGCCTGGCTAGTAGAATTAGTATTGGTGTTTTCATTGTAAATGTTAATTGTTCTGGAGAGGTGGAGGCAGGCATGTCTGGTGTATTGTATTGGCTCAGGTAATGTATCGTCTTATGTGTATGTGCACCAGCCAGTTTATAATGGTCACTTTTGAGTCATTCAGTCCTGTAATTCTCCATTGTTTGGGGAGTTTTGGGGCGGGGGGGGGGGGGGTTGGATGATACTTTGCATATGCCAATCTATGAAGGGATTCATTCTAAGTCAGTAGCACTTGAGATGTTGAGCCAAATTCAGCCATCATATGAACAGGTGCAACTGCCTTCGACTTCAATGGGAGATGCGCCATTTTACAGTAGGGCCTATTTTGGTACAATGTGGTTGTCCTCCCCAAAATGTCAGTACCTCCTGCTCAAACCCAAGACAGGAAAATGAAACCATGATTCCTGCACGTTGATGCAGAAATATAACCACTAGGATGCTTCTTGCATCTCTTCAATAAACTCCAGTCCTGAGACTTCCAGGGTACAGAGAAGTAAACTGTGCAGGCAAACTCTGCTGTGCTAGCCTCTTAGATCTGGACTAGGAGTTGAACCCAAATTCCTTGCATGGCAACGCAGATCACTACTCACTAGGTTGCCTCTCGTGACTGAAATAAGCTATAACCCTGAGAGTACCAGCAATGGGACAGTCTTTTATTATCAAAATCTAAATTCTCTTCTTTCTCATTGTCCAGAGGAAAACACCAGTGGGAATTTCTTCAAAATGCCACACACTTGGCAGCTTTTCCATCCCCTCTCGTTAGATAGATTCTCCCTCTGGAATAAGCGGCAGAACTGTCTCTCTGGTCTACTGTTTATTTATGTACTTTTCTTTTATTACCTAGCCCTGTTGACTCTTGTCAGCTGACTCCACAGACATTCTGGCTTTTAATTTGCCAGGTATTAAAGTTGTCAGTGGAGACAAGGAGAAGCACGAAAGTATCTGTTTAACTTGGCCCTGGGCCTGTGTGCCTTGGAGTGCCAGATAAAAGAAATTTTATTAGGGTTTAGTTTGGCCACACAATGAGAAACTTTCAGACCCTTGTTGGCTTCCACCAAGTGGTCTCCTTGTGTTTCTGTCCCCTCTAGGGCAGGGGACTGCTCTGGGAATGGCTCTGTCTGTCACCTAAATCACACTGATGTTTGAAGAGAGACTTAAACAGTGACATTTAATATTTGCTCCCAAGCCAGAGAGATGATGAGTTTGATCCGAAGTGAGTTCTGTGATTAACTGTCTATGGCAAATTGAAATGCAATTAACTTTCAGAAATGTTCCTTTCATGCAAAATGCATGTCCTAAATTAAAAAAATCCAGAGGTCTTTACATTATACCTTTTAATGCTCTAGAATGAAATGTCAGCAAATATAGTCTTTTCTTGCTCAGCAGCAGGGAAACGTACATATGCTTGGAATATATATCGTAGTGGTAGGCTGCAGCTTCCTTGTTCTGACTGTCCTTGAAATCTCATTCGCTACATAGAAACTGCCACATAGGATCAGACAGTTGGTCCATCTAGTCTGGCATCCTGCCTCCAGCAGTGGCCAGTACCCAATGCTTCAGAGGAAAGCAAAACCCCTCTTATAATTACACTCCTAGTCAATTGTGCAATGTTGCATATGAGGGAAAAATCCTTCCTGAGCCACACAGGTGAATAGTTTAAGGCCCAAAGCATGATGAGATTTAATTACCCATAGTATTACGTAGGTACAAATGTTAATAATGGCTCATACAATGACCTAATCCTGTTAAAATCCAGCCACAGTATTTACCTCAGTGAATTCCACAGGTTGACCTTCTGCTGCCTAAAGAAGTATTTTCCTTTATTGATTCTGCCTTCACTAACCTTTACTTTTAAATTACCTCTTCTCATATGAAAGGAAAGAGTAGAAAGAAGGGACTAGTTAGTTTTCACTATGCCCTTCATAATGCTGAATGTCTCAATCAAGTCCAGGGGATTATATGTATGGGGAGGGTGAGTTTCACCTAAAATACATTTTGAAATTGGCCCAAGACAGTAACATCTTATACAGGGACCAATGCAAAAATTCTTGAATTTGTGCCTGCAGGAATTTGTAACATTTTGGGGGGTGGGGTGGCGGGAAATCTGAACATTGCAATTTCCACACTCAAAACACGAAAAATGCCACTTTTGTCAGGTGCAAGTTTGTATTCAGTGTTAGCTGGGGAAACTCCTGCTTCACACCCATGTGATACACTTGTGAGACTGTGCCTACCTCACATTACACACTCAGTTCTGGGCTCCTCTGCACGAGGAAGATGGCTACAAACTGGAGAGGTTTAAGTGTAGAGCAACAGAAATGATTAAACAAAGAGTCCCGTGGCACCTTATAGACTAACAGATGTATTGGAGCATAAGCTTTTGTGAGTGAATACCCACTTTGTCAGATGCAAGCTTATGCTCCAATACATCTGTTAGTCTATAAGGTGCCACAGGACTCTTTGTGGCTTTTTACAGATCCAGACTAACACGGCTACCCCTCTGAGAAATGATTAAGGCACCGGAGGAACTAACTTATGAAGGAAGATTAGAAGAAAGCAAATATATAGTTTGGCTAACCAGTGACTCAGGGGGACATGCTAATCACCTACAAGTCTTTGCCTTCAGGCTTTCTTTCTACAGTGCCCATACCTGGTGCCTAAGCCCTCTTTGAAAATTGTAAATACCAACAGAGGGAGCTGATAGGTTTGGACCAAGTATGTATAATTACGGGCCTGTCTACTCTATTAGTAGAAACTTGTCAGAAGACCATGCTACAAAACACTTGTGTCCTGTCCCAATTACAATAGAGTTAAAATTTGTAGAGAGGATGGGAGCTTAACGGGGTTAATACTAGGTCATATGACTTGATAAAAGACTTGGACAAGTCCAGTTTAGCTTGGTAATGTGACATGGTTAAAATATGGTTAGGTCCCTCCACACTACAGATTTTTACTATATTCTACCTGGGTTTCCTGGCATGGTGAAGATGGGCCTTGAAAGTAGTGGGATGAAATGAAGCAAAGGAAAATTTAAGTTGAATATTAGGAAATGTTTCCTAACAGTGAATGTATTAGGTTGGGCAGGGAGGCGGGGGAGGCTGTGAAGAATATACCATAGGGGACAGTCTTGCATTAGCTACAGGGAAGTGGACTAGATGACTTAATAGGTCTCTTCCATCTCACTCTTCTGTGAACCATTGATTCTGGCTTGAAGGTAAATAACTATTAAAACACCCCAAGAACTGGAAGCCCATTACTGGGGCTGTTTATTTTTCTGTAAGAGGCAGCCAGTTTCTAATGGCCTAAAGCTCAGTGAGGAATGCGTGAGTGATGACTGTAAGAGTATTTCTTAGGGGCAGGAGACAACAGAGCTCTAAATAAGTGAGGACTCCCCGGGCTTGAGGTAGGACACTCCTTCCCAGTGCTGTGGAGCTGCTCCCATTGCTCTACCCAAACACCTAGTCTTAATCAGGTAGGCCTCTGTGGCCCTTAAAAATCCTGAATGTGATCAGAGGCCTTGTTCAAGGAAAGATGCGCAACTGAGCTGTGCAGCGGCAAGTCCACCAATTTATGCCTGATGCTTACATCTTGTAATAATAATGAGAAGTGAACTCTAGAGCCTCCTGATAGCTTTTATAGGGACTTATGGAGACACTTTTCCAGAGTAATAGTAGGTATTATTTCATTGAAAAAATACCAGAGGCTTTAATCACTAAGGTTGTTTTTTCTCTAATAGTTGTGAGTCTGATTCAGAATTTGCTTCGATGAATCTGCAGTGAGTACTGTGCAGTAGAAATCCAATACTGCTTTCCTTCTGGCAGGATCAATATCTCACTGGTCAAGTGGCAGAGGAACTTGAAGGGTTACGGTCAAAAATTCATTCTTTTGAAACATTCATAAGGTACCTATCTATAGGCTGGACAATAACCAAATGCAAAACAAAGCTAAAAGGAAGCCACAAAAGGACCAATTCACCACTGGAATAAGTGATTGCAGCTGTTTTGGCGTCAGTGGAGTTGTACCTGATTATGCCAGTGATGAATTTGGCCCAACCATCTCAAATATACAGCCAACCCAAATGAAAGGCTCTGGCACAGATTCCTCCACACCCAAGATGGTCAATTCCCACTGAACACAAGGAATAGAGGGCTGAGAGGCAGTGCAGCATACCATAATGAGCACAGGAACTAAGAATACCTTAGTTCTAGGGACTCTTGCCACTGCATCACTGTGTGACCTTGGACAAGTTACTTAAGCCACAATTTCATTGATTCTGAGTGCTGAAAATTTTGGATAGTCCTAGTCTGGGTCCTTGTGCTAGGTGCTGTACAAACATAGAGATAGGTATAGTCACTGCCCCCAAGAACATATGTACTAGTAACTAAAAGAAAAGTCTTCAGCTGTAATCATATACATCAGCCTGGAACAACCTTATCTCCCACCTCTATTCACCTGAAAACAGGATGTAGCAATAGGAATTCTGACCGACCCTTCTGAGCCACTTTCTCTGGGTGAGTAGTGACCGCAGAGCATGGAAGATCCCAGGGCTGTATATGAAAACCTTAGTTGTGCAGCTGTCTCTCTAAGGCTACATCTACACTACAAGTTATGGGTGTGATTCCCAGGTCAGGTAGCCATACTCGACGAGAGCTAGCCTGAGTATATACAGTAGTGTAGCCATGGTAGCATGGGTGACAGCAGTGGTGTCTTAGCCATGCCAACTATGTACCCACAGGGTTCGGGAGGGTTTGTCCTCAGCCCAGCTAAGCTGTGCTGCTGCCGCCTGTGCTACCAAGGCTACACGACTATTCATACTCAAGCTAGTTCTCATTGAGCTAGTGTGACTATGTCTACGCGAGCTGGGAATCACATCCCTAGCCTGTAGTGTAGATGTGGCCTAAGGGTCACCTTTTCCTACAGTCTTTCCCCAGACACATCATATCTGAACAGGAACGCCAGATGCTGCCAAGCGCGATTGTTTGGTTTGAATCCTGTGCACTGAGATTGCCTTAGACCCAGTCCGGCTCGGGCAAAGGCACAGCCCTCAGTGACGTGAGCTGGACGCTGCCTCTCGGCGCCTGCAGCACATCAGCTGAGACCCAGTCGGGTGGTGTCAGGGTGCTCAGCCAAGATTAGCCTGAATAATTGTTTCAGAGCAACCGAGCATAATTAGATCAGACAAAAAAAAAAAACCCCAAACAAACCCCACACCGAAGCAAAAGCCAAGCCTGCTATAGATCTTAATAATAACTTGATTAAAGAGTCTCCAGGAGATTTTTAAAGCAGTGCTTGGTGCTGGCACGTTAATGTTACAAGATGAAACCTGACACTCTATCCTCATCGTTATGTCCCACACTTCCTCGAATGCTGATTTAGATACAGTCCCTCTTTTGCTCTCATAAAGCCAATGTAAAATGCTTCTGACTTCAGAAATAGTTATTACTTGTCTAACAGGATTCCCAGGCCCAAGGTATCAGATTCAGCCTCAGTAAACTCTTGACACCAGCAAGTAGTGTTGCCAACTTTTCAACTTGACGGAGCAAGCGAATGCAAGACAAATAAACAGTGAGATTTCGGCGAAAAATAATAAACGCAGCCACCCTGGTTTAGAAAACATGCTAAGCCTTTGAAAGCTTGTGGGTAAGAAGAGGATGACTGTTTGAAATGGGTCCAGGGTAAATGTTTTTGATAGAGAGAGATACACAATTAACAAGGGTGACATTATCTCCCCTGCTAAACTAACACTCTTCTCTGACCTCTCCAAGCCATTTGGAGAATATTACAAGTGCTTCTCAGGGATGTTTTTCAAGTTACGGGCGTGTGAGATCAAGGGATGACATGTCCTGAAATGAAAGGATGCCAAGACCTTCCATAATTAATATCTAAATGAATGTATCACTTGGGCCACAGAGATTCTGTAAGATGGTTTAAAAAAAAAAGAGTCTGGCAAAAGGGTCTTCTCAGCTGCGGTGAACTGAATGGAAAAACAGGCCAAGGACAAACACTCCTCTGTCCGCCATGAGATTGCTGAGAATGAGGTGGGGATGGATGCTGCTTGCTGCAGGCCTTGGCTCTAGATTAGATTTCTATTCAAATGCCCATGTGTGGACTGGCTGGCACAGGAAGTACCTGGTGTACAGTTATGAATAGAATACCAAAAAAGATATGGATTTAGAAGACCAGATTTCCAGCTGGGAGATATTTAATTGGAGCATATATTAAATGAAGTCAATGGAATTAAACCAATTGACACTAACTCAGGATCTGGTCCCGTGTCCAGTTCAGAAGTTTTATTTGAGGCTTGAACCTCTACAGAGCTGGGCTGGAAATCTCACAAGAACAAACTCACTCCTGGGGTATCTAGTGTGTCTGCTTCTGAATGGCAATGCCATTAGAGAGCAGCCTGGCATGTGGGAATTTGGTGCTTCTGATGCCTGCTGAAAACCTGAAGGGGCAGGAAAGAAAAATCCACCAGCTACTCATCTGAACACTTCTGAATCTCAGAAACAAAAAAGTTTCATTCAGATATGATTCTAAAAAATGGGCAAATATCATCAGGGGAGAGAAGGTGTTTTATTTGAATCAGTGCACCCACCCCTAGTGTGCATGTAGACAAAGAACTTTGTAAGGATGCCTGCTGTCCCCTTTTAGGTACAATACTGGGTCCTTAATTCTCCCACCGTCCTGCAGAATGAATTCTGCTGAACACACTGAGTTCCTTTCCTGCAGGACAAGTGGAATTTGAAAGCTTACATCAGTTCAGCAAGGATAACATGAGCCTGCTCTGTAACTTTTATCACATACCACAGACTGAGTCTACTCCCCCAAACGATAACTGGAAATTCATGGAGCGGAAGTGTGAAAAGCCAAGGCAAGCTTCCGTCATCCTTCCTCTCTGGCTGTCAGGAGCAAGTCAGTAGTCCCTCTCAAGTACTGACTGTTGCGCTCTGACTGTGCACGCTCTGAAATGAGCCTGCTAACGCTATACAGAAGCAGTGCAAACTTCTCCCAATATACCACACCTCACAAAGAAGGTCAACTGTGTTCTGTGGGGAATTGTAGAAAATACCATTGTGGAAAAGCCGTGTTGAATTTAACAGGGAGAAGCCGAGTCAATAGGGTTCTAGCTGTGTTAGATACTACGGTGATAGGTCTTACAGAAAACTCCAAGCAGTTTGGTTGAAATTTATTGTAAATTCCTAACTAACTGAACAGAGAATGAGATCCTTCCCATAGATGCTTTTGAAGAACTCTGTAGCAGAAATACTATTCGCTATGTTTGCCACTTGCACCAAATTTGTGGGTCTTACAGGTTAGACCCTGAAACAAGCCAACTTTATTTGAAAGTCTGACCCCTCTTTGAATATGATGATTCAAAAGCATGAGGCAGCTTCTCCTTTGGAAAAAGAGTTAATTTGTTTGGTGGTGCATCCTGCGCTGAGGTTGATGAAATTGGTTTTAGTGCTTTATCAGACTAATTAATGTTCACACTGTGTGCAGAGAAACACATGTATGAAACCCATCTAGAGGAACAGCCTTCCTTTCAGAAGTCTGGGATTGTGTTTTATATGCAAACTGGTACCTCTTTTCTCTATGCTGTGACCAAAACTGAATTGTGCCTCTTCATTTTGAAATGTATTAACCATCCTCTTTCTGTTGTAATCATGAAGCGCAGAGCTGCTGGTGCTGCAGACTAACAGTGTTCCATTTGGAATCAGAAACTTTTTTTTACAACCTTTTCTGGACAGGACACTGACTCCAAAGAAATGTTGCCAAAGTACTCACGCTAGAGCCATAATCCCATAAGGCCAGGAGCGGATTTCCAGCCTCTTCAGGCTTTTCATCTCATCAGATGTCAGCACCATCCCGCTATCTGACTCGCTCTCCTGTACAGCGAAAGGAACAGGACATCAGTAACATGGTAACTGAAAAGGACAGCGCTGCAGCTCTCTTGGATTCACAGCAAGGGGGAAAAAGCGTGATGGAGAATTTGTACTGGGCAGCAATTAAAGCCACCAGAGAAGGAAGAGCAAAGGGGCCAGTTCAAACACCAAGTTCCAGCTGGAATCTATCCTTCTCTCACTTACTCTTCTGAAGCATTTTTTGTGTTGTGATAGGGGCCAGACTCTCAGTCCTACAGGCTGAATTCCCTCATTTGTCCACAGAGCAGGTAAAGCCCAGGCAGGAGCAGTGCAAGGTTCCCTCATCCCTGGAGAGGCCACCACTAGGTAGGGTGACCAGATAGCAAGTGTGAAAAATCGGGACAGGGAGTGGGGAGTAATAGGCATCTATATAAGACAAAGACCCAACTATCGGGACTGTCCCTATAAAATTGGGACATCTGGTCACCCTACCACTAGGTGGGGTTGAGGCTCCAAGGCCAGTTCAGTTACTGGCCTCTCAGGCACTGACTGCCGACAAGGAAGCCATTTGTAGTGGTGATTATTATTATTTTTTTTTAGGTTCACACTAGTGTACTAGGAGCTGGAGTGAGACCCTACCAACTCATTCCACACAAAGCACCAAAGAGTCTTCAGATGGGCATTTGCCAAGGCGGGTTGGACTCAAATCAACAACCTACAGTGCTAACGATCTGTATTATGGCCCCCATTCAGCAAAAGCACTGGCACACGTACTTTAAAAACTCACCTCTATGCACAAAAGCATTTAAAAATACACACAACTTTCAGCTCTTCCATAACGCTCACTGATTTGGAAGTTAAGCCCAGGTTTGTGTGCTTTGCTAAATTGGGGCCTTTGTTACCATTCCGCTTAGCCATCTGGGCCCCTTGGTACTTTTTGTTTAGTCTTTAAAAATTTGCCTTGTTTTTATAGAGTTAAAAATGTTATTGATCATTTTTCAAAAGGCCATAAAATTCAATGATATGCACAGGGCTCAAATAATGTATACAGACAGAAAGACATTAATAGTGAGGGAAGACTGTGTCAAATAAAAGAAAGCAAACATAACTGACGATTCTTCTCTCTTATTTTGTTTTTTTGGTATTTTAAAGAGAAATTCTACATACACATATCACAACAAGAAGCTTTTTGCCATTTTAAACTTGAAATCTGTTATTAATGATGTAGGGGTACCTTCTAGATTGTGGAGCTGAAATCTGAATGAAGGTTTATAAAGTGCACATCCATTTATAGGTCTCCTGAGTTAAACACTATCTTAAATATCTTCTAGAATTGCTCTCCCTATTAGAAACACTTCTTACTGAACTAAAGAAAACATAAGTGTGGTACCAGATTAGACCACACAAACTCCTTGCAAGGAATATGGCACAGTAAACATATCTTGCAGGGCTCCTTCTTTGTACTCAAGTGGACAAAAAAAATCTTTCATCTGTCCTGCAGAGTTGTGAAGTTTAGGTCTAAAAGATAAAGTGGTGTTAAAATAAGAGGGAGGAGGCTCTGATTCAAAAGCTATGATTGTTAATTATTATTAATTTTTATTATCTGCACTAAGCTTATGTCTAGAGGCCATGAATATGGCTAGTTTGCCATCACGCTAGGTGCAGCACAAATTGACAGGTAGACATGGTCCCTGTTCAAAATAACTATACAAATTTTAAATGAAAACAGTTTTTTTTGGGGGGGGGGGGAATCCTTTACAACTTAAATACTCCCCTTCAGTGCTGGAAAGTGGCATCAACAGCAGCTGTGCTGTGCACCAGAACCAAAAAGGAAAACTAACTAGAAATAGGAATGAAACTGTGAGCAGTCTTATTTCAGCATGCAGTCTGGGTCAAGTGGAAAAGTGAACAAGTGGCATAAAGAGTGAACAGAAAATCAGATGTTCTCAGGGGGTAGTAACACAAGTCAGAAAATGTGCTTTTTTTTGTTTTTTTTTTAACTATAATTCCAGCCCCACTGAAATCAGTGGCAAGGATTTCACCCCAGGTTTATGTTTTAACAATAAGTGACCCCATAATTTATTTCTCAACCACATACACCTCTATCTCGATATAACGCTGTCCTTGGGAGCCAAAAAATCTTACCGCATTATAGGTGAAACCGCGTTATATCGAACTTGCTTTGATCCACTGGAGCGCGCAGCCCCGCCCCCCAGGAGCACTGCTTTACTGCGTTATATCCGAATTTGTGTTATATTGGGGTAGAGGTGTATTTATCTGAATTGCTGCTTTCAAAGTATCTTTAAATGACTACAAGAAAACTAATAAAAAAACTACAAATAACAAGCACTATTGCAGGACAGGTGTGGTTGTGTACTTTGAACTATTTGAAATACTGACCTAATCAGTATTAATTCCTTTGGCATTTAATATACTGGCACAAATCCTTGTGCACTCAGTAGTAAAGCGGATGACACAAGGGCTATACTTATCTAAGATACCCACTGCAATACCACTTTAATTCTGCCATTATTATAATGTCACCCTCTTTCCTGTATGTAGGAAAAATATTACCACCAAATATGTACTGATTTTAGAAATGCCCCTCATGAGGAGATCTTTGGAAGAGGGATGCAGATGCAGGCAGTTGGTCACCTATTTGTGATAGCTGTCTGTCCAGTGAAAGTACTTGTGTGATACAGGGAGACAGAGCTCTATCCCTGAAGAGGGAGCATACAGCAGCTAGCGGGAATTCTTACCCTACGGATCCCTAAGACTGTGGAATAGGGATGGAGGTCTAGAAACTGAATATGGCAAAGGAATAGGAAATAACAGGCAACAGTTCTGCACTGGCAAGAAGATGGACTAGAGATCTGCTTTCTAGGATTAACTGTAGTTGGACACCTCACCCTTCCTAGCAGAGATATATTCATCAATTGGAGAAGAAACTCCCTGCACAGGGGACCATGCAGGCTGGGGAAAGCAAGCGAGCGTGAGAGCACTCCTTGCCTGGGAGAGCATATGGGCCATAGGGTGAGACAAAAATGTGTGCATCCTCCCTGACCTTTACTTGCTCCACAGCCTGTGGGTGTTCACTCTCTCCCTCAGTCAGACGGTCTCCTGAGGGCTTCTTGCTGTGGAGTTTTTGAGCAGCCAGGGGCTGCCCCATGGTGCCAGTGGCTCTGGCTTTAAGGCAGGAAGCATGGGGAGAGATGATACTGAAGTTCACAAGGAGCTGAACTACAAAAGTAGCTCCTGAGTTATTTTATACGGAAGGAGAAGAGAGACAACTAGATGCTTTATCATTGTGACCCCAGAAGAGGCCACATGAAGTTCCTGGCACTGAGCAGAGCTGAAATAATCATGCTTTTAGCCTTCATTTGAACTGCTTCATGAAAGAAAGTGCAGGATCCCATTCGCTCTCCTGGCTCCAGGGCCAAATCCCCCTTGGGGTTTCTGTCCCCTCTCCCAGAATGAAGCACACACATGCTCCAGAAACTCTTTCTGGCCCTGATGACAGCAGGCCTGCAAAGCTGCTGGAAGGGGAAATGTTCACCTCGCTTACCTCATTCATCATTTTCTGCTTCTCCACTGGCACCTCATCAAATGTCTTCACACTCAGCGGTCTCTTCTTACTGTTATTACTGGAAAGGAGAAGGGGGAGCGATCAGTGCGCAACCATTCATGATAACTTTCCTTCTTTCCCAAATGGCTGCTGACCGGGCTCTGTAGCTCAAACAATGTCCCTGACCCAAAGGGAGGTTTCTTCATCAGATTTTCTTCTACATCTTGCAACCAGTGAATAGGGCCCTGACAAGCAGCATCCATATATGAGTTATAAAATGAGACCCCCACCCTGGAGCTGCTGACAAAATCTACACTACCAGGACTTCAGACAACCCATAGTATTTTAAATTACAGGATAAGGGTTCTGGATTCTCTTGGCCTACCAGGCGAAAGTCATATGGCCATACACCACCATCATTAGCAGCCATCACAAAGGACAGGACAGGGATGTATACATGTCCCCTCCCTTTCCTGATCTTTCCCTTTCTATACGGATGGCAGACCATGGTCAATGCTGGTGGGAGCGCAAGCTGCACCACCTTAAGTCTGTAGCAGTTGCCACTCCTGTGTGCACTTCCACAGCACCCAGCAAGGCATGCCAGCTGTCTGTCTCCTCCACACACAGAATGCAGCCAGTCCTAGCCATTCTGCATCCAACAGGACAGGGGCTTCTAAAGCCGCTATCCAATTCCTAGATTATATTTTTATTTAACCCATCTAAATACAAAACATTGAAAACCAATTAGAGAGCCAATCGGGCCTAATATTTATTAAAGCAGAATGAGAGCAGGGCCAGAACTGGAAGCTTTGCAAAGTGTTATTATAATTCCCCCAAACCTTGGTGGTTTAGATAAAAGAGAGGCTGGATCCAACTATCCCTGGCTTTGTTTCTGCACAACCCAATGCACAGCTTCCTTGGCCCATCTCGAGATGGGACCAAGGTGTAAGGCACAGAGGGAAACTCAGTGACACTCAAAGCAAACTACTCTTCCCCAGAAAAGTGTTCAAAGCCAACTGATACAAGCATGTGGGGGACTGAAACTGAAATCACAGGAGTGGGAGCTTCAGGAGAGGATGGTCCATCTAAAACACATGGGATTGATAGCCTGCCCTAAAGGCAGCCAGTGTGGCAAATCACTTTGGGGAAGGAGCAGGGGTCGGCAATGTGTCTGTATATGGACACAAGTGTCCATGGTAAAAATGTTGAGGTCCGTGGGGGGCACTCACCTCAGGCGGCTCCCCGCAAGCGGCTCTCCATCCCTGCTGTTGCTGGTGGAGACGCGGCCAGGTGGCTCTGCATGCTGCCTCAGTCACCCCCCTCACCTCCAGCGCTGACTCTGCGGCTCCCGGCCCATTGGCCGGGAACCACAGTCAATGGGAGCTATGGGGGTGGCGCCTGCGGATGGAGCAGTGTACAGAGCCGCCTGGCCGCACCTCCGCGTAGAAGCCGGAGGGGGGACATGCCGCTGCTTCCAGGAGCTGCTTGAAGTAAGCGCCGCCTGGAGCCTGCCCCAACCCCAATCCCCCTCCCGCCCTCTGAACTCCTCGATCCCAGCCCGGAGCACCCTCCTGCACCCCAAAACCCTCATCCCCAGCCCCACCCCAGAGCCTGCACCCACAGCTGGAGCCCTCACATGCCCCCACACTCCAACCCTGTGTCCCAGCCCGGAGCCCCCTCCCACACTCTGAACCCTTCAGCCCCAGCCCGGAGCCCCCTCCTGCACCCCCAAATCCTGCACCCCCAGCCAGAGCCCTTATCCCCTTGCATCCCAACCCCCTGCTCCAACCCAGAGCCTTCTCCTGCACCCTGAACCACTCATTTCTGGCCCCACCTCAGAACCCATACCCTCAGCCCAGAGTCTGTACCCCTTCCCACACTCCAACCCCCTGCCTCAGCCCGGAGCCCCCTCCCACTCCCCGCCAATGTCCATCACTAAGTCTGGTAATTTTGTCAAGTGACTGTCATGCAACATGGTGGTGCTGACCCCTGGGAGAGGGTTTCATAGCCAAGAGCACTCAACCAGGGAAAGCCCTGCCCCTAGCCTAGTGCTGACTGAACCCAGGAACCATCAGCAGACCCATTCCACTCCATAAATGCTGGTAGGCAGAGAAGACAACACATATACCAAACTATTGTGATTCATGCCCTTACATGCAGGCTTAAACTACTTCCCAGCTTTGACTGTCTTAATTGTTTAGATTCTTGACTTGAAACCAAAATAAGAAAGCATTTTCCTTACCCTATTCCCAATGCACTCCAGCGATTAATGCAATTGCTCAAGTTTTCTTCCACTGGGCAGGTCTTTGGGTTAGATTCTCCATCAAGGCATAATGTGATGTTCAGTGGAATATAGTCTTTACCATCCTAAATAATTAACAGAAGAAAGAGAAGCCAGTAAGGATCAGTTCTTCCTGCTGATGTCCTGGACATTAATGGCTATCAAGCTCTACTGGAACCATTTTCCAAGCAGGGCTGTGCACTATGAAAGCCATGTAGCTATTTGTTTTATTTTTGATTATTTCTTTAAGGCAGTCATGAAGTTCTTTGCAATACACTAAATCCAGCGTTAAGGGCTTTGCTCAACATTCACTATCCTGTTGTCTTTCCACAAGGCAAATCTTTCATTTTGGGGAGATCCACTAAGAAGAATGGATGAAAATTCCAGTCCTGGTTGCTCTTTGTGTAGATCCTCCCTTGGAGGCATCTGAGCACTAGCACTCCGTTGCTTCATCAATCATGGCAGCAAAGTGCAAGACCTCCAGGTGCCCCCGCATTCTAGGCCATCTTTTTCAAGCTTCTCTCATGGCAACAACAGCTCTGCTTCTGGTGCTCATGCGTCAGCTAGGAAAACTAAACATTTTGAGCATGCAGCATCATTGAGTGATCTCTGGCATGGGGGACACCAAGATGTTCATATCCATTTGAAAGCAGCTGGCTTTACAGGGCTCTCCTATTGCATCAAGGACAAACCTGCAGCCAATTATTTTCTACTAGTATTATTTATTATCATGCCCCAATCAGCCTCAGTTAAGTTGGGCACTCAAAAAAGAACTAGATAAGTTCATAGAGGAGAGGTCCATCAATGGCTATTAGCCAGGATGGGCAGGAATGGTGTCCCTAGCCTCCGTTTGCCAGAGGCTGGGAATGGGCAACGGGGGATGGATCACTTGATGATTAGCTGTTCTGTTCATTCCCTCTGGGGCACCTGGCATTGGCCACTGTCGGAAGACAGGATACTGGGCTAGATGGACCTTTGGTCTGACCCAGTATGGCCGTTCTTATGTTCTTATGGGTTCTCTCAGTTAGGCACTCAATGACATTTTCAATGTTTTGGCATCTTTGGTGATTTCCATGGGCTCAGTGTAATGGGACTCAAAATACCCAAATCCATGTTAAAGCCCCATGTTTATGTGTGGGAAAGGAGAGACACAGAGCCAGACAGCATGTGAGGCTATAGCAGAGCTGGGAATTTGAAATGAGTAATGCCTATTTATAGCCCATGAGCTTCTGTTCCAATTGAGCAGTTGCAGCTAATGACAGCCATTCCTTATTATTGCAGCCTTAAACCACTTTATTTCCTGTGCTTTCATTACAACAGTTGCCACTGCATCCTTAATATAATTCAGCACCTACCTAAGTAAGCTATGAATTCTCAGCAGCAAGTGCTAATTATTACAATTATCTGTAGAAGTGGCTCCTTGTCGTCTTAAACCCATTTATCAAAATTCTCTTCCCTTGATTTTAATTCTGAGGCGTAATTAACTGCCTGGTCCCTTATCACGATTCCTGAGTTCTCTTTAATTTCCTTTGCTTGCAGCATAAGGCTCACAAACTCTTCCTGGCTTTTGCACATTGCAAAACAAGTGTCTTTCAATTTAGCTTCACTGATGTATTAGTTTCCAAAAGGGAAGGGGCCGGGGAAAGAGCTTGATTTCTTCTTATAATGGAATTGACAGTTACATAACTGAGGTGTTGGGGTTTTTTAAAATGGAGAGAAAAAAGTTGATCTAACTAGTATGAAATTGACAATTATGTAATTGACTCTTTGAGCCTTAAATGGCTTCATTTTGAAGTTCCTAAAAGTAACAATGAGCTTAAATACAGAGAAAAAGGGGAGGGAGAGAGAGAGAGAGAGAGAGAGAGTTCAGACCAATTGTAGGAAGAGAACTATGCTACTGGCAGTTTTCAGTGTTGAAAACTAATTAAAATGTTTTGTGAGATAATGAGCTATTGTTCCTCTAGGGGGCAACTGAGCCTTTTTTTAATTAATATACTGTAAGTTTCTGCTCGTTGTGGATGGATAAACATCTCATTTTCTAACCAAAATCCCCTTTGAATATGTAGCATTTTCCACTCCTACCCTCACACCAATAGCCATTTTCACTGTGTTCTTTGCGGTGATGTGAAGTCATGTCTTATATTGTTGCTTAACCCTGGGATATCATCTCTGCACACATGCGACAAACCAGCCGCACAGCTGTACCTGTTCCACGTTTGCCTGGAGGAGGTCTCCTAAGCGCTCAACCAGCTCTGTGAAGGTGGGCCGCTCTGTGGCAACTCCATGCCAACAATCCAGCATAGTCTGGTAGCTATGGAAAAACACATGGACTTTAAGAGAACGTCAGTCTGCGTTTCCAAACCATTTCTTTGTGCTGCTGCTTGTCTCCATCCTCATCTAAATGACTTCCCACCTGATACCCCCAATGGAGGTGACAAATCAAATTTCAGAAGCACTGCATTACACCCCCAGTCATGTCTTTTCACTCCATGCTTGTGTTTCAATCAATTCTCTACGTTGTTTACGCTGAGCTAGTTTCACTTTGAGTCGCAGGCCCTGCTGATGTGGCTGAAAGCAATTACGGCTACATAGACACTCCCACAGAACTGGAAATCAAACAAATATGATAGTTCCTTGAACTGAGATTTCATACACCACAACTAGCCTGAAATGATCTGTTAACCCCTTTGCCTATCGACGGATTGGCCCTGCAGTTGACTTGGTGGTTTGTTGTTATTGGTCTATGATATCAGGGAGCCTGGGGTAGACACAACCCCAAAATTTAATAAATGGGTTACAAGAAAGACAATCTGACAAACCCTCCCCCCACCTCAACACACAAATCAAAGTCCCTGTTACGATGGTTAAAATCTGTTGTCCAATGCCGGGAGTAGAACTCTTACATTTCTGGAGTGGAATATTCTGGTGATCTCATCCGTGTTCCTTCTTTGAGGCGGCGGCAGAAGTCCTCATCAATTTGCACTCCCGGGTATGGTGAGGCACCTGCAGGTACAGACAGAGAGGGTGACCTCATCTGGCTTGGTCATTATTCATCTGAATGCAAAACAGCAATGGTGATTGCTGAGCATTCCAGCCTAGCTGGAAATTTGGGGCCTGATCCTAAAAGGTACTGATGCAATGGGAGTTGCAGGTGCTCAGCATCTCTTGGGATAAGTCCCTTTGACTGTAGAAATAACAATGTGGGCCAGATTTACAAAGATTTAAATTGCTTAAAAAGCTTATGTGTCTAAGTCCCACTGAAAGTCATTTTTAGGCTCTTCACAAAGAATACATGAATTCTAGGTCCAAAGCCAATTGCATCCACCTTGTAAATATCAGCCCTTCATGATAAACTAAAGCAGCACATTGCCTGGCACATTCTGTTGCTCCTAAAGGACCACGATACACATATATTTTCAGTGATGAGTGATGAAACCCAAACGGGCGTGGAGGTTCAGCTCAGTTCACAGTAGCACCCAAAAGGACTTTGTTCTAGAAATTTCATTAGAACAGGAACTCCTTCTAGCTAGAGGTTTCTGGTCAAGTTGAGCAATACATTCATACTAAAACCAGGGTCAGAATCACCCAGAAATGAAACACAGCAGAACAAAAGCAAAATGCATGTCAGTTTCATGCCTTAAATAATCTCCTGGGTTAAGTAGGAAGGTTCTTTCTAGTTCACCTAGACACATTCTGGTTTCAAAGTAAGGCCTCAGGCCAAATTTTCCACTACTTGAATTTACATAAAGTAATAATGAGTCCTGCAATCCTCACTAACTCATTCAGTCCCTGTGACATCAATGGAACTAGCTGCTCACGTGAATAAGGCTGGGGGCTGCTGTAGGCTTTTAGCCATATGTGACACAAAGGCAACGGGAGCCAAAGGTCAGCTAAATCCCCCTCCAGACACGCAATTGAACTCTTCTTCCTCTTGGTCAAGCCAGGTTAGTGTTGCATATGTTGGGCCGAATCCTGAAGTCCTTAGACAAAACTTCCACTGAGTAATGACCAAGAACCCTCAGAGTTTGGCCCATTATAAATACAGAAGGGGAAAAATTGAAGGTTAGGGTCCCCCTGGGAACGGGTGGAAAGAAAGTGGTTTACTCTTCCCCTTAGAACCTCAAGTACTTCAGTTTCCTCCTCTTGAGATCCCCCCCATCGGACCTAAGTGGATTAACCTTTCTAGAGCCGGGGGGGGGGGGGGGGGGGGGTCTATCAACAGCACTACTGGTGAGCGGGAGGAATTGGTAGAGGTGCAAGGCTCTGACTCCCCACCTGATGATCTCATGACGCTAGCTTAGGACTAAAAGCCCAAGCAAAGTTCCTGGGCAAGGCCCAAACCCTTGTTACATTAAGTTCCGATTGGTTAGCGGATGAACCAAACACACTGTAGGTAAAATGCATGGAAGCATGTCTCTGTCAACTCACCACATTCCCCTTGTTCTCATGAGAAACTTGTGAGACTGTGCCTCCAATAATGACATCTGTACTAATGTGACAAGGAAACCAATGCACACAAATAAATCAAGCTCCTTAATGCAACTGTCAGGGCAAGGCGAGTATGTAAGTGAGCCGAGCTGCCCTGTAATAGCTCATGTTTTCCTTGTAGAAGTTAATTCTATGTCAGAACAGCAAGCACAGCAGAGACACGCTCCTGCTTTGGGAAATGTTCACTTTCTTCCAATAGTGCCTCAATTTTCATCCCTGTTTTCTGTTTCAGTGTGAATGTAATACTAGTTCAATTTGCTGGTCTGACAGCCTGGAGACTGAAGGCCTTTGTTTATCCACAGAACAGGGAAATCATAGCCCGCAACAAGGCAAACTCCCCTTTCCACCTCCTTACCATTCCCTGTTTAATGTGCCTCAAACATAACCCAGAGGAACCACTTCTAGGGGAATTCTGTCTCTAGGCCCATCCAATCCTTAACCTCCAGCCAGGGGAGGGAGGCACTTAGTGCCAATTGTGACTGCATTTTTGGACGTAAACGCACTAGGAACTGGATTGACGTCACCATCTTATTTCACATGGGTCGCCCAGCAGCCATCCGACAGAAAGAGTAATCCTCATTTTGTCCTGTTTTACATAATACAAATCATCTTCAGTGCTGTTCTATGACATGCACAGACATAGGGATGGAGACTCTCTCTATATATGGTGGGATGCATCCTATTCCCTCACTGAATTGGAGAGTGGGAATCTTCAGCCAGCTACAGCCTGTTGTTGTTGTTGTTCAACCATTTATGTTTGAAATTACAGCCAAAGACCACATACAGAGATTGCAAAGGGACTCAGGGACCTTTCTGGGCTGAAGAGGGCTATAAATTAGTGGGTGTCCCTCCCATTGGAGTTAATCTGAGTTATGCCTGCTTACACCAGAGTTTAAATTGGGCCTAGAGCTCTAAAAAAGTCCCTAGTTCATTATTAAGGATCCAGGCCAGCTGGGTGAAATTCAGTGTTGGAACAAAGTCAAGGGAACTACGATAGTGGAGTAGAAGCAAAGGTCCAGAAATCAGTGGGAGTTAGGCACCTAAATATCTTTGAGAATCTGGGCCTATGAGCCTTTTTGGACATCACAAATTCTACAGCCAAGGCCCTATAGGGTTCTGTAAGGTTTTCATCCATTTGGGGGAAAGGAAAAGGGGTGTGAGAAAGAGGCTGAGTTTATCTTTAAAAAAACATTCCCACCCCTTCCCTCAAAAAGAATATGAAATTCCCCTTCTCTTCCTAGCACCTCTGGATTCCCTCCTCCCCAGCAGAGGCTGTAATCTGTAACACAGCCATTTCTTTTCATAGTCTGGCATCCCCGAGGCTGGCTGAAGAGTTTGGAAGAACATTTATTCTGTTCAGCAGGGATTTAATGGAATCTGAATCTGGGTCCAGCTCGTGAGGAATCTGTATGCGATTTACTTTCTATAACATTCCTGCCTGATCTCCTGTTTTATTCAAGCTTGGGAATGCCATCATATACTGCACGCTTGTGGGCGGGAACAAGCCATGCAGAAATATTAGAAATTGAGAGAGTGACTATTCCCCAAATAATTTAACTGCATGGGCCTTGCCACTTGATCCCTGATATCATGCACTGCAGGGCTGGGATTGTGGAAGTAGCAAGGATCTCACTGAGTAGGCTCGGAAGGCAGTCTATGGCACCTTTGAGTCACTTGGCCACAGTTATCTGAAATCCTTTGGTCTGTGAACTGGGACAGAAATCCCATCAGCAATATCACAAAACAATCTGTTCTTGTGTTTCCCTGGTTTTAGTTGAGTTGGAAATATATTGTGAGACTCATTTCTGTTGTGTATCTATAGTTCCCTTCCCAGTTTTGTCTGACACCAGGAATAATAAGAGTCATAATCAGAATGATAAGATAATGTTTTGCTTGTATGGCAGTGTAATGCTGACAGACCCCAGTCATCATCGAACCTGGGACCTCTGGAACTTAGTGTATGAGCCTCTACTGCATGAGCTAAAAGCCAACCGGCTGTTAGCTAAGGCTGTAGAGTAGACTCATTAATTGCACTCTAAGGTCTGGTCTATACTACCCGCCTGAATCGGCGGGTAGAAATCGACCTCTCGGGGATCGATTTATCGCGTCCCGTCGGGACGCGACAATCGATCCCCGAATCGGCGCTCTAACTCCACCAGGGGAGGTGGTAGTAAGCGCCGCCGACAAAAAGCCGCAGAAGTCGATTTTGCCGCCGTCCTCATAACGGGGTAAGTCGGCTGTGATACGTCGAATTCAGCTACGCTATTCACGTAGCTGAATTTGCGTATCTTAAATCGACTTCCCCCTGTAGTGTAGATGTACCCTCAGTTTAGGTATATTCATTCTTACCTATTTCAGGTAAGCGAGTTAATTCATACACTAAATACTTCAAAAGCATTCTGAGATCCTTGGATGAAAGGTGCTGCTGTAACCCACACATCTCCTGGGTGTGGTTTTCTATCCCATCTAGTGGCACCGAGACCACTTAGGGTACATCTACACTACAGGGGGGAGTCGATTTAAGATACGCAAATTCAGCTACGTGAATAGCGTAGCTGAATTTGACGTATCACAGCCGACTTACCCCGTTGTGAGGACGGCGGCAAAATCGACTTCTGCGGCTTTTTGTCGGCGGCGCTTACTACCACCTCCCCTGGTGGAGTTAGAGCGCCGATTCGGGGATCGATTGTCGCGTCCCGACGGGACGCGATAAATCGATCCCCGAGAGGTCGATTTCTACCCGCCGATTCAGGCGGGTAATATAGACCAGACCTTAGACATGCATTGGCATGCAAATTTTCTGAACTTTGACCCTCAGAGCTGTCATGCTAGCTGAACTGTCCATCTTCACACAGTCCATCTTATACTTCATACACAGCAACCCTGAGGACTACTAATGCCAGTCTTCAGTATCTCAGACTGTGGAGTAGTTTCCCAAGAGAAGTGGGTAGAATCTCATTGCTTGGGACATTTAGCACTAGCGTGGACAATACACAGGAGAGTGTGCTGCAGGCAACAATCCTGCATTTGTGAAAACAGGGACTGCATGACCTAGAAGTCCTTTTCCAACTCAGATTTCTGTGATTCGACACTATCGTAAGCAGAGACCTGTCCAGCCAGCAGATTTCCATGTGGAGGAGCCGAGTATGGCTGAGATAGTGATGAGTCATCCCAGCTGTTTTACGCTGCAAGTTTAGTACATTCCAGCATGCAAAAGAGCAATCCAAACAGACCAAGAGTCAGCTCTGCTTTGCTAAACTGCACTGGCTACCTCATGCTAATTGTCTCTGCAGCAGAGTTTATCATAAAGAACTAGGCCTTGGTGAAGTGCTAGATCACGAAGGGCAAGATGAAAGCCATAGCCTGGTAAGTAAGCGCTGTGGACTCTGTTAGCCTAAACAGTTTTGGAATATTTGGGGGCATTTCCTTGTTTTGATTTACATACATTGACTGGGGCTTGTGAGAGGTGAGGAGTTTCACTTGGTCTGGAAATCTCAGCTACTCCAGCTGGTTATAATGTGCAAAGTGAACCCTCAGTATGTGAAAGCTTGCCATTCTTGGGCACCCACTGTAGGACACTGGTGAGAAAGAGTGGCAGGAAGGCAGGGAAGAGTGATTCTTGATATGCAACCTTTTGGCCCAGGTTGACCTCCTATCAAGTGGGGCAAGCTCAGAGCTGAAATGCACGGAGCAAAACACTCGTGCACATCATTATGGTGCATCTGGTCTCTGGTATTGGCGTAATGATTTGGATTTTGGCTGCTAGGAAAGGCTGGGAAAAATGTGGGTTCAGATGACATGACATTTCCCTTGGGGGAATTCGTCTTCAAAACATTTAAAGATGTGGCTTGCACTGGCTATTAAATAACCCTCTTTTTGATCTCACTTTTATTTTAGTGGGCTAATAAGATGCTGATGTTGCATTACCAATGCTGGTTGTTTACATAATTACCTTTGATTGCTTTTTGAAACCCCGCAAATTTAAATTCCAGGAGAGACTGACATTCTGTAATGTGCCAAGTAATTGATTTCAAAATGCATTATCTGCCACCAACTGTGCTGACCCCATTTAAATAATTAGTAGCAAAACCAGCTACAAAATCAAGATAAGCAATTCCTCCTATGTAGGTTTACCTGTGCATCAACAGAACTAATGCACTCTGCCTAGCTGAGAGGAAGTTTGTAGTGCTTTATTTCCAGATTCAACTTTTGGCCCTGACCAGGACCTATGTCCAAACCAAACTGCATTTTTTTCAGGTCAATATCTTTCTTTTTAAAAGGCACTGAATCTGTGGGACCCCATAAAAGCAGTGATTGTGGATGGGAGCCAAAACATTCCCTGTAGCAAAGACAAATAACTTTCTGTACTCTGGCTCTCAATGATCTGTAAAACTTTTATATAAGAGGGTTCAATCAGTGACAGAAACCCTTAATTAAATATTTATCATGTGAGCTGCAGATGTGACTAGTGCCAAACCATGGACATGCCTGGATGGTCCTTATGAAAACTCCTCTGAGGGATAACGACTGGCTTTTGAATAAGTGCCATGGAAAGAGGAAAGTAGTTTGTGATCTACATCATAACAGAAGGATAGGAAGTCCTAAGGATGGTCAAATTGTGCTGTAATTTAGTGGATTCCTCTGGCTTCAGAAATTTACTGTCTAAATTTACGTTACTTTCAGACTGTTTGTTTTAAGTGGCCCCAATTAAGCAACTTCATTGAGAAAAGGGGCTACTTAAACCAAGCAGTCTGAAAGCACCTTACATTTATTTTTGAAAGCATTATGAATAAAAACAGAAGAATAAAAATCTACTCACTGGATTTTGTTATTATTACTCTTGACTTTTATTTGGCACCTTCTGTATTAAAAGGCCAGTGAAGAGAATTTCATGCCTGTTTCAACACCACTCTTGGGAGTGGCTGGATGTGTTTCCAGCTCAGCATCACTGGGGCATCCTGAAGCATTTGTTGCCATTCACCAACAGCCAGTTCACTTGGGTCTTTGCAGATATCTCCATAGCGTGACTGTCTCCATTAATTGTGTCTCTACATGCTAATATACTTCCATCGGTCTGCTGGCTGGCTGCTACAGTTGGGTCATGTAGAGTTCAAGGATCTGAGTTCTAGTCTTCCTCTTACTGTGACATTCCCAAGGGTATGTAGCAGAATGACCCTCGTGAAGCCCCTAGGCAGCCATGGATGTGTTACACTACAGCACCACAATTCTAAGTCGATACAAGGGCAGAGACATACCCAGACTCTGGAGAAAGCAATAACTCCTGGTCCCAGACTTTAAACAGTGAAGTGTCTCTTTTGCATGTTAATATAAACTACAGATGAACCCAACCCAAAGCCGGAGTTCCAAAACACTCCTGAGCTTCAAGGAAGTTCAAATCAGGTTCTGAGCATTGCAGCCAGCGCTCAATCTCCATAATGAGCTAAACCAAAACCCTGGATCTGAATAGTCCCAAACTTTGGAGAATTCCGCATCCAGTTCTGAACTTGGCATCATGGGCTCAACGTTAATCCCAGCCAATCTATAACTTGCAGGCATTGGAGGGTCACCCAGGACTGTTTAGAACTTGGGAGCTTAACTATATGGGGTTACTGTTTTCATTTGTTTGGAAATGCTTATTAGAAAGCCACTGGACAACCCTGAGGAAAGAGAAGATGCCATGCTGTACGAGGAGGATTTGGGAACAGAGGGATCTCACTGGCTGTAAGCGACATTGTATGGTTCGGTTTCAGGAGCCTTACCTGTTGGGTAATGACCAGATCCCAGACTGAGCTTTCTAAGAAGTCTTGTCTAATGGCAGGATGAAGCTCATAGAGCCCCGATGTCCTCATTCCAAACATTCTGTGCCTTCGCAAGCGGTGTACACATACAAATACGCATTCTATCTGTTTGCTTCCAAAATGACTAATGGAGGCTGGCACGGGTTCTCATGTCAAGATTATGATGGCTGCAGCCAAAGTGTGATTTTACTTATCAGCATTTTGAGGGGAAGCAGAATCAAGCCTGGGGCAAGAGCAGCCATTGTAGCTGTTAGCTCATACACAAAAATTCCCTTGTGGTTCACTGTCTACCACTAGCAATGTCAGACCATTATGTCAACAATAGCGTAATTCTCTGCAACCTATAGGCTGTGTGGTTTCTGATCTGAAGCCAGACTTCTCATGGGAAAATATGGTTTGACAGGGAAACTTTCACCACTTAAAAAAAAATGTTTCAATCCAGAGCAGCCCTGCTTTGTGTTTGTCACACACTCTCCTGGTATCGATTGTTACAAATTTAAAATCAGTGATTTTTTTTTATCATGCATTAGGAGCCAAATGTTGTCAGTCTAGAGTAACAGCTATTTTATATTGAATTACTGTTAATTTACACCAGACCAACTGAGATCAGAATGTGACCCTGTATCCTTTGCTCTTTTGTTAAAGCTCTTTGCACAATAATATCATATTAAAAAAAAGTGTAAAATGATCTTACCCAGAGAAAATATTTCCCATAGTAACACGCCAAAAGACCACACGTCACTCTGCGTAGTATAAATTTTATCAAAAATAGCCTCTGGAGCCATCCATTTAAGTGGAAGTCTTGCCTAAGAATGAAAAAGATGTGGCACATGGCCAGTTATTGTGGTTGTTAATCTGCCCAGTCCCTAGGGGGAGTAATATTCAAGATTGGCAGGTCAGGTCCTTTTCACTTACATCTCCTTTCCGTACATAGTCAGGATCTTTGTAAATATCCCTAGCCAGTCCAAAGTCACAGATCTTAACCACGTTGTTTTCCGACAGAAGGATGTTCCTTGCTGCCAAATCCCGATGAATACACTGCGAGGAAATGCGGACAAGTGAAATCAGAGGTTTTGCCTGAACATCAGGCTGCTAATGGAGTAAAAAGCTTGGGGACTCTTTGAAAAGTGAAAGAAAAACGAGCTCGTGTTGGAGCTGAGTGGAGTGGGAAAATGTGTGTGGGAGCCTGCTAAAAATATACTGTCATATGGTAGAAAGAAAATAACTCAGCACAAGGAGTAGATTGAGAAACATGGTGGCTGGTCATTTCTCAGACTCTTTACATGTTAAATAAACCCTACTTGAACAGCTAAGATCAGAATGGATTTGCAACCCCCCAGTTAAATATTAAACCCTACGGGCCAAATTTTGAAAGGAGAAGGCCCATGGGCCAATACACCAACATTTGCATATGCAATTACCATAAGTGTGTGATTGTACATATGCAAAACTGTGCACACAATCTGATTTCTGGGTACTGTCATGGTAATCATCTGACAGATCCACAATTATGAACATATTTTTGCACATGGCTTAGACTCAAACTTCTTCAAAAACCTATAGACTATGGATTGAAATGACATTGAGGCATTCATTTGGCTACAGTTACCAACAATTACCTGCAAGCAAAACTATTAGAGCTACATTCCTCCGAAGTTATCAGAGGGCTTTTTCTCCATTGTGGAAGGATATTTCCTTCCTGGAGGCAGGAGAGATTTCTTCTATATCTGTCATGGAATTCAGATGAAATTGCCCGATTTTTCTCTGTTCCTTCCAGCTATGGTCCCATGTCATAGCTGCTGTGCTTCCAGCCAACAACAGGTGGAGACTCCCTTTGGAGGTCTATCAATGACACTCCTTACTTGACCAGAAGATTCAGTGGAGTTACAATAGTGTAAAATAAGCGCAAGCCACAGGAGAATCAGGCCCAATAATATACTTAGTCTTTATCTCTAATGGCTATGGCTCTATGAAAGAAGCTCATCTCTCGAGGTTTACTGAATGAAATACAAAAACATAAGAAGGAGGCGTGGTGCAGAAATAGAACTCACTTTTCTGGAGGCCAGGAACTCCATGCCTTTTGCCACCTGGAAACTATAGCAAATCATATCCTCCAAGGTCAGGGGTCGCTTTTGCAGATCCTCACCATCTAGAAGAGCCACAGAAACATGAGAACCTAGAGGGAGAAGGCTAGACAGCTGAAAGACCTCTAGCATTAATCATGCCTGCCAATCCTGGAGAGCACATAAAGAGGGACATTTGCGGAGAAAAGACAGGACATTCCTTTTAACTCCATTAGGTGAAGAACGTTTTCTGGAAGGGCAGATTGGCAACACAAACATTCTGCTAACATTTTGCTACCGTCCCTCCACCATAGAAGAAGCAGTTGGTGTGTGTGTATGTGTGTTATTGCAGACCTTCTGTAGTGAGCATGAGGGAGAACTCATAAGGTCTACCCTAGCAGTGCTTTGCCGGTATAGCTGTGAAAGTGTGCCTCTTGTGGATGCAGCTTCTACTGGCCCCAGCCCCCACAAGCAAAACAAGTTATTCCAGCAAAAGTGCAGTTTTGGTGGTATAACTGTGCCTACATTAGGGGCTATTGCTGGCCCAGCTATGTAGGTCACAAATCACCCCTCATCTTATCCCCACCTGACATAGCTATGACAGTAAACATTTGTAGTGTAGACCTGGCTGGAGTCTGCCATGACCTACAGGACTTGTCAACAAGCAAAGAGACTTTGTAAAGCAAGTGACCCTTAGGGCAGAGTTTAGTCAGAAACAAGGGAAACATTTAAGACAAAGGACTCAGGAGTAGATAAGTTTCTTTTACCTTCTTCTTCCTCTTCCGAGTCACTGTAACTCTTATCTTCAATGAATCCTGAACTGGCCGAGCTTCCTGTGCTGGCCACACTCTCAAGGCGCCTCTTGATCAGCTCTGTTAAATCACTGTTGGACTCATCCAGACTTTTCTCTGCTTGGTCAGAGTTCTCCTGGGACTAAAAATTCCATAGAAATGATTTACCTTGGTGAAGTGCGATGCCCAGGCAGTTCAGGGTATTTAAAGGAATGACATGGCAGAGGCTGGGAAAGGATTTTATGGCGACGTCCCCATAAGTGTTTTGCAAAAGCACTTTTCAAGTAATACACAGAGAGCTGCATGGGAACCACAACCAATCACTATAGCACACAAACAATAATGGGCAGAGGAGGAATTCTGGCATCAGGGAAATTTCCCTTCTCTTACATGAGGTCTGTAGCCATTTATTTTATTTAAAGTGAATTTAGTAATGTGGTATTACACCGCCATGGGTTTGGCTCCGGTTGCTACAGTTTCAAGCTCAACAGAGTGAAATTGCCTCTGGTGCTTTTCTCAAATTAGGAGGCTCTAGGAACACACAAAGTTCAAGGATAATGACCACATATACAATCACACGCACAAAGTTTTATCTGTACTATAAGTTTTATTAAAGTCACAAGCAAGGTGATGATTACCCCTGCATATAGAAATCCTACAAAAACCTATGCAATAATTATAACCATAGTCATCCCCAGAGATATTCTAGGGTCCGATGGACCTCTCAAAGGGAGAGTTCCTGCTGGGGTTCCTGTGGGGTTGTCTCTTGGGTCTTCCCATTTTTATCTAACCACGGAATCCTCTTTTATATTGTAATTTTGACTATACCGAACACTCTATGCATGTGCATGAAGGTGTCAACTCTCTTTTTCCTTATATATATTTCCACACCCCATGAATATTGGGATGCCCTATTTTTCATAGATTGGCTGTAATTCCTCTTATTCTCATTAGCATCTACACACAACATGTACCCTGCAGTCAGGACACATGTTGTAAAAGATGTTGCATGATCTTGTGGTTGATTTTCCGCCACATTACCTGTTGGTACATCTTTCCAGTAGTCTTGTGATCTTACTGGCATAGAGTCATTCTCTGGTCACTTACATATGTCAAGCATTCTTAAGTCTATGGCCTAGTATGGCTAAGCTGAAATCTTACAGGCCCTACCTGGAGGCCTTGCGTTTTAGCCCGGCTTTACTTAGACACACAATAAATACTTATCACTCCTAAATACTTAATAATCTTATTCTTCTATGATCCTACAACCTAAACCTATTTAGCATACATGAACTATATGTAATATAGCATATGAGTTAATCATAACATCACACAGCACAACAATAAATGGATAATAAAATGAACTGATTAGCTACAGTTACCATATGTGCTTTAGTGTCCATGAAGAGCAGATGTGACCACAAATATTAGAGACATCTGGAAAACCCACACACAATAACCTGCATCGTACCTGGGAAGGATCAAAGGCTGCACTGATCCTGCTAGGATTTGAATCAGTGGTCCCTGTTTTTAGACAGACTGAGATTTGAAACAACCAGGCTCCCAAAGCTGCTATCTGAGTGTTGTATTTAGTCTTCTCGTGGAAAGAGGGGACTGACCTCACCTCTCCCGTAACAGTTCTGGTGGCTAATCTGTGCAGCCGTCTGTGGGACAACAAGACCAGTGAGCTGCTGAGGAGGGAGATGGGATTGGGGAACCAGTGTTTTCATACCTAATGTACAGAGACCATCCACTGCTCTTTCAAGTAGCTAGTGGCTGGTGGTGAGGAAGTGGAATCAGAGCAGTTCTTTTCTCCTCCAAGTCACATAATGATGAATGTGCTGTTTCCATGAGCATTTGCAATTGATTATGCAGTATGGGCTTGAGGTGAGGATGAGGAAGGGACTGAGATCCTACAGAGGAAGGAGTCCATTCTTCCTTCTCCTCTCACAAGTTGGAATTTGGTGGGCTGATGAAGCGCCAGCATTCAGATATAACTGAGGCCCCTCTATGGCAAGTAGAGAACAAATCCGAATTGTAAGCAGCTAGCCTCAGTGATCATGAATTGCCCATCTTGCAACTGCATAAAAAGCCAGTTGTTTATTTTACCTTATATGCAACAAAGTCCCCTCGTTTTCCTCTCAGGTAATTAGACAGATTTCCATATTTGCAATATTCTACAATAACCATCAAAGGACCTGCAAAGAGAACAAAAGCAAAGTGACCTTCACAGATGTAAAAGTGGAACATATACATAGTGCATTTCTGCATTCCTGCCATGGAAAGGGTCTAGAGAAGGACAAAGTGTTTAATGTTAATTCAGCCCCATGATTTCCCTGGTGAAGTAGGTAAATATTATCAGCCCCATTATACAGACGAGGAAACTGGGGAATAAAGAAGTGAAGTGGTTTTCCAGGCTCACACCATAAGGCAGTGGCTGAGGTGGGAAACTGAGAATAGAACCCAGGAGTCCTAGCTACTACCTCCCTCTTTACCTGTCAGACAACAATATTAGGAAATTGTTTCTCATTTCTAGAAACAGGAACATTAAAGAGGATAGACCAGAACATACAATCCCCCATATTACTAAATTCTTTTTTTTTCTGTTGGGATCCATTTTGTGGAAGAGCCCTCTGGGTTTTCTGATCTCAGTGTAAATCTTTTTGTACAGGACTTCATGCCAGTGGAGGCAATACAAACACATACACCTCTACCCCAATATAACGTGACCCGATATAACACGAATTCAGATATAACGTGGTAAAGCAGCGCTCCAGGGGGGCGGGGCTGCGCACTCCTGTGGATCAAACCAAGTTCGATATAATGCGGTCACCTATAACACAGTAAGATTTTTTGGCTCCCAAGGGTAACCCAGATAAAGGGGAGAAGACGAGGTTTTTTACTTAACTATAAATATCACTGTATATTTCTATAGGGCCTTTCAGTTGTAAGGATCCTAAAGGGCTACCATGTATGCACTGTAGGCCATGGGCCTGCTCAGTACCTGCTTCTCCCATTGACTTCAGTTGCAGCTGTGGGTGCTCAGCACCTTTGAAAATCAAGCCCAAGGTTCATACAGTATTATATATACACAGCACCACTCTTTGCATAAATGCAGTCACCTCTGTGGTGGAGGTGCCAGCTGATCTAATGTGGATGTCAACGTCACCTCCACAGCCTGTCTAAAGGGGGTGTGGGCTGGAGGGCTATGACTGAGAAGCAGTCAGAACAGGAAGCTTATGCTCTAATAAATTTGTTAGTCTCTAAGGTGCCACAAGTACTCCTGTTCTTTTTGCGGATACAGACTAACACGGCTGCTACTCTGAGAACAGGAACTGACACACTGCAGCAAGCAGTCAGCTGCTCTGAAGTCTGCTAGCTGGGAGAGATCCAGGTGACTATAGCTATGCAACGCATCTCTGATTCTGCCACTGGTCTTTACTGTCTCTTCTGTGTCACCATGCTGCCTCCACCACAGTGCTCCACATCATTAGATTACTTCCCCAAACCAGTGCTGGCTTCTTACAGTGCAAAGAAAAGATCAACTGGAACATTGTCTCAAGAAACTAAAGTCAGATCTGGCTAGTGGATTCTCAGAGGAAATGGAGATTCCGGCATGACTTTAAAGTGCCACTAAGTGCTTTATTCATGCCTCTGAAATGTTTCCTAGACGCAGCATCCTCATATTTTAGTTCCTTATTATAAAGCATATTAGAGCATGCATTAGTGCTAACTGCTTAACATCAGATGCTCTGACAAGGTGTTTCAAAGCGACGTTGCAAGGGGCAGATATTGTTAAAATAATGTATTGTGCATGTTTAATGGGAGCAATGATCAAGAGTACTATTACAAGCTATATAAAACTTAACAAGGAATGAGAAAGCCCTGTACTTAGAAATGGTATTTTAATGGAAACTCTTATCCCAATGTCTATCTTGTGAGCTCTAGGCTATTTTTCTTCAGTCTCCACTGGCATCGTTCAAAAGCAAACAAACTAGAGCTTGCTTGTAGGCTATGCAGTTAGCGCTCTGTAACGCCATATGGGAAACCTGGCTTCCACACCCAGTCTCTTGCTTCCCCAGGTTTTAGCAGTGACTTCTTTGGGCAGCTAGTAAAGTAGCACTAAAAGGGCCTATTCACCCAGAAGGATGCAGGGGAGGGAAAGAGACTATTGGATGCTCCAAGAGGGATACTGAGGACCAGCTGGGGACAAGTACATTCAAGCATGGGTAGTCATAATAGGCGAAGGATCATGTTCACTTAGATGGACCTTGCTATGATGAGAACTCAATAAGGTGCAAACATTAGGGTCATATTAGTTTTCAGGTTAATGGTTAGTGGCTACAGTTGCATTAGACTGTTCTGGGCGTCTGGTTATGACAAGCCACCACACTGACATTTTACTAAGTATTGTTTCTCAGTTTTCTGGGCTTGATTTGGTAGGAGGCATTACCACCATGGCTCACAACTTCCCTCCCCCATTAATCACAGGTCAGCAGTCCAGCGTCAGGGATTGCTTGCCAGTTCCTCTGAATCCTTGAAACATTTCAGATCAATGTGGCTGTCCAGTCAGATGTGATTTGCAAAGCTACTGGTCTCTTGCCTCAGTGCTCCTGCAGATTCCAAATCTCTGGCTTCCAGATTAGGACAGGGTCTGCTACTTGCTGTCTCCTGCCTGTTCTACTGTGAACTGTAAACGTCTGGTTTGGGGGATAATTTATCTCCTGTCAGCCTGCCAACTACCTTAGTAACATTGCTTTTTTCCCTTTGGCTTGGTGACTAGATGTCCCTTGGGAAAATGATATCTTTAATGCCTCAGACAGTTACCAATGTGGGCACCATCTCTCTGTCTCCATTTATTTTACCCTGGTTTCTTTGCCCTCAACCCTTGTCCCCCATCCTTTATGATGAACCTTGAAAATAATCTCCAAACACTGAAGATGCATCGATGGTAGATGTTACACTGAAATTAAAAGCATAAAGCAAAGAGAGCCAGCACTGTTTTAAAGGGCAGGCTAAGAAGGGGAAGGATGCTCCAGTGGTTAGGCCATAGGCTAGGATCCTGGAGACCTGGGGTCAAGTCCCTGCTCTGTCACAGACTCTTTGTGTGACCTTGGGCAAGCCGCTTAGACTTTCTGTGCCTCATATTCCTTTCTGTAAAATGGAGATATTAGTACTTCCCAACCTCACAGGGGTGTTGTGAGGCTAGATACATAAAAGGTTGTGAGGTGCTCAGATATTGGGCCATATAAGTACCTTAGATAGTAGAAAAGTAGAGAAAATGAAGGGAAGGTATATGTTAGGAAGAAATTCAAAAGCCATCATTGTCAAATTCTGCCCCCATACAACTTCAGTGGCAGCTACCAGGTTACATTGTATTGTACTGGGCACCAGCTCGTGTGTACACTGCTGGCCCCCTCTTGATTGGAAAGTTAGACATGCATATGTGTGCGGTAATAACACCCAGTAATGGAGACCCTCCCACAGGACATGAGCCCTAATAGCTGATGAAGATTCTCCTTTTTGCTTGAGGAGTAAGGGCCTATGTTTCTGAAGCAGAATATCCTTTGTTCTGTCCCTGCTGATGACCGTGAAGATGACATGGCTGCAGAATTGCTATTGCAACCGACTGCAATTACTGAGCATGGATTTGCTGAATGCTTTGTGGGAGGATGGTTTCTCACCTCCTGCTTTGGTGCAGGCTCCCAGCAGGTTGACCACGTTCAGATGGTGTCCTATGTGGATGAGGATCTTCAGCTCGGACATTAAAGCCTTGCACTCATTTGTAGTTGCACATTCTGCTTAAGATAAACAGGACAAAGCCATCTTTACACAACAGGATATTTGTAACAGGACCCAGAAAATCCTGTTTATACTTGAAAACAAAACCCACCCAGGTTACTTGTGCTATCTGTGCCTCTCAGACTCCTAAATAGATAAGAACTCATCCGCTTGCTGTGACCCTTCTGCAATGGATTAACACTTTTCCCTTTCGGTGCCTCTTGCCTTCTCTGCAGTGGGTCACAGTGGGTTATTATCCTGCAGTAGAACCTCTCTAATGCCAGCTAGATACTGGGAGAACCTTTGCAAAGAACTAAATATTGCAAATTTAGCAAGTGAACAAACACATCCAAAAAGGCAAGGAGATAATGCAAGAAAAAATGTTTTTTTCCATGCTTGTTGGTGATTGTAGTTTAGTAGCAACTCTTTGCAATAATACTTCACAGGATCTACTTTTCAGAGGTGCTCAGCTCTCACCACTCCAAGTAATGGGAGCTCTAGTTGCTCTCACATCTGAAAGTCAGGCCCCGTAGTGTGCTACTCAGTGTACTCCAGTACTTTTTATAAAATAACCAAGTCTCAGTTATATGAGACCTCACTACAGTGCTGTCACGGGTATTAAATCATCCCTAACAAATGAGAAGAGTGGCCATGTCTGTGTGTGAGTTGTAAAGTATACGGCTTTGTGAAACACAGACTAACAAGATTCTGCTGTACTTCACAAAGTCAGGGGAGGGACCATAGCTCCTGAGTACTAGGCCTTGGCTGAGTTACATGGACATTTTCTCAGTGTTGATCCCACTGCTGACACCATATATTTTCCATATGGTTGGGACTTTAACTAGTGATTTTCTACTATCATCTTTGTATCACTTTCATGATTAAAACAAACAAAACAAAATGGGGTGGATAATGCCGGGTTGTTGCATGTTTTCTGCCACTGTGCACAGTCTGTTTGTGTGACTGTTGGGGGTTAGCTTTAGAGCTGAGTAAATAACTTATAACAAATCATTTATTCTGACAAACTTTGCCTCTTTTTCTGGTTGCAGAATTGTCCATGAACAGATTTCCCAGCATCTTGGCATTCCTTATGCCTCATAAAGTGATAAGTACTCCAAGCCTGAGTCTCCTTCAGCAGGCACCAGTTTTAACTCCATTGACTTCAGTGGAGTTCAACCTGATTTACCCGGCTTTGAGATGGGAACCAGGCCCAGTAATATTTAAATTGAACATCATCTGAAATTCTTTATGACAATCTATTACATTTACATACTGCCTTCCATTTTAAAGAAGATACCAACAAGCTTCATGGAATTTATATATATGGTGGAATCATTGTAATGCTGCCACCTCTAGGGCGTTCTCTTTTCTGAATGAATAGATTCTCACCAGAGGTTCTAGTTTATTGCTGGCTGCATTCACGGTGGGGATGGCATTTTGGGTGGTGATGGGGGGGCCATGATTGAAGCAAGAAGGATGCAGCAGCAGCCAGGAGGAAGGTGTAAGGCACTGCCGGAAGACTTATTGGGCAGGGTTAGCTGGGAGGCAGCCTGGGGAAAATTGTGGGGGGTGGAGGAGCCAGGGGAGAGTTGGGTCAATCAAGGGCCTTTGGGAACTTCAGGTTAGGTCTTGGAGAGGGGTGTAGAGTGGGACAAACAACAGCAGAGAGAGAGGTGGGGGGATCTGAAGACCCCATTGGCCTAATGCAGGTCCAGAGAAGGTACAGAAAGGTGGTACTGGCAAGCAGAGGAGATCTGGCACTGGGGGAGGGGTGGGTAGTAGAGGAGCAGGAGAGGCAGCTGGCAACAAAAGCCACATTGCTGTGATCTAAGCGAAGATCCTGCATTGTGGAGCTGAAGAGGTTAACACTATCACACAGCAACGCTATCCAGCAGTTTGGGCCAGCGAGTGTAGCCCCACCCAAAGAAAATCACTTGTGTATTTGAAAAGAACCCAAGTGACCAGTTAAAACCCACAAACCCATGCACCCAACATGCCAGATGATGTATTTATTCACAAACTGTCTGCAGAGGCTTTGTATGTAAATGTCATTTGGAAACAACATATGCTCCAAGTTCACCAGCCCCCTTCCCTCCTCCTCCCTGCTGGATGGTAAAAGCATTCCTTCATTTTAATAACTGCAAGAAAGTTGTCCCTAATTCACTCCCTTGGCAGCGCTCCTTTTCACCCCCTTGAACTGTTCCACATCTGGAAGGGCTGGGATCGATGGTTTCGATACAATTTCAGACTAATGCAATTACATTCTGTAATCTGTTTCCCTCCTAACCCCACAGACATGGAGGCTGCCGTTTCCCTCCTCTAGGAATACAAGGCTACATCAGCAGCATAGCGTGGAGCCCACTTGTCATTTCCCACACGTTGACATCCCCTGTATGGTAACTAATTGTTCCCATGTGGCAAACCCACTCCCTTCCAAACACAATGCCCTCGGGACTGGTTTAGAGCTGAGCACTGCAAACCTTGTTACCCATGTACGTCCAGAGGAACTGTCTGAGAAGCTCTCAGAGAAATGTACCTTTAAGCATTTTAACGGCGACTGTTTTGCAGGTTGAAGATTTATCGATACCGAAAGCAGATGCCTCCACGACCTTCCCAAAAGCACCATGACCCAGTGTTTTACCTAGAGAAGCAAGAGTCAAGAATGAGCCATAGGGGACTGAGGACAGTCTGCATCAGCTAAGAGAGAAACATGCATGAATCTTAGCTGTGCACAAAATATAGGACACCAGAGTCCAGACACAGCACAGATGAATAGTCAATAATAGATGTATATACATATGATCTGCATGTGATACAGTATGTAATATACTTCCCAGCTAAAAATGGCTTTAAACTGGAGTTGAGGCTGACATAACCGAAAGGTAAAAACATTACGTGCAATTATCCCCAGATCAACCCTTCCCAACCCAGAGTTCAGGTTGAAGGAGAAATCCAAAGATGTTAAGAACGGAAATGCACAGTGAAGGCACCTAAAGAACTTCCACTCTTCCACCCTGCAGTTATTGACATGTACTCAACTTTAACTTCGCTGCCATGTAGCTTTTATCTGGAAGTGTCCTTGCTGCTTGTTTTGAATTATTGAAAATGTCAGACATGAACACTAGACAAGAAACATAAAGAAAATGTTCCCATTTGGGTTTTCCCCCTAGTGACTAGAATAGGGGTTCTCAAACTCGGGGTCAGGACCCCTCAGGGGGTCACAAGGTTATTACATGGGGGGGTCGCAAGCTGTCAGGCTTCACCCTAAACCCCGCTTTGCCTCCAGCATTTATAATGGTGTTAAATATATTTAAAAAGTGTTTTTCATTTAGAAGCGGGGGTCGCACTCAGAGGCTTGCTATGTGAAAGGGGTCACCGGTACAAAAGTTTGAGACCCACTGGACTAGAAGATATATAGTGTGCACCTTTCAATCTTTATTTGATTTGAACGGTTAGGGCCATTTTCACCAGGACACTCTGGCTGCTTCCCCCACTCTGGAGCTGCACTAAGCAGGCAGAGCAAACTGGCCAGTTTCCCCCAGCTCCTGCCGCTCACATTCCTCTGCACCCCCTCGCCTACCCCTACACTTCCCTGAACACACACCATTTCCCCCTCCCTCTGCCGCCACATGCCCCCCCCCGCCCAGTTTTCCCATCCCTCCTAGTCTCTAAATTCCCCTGCTGGCCCCCAGGATTCTCGCCCCCTCTCCTGTTGAGTAGATTTTGTTCAAATGGTAGGTTCTGAAAATAATTTTAAACATTAATCGTCATTTTTTTGTCATCGTTTCTCTTAATGGAAAGTTGTTTTCCGTCAACAAGGTGAATAACGTTCTTCTACAGAAGAACTTCATGAAGACCTGCCTTCTTTCAAAATGTTTGCCATCTTTCCCTGGAGGAAGAGGGTGGCTTCCAATACTGCCAAGGGACACTGACTTCCCTGGGGACACCTTGGTTTCACTTCCACTGAGAACAACGGCAGGTGATAGCCATTTCGCAAGATGGCGTCTGTATTTTCTAAGGGCACCTTTAGCATCACTCCCATGGAGAACAATCCTTGACTGTGGAACCACTGTCAATTCTTCTCCAAGGATGGAAGAGCCCTGGCCAGGGAGGACATGGGTAGCCTCTGTCATCTGCTGTGGTCCAACATTCAGGGCCATAGGATATCACCATCCTTGACATTAATAATGCCTCTGTATTGCTTACCAAGCCGCAGCCTGTCTCTTGGGAACTCCCATTTACTACTGTCGTATGGCAGACGGTCACACTGCTCATCAAGGGGCATTTCCTCTGGATCCATTATGATTGACAGGTATCCCGTTTTAATATCTGTGGCATCAGGCTAAAAACAGGAAAATAACCAATTCACAGGCTGTAACTTGAGAGAAAGGTGTGATCTAGTGGAATTTGCACAGGCTTGGGCGCCTGGCATCTCTGAGTTCTCGTCCTAGTTCTGACACTCACTCCCATCTGTGGCTTTTGACCATGTCTCGTCAACACCATGCCTCAATTTATTCATCCGTAAAATGGGGAAAATAATACTTATCTATGCTGGCCTTACGTGGGTGTTGAGTGGATTAACTAATTAATCCCTTGTAAAATCCCTTGAAGATGTAAAGTCCCTTAATATTATTAGTCTCTACATACATTAGAGAAACCCAACACTGCTACTACTTGTGGGAAATCCTTGAGATTAAAGCTACATTTCTGAGTGCCTTGTTGGACAGCTCTCCAATTCCTGAACAGCTCAAGGCATTGCGCTTTAGAAACAGGCTTACATGTCAATATGGGGCTTGATTCTCTGTGATGCTGCCCCTTGTATTCCCATTTACTCTGATTAAAATGGGTGCTGAGCTGATGAAAAATGGTTCCACTGAGGGGAAAAGTCTGATTTGAGCTCCCCTTATGCCCACTTTATGCAGGTGTAAATGATGACACAAGATCTATTGGGTCTAGCACCTCTGCTGTCCTGGAGAGAGACAGAGTAAACTTGAACTTGAATGATTCTTCCCAGTTCTATTGTAAATGTGGTGAACATTCATACAAATTACAGATGATCAACATTAAGACTGTGGTTTGGGCTGCATCCAGACAAGAGATCTAATATCTTGTACCATATTTTTTGTTTGTATAAGCAAGAAAGAACAAACCTAAATATGATTTACTTTATCAAATACTCCTTGGACCTAACTTAGGGCCCACTTCTTTGGAGTCTCAGGAGAGAGGCCAAGGAGTAAATGAGCCATGGAAACATAATGAACTTTTGTGGTTTGGGCCCAGCTCTAGAGCAAACAACAGATTTTAACATCCTACGACAATATTTAAACCAGCGCTCCCTTCACCAACTACATTTTAGGGAAAACCTTATTTGAGATGGGCTGTAACTAGAACATCACTGTAGGGTGGTTAGGATTTGAATGCCTGTCTCCAAACATTCTTGGATGCTTCTGAATTCATGTCAGATCCACAAGAGAAAGGGGCCTGTTTTCCTGATCTGATTGGATGCTGACCAAGATGGCAGAAATCTCATATGTACAGCTGATCTCATAAGATGTCAAGTAATTAATCAAGAGGAACGTTGGCCTGAAATTTCACGAGAACAGCTCATACCGTTTTGTCACCATCTGTCCCAGGTCGACCTCAATCCTGAACTCTGATGCTTAGTCTTAACTGGATCCAAGCCCAGAGCTCAGCTCTAGCCCATTTCAATTCCATGTACAATATGGAAGCTCTCTTACTTTTCTCAGTTTCCGAATGAAAAGGGTCAGAAGAAGCCAAAAAAGGGTAGCTGCTAGACCAGTGCAGACCAAAATGATAACTTCAATATTGGATTTTTCTTCAGAGCCTGTAAATCAAACGCATCAGATTTTACATTCAGTGCAAAAATAAAATTATAAATAAATAAATAAATAAATAAAACTTGTAATTCCATCAACCATGCTTCATTTCAGAAAAATGGTAGCCATGAAATGCCATGACATGTGGTGGGAAACTTTTCATTCACTTGCTCTAGGCAGTAATATAGCACACCATCTCTAACCAAGAGACACAGAGACAATGGTTTGGCAGAGGTGTGCAGGATATCCACTAAGTACCATTACTTTATCTTATCAATGCCAAGTGATCAAAGTACTGCACTATGGTTCTCAACCTAGGGATCATGAACAGGTGTCAGGGGTTGCAATCACTCTATTCTTTTCCTATGGCTAATTGGAAGATGGTCCCAGCTAACTCTTGGCTAAATAGGAGGGGAACTTAAGGAGATTCCAGTGTGAAAAGGCTGAGAACCTCTGTATTATATGATTCCCCATGAAACATTCAAGTTATATTGACCATATCTCACTTTGTGTAGCATATGTTGTGTCTGTGATAGAGTTGTTATCAAGGTGTTCCAGACATGAAGATATATTGACCTGCTTCAGATCCTACGTCTTTATGTGACCATGTAAACTTCCTGGAACCTCAAAGGGGATTCAGTTTGAGTTTTGAGCAAGGGATTAAGTCAGTTCCCACTTTATCCAAGCCTGCCCGGTGTTTGTGTGTGTGTGGGGAGGTGGGTTAGGAGTGTGTGTGTGGGACTGTATAATGTCTTCCCCCAAAACTAAGCCCGTTTCACTAAGCTTGTGCATGAGCTTGTGAACTCACCTTGTATTTTAATAAATGCTGATGTGCTGTCATTGCCCATTTCATTGGAAGCCCTACATTCATAGAGTCCTTCATCGTCTTTTTTCACTCGTTCGATGACCAGGGTGTTATTTTCCATGGAAATTCCTGTGTTGGGGGATATAGTTTCATTTCATTGCAGAATATATTTGCCAAGAAAGAATGTCCAAAAGGAGCTGTGTTGAAAATGGGCTCACTGGCCACCGCAGCCCTGCTCTGGTACCTCCAGTAGCAGCCACAAGAGACCTTCTAGTGCTGCATGTTGTATTCACCTTTGTTTGCGGCGGCGTGCTGCAAACCCCTCCCTGGCCACCTGCTCTCAATGCACTTGTCATGTTAACTCCACAGTCACAACTTTGCAGCCTGTGCAGAACAGGTGTAATTTATTCATGCAGCCTGATAGTGCTCCCATGGAAGGCAATGGGGGCATGACTGGGCCCAGAATGAGCTCACTGGGACAAATGCTGTTCTCCGTTACACCTGCAAAACTCCCAGCAGGATTTGCCTCTCCCCTTCCTAGCCCAAGAGTTGCACTGGATTTGGGGAGATGTCATTAGAACATATTAAATATGACTCTCTTACTAACCCAAAATGCTTTTTAGACCAGGTCAGAGGGGCACAGAGGGGCTGCGCCTCACTGGGCAAGGAATTCAAGCTGAGTCTCCCCCACACATCTGGAGCTTGGGAGGGACCATTTTGCCCGCTAAGGCACAATGCCTCTCCAAGCAGTGACCCCTCTCCTCCTCTGTGCAGGGCTGTGCCTACCTGGCACAATGTAGCGCTCAGTAGGGAAAGGAATTATGTAGATTGATTCAAGGTGGCATGGCCAGGGCATAACGGGATACAATGAAGGAAAGGAAAATGGGGTCAAATGTCAGTGAGACAGTAATGTCTAAGACTGCAGCACTGCCTCCCAAGGGAAATGATGAGCACCCCATCTCTTGGGACATTTAAAATGGGGACAAAGCCCTGAAGAACCCACTATTTGGCTCAATCTTGCATTCATGGGGGAGGAGATGACCTACATGTGGCCTAACTGAGCCTTTGCTAGCTTCACTTTCTCTGATTTGGTGACACACGATTCCAAGCTCATTTGTTTTACTAAGAAGATGCCATTAACAGAGCAGGGGAAATACACTGGGCCTTGAGTCCAAAGGTTTTATGTTTGCAGTGTGTTCTGCCCATGAATTCTGTTGTTGTTAACAAGAACTGTGCACATAACTCACCATGCACAGCTCTGAAATATTTACCCTGAGGTGTTTTTTTCAGATATATTATGTATGTGTCCATCGGTTGGATGAGTTACATGCTTGTCCCTCTAGAATTATTTATAAAACTTCACTAGCTGTTAAGAGCTTCTGCTCAGAACGGTCTGATCTGAGTTATGGAGGATTCTAGATTTCCTAACCCAAGAAGCAAAATTAAAGTGAGAGGACCAGTTACTAACACTGGTTTCTCCATGACATAAAGGGTATCTCAGGATAGAGGGGCCTGGAAAGAGTTCCAAGCTCAGGCAAACATTCCAAGCCTGTGGCAGCACTGCACGTGTGTGTGTTGGCTGAGCTGACAGCTGTTTCTCATCACTGTTTTATGCCGAGGGAAATAAAGACACAGTGTATTATGCCCCGCAGCCAGCTAAGTGATCCTTAGTGGAGACACTACCATTGACTTCAACTGGCTCCGGATCAGGCCTTAAGAACATCTAGCAGTTCAGGCTCATATTTTTAGATACTGCTTAGCAAGTGGCAAAACGCTCTGCTTTTTGTACACATAAAGAACCATCTTGGACATGCCTAGTGGGCAGCTAGGTGCTCAGCACCTTGGTTTCCCTTGCCAGTGTCAGTTCTGCACATGTGTGGCCAATTCCGCAGGCACAAGCAGTGGCATGTGCAAAACTGGGCATGTACAATCAAGCACTGGTTTGAAGCTAGTTGGCTGTTTTGGCCTCTGTAATCCCATTTGCAAACCACATCAGCAGTCAGGTATAGATAATGCAGTCTGAGTCATTTACAGCAGCCTGGGTTGGTAGCATTTGGCACTCATCACGCACTGCTGTTAACAACTCCACCAAATGCCAGGCAGTGGAGAATCCGGGACCGACACGGCTTGCAAACCTGTAAACACGTAACGATTCAGCACCTGTTGTGCAGCATTTCTCCACACTCACCTGAAGCAGGTGAAATGGGATAGCCATTTTTCCGCCACGCAATCTGAGGTGTTGGGGTTCCATTTACTTTGCACTCCAGAATGATCTTGCCACTGATGTTAACCTCTCGGTCCGTGAGGTTCTGCATAATATATGGCACTGCCTTTGCTGCATTCACAAAGGAAAACAACACACAACCAGTCTGAGGGCAGGTCTATACTTAAAATGCGACAGCGGCACAACTGCACCGGTGGCGCTTCAGCGAAGATGCTACGGGAGAACTTCTGCCATGACCGTAGTTAATTGGAGGTGCTAGCTATGTTGACGGGAGAGGCCTTTCTGTCAACATAGCACTGTCTACACTGGGGGTTTGGTCGGTATAACTGCATTGCTCAGGGGTATAACTGCATTGCTCACACCCCTGAGCGATGTAGTTATACCAGTGTAAAACTATAGTGTAGACTGGGCCTTAAGGAGGCATCTTCTAGAGACTTACATTTTCATCGGCATATAAAGGCCTTGTCCTAATGTGTTGGCTGCAGCAAAGGTTTATTAATGGAAAAGGTGTGTGGTGAGCAAAAACTCAGAGTTGAATGTTACTTAGTCCCTGTGAACAAACAAAGGATCAGGTTGGGGGCAGAGCAAAAGCACACAAAGGGAGCATAAAGAAAGGAGCAAAGAAAAGAGAGGAAAATGCTAGGCTTCTCTGTTGCCTAGTACCTTGTGTGCGGTCATTTACACCACTGCAAAGTTCAGAACGGAGGCGTTTTACCCACACTTTGTATTCATTTTACACTGGTGTCAATGACTACAAAAGGTGCAAGGCCCCAGAGAACAAAGCCCAGAGCACACTGTAAAAAACAGCCTGAAACATGGAGAATAGCCAGTGCGCATAGGATAAAGAGGAAGATCCAATACATGCAGAATCGGAAAGAGATATTGAAAGGCTTCATGGCTGGTTTTATATGGTGGAAGGAGAAATGTTTTGGGAGAAAGTGTGTTCATGTAGCATGCTCTCAGGATGAATTGCCTCCCAGCCACTACAGACAAAGAAGAAGAAACTGGTAACTCACAGAAGGACATGTTCAAAATCCCAGCTCTTCTGTATGTGTACTAATAGCCAAGCTGTTGTTCCCCCTGCCCCCTCTGCCACTGTGTGTAGGTGTCTGTGTAGGTGGAAATCTGACTAAGTGAACAAAAATATCTGCAAGGGTAAAAGAAAGTGAATTGCTTGAATGCAATGTGCAGAAAAGGACTCGGTGCCTCCATGTCTGGTTGTTCTGAAAGGTGGTAGGGACACTAGTTATGGGTGCAAGGCCAGTACAGAGAATGACAGAAGGAGTCAGAGTCCCTTTCCTCCCTTGGGCCATTGGAAAGAGAAGAGCGATGCATTGATTTATTGTTTTAATAAGTCACCAAGGCACTGCCCACGCAGGCATCAGAACAGTGCTAGCTACAGCTACAGTGTGGGTGAGGATTTTCTGTGTGTGTGTGTGTGTGTGTGTGTGTGTGTGAATCTCATGATAATGTCTCTGTCTGCACTCATGAAGGACATTGCATTGAAACTGCTAGTAACAGCTGTACTTAAATATGACTATAGCTAGCACAGTATGGGCTGGTCCTAATCTGAGAGGCAGGGGCTTACTGCAGCATGTCTGTCCAGGGCCGCCTGGGGGGGGGGCAAGTGGGGCAATTTGCCCCAGGCCCCACAGGGGCCCCCACGAGAATATACTATTCTATAGTATTGCAACTTTTTTTTATGGAAGAGGCCCCCGAAATTGCTTTGCCCCAGGCCCCCTGAATCCTCTGGGCGGCCCCGTGTCTGTCCCTGTCTGTCTGTCTAGTGCCTACTCACCCAGTAATCTAAGTGCAGAACCCAACTTAGGAATCACAGTCAAACTTCCTATAAGGGACTTTGCTCCCTGCTACATGGGTAGCTACTGTTTATTTAGGGTCTCCCCCATCCTCCACTTCTGTGCGGTGCTTTTTGTTCTCCAGTAGAAGACAGCTGAGAATACCTGGGGCCTCACAGCCCTTCTACTGGCATCTCCTACTTCTTAGAAGTCTTAGGCCTGATTGCCCATACTCACACCAGTATAAATCAGGAGATACTCCACTGAAATTAGTGGGCTTACACTGGTGTAAAACTGGGACAAGATTCCAGCCTGTTGTCTTTAGATATCCACAGATAGCAAGGACACTGAGCTCTGTAATATTTATTGTTGACACTAAATTTAAAGAGATGGGTTCTTGGAGTCTAGATACAGAAAAGAAAAACCTGCTATTGCTTTAAATGTAAAGAGTGAATATGCTTCAGTTCCATGCTCCTGCCAATGTCCTTTGCAATTATATTTGACGGGTCTAAATCTTGTTAACGTTACATGTAACCATGGTAATCATCATGGTATGTGATCTCATTGGATGTTTTACCAAAGCATGACAGACATTGGATGGGCCACTCAAGGGACATGCTGGTGGGTTGGCAATATAGTAGGTGGTGCTCGTTCCTCTGAGTCCGCACTAAACTAATGCCCCAGCGTGGTGTTAGGGGGACATGCTGCTACTGGAGTTGCTGCATGTGGTGACTGAAGATTCCACAGCACTTTTCATAGGAATGGGGCTGGTGCTCTGGTCAAACGCCACTTTCAGTACTACAAACGCCAGCCTTAACCAATTCTCCCTTGTTGTCTCAAGTGGCCAACCTATCCTAAGCTATGGTGCTTAGGCACTGCTGTGCACTGACAAATAGCTGCAGCATGTCAGGAAGGTGGAGCAGATGGCCTAAGTGATTCCTGTATGTACAGGGCCATGTCGCAATTGATGGAAATCAGTGTCGCTCGATCGAATGCAATGGAGCTATGATGATCTACACCAGCTCAGGATTTGGCCCACAGTTTGTAAATCAGGTCTTAGAGATTTGTAAAGCCATTTGGGATCCTTTCTGATAAAAGGTGCTACATGTATAGAGGTCATTGTAGTCAACTGTTAACACAACAGAAAAATCCATACAGGCAATACCTACGTATAGAGACTGATCCTGAGCACCTGCCACTCCCAAGGACATCAGCAGGCATGGCAGATGCTCAACACCCTGCTCATAGTACCTTGAGTTGTTGTTTTCAGACAACCAGGCCTACCTTTAACGTCGAGCTGGGTGTCCTCTTCTCGCACTTCCGTGCTGTTGTGCCGATTCTGAGCGATGCACTTGTACTGCCCGGCGTGTTCCTCTGTGACATTACTAACGGCCAGTGTCAAGGAAATGGAGTATCTGTCAATTTGCTCCTGCATGAAGCTGGCGGGCACCACCTGTGAGGAAGGGTAGTACCATGCCAGGTGATCGTAAATGTATCTGGAGGCTCTGCAGGTCAGCTGAACATCACTCCCCATGATGGTGGTGATCTGTGGCTCCGTGTGCAGACCCGATGGCACATCTAGGGGAAAGCGAAAACACATTTGGAATGAAAGCACAACTGAGAGGATTTTTGGCTGCTTGTTTTCACCTCGAGGGCCAAATTTCAAAGACCAACGCAATGGGATGAGCCAGAAAAATGCATCCCCAGAAGCCTGAAATTGCTTGCAAATTGGGTAACTGTGTGTCCAGTGCCTGCCACTATATAGCCTTTCGCAGTTTGGCCCTGAGTGTACTGAGAACTACACAATCAGTAATTAACTAAAATGATGTGTAGAATTAGTTAATGCGTTCAGGCTAATGAAGCTAACTTGTAATCAAGTGAGACCGCTCTCCATGCAGACTGATATGCACGCATGGGATGCTTTCCCTCTGTCTGCAATCAAAGCCACAAGATATTGTTTTATCAGAGTAAAGAAACCCACTCATATTATTATTCACAGGTAACATTGGCTTTCTCTACAATTCCACAATCTCCCCAACCCTAGAAGCCTCCTTTATTTCTACTATACCAATATTTGTCTTCATCACATCTGCCTCAATGGGTATTTATTTGGTCACTGAACAGATGATTTAAAAATCCTTGCAGCCATAACTTTTAATAGACTCAAATAAAGAAATATCAGGTGGTATGAAGCCAGTTCATCTGTGACAGAATCCTTGGGTCCTTACTTTTTTTGTTTTTTTACTCCAGACAAAACTTCCACTGGCTGTGTGCCAATGTGAATCCCACTGAAGACAAAAAGAAGTTGTTTCTGAGTAAGGACCCAAGACATTATCCTTGCCCTCTGTGTGAGCCACCAGAGAACTGGAGTGTGAGAAACATGGTCTCCTCGCCTTCTTTTTCTTCTATTTCCAATGACCCGTCCTCCCATGGACCTGACTTTCACAATTGGGGCCCATTAATAATAAACTCAGTGTGCTCTGGAATTATCTCCTTCTATCTGGCAGATCAGGATTTTGGAGCAGTTGAAGTGGAGATCTCTAAAGACTTTAAGTCTTAAGACCCAGCATATACTGGGACAGGACAATTAGGGAGTGTCCATTCTATATAGTCCTCCAGGAAGGATGAATGTTTGCAATAAAGCTGCTTGTTCTTTGCTTTAATGCTGCTCTTTAACTATTCATTAAAGGCCTCCTAATAATTAGGATGTAACAGACACCACTTTGGGAATGACAGAACTCTGGCTACGTCTTCACTACCCGCCTGAATCGGCGGGTAGAAATCGATCTCTCGGGGATTGAATTATCACGTCTCGTCGGGACGCGACAATCGATCCCCGAATCGACGCTCGTACTCCACCAGCGCAGGTAGGAGTAAGCGCCGTCGATGGGGGAGCCGCGGAGGTCGATTTGCCGCCGTTCTCACAGCGGGGTAAGTCAGCTCGGATACGTCGAATTTACGTATCTTAAATTGACCCCTCCCCGCCCGCCGTAGTGAAGACGTAGCCTTAGTGTAGGAGGAGCGGCTACTACACTTAACAGTATGACAAGCTCCATAGTTGAGAAATACCTAATCTGCCACATATATATGTATTTCCAATTTTTTAATTAACATGGCCCACATTAAATGGATTAAAAACTGGCTGATTAGTCTCAAAATGTAATTGTCAAGGGGGAATCATTGTCACAAGTGGTCAGGATGCCAGCTTTACATCTCAGCACTTAGGTCTTTTGCACTTGTGAAATGAAGCAAATGGCCATTGACTGGGGAGAGACTTTACAGTATTAGTACCTTAAAGTTCTACTTTTTCCACAGGGTGAATTCCACTGAGTGACTGTGGGGAAAAATCTCTTTCTTTCCTGAATGGTGGATGAAATTAGAAGGTTTTGGGTATGTGCTGTCTAGGGCTGGGAGTGCTAGCTGGAAACCCACACAGAGGTTTGAGGCATTTCCTGGGTGAGCCTTGAGTTCTTCTTAAGCTGTGCCTTTTTCCAAGCTAAAATCATTTTCAGTTTTCTAGCCTCCCAAAAGAACTTTTCACATGCATGTTTTTTCTACTAACTTAACATTCTGGGAGCACAGCGTTGGGTTGTTTTACTTTCCGTTTCTTCTGCTGACATTTTTTTATTTAGCATTTTGAATATATTTAGCTGGGACTTCTGTTATTTTCTTACATCTCATTAGCCTTTCAAGAAGCTCTATCTGCTCTGATAGAATATTCATTGATTTTTAGGTACAGTGGAACGAAAAAAAAGTCTCTCTCTTTCTCTCTCTCTCCTCCTTCTCCTCCCTTGTCTAGGGAGGAATTTAGGCTTTGAAAGAATGTTACAGTTTAGTCCATCTCTAGACTACTATGCTTTCACAGTCCTGAACCTAAGATGTGATTAATGTCCTCTCTCTGAACAGACACGCTATTTTATAAGACACCTAATACGTCTCCTGTAAGAACCAACCATGTGGCCTTTTCTCTTTTATCAGCAGTCTCTGCACATTTGTCTTCTGTATTGTATTACCGGCTAGTAGTAGCGATACTCACTCTAGTTGTGCGGGATTCCCTAACACAATAGGGAATGCACCATTGGGGGATGGTAAAACGTCAGCATAAATCAAAAGGGAAGTCTGGTTCCATTTGTATTTACAAGGAATTAATTGGTTTTAATTTCCTGTACTTTGCACAATAATGTATATAATTTAAAACTTCTGCTGTTTCCCAAATTCCATGTCTGAGCCTGTCAGGATAGCGGAGACGCCTCCTGTCAGCCATAGAGAGTGTAGAAAGAGCAAGAGAGGGGGTGAGCCTGACAATCTGAAGCAACACAGACCTTTTCATGTGGCCTGTAAACATGTCAGGAATGAGCAAATTGATAGTGGCAAACATTTGTAGAATTGTCCAATTCCTAAAGCATTACAGTGTTTGACAGCAGATTCTTATCTGATGTCTGAAATAGACTATTTTCTTTCTAGTAGAGATCGTTCACTCCATGTTTCTGCATTCTTGTTACAGCCAGATAAGGGTGGAGGACGAGCTGTTGTTATTGTTTATTTATTATTATTATTATTTATTATTAAATACAGTAGCACCCAGAGATGTCAGCCAGGTTGAAGTCCCATTTTGCTGGGTGCTATACAAACACATAGGGCTAGATTGTAAGTTCTCAGTACTTATGGGGTGGTGTATGGCTGACCTGCCCAAGTTGCAGACCAGAGACCAAAGGCAGGAGACTCCTCAGAACAGGAATTTCTGATATTTGCTCCTGTCTTGTTACAACAGATTCCAAAGTAGTTACTTCCGATGGGTGTCCTGACCAGTGGTGAGAGAAGACATGAGTCCTAAAGGTTTGATGTATTGACCATATAGCCTCTTCCCATTGCAAAATATTACTATGGGGTAACTAGATGTCAAAACTGGGGTAGACAGTATAAACTGAAGACAAATCTGATATCTTATTGAAACTGTACGGGGGATTTAACTAAGCAGAATGTAAAAACTGGAGTAAGAGTTAGGACAGGACATTCCTAATTATCACAAAGTACTGTGAATGCTTTACTTGGGCAAAGCTGTCAGGACACCTGCAGGAAGAGCCTAAAGAGGGTATAGTTCTGCCATCTAATTAAATCATTTTCCATTTAGATGGCCCCTTTATATGGTTTGGTTTTAGAGTAATGCCCAACCCCCCTGCAATGAAATGTGTTCTGCTGGCAATGAAACGTATTAAAAGTAGTTTTCAGTGCTATTTCCAGTGTCTCTGTGAGTTCTGTAGGCGCCTGCCCCGTAGAAGGACAAATGGATTATGCCGATATTCCTGTAGGTCAAAGGGATTGTTTTCTTTCCTTTCTGAAATTAGTTTAGTGTTGGTGAAAGTGCCAGGTTGGCAGCCCTGGAGTCTGAAGCGTTGTATTTTTGCCCAGAATGACCATGCAGGTTTCCCCATTATTCCCCATTACACTGCATGGCCAAAACACTTCAACCCTGACCTGAAAGGACTATCTCTAGAGCAAGAGCGGAGTTTGGTCTCCATGACCCACTCTGTACTTAGTTCCTTGGCAAGGATTCCCCACAAGGAAACCAATTGGCTCCAGCTTGGAGAAGATTTCGGTGATTTGGTTACTTGTCCATTTGAAAGTGGCTTGAGACCCATCAAGTCATTTCACATAGGACAATAGGAGATAATGAGAGTTCAAGATTTTTGTGCTCACTAGCGGTTGGATTAACCACCAAGCCCTACACGTGGAAGCTGAGCAGGCTCTGGACTTTGGGTGGCTGGGATCAATTCTGCTAAATCTTCTGCTCTCCTCACAAAGGCCCTTCCATCATCCCTGTGTACTTTCAAACCCTGATTCCAGCCAGTGTCCTCAAGTCTCAGATTTAGGCTGCATCACACTCAGCAGCCTCACTGCTAAAAAATGGATATTGTCTTTTGCCCTACGTCTCGTTGTGCAGGCCCCAAACTGGCAGCGTTATAGCAGGTGCTGTAACATGTCGGAAAGCTAAAACCTTGGAGTATGAGGCAGGTCATGACTTGTTTTCATAGGATGTTATATTGCTCTAGCATTTAGACATAGCTCTGCATGATGCACAAGATACTCTCTCCGTCTCCACTTGCAATCAAGTTTCCATAACCAGGACCAGCCTTATATGCAAACAACTTCTGTGGGCCCCGTGATTATGGACGCCTCATGCACACCTCGCAAATCATCTCAGTCTCTCCCTCCAGCAGTGGGACTAGATGGCGAGGCAACTCTCCATGTGATTTCTCCAGTGTCTTAGGGCCCTGCGGGTCAAAAACCCAGACATGTCTATTCCACAAAAGATGGGAAAAATCGTGTGTTTCCTTCCTTGTCAGCCTTACACAGTGTGGAAGGTGGGCAGAGTTTTTCTATATGTGAATCAGCCCCAGAGTTGTTGCTCTTCTGACATCTGCAAGGGGACTGGCTTCTTTGATGGAGTCACATGCACCTCTCAGCAAAGGATCATCCCACCAAGAGACAAAGCAGCAGGTCAGACTTGGTAATATTTTACCAATGGAATCTAAACAATTCCACTTTAGGGACTGTGCTGTCTGCATTTAGCAAGATCCAGTTTACTTGCGATCCATAAATGTCATCATTCTTCCTTAAACGTCTGATTTATGTGAGTCGGTCGCTATCTTTTAATGTCTCTTGTTCTCCCAGGATGGCATGGAACTCACACGCTTCCCTTTAGGGGTGAGAATGTCTCCCCTAGCCCTGTTCATGATCTGGTATATTTCAGATGGAAAGAAGACAATTTTCTGATGGGAATAACCCTAAATGGTTTGATGTAAGCAGCACATGGATAATGAGGGCTCATGTCACATTGTCTCTGGAATGTTAATATAAAATGCCTTCTGGGCTGTTCTCCCTCTCTTTCCATTTTTCTTTAGAGAAACTTGTTACCAAGTAAAAACTCCTTTCAGTGTAGAAGTCAAAGTTCAGCTTTCTTAGGTTTTAAGGCTAGACAGGACCATTGTGATCATATAGTCTCACCTCCTGCATAACACAAGCCATCGGACTTCCTTGAATTAATTCCCGCTTCACATCCCATAGCAGTGGTTGAACTAGCGCATATCTTTTAGGAAAAAAACCCCCATGCACTCTTCATTCAATTTCCAGTGATGGAGAATCCACCGCAACCCTTGGTAAGTTGTTCCAATGGTTAATTACCCTCACTGTTAAAAATGGGTGCCTTAAACGTTTGCTCCCTGTCTGGAAAAATATTGGCCTTAAAGAAAATTAAAAGAAGGTTTGAAATATAAAACTTCCAACTGCTCCAGAGAAAAACAGCCTTTCTGCCAAGTTGTCTAACAAACGTCTCTGTGGACAAAACAGCTTCATTAGTGGGGTGAAAGGTTTTTACCACTAACAGGCCCATGGGTGGCTGCCACCCTTTGAACCTCATCTTGTTCCACTTGTATTTCCCACATTGAGCAGCCACAAAATTGGTTTTAGTAGAGGATGGAGAGTATTAAAAAGCATTGTGGGTGGAATAGCAATGGGAACAGACTGATTTGATCACTGAGAAACCCATCCAAACATAATATCTGGCACTGCTCAGAGCAGAATGAAGCCTACATGAAGGTTCACATATGGCAGCGGTAAAGTGTATAATTAATAACTGATCTCCAGCCTGTCAGGGTTGTTTCAGGGACTTCTGCTGTCTCTCTCAGAAGAGCATCCTAGGAGGAGGGAGAGTCTTTTCCCAAGACCAGAAATTATTGGATCACAGAGCACTCTCCAGTGTTCCCTCTAATTTTTCCCATCCATGTGCAGAATGGATTTTGTTATGTGCACCAATATGAAGGTGATATATGGAGGTGATGTGTGACACATCACCTCCATATTGGTGTACATAAGTAAATTCATGTGGCAGGGTGGGGCCGATGGGTTCCGAGTGTGGGAGGGGGCTCAGGGCTGGGGCAGACGGTTGGGGTGCGAAAGGCTGAGGGCTCCAGCTGGGGCTGCGGGCTTTGGGGTAGGGCCGGGGATGAGGGGCTCAGGGCTGGGGCAGAGGGTTGGAGTGAGGGGGGCTGAGGGCTCTGGCTGGGGGTGCAAGCTCTGGGGTGGGGCTGAGGATGAGGGGTTCAGGGTGCAGTGGGGCTATGGTAGGGAGAGAGGACTCCTCCCAGCTCTCTCTCATCGCAGCAGCATGTGGGCTGGGGGAGAGGTGCCTCTCCCCCAGCTGCGACAGGTTCAAGCCGGGCTGGGTCGGGCCTGGGAGGGACGCCTGTCCCCCAGCTGCGGCAGGTTCCGGGCTGGGCTGGGTCAGGGCATCTCTCCCCGCCGCAGCCCTGAGCGCCTGCGTGGTGCTTAACAGGCAGCTGCGCAGCCACGCAGCTTAGAGGGAACTTAGACTCTGACCACCTCTCGCCTATTCCCACCTCTGACAACCCCCAGTGCTGGGGCCTGTGCAGGAGAGTGTTATAGGCAGGGCCGTCCCTAGCTATTCTGGGGCCCTACGCAGCCCCAGGTCTCCGGGGGGGGGGGGCGAGGCTGGCCCCAGGCCTCCGCGGGGGGGAGAAGGGGCTGGCTTGGGAGACAGGGGTGAACCACTCCCCAGCCCTCACTGGTAGCACGGCTGGGGCTGGGCCGCTGCACTTCCCGCTGCTGGTGAGTGCAGGCCCAGCCCTGCTTCAATCCTCAGGGGAGTGGGGGTGGGGCTGGTGCGGAGCAGGGGCAGGGCCATGGGGAAGAGGTGGGGCAGGGGCTGGAGCAGCACGTAGCTGCGATTTCCTTGTGCCCTGCGCAGCTGCATACTTTGCGTATAGGTAAGGACGGCCCTGGTTGTAGGGCTGCATATATTGGCCTTATGTTGCTCCTGCACTGGAGAAATACCCCGGGGGGACATAGCCATCCTATTATGGCCCCTGCATGCCACCAGGCCAGCATCAATGAGCTGTAACAGAGGGAGGTATGTGACCCCAAACCTGCACCAACTTCATCATTGTTTGGTGACATTTTTCATCTCAGCACTTTTAGGTAACAGGAATGGCAGTAAGGTTTGATGCACACATCCCTTCTTACCCTTAATTCAAAATTTACTGACCTACTTTACAGGCATGGTCCTAAACGACACAGCGTACAAGAGTCCCTGCAGTGGGTAGGGCTATTACTACAGTGTAGCTGGAGCTGGGTGAAGGATTCATGCTGGATCGTTTATTCAGTTAATTTTGCCTTTTCTTGTGTTCCTGGGCAGACTGTGATGCTTTCAGCCAGGGGGATCTGTTATTTGGAATTATTCCTGGATGATTTCCATGAATGACTACTGTGCCTGTAGCTTTCCCCCAAGCAATGTGCTGCATGTATTCAACACTCAGCAATTGAGTTGTATTGAATGAACAAGTCACACTGTGGGTCTGCGTTCCCTGACTGGAGAGCTTCACTCTTAGAATCCATTTCCCCGTGCAAATACTAATGGTTGAGAATTTGACATTTGCTTTATATGAAGCGTCTGGAATATTTGTTTAAAATTTGCCATTTCAGTGTAAATTCCTGCCGGTAGAGTGTGCCCAGAAAGAGAACTCAGAAGGGAGAGTGCACAATTAAAATTAATTTGTTTAAATATTTGGACAAATATGCCAGGCTGTGTAACCTTCTGATTTCACAGATATGGGTTTGGAATTGTGTTATTTGGAGAAATAATATAGAATCATAGAAATCTAGCACTGGAAGAGCCCCCAAGAAGTCATCCAGTTCAGCCCCCTTAATTAGACATTAGGAAAAACTTTCTAACTACAACTGTGGGATTGGGTCAGGTCCAGATATTGCCCTTGCTTATCTTTGCAAACCTCCTTGACTCCAGTGGGATTGCACCATGGTAGGAAAGGGCTAATTTGACACCTAGTCTGAGAGAGGTGCCGGAGACCCCATGAAGTCCACTAGGGACTTTGCTATTGCCATTGATACTACATGGAAATTGCTTGGATTCTGTGGTGATGGGCAATGGTATGAAACTCTGGGATAGATAAGAGTGCAACCAAGCTTTTATAAAGCAAGCACCCATCATCTGTGCAGCCTGTTATTTACCTGAGACATAGAACTTGATGCTTCTCTCCTCTTTGCCAATCTTGTTCGAAGCCACGCAGTAATAGATCCCTGATGCAGTGCTATATTCTGTAGTCAGCTTGCTTATGATCTGCCAAGCAAAGGGAGAAAAAGAAAGGGGGTTGTTTTTAGTGGATCCGTAGTGGGGCAGTGGAAAAGGGCCATAAATGCTGTAGATGAAAGTCTTATATTTTATGGTAGAAAAAGCACAATTAACAAAGGAATTCCTATTAATGAATGAAGCCTAACACCGGTCAAATGTTTCTCTCTCATCTCCCTTTATCTCAGCCCATCAATTCACTTCCCTTTCTCACCCCCAGCAACTCCTCCCCTTTCCTTCTTCCCCCTACAAACAGGGTTTCGCTTTGCAACACACCTGTGGAACAGAGTGTGGGACATAGACCCAAAAGGAGGGACACACTAGAAAAATTCATGCAAGAACCTGAAAATACAGGGCTCCTCACTTATTCAGTGCCAATAACTTTCCCCACAACCTCACATTCATGATTCTTTATTTCTGCTGTAAATAATTTTCAACAAGGAGAGGACGCCAAATTTTGTGTGGACACTAGGTAACTCTGAACCTAAAAATGAGTGATGTCCCTTGAAATGAGGGACAGTTGAGAGGTATGTTCCACTGGAGCAGGAAACTACTTGGCCCTGTCTCTGATGAGGTTTAGTTTGTTCTTGTGGGGATTCCTTGGGTCAGAGGCTACCTCAACACAACAGGTCTCTCCAAGGAAAATATCAGAACTTGTGAAATGTAGAAGACAATAGCAGAAAACCCAGAACACATTGCTAAGACAGTAAGCTGGATTTCAAATGGAGGAGACTCTTTCAGCATCGGTGGGGAAGAACTTCTTTCAGTGGTTCAGTCGGAGATGTGGGCCAAGTTCAAGTCCATTCTTATTATCTTGTGTTTCTGGAGATCTCTCTATACCACCCTGCTTTGATACATGCCCTTCTGAACAAACTGATTGTCTCGTGGCTCTGGGTCATCATGATGCAACATCACACTATCGTTAGGAAAAGTCAGCTGGTCTCATCTTATTTCTGGATATTTCATTGGTACCGCTAGCAAGGTGCTGAACCCCTCATAACTGAGACGCTCCTGCAAGATTACTTTGCATTTCCCTGGAGTTTTTCACCTGAGGATCTCAAAACACACATTTGGAACAAATATCACTTTCCTTGAAGTCCCTTTTAACGAGTTTGAGAGCCAGAACTTATAGCACTCCCCCTGGCCTTTTGTCCTTATCTCAGAGTGCTTTGATGTGTAGAAAAGCATCTCAGGATTTTCTTTTTAATATCCTAAACTAAATGCACACAAGACATTCCTTTTCTCCTCATAAAGTTTCACCTTGCCTGTGGTTGGAGCAGGGTGGGATGTATTTTCAGTGAGTTGCTTAAGATTTTCTGAGCTTTGGTGCTTTAAATCCTGTAGGGAAATGAGATTCAAAGGTTTGATCCCATGTGAATTTTACATTTCACCTCTGCAGAAGAACAAGTAAATGAAAAAGTGTCTTTGTTTCTCATGGGGACATACTGTGCTGTAGTTAAGCAAAACCAGGGGGAAAATCCAGTTCCTCTGACCTCCAACACAGGAAGGGTAGTGAGCCCCTAAATGCTGCCACTGCACTTCATTTCTGATGTGTCAAAAACAAAATCACACTGAAGAGGGAACATTTTTTGTACATTTTTTCCACGAGTCCTCCACTTCCCTCCACTATAACACTTAATAATGGCCCTGATTCTGCAAAGTACTTGAACACTTTGATTTAACATTAAACACTTGCTGAACTGGGACCAATATTATCTGCATTATTATCAGAGCTTATATTTGTATAAAGCGACAAAGAGTCCTGTGGCACCTTATAGACTAACAGACGTATTGGAGCATAAGCTTTCGTGGGTGAATACCCACTTCGTCAGGCGCATGTAGTGGAAATTTCCACCACATGCGTCTGACGAAGTGGGTATTCACCCACAAAAGCTTATGCTCCAATACGTCTGTTAGTCTGTAAGGTGCCACAGGACGCTTTGTCGCTTTTTACAGATCCAGACTAACATGGCTACCCCTCTGATATATTTATATAGGTTTTTTAAATCTCCCAAACGATATGTGCAGGAATTGCTGCAGTCAGGACTGCAAGTCAGCAGTCTCTGGGATGAAATTGGACAGCTGTTTGACAGCTCACAGCCTCACTGCATATCAGTTCTGCACTGGAAGTCAAGGAGAATACTAGGTAGCCAGTTAAAATGGCAAGGGGGAGATTGCCGGTAGGCAGAACGTAATTACCCATAGTGGAATTTAGCAAGAGAAACAACCCTATGCTTCTGAAAACTGCTATGAGATCTTACTGTCCTCTTGCTGGTCAAGAATACAGGATTTAAAAAATGGGGTCTATATCCCGAGGAAAAGCCCTATAGCAGGGAAAGGAGAAGAAAAGATGATTAGAAGGCTTGCTATGCAGATGTCATTTATCAAGGAAGTGCTTAGATGTGAAGATGATTGGACAGGTGGGGAAACATTCCCCATTCTTCCAATTTGGGGGAATTTCTTGGGGAAATCTTACTGAAGAAAGGAGAGAAAGAGTAACAGATTTCCTTCTTTGCATATAATGCACTCAGGTACCATGGTGGTAAGTTCAGTATACTCTCTAGATATGGCAGATAAGCCCTCAGTTTAGTGTCTTGTCTTAGAAAGAGCACCTCAAGAAGCCCTCCAAAAAGTGGCTTTTACAACAGCAGCATTCAGCAGAGAAATGCATAGGATTTCAGTGGGGAAATGAAGGATTCAAAGTGATTTTATTTAATAAGATGAATCCCTTGAAACCATTATGCACCAGCTTTTCACTCTGGCTTTATGCTTCTGGGTAAATCCCTGAGATCAGGAGTCCAATTATCTTTGCAGCATCTTAAATAAAGTTCTCAGTTGCCAGACTGCCCTAATCTTGTTTCAGTTTCCAATAAAATGATGCTCTGGAACACACAAATATTCCACCCGGGAGGGGAGGGGGGTTAACCAGTTTGCACAAATCCCTCAACCCCTCCCTTAGTAAAATCAGACAGGTTTGTCTTTCACTCAACAACATATACCAGGCTGAACCTGAACAGAGGGTTAGGAAGCCAGCACTGGGATTTGCTTTTGAAGTGGCCATGGACAAACTCGGGAAACAGGTTCCATGGACAAGTAACCCCTATTAACCCGGAGGGTTGTTAAAAATCATTTCATACACAATGCAGATGTTTCCACAGATGTTCATCAGCTGTTATTCTAGATAGTTTAAAAAAACCCAAGCTGAACAAACATCACAACCATTAAATATGTCTGTGCTTGGCCATGAACCACAGGTGGAGATTAGGGAATTGTTGCCATCCCTTTTGAATTAAAATAATTGTAATGCACAAGAAAAATGCGCAAAAGGAGGGTGAGTGTGGGGAGTGGGATGAAACTGAGCAAATGAAAACATAAGGCTAACATAGGGGAACAGAGGCCTAACAGTGAGGCCTATTAGATTGGAGTCATCTCTCAAGTGAGGTGGAGAAGACCTATCAGCTGGGACATTTAAAACAGAACTGGGGACAAAGCACTGAAGGATATTCTGATGGAATGATCCTACATTGCTTGCAGGGAAGAGCTAAATGATCCAGTGAGTCCCCTCTATCTCTTAATTTCTATGCTTAATGTATTTGATAGGCATAGACAGACCTGGAAAATTGTACCAGCAGTAGTAGTATCCTGGCCATAGGATCATAGAATATCAGGGGTGGAAGGGACCTCAGGAGGTCATCTAGTCCAACCCCCTGCTCAAAGCAGGACCAATCCCCAACTAAATCATCCCAGCCAGGGCTTTGTCAAGCCTGACCGTAAAAACCTCTACGAAGGAGATTCCACCACCTCCCCAGGTAACCCATTACAGTGCTTCACCACCCTCCTAGTGAAAAAGTTTTTCCTAATATCCAACCTAAACCTCCCCCACTGCAACTTGAGACCATTACTCCTTGTTCTGTCATCTGGTACCACTGAGAACAGTCTAGATCGATCCTCTTTGGAACCTCCTTTCAGGTAGTTGAAAGCAGCTATCAAATCCCCCCCTCTTTCTTCTCTTCTGCAGACTAACTAATCCCAGTTCCCTCAGCCTCTCCTCATAAGTCATGTGCTGCAGCCCCCTAATCATTTTAGTTGCCCTTGGCTGGACTCTTTCCAATTTTTCCACATCCTTCTTGTAGTGTGGGGCCCAAAACTGGACATAGTACTCCAGATGAGGCCTCACCAATGCCGAATAAAGGGGAACGATCACGTTCCTCGATCTGCTGGCAATGCCCCTACCTATACAGCTCAAAATGCCATTAGCCTTCTTGGCAACAAGGCCACATTGTTAGCTGTTGGATCCAAAATTTTACCCTATTTTTCTCTGAATAGATCTTTTCAGATAGAATACAGTGTTCTCTGCTGAGTTATAGGGATTGCTCTGAAGTCAAAATTGCAATTACTTTGAAATGACGTTTGGTTTGTAGTGACGTTATCATTGATGAAAGGTGGCAAATTGATACTTGAGAGACTGTAGTCTTCTGTTTTCCCTCTGCAGCAGCCCACACACAAGTGCAGTTCAAGCTTCCACAACACATCGCCCCTTACCAGCGTGACTGGCAGTTCAGCTGTGTGTCCAATCAATCCTTTGCTCCTCTGCCCATAAGCTGATTAATGACAAGGTATTGCAATGGCAGTTGTACTTTGGATACTTTTCTAGAGGGAGTTGGATTGAAACCCCGATCAATCACTACAGAGAGGCCACCAAATGCCCTCCAGAGATGAACAATTTCTGACCACTTGGGCTGGCTTTGAACTCACAACATAGAAGGCTTCGTTGCCCCTTACATAATCCCTGGGCCACCTAGTCCCTCTAGTCTAAATGCCACATGATTAATAAATAGTTATAATAAAAGCAAGTTAACTAATTAAGTTTAAACTGAACCACAAAAGAGATGAATGTGATCTCTAAGGGAAGTAATGAGAAGACACTGCTAGGAAAAAAAATGGACTGGAATAGTCCAATACATTCCATATGTTTAACTGTGTAATGTTCCTGCACTGATAAAAAAAAAAGAAGAAGAAGCTATTTTAGAGGCAGCCAAGATGCATTCCACAGTCACACAACATGAGTGTCCTAAGATGAGCACAGTGTAGCTCGGCTTTTTCTTTAAGCTAGAGTAAGCTGGAGCCAGGAAAAATAAATGTTTTCTACCCTTTGTTTTCAGTTCCTTGGTCTCATCCCTCCCTCTTCTGGCTCTAGTTAACAATTCTTCTCTCTTTCACTCCATTAGCTACATGTGGGCGAGATAAGGAGGAGAGGGTAGAAAAGTGATCAGCTGTCTAACGCTGGCAGCGTGGGGAAGGAGATGGCGAGAGGAAGATGAAATTGACAGGAATTTCACTAGAAATCCTGCAAAGAATCTATTGAATTAGCTCCTTATTCAGCCATGGGGAGGGCAATGGTATCATACTTGTATTTCATTGTTAAAGTTGCTTTCTTAACTATCCCAGTCAGATCTTAGCATGTTCATTTAAAAGCTGATAAAGGAAGGTGTGAGGACTAGCAATTAGATAAGGGGTCAGGGAGTCGACTGAGGACTGCTGGGCTCTGTTCTATGAATGATTAGCTCTGTGTCCTTGGCAAGTCATTTAACCTTTCCATGACTCAGTTTCTCTGTACAATGAAGACAATACTTACCTACCTCACAGGTGTGTCGGTTGGCTTACTGACTGTAAAGTGCTATGAGATCCTCAGGTGAAAGGTACTGAATAAGCACAACGTATTATTATCATGTCTATAAACGTGGAATTAAAAAAACCCTCTCACGGGTGATTTATGCATCATGTGGTTGTTTTGCTTACATCTGAGGGAACTTTCCTATCACATACTCTGTGCCAAATTGTACTTCTGGCCACTCCCACCCGGGGCCGACAAACATGCTTTGTTTGGAAAATGACTGAATGGTGCATCATTGCTTGAAAGGGCTGGCAGGCTATTGGCTTGTGGTGGTTCTGGGAAACCCACCAGGTTAATTAGCAGCTGCCATTTGGAGCAAGAGAGCCAGTGCTGCTTGCTCTAGAGATGAACAATCACCACAGGCACTATCGTTGCATCCTTAGACCCACCTCTGCTGTGAGTAACCTAGAGTGGGCCTGGCCCTAGTGCTGATGGGCAAGGGGCTGACTGTGCCTGGAGCATTTCTGTACCCCTGGAGCATCTCAAGCAAACTAGCAGGCCCTGTGCTGTGCAGGAGTGGTGAGACTGCTTTTGCCTCGCACCCTGGGATTCGCAAACAAATGAACCCAAAGTGGGCGGGGTGGCCCTTGGCATGGCTCCTTGGAGCTCACCAGGCACTCTGGGAAGAAGGTTAAGCCATTGAAAGGGATGGTGCAGCCCACACATTGCCCTGTACACTGGAGAGCTCAGAGAGGGGTTGTACCACTGTGTCCTGCCCACTGCATAAACCAGAGCCTACATGGCACAATCTGCTTTCTGGAATTTGGATTTGCCTTATCCAGAAATCAGGAGTATGACTGCTCACCTGGCCCTGCTAAACAGACAAAGCTGCTGCTGTTTTTGGAAGCTTATTTGAAATGTGCACACGTGTGGGGTGATATTTTTAAAATGTCTTGTTAGTTGTTCACATATCTCCAGCTGACAAACTCCCCTGCAGCTCAATTCCTGTATCGTTCACCTCTGGACACTGTACTTCGTTCCTCCATGGCAATATGATGCTGATGTTTTCAGCTGGAGCTGCTTAACCCCCCTAGGTCCTCCTGAAATTCACCAGCCAGATAAAACCATAAGGCTCCCCACAAAAAACATCTCCAATCAGCTGCATGAACAAGGCAAACTAACCCATCAGATTCTGAACCACATGTACATGTGAAGGAGAGAAAAGACCCACAGAAACAAGGATTGCATTATCTATGGACCCTGCTATTTTTTTTTTTTTTACTATGATCTATTCTCCCAACTTCAGATCAATAGAATCAGTTTTATAATGGGAAAGAAAATAAAGGAATATTATCCCAGCATCTTTCAATCTGAAGGGAAAATCTCAAAGCAATTTACATCGTGGGAGATGCTTCACCTGGCACTAAAATGAAGCCACCTCTGGAAGCTGCTTAGCAGTTTAAGACAGGAAGTGAAGACTCCAGTATCCAACCAAAACTGCAGGGAGAAATTGGGTGGCAGAACATAAATTGGCCAAGTAGGAATTTGGCCAGGAACTCTGAATTAATGCCCTGGTTCTTGTGACATATGCTGAGGTGTCCAGAATAACCACACATTATTCCTTAAGGCTGAAACTCACTCATGAGTCATCAGTCTTTGGGCAGGGAACTTCACAGAGGCAGAGCGATGAAATTCCCCTCCCCATCTGTGAAAAGGAATAATAGCAACAGCTCTACATCCCACAAGGATAACATGAGACTTCATTGATTTTTGTGTGCAAGGCACTTACAGGGTTACCATATTGCAATACTGGAAAAAGAGGACACTCCAAGGGGCCCAGGCCCCGCACCAACTCCGCCCTTCCCCACCCCTGCCCCAACTCCGCCCCTTCCCCGCCCCAACTCTGCCCTTCCCCACCCCTGCCCCAACTCCGCCCCTTCCCCGCCCCAACTCTGCCCCTTCCCCAAAGTCCCCGCCCCAACTCCGCCCCCTCCCCTGAGCACCCCGCCCCCCTGCTCCTACCCCTCCGCTGCTTCCCGCGAATCAAATGTTCACGGGAAGCCTGAAACAGGCAGGCAGCAAGTAAGCTGGGGCGGCGGGGGGGCGCGAGGAGGCGTGGGCCAGTCCGGTCCCCCCGGCCGAGCGGCTCCCTCCGGCAGCCGGCCCCGGCCAAGAGGCTCTGGCCCCGGCGGCTCGGGCCCAGCTCGGCTTGGGCCCTGGGGCGCTGGCCCTGGTTCCGGCCGAGCGGCTCCGGCCCGGCCCCGGCCCAGCACCCCCGGCGGCTCCGGCCCCGGCTCTAGCGACTCCAGCTCGGCTTGGGCCCTGGGGCTCCGGCCCGGCCCCGGCCCAGCACCCCCGGCGGCTCTGGCCCCGGCTCTAGCGACTCCAGCTCGGCTCGGGCCCCGGGGCACCGGCACCGACCAAGCAGCTCCGGCCCGGCCCCGGCCCTGGCCGAGCGGCACCGGCTGGTGGCCGAGCACCCCCAGCCCCGGTCCCAGCAGCTCCAGCCCGGCTTGGCTCGGGTCCCAGTTCCGGCCGAGCGGCTCCTGCCCAGCCCCGGCCCCGGCTGGCGGCCGAGCACCCCCGGCCCCAGCAGCTCCGGCTCTGGCCCCAGCGGCTCTAGCCCGGACCCAAGCCCCACGACCCCGGCCGGAGCTCCAGCCGGAGCGCGGCCCGATTCCTGGGGGAATCAGGCCCCGCTCTTGCTAAAGCCGGCCCTGATCGGGGGAGTTGTTAGTTTTGCTGCAGCCACTCCACTCGCACTCAGGGTCCCCCGAGCGTATTTTGCCCGAGTGCAAGTGGCTGCAGCAAAACTAACAACTCCCCCGATCTGCGGGGGCACAGAGGCGGCGGGCGGCATCCAAGCGCGCAGCTGTCTCCTCCCCGGGCTCCGGCTGCTGCTGTGCTGGGGAAGTTGCTTCGGCCCCGGCGCGCGGTGGAGAGCAGCGGGAGCCGGGAAAGTTGGAGCCCGGGGAGGAGGCGGTCCCCTTACCATGCCTCCCTATTTTCCCGGACATGTCCGGCTTTTTGGAAATTCCTCCTGGACGGGGATTTGAGGACCAAAAAGCCAGACATGTCCGGGAAAATCCAGACATATGGTAACCCTAGGCACTTAGAGATGCTGGCAAGGTATTATTATGAGATCGCAACTGAAAAATGTCACCTCCAGCAGCACAGAATCCCCTAGCACCTTGCTGGATCATTGGTTCGCTACTGACTCAGGGAAAACTCAGGACTAAAAAAAAATGCAGTAGTGCCTCAACCAAAGTTCAAAACTCAGTGTACTTGATAGAGAGCAAAATTCTGGTTTTAGGGTAGCAGCCCCAGGAATTTATGGGGGGTGGTTTCTGCATTTTCAGCAGGCAGGGCCCTAAAATATTAGTGCCACTGTACAAACATGCATCTCTGCAGGTCTTTGAGAGCCTGAAATGGAAGGAGTCTGAGACAGAGTGTAGTGAAGAGATGGAGATGGGGGAAAATTCACCCTCCCCTTTGCAGGACTTCAGCTATGGCAGGACAGGCTCAAGTCACACAGGAAAAATAACCAATTTCAGCTAATCCCAGCTTCATAACACAGTCAATAAAAGCCAGGTTAACCCAGTCTCCAACATCTTTATTATTTCATCTGGCTAGTCAAATGCAGATGAATTACTTGCTAGGACATGGTGGGAATGGATTGGTCTATTTCCTGTCTGTTTCATTTCTGGTGAGAATAACCACTGATAAAAACAAGGAAAAGTATGAAGGCTACAAGATTTCATCAGTGTCTTTTTTAAATTATATTCTATTATCGAAAGGCTCCACTTAACTCAACACAGATAGCCTTGGTCTTCAGAAAGGGGGTGGGTGGGATTGTTCACCATGTAAGCTGGCAGATATAGTGCTGAAATCTGAGATTCACATAACCTAGCTTTATTAATAGGAATAAATCTTAATCAAGACACAGAGTTATTAGGAAAGACATCAGAATGCCTTTATAAGCAGCAGGCCAGGGGGAGATGAAAATGAATGAACGAATTATAAATTGTAAAATTATATAATTTATAAATGTATCTTTTAACGAAAGTTTAATAATTTAATAATCAAATATTTAAATGTGTATGTACAAAGGGTGTGTGCTGAGGGGTACCAAGGGTTTAATAATAATATATGGAGATATACCTATCTCATAGAACTGGAAGGTACCAGGGACCTTGAAAGGTCATTGAATCCCCTGCCTTCACTAGCAGGACCAATTTTTTGCCCTGATCCCTAAATGGTCTCCTCAAGGATTGAGCTCACAACCCTGGCTTTAGCAGGCCAATGCTCAAACCACTGAGCTATCCCTCCCCCCAGGAACACACAAAAACATGAACACTTTAGCAAGACTGCAATCTAGAAAAAGCAACAAAGGCCAGAAAAGGCTACTGCAAACTGGGATCAAACAACAGCTGCAAAGTTATTTTAATAATCCCAAAGGAACAAAACAGTTGTGTTGCAGAGAAATTGCTTACAGAGAGAACAACAAGAGTCATATTTAGAAAAATAAACTTGGATGGAGGAGGCTGGATCTATGTATTCTTGTCTTCACTACCGTGCTAAACCGGCGCCGCTGTGATTGATGCAGAGGTGTCGAGTTAGTGCGTCAGGTGAAGATGTACTACGTCAACGGGAGCACGCTCTCCTGTCGACACCGCTTCACCGTGTCACCATGTCGACACCGCATTAAGTCGATGTAAGTTACATCGCTCAGAGGGCTGGTTTTTTCACATCCCTGAGCAACGTCACTTACATCGACTTAAACAGTAGTGTAGACAAGGCCTTATTAAGGTACTTATACAATAGTACCTGAGCACCGCACAATCTATATGTATTTATCTTTACAGCAGGAGGAAACTGCTATTATCCCAGTTTTACAGATGGGGAACTGATGCACAGAGACAATAAGTGACTTGCCCAAGTTTAGTTCCTTAACCACTGGACCATCCTGCTTCTGACTATTTCAGGAGAAGAGATGGGGCCAAAGAGCCTTCTGCTTCTAGTTCACTGTTCTGAATTCTACTTAATGGTGAGACATGGTTGATCAGAAGCTTACGTGAATTGAGGCAGTGGTCTCAGCCCATGGCTCCTGGACAGATGTCATAATGAAAGAAGGCACCTTTGTCAATGGATTCAGGAAGGCAGGGACTGAATGAGTCACAGAAACGTGGTCTGTTCTGGTCAGGGATGGGAGAAGAAATTTGCCCTGTGCTGCCCATGCTATTCCTGTTCTGAGAAAGGCTTTGATGCTGCCAGTCAAGCACTTTTCACCTTGGTGCCTTTCAGACCCAAACACTTCAAACTCTTGCCCTGCTCCTGCTACCCGTTCCCTGTGGGGCAACACTTACACCTGGCTGGTGCCACATTGAAGTCAAAGGGGCTCTGCACAGCCACAGTGGGAGGTTCGACTGCATGGCTTGGAGCCTGCAATACTATACCAATACTAATGCAGTGCAGCCACCTCTAGAACAGAGAGCAACAGCCAATGAGCACACACCAGTACGGGAGGAAGGGGAAATTTTGGCCAGGGACATTGGGTCAAATCCCTGCTCTGACCAAAACTTCCAAGGGAGAGTTTACATCAGAGTGATAGGCACTGTGTACATTCAATAACAATAACAGTGTCTACACGGTGCAGCCAGGCACAGTGAGTGGCTAGCATGGAACTCAATTTTTCAAGCACAAAAGCCTGAAGCGAGTCCATGGACAGAAAACCTGTGTGAGCAGCTTTGAGTTGGGCTTGTGGTACTCTTCTCCCTTGTCTGGTAGAGTAATGTCCACTAAAGCTCTGCAAAACAATGAACTTTCACTTCATCCATTGTCATCAGGAGGATTATGTTTTGTGATTTTGTTCACAAGCCTTTGCAGTTTGGGGGAAGGGTAAGTGTTGCAGGTTTGGGCAGAGAAGGCAGCCTGGGGCTGAAATTCCAGAAACAATTGGTCAGATATTTGCCCTTGGCAAAAACTTGCCAGGTTTGCACTTGAAAATCTTTTTGGGGAGGGAAAATGGGAGGTGGGGTGGGGTTGGGTGTTTGCCCTTTGTGTGGAAAACAAAACAAAATAAAATAGTGATGTTTGTGTTTTGTTGCATGTTTCAGGAATCCCAGCCTGATGCACAAAGCAGCAGCTGCTGCTGAAAGACTGGTGGAGGGGGGATTTTACAACTGTTGCAGCAATTGCAAGGCGCCTTATTTGCGCCGTGGCTTTTTAAACTGATTTTCAAACATGTAAAAGCCCCTGGACACAGATGGGTCTGTTTCATGATCACGCATGTGGGCAGTCTAATTCTCCTCTCATGTTGGTTTCCCAGCGCCATTTGCTTCAATGGAGTTATTCCTGCATTACACTGGTGTGAAAAGAGATGGAGACTGAGGTCCTTGTCTACATTACCATTTACTTTGGTCTAACTTACGTTGCTCAGGCGTGCGAATAAGCCACCCTCCTAAGCGACGTACGTTACACTGACCTAAGTGCCAGGAGAGCTTCTCTGCCGATATAGCTACTGCCACTCACAGAGGTGGTTTTATTATGCTGAGGGGAGAGAGCTCTCTTGTCAGCATAGAGTGTCTTCAGCAGACTCACTACAGTGGTGCAGCTGTAGTGCTTCTAGCGTAGACTAGCCCTGAGTTTATTAGCAAGAGCTCAGCAGACCTGACATGGGTGATGGCCTCGAGAACCTGAAAAGCCAGGGACCTGAATGCTTTACAAAGGAAGAACCTTTGTGGGGACAAGCTGCTGTTATCTAAAGAGAAGGAGACTGTTGTCAGTTGCTAGAAGAGGATCTGAATTAAATAGCTCTTATTCCTCCCAAGAGGAGGTTTCCATGGTCTAATTTTCTATAAAATACAGCCGGCCAGGTTTGGAATGAGATCTCTGCCCTACTCATATGCCTCTTCCAGCAACTGTTGAGATTCTTTACAAACAGCTGGGACTTTCTGGGTGGTTGCTTCTTCTCTACAATTCTGAGACTAAAGGAGCATCAAAAGACAGAGCCTAGAGCCTGAGTTATCTAGACACATACAATCCTAAATGTGGGGAAGCCCCAGCAGGGAGACAGCTCTGGGAATGAAATTGGAATTGTGCTTTTCTTCCCCCCACCCACATTTTCAGAGTTCATTTTAAATTACATTCAGCATTGAAAGTCTCCATGAGACTCTCCAGATGGGAGAGGACTTGATTCTCCAGGGTGCTGATCAATCTGGACCCAGTCCAGGGAAGCACTGAAGCACATGCTTATCTGTAAGCAGGTGAGTAGTCCCATAAAGTTAACCATGTGTTTAAGTGCTTTGCTGAGTCAGCACCAGAAAACAAAGCCTCTTGCAGGATTGAGTCCCAACACACCTGATGCATCTCCACACCTACCCCTGAACAAACAGAACTGTGACACTGCCTGGAGACCCATACATATCCATATATACATAATAACTAAGGGGTAAAACATGTCAGAGCCACACCACACCTCTTCTCCAGTGCAGAGTCAGAAGTCTGCAGCTGTGGTGCAGAACATTTGCAGCAATCACCCTGGATTGGAATGTTCATGCATAAAAGGTGCCACCTTGTTCTTTGAAATGTTCCAGTTTGTGGCATTTAGGCCCAGACCCAGTGGAACTCTGGGAAGTATCATGTCTCCTGGAGCTCCCAAGCACACACAGGGATCATGCCCACTGTGCCACCTCTAAAGGTGTGCAGCAGGCAGTTCACGGGCAGCCAGCTTTGCTGGCCAGTGAAGACAGACAGGTGTTTATGGTTTTACCTCCTTCCACTTGTTGTGGAGTCACTGATGCCCCAGGGGGTTAGCGAACAACCACAACTCCAGTGGAAGTCAGTGGGAGCTGCAGGTGCTCAGAATCTCTGAAAACCAGGCCCAAGTTATCTTGAAGTGGGCACCCCAAAAATGGGTGCATCCAAACTTAGGAGGATCTCAGGAAAATGTAGATGCCAAGGTTATTATTATGGGGATAATAATGCTTCCATCCTTCACAGGTGTACTGTGAGCATGTTGGTGAAGCGCATTCCAGATCCAAAGTGCTTTGTAAGTGAGAAGTATTTTGATGAGCTTAGAGCTGAGGGCTAGTCACAGGCCCCCTCTTGTGAAGAGCAGTCCTTACACTTTCTCAAGAGTGAGCGAGACTCAAAGGTTTTTGACCCACATGTCTTTGGAGAGTTTTAAACAGGGCAAGTGACATCACTGCCAGAGTCTAACATTCCTAAACAGCAGAGATTTGAAAATGATTTCAGGGCTGTGGAATTTAAAGCATGTTAGCAGTTAGCGGGAAAGCAGTGCTTGAGAAACTCAAGGAGAGCTACTCTGTGTGAGTGCAGCAGCTCCTCCAAGAAACCCAGGATTATTCCAGGACATACCTTTTTTTTATCTTCATGCATTATGTATTTCTCCTCAATGCTCTCGATTCTGTTGCCTGTCCACATGTCTGTCTCATTGATGTTTTTCTGAACGACAATTCTTTTTCCACCGTGTCTGCAGCTGGAGGTGGAAAAGGAAGGATGAAATTGAAAAATACACATGTATGTACATAGTCTATATAGGAAGCATTCGAACAGAGGTGGTCTCTATCTATACAGTGCCCCCGGACTTCTTGAAAGCTACTGATGATAACAGACTGATGGAGATTTCTGTCTCCTTGTGGAAATGACCGTCACTACATCTCAAACTCATTTTGGGGGCATGTTTAAATTTGGTTTAAACTTTGATCCAGCTAAATCATTTTCTGATGTGCCTTAAACCAGCCAGAGCATGTGTCTAAACTGTGAACCCTAGATTAGAATACAGTAAGAACAATGTGTTTGCAATGAACAACATTCATAGGTTAGAACATGGGTTAGTCCCATTCACAATGGCTGGTCAAACTGTGTTAGAGACCAGGTTAGTTTCAACATGGTTTTCAAACTGCATCTAAAGACCAGGGCAGAAGGAGTGTTTATAGTGAGATATTCCACAGTTAGGAGACACAAATATCAGCATTCTGCCACCAGTGAAACTCCACCAATTCTCTAAGAACTGCAAGTGATATTTCTGCAAACTGAGGCCTTCAGATTACCGGACACTCCGGAACTCGTGTGTGACAATCTATCCAAAGTATTTATACAGCCCTATTTATCACCACAACAATGATGTGGGATAGGGTATTTCTATAATCCTCATTTTATAGATGGGGAACTGAGGCACCAAGAAGCTAAGTGAACAGCCTAAGGTCATACAAGAAGTCTGTGGTGGAGCAGGGAACTAAACCAACATGTCCCCGGCTAGTGCAGCCTCCATAAGAAACTCTACTATACGCCCCATGAAACAGCTAAAGACAGAGAGTATGGGGTAATTAAATCAAATCACTAAAGTGTGATTTGCAAAACAGGAGATACACCTGCAGATCATTATAGTCATAGCTCATTAAAGATATCAGACACTTCCTGTATATTCTGAAATTCAGAACCCCACTTATTCAAACAGTGGGAAGTGAATGATGGCTTTTAATGTCCCTGCTTAGAAAAGCCAAGTAGGATAAGTAAGTGCAGAGAAAGGGACTGGAATGGGTGCATACTAAGACAACAGAGGAAAAAGAATTAGAGGTTCCATTCATAATAATAATAATGCATATTGAAAATTAATTCAATATGTTTGCATACATCCCAAAAAGGGCTAATGTCATTCTGGGGTGTATAAACAGGAGTGTTGTATATAACACATGGGAGGTAATTGTCCCTACTTGACACTGGTGAGGCCTCAGCTGGAGTGTTGTATCTAAGGCCTGGTCTACACTGGGGGGGGGGGGGGGTGTCGATTTAAGATACGCAACTTCAGGTACGGGAATACCGTAGCTGAAGTCGACATATCTTATTCCGACTTACCTCTCGTCCTCACGGTGCGGGATCGACGGCCGCGGCTCCCCCGTCGACTCCGCTACCGCCGCTCTCTCCGGTGGAGTTCCAGAGTCGACGGGGAGTGCATTCGGGGATTGATATATCGCGTCTTAACGAGACACGATATATCGATCCCTGATAAATCGATCGCTACCCGTCGATATGGCGGGTAGTCTGGACGTACCCCAATTCTGGGTGACATGCTTTAAGAAAGATGTGGACAAATTGGAAAGAGTCCAGAGGAGAGCAACAAAAAGTGATAAAGGCTTTGGAAAACCTGACCTATGAGAAAAGCTTAAAAAAACTGGGCATGTTTAGACTTGAGAAAAGCACATTAAGGGTGACCTGTTACAGACTTCAAATATGATAAGGACTGTTATAAAGAGGACAGTGAATCAATGTCTCCATGCCCACTGACGGTAGGAAAAGAAATAACGGGCTTAATCTGCAGCAAGGAAGATTTAGGTTAGATATTAGGAAAAGCTTTCTAACGGGTAGTTAAGCACTGGAATAGGCTTCCAAGGGAGGTTGTGGAAGCCTCATCTTTGCAGGTTTTTAAGAACAGGTTGGACAAACCTGTCAGGGATAGCTTAGGTTTATTTGGTTCTGCCTCAGTGCAGGGAGATGGACTAGATGACCTCTTGAGGTCTCTTCCAGTTCTACATTGCTATGATTCAATATTAGACAAATACAGAGTAGGGCGTGCTTCTTATTAGTTCTGAAGTTTCATCGCAGATGGCACTCTTCAGAGGGCTTGCTGGATCAGGGGACTGGTATCTGTGCCGGGCTAGGGATCTTTTCATTTCATGGTTGCCAGTTTAAATCCAGTTTAGGATGGAAGTGAATGGAAATTGTTACCATGTGATTGATGGCTGGGTAGTGAATTCAATTCAGATCCTAAAAGACAGGTGTCTACATCACAAAGTCAACACACATGACAGAAATCCGCCCCCTTGTTAGCAGTTTCAGCAGAGATGCCAAGGTTTGGATGACCAGGGAGTCTGAACTTCTGCCCTCAGTCTTAGAGGCCATTGCACCAGAATAGGGTTATAGAAGGTAAAACTTGTGCAAAATAAATGTGACCTGATTTTCAGAGGTGCAGCATACCCATAAACCCCATTGATTTGCTTAGGACAGGGGCTCTCAAACTTTTTTACTGGTGGACCCCTTTCACATAGCAAGCCTCTGAGTGCGACCCCCCTTATAAATTAAAAACATTTTTTTATATATTTAACACCATTATAAATGCTGGAGGCAAGCGGGGTTTGGGGTGGAGGTTGACAGCTCGCAACCCCCCATGTAATCACCTTGTGACCCCCTGAGGGGTTCTGACCCCCCCGTTTGAGAACCCCTGGCTTAGGAGTTGTGGGTGCTGCACTTGTGACAATCAGGCTCCCAATACATAAGATCTCCTCTGTAAGATGCACATTGGGGAAGAAGTGTTTTTGCCAGGAGATCACAAGACACGCTTTGGATCAATAAATCTGTACTAATATTGGTGTCTCCATCCAACACGGTCTGATATGAAGGTGCCTTGTGTGGCTTCCTACAAGTAACAATTCCCCCATAAGGCTGCATAAGGCAGGAGCTCAAAGGAAACAAGTCAAATCACAGCTAGACTTGGAGTGAACAATGACCGCGCATTGGGACTCCAGCTACAGTAGTGAGAGAGAGAAGGAGAGGAAATGAGACAACAGCAGGAAATGAGGGAGGGTGGGGTGTGTGTCATTTCCCACAGGAATCCTCCTACAGCTTCTGCTGAGGAGAGATAAGACTGCCTCAGAGGCCAGCAGAGGTAGACGCCACTCTGCAATTGTATTTAAATTGATAACATCAGGGACTGAATAGCTCGGGGAGTTGGGACTGGGGTTATGCCCAGCCTTTTGCTTCCAGGTTACTGATTCTAATTTGGACTAGGTTGGCAGTAATGCCCCAGAGTTACTCACACACAGTGCCTGCTGTTGGTGGTATGTCAGCAAACTAAAACACAGGGAAATGTTGTACTTTGAGTGTGAAGTCTCGCAATCCCATCCTAGATGCAGGGCTCGGAGGAGATTGCTGGTGAGCTAGTGTGACTTCCATCAGGATGCCTGATACATGACCCTGTAGTATTCCCTCTCTAGTCTTACCTAAGCCCTTGCTAAACACCTTCAGTGATGGTGCCTTGAATACCTCCCAGGGAAGCGTAGTGCAATACCTATCTGCTCTGACAAAGGTCTGCAAATTCCCAGCTGTTGTTTTATTCCTGGAGGGACACTGTGTCTGTTGGCCAAATGCTAAACCAATTACCAGGCTACCCTTCACGTTCTCAGGTGGGTGCACACAGGACTGCTGCTGATGCTTGAATCTTGGGACCCTGATGGCTGCTGTCCCAAGTAATCCCACAGGTAATTTCCCTTTGGTAGCGGCTGCACTAAAATGGCCTTGTCTGGGAGATTCTCCTTGCAGACTGTCCACGTCCGCTGGCCTGTCACCAGACATGTCCTTGAAAAAGAGCTGAAACTGCAGCCAGCGTTACAAACATTTTCCATTGCTGCTTTTCAAATGACAGCAGAAAAAAGGAGCTACACAGCACATTTCTCTCCTTATTCCCACATCTGCTTTTATCTTTGAGGTGGAAAACCTGACTCCAGCCTTCTCACTGCAGAAAAGGGTTAAAGTGCAACTGGAGTTGTTACGTTTGGCCCCTGTATTTCCCTTTGGTGCTCACCAGGGGAAGCACTCCCCATTCAGATCTGAGCCCAGGCGTCTCCCCGTGGACTACTTAGCTAATATCTCAACAGGAACAAAGGAAACGTCTATTTGTCTACAGAATCCTCATGAAGCATCTCGTGTTTAACTCGCTTAGTTTCTGTTTGCTGGATTCTGACCTGCCAGCTTTCTTCTGCCTCTGCAAACTCTCATGCTGTCTCCAGGTCTTTATCAAACAAATGTTCACAGCAAGATACTGTGCAGTATTGTATAATATACAGGTTGATGTGGGTGGATGATGACTCAAAGTGCACTGAAGAAGATGGCTCCTGAGATTCAGGTTAGACACATGGAACTCCTATGTGAAACTGAACCTAAATCTTTGAAACATTTGTCCATCAATGATCCCTGAAGGAATAGAAAGGGGGTCTTTTCTCTGTGATTGCTGGATTTCTACACTTAAAAAGAATACACTTTTCCTTCAAATCTGCCTTGCTGGTCACTCTCAAAAATCTGCCATTCCCTTGTCAACCAACCATATATTTTGCATCCAAGGTTTCACAGGAAAAAAACTCCAGCTAAGTCAAAGGGGCATTGTCAGGTTAAAGAGAATCTGGTCCAATTCTGTTACACTAAGATGACCTAACACTGTTCTGACAGTAAAAGAGGCCATAAAATGGGTGTAATTTACAGCCTGAGCAGTTTAAAATGGCCTTACTGTAACTGAGACCAAAACATCTATTAAACAAGCACACATCCTTAGCTCTGTTACTAATAACCCAGTAGACTACTGCAGCCGAATTCATTTTCAAAATCCAATTGATTTTTTTGCTCTTTGTGCTGTTATTTTTTGCACCTCTGTTTCTCGGCTGAAACAATGCAAATCAATTGAATTAGTTGCACTTTTGTTGCAGCACTAAGAACCTGCTGGAGATCAGACCCAATGATCATGATGATCCCTTTTGGCCCAAAAATCTATGAATCTTGTGCTTTTGGGTTGCACACTCTGCAGGGGAATGGTTATTTGTTTTTAAAGCAGCTGTTTCCATTGGAATTTAAAGACTTGTGAACTTCTCTGTTGGTCATAGGTATTTGTAGAAGTTTATTTGTACAAAACCTAAATTTGGAGTAAAATGTGAATTGTGAGTGACCTTCAAGGCAACTATCATGTCTGCCTTAATTAAAGAAAACAAGATGGAAGATTCTTGCTCCATATTGTAATATTCTTTCTCATGGAAGTGGTAAGGGGGTTATATGGCCTTCCCCTTACGGATCAGGAAACCAGTTTGGTTTCATAGTAACCATCTGCTGTTTGGTGATCTGCATAAAATGAGTTGTTTGATCTCAGAACAGTTCCTACTGGACACAGAGCCCAGCACCACAGCTGGCACTAAAGGCTTGGCCCTGCTGCCATTTGAGTGAATGACTAAACTCCCATTTGCTTTAATAGTTCAAGATCAGGCATTTGGCCAGCACTCTCAGCGGAGGGGCTAAGGATTGAATAGACCTAATAAAGTGGATCTCTCCAGGTCAGGGTTCAGAAAATGAACGGGGCTATAGCGGGGAGCCTTCACTGTGGTTGTCCATGCTGTGGACAAATGACTTCAATCTCCAAGAGCTCTCTGTTGCCCTGGACTTGCCCTTTGAAAAGTATAAAGAAAGGGCACAGGTGCTATACCCAGACATTACAGTCTTTCACGTCACAGATGCCCAAGCATATTGGCAAGAGGATTTCTCAGAAAAAGAAACAAATGATACGTAACCAGCTCACCCTGAGAAGAGAGCCCCAGGAGTGTGCACTTACCGCATGTCTTCTGCAGGGGCGCATGGCTCCCATTCCCACGTGATCTTGGGGTCCGGAGTCCCGCTCGCAGTGCACTGAAGGCTTTGTGTGCTTCCTAGGTTCACTTGTGCGACCTTGTCAAAGTCTGTCTCCTTTTCATAGATTTTGGGCCTCTCTAAAAAAAACAAAAACAAACCTCCATAAAGCGAGGTGACAAATATTGCCCATCCATAAAGCTGGAGCAGTGTCATTCGCAGGGCAGGCCTGGTTTCCGTAGGGGCGTATGTAGCTGTAACCAGTGAGGAATGGTAAAGAAACGAGCTGGGTGCATGGTGACCAATGATACCGAAAAGGCTCCCACATAAAAGGTGTACAGTCACTAGCCTGAATGTTTCACGAGGTTTTACAAAACATGTAAACTCCACCACATTAATCCCAGCCGCCTTCAAATGCCATGAATGTTAGACGTCTCCTGGATAAAGCTACACAGTGAAATTCCCATTGACTTCAATAGGTACGGGGTTAAGATGTTACAGGGTGGTTCCTTACCCTATAGGCAAAATCTGATCTCTCCTAGTTCTTATACCCTGGTGCCCAGACTTCCAGTGTCAGTGGCTTAAGAGAATCTTATCAAACAACTGTTGGTTTGGAACAGGGTTATCATTGTACGTGAACTCCCCAGAGTCTTTGTGACAAAGTCTTTTTGATTTGGACACCTTGCCTTCCTCCTTCATTACCTTGTACCATGCGCAGGATGAAGGGGAGAGGGAAGAAGAGCAGGGATTGCAAAGTGCGTGGTGCTCAGGGGGCAGAAGGCAGCGATAAAGGGTTGTGAAAAAATTATCTCCACTTGCAAAACCATTAAACAGAGCCATTTGGGTTTGCAAAAATAGAAAAATATTTCTTAGTTTCTCTTTGAATTTTTGTAAAGAAAAAATGGATTCTTTCGTAGTCAGAAAATTGTCATTTTGCTACTGTGTTCCCTCAGAATATGATAAATTCCCATTTGGAGCCAAGTTGAGAACAAATCCTGATTTTGAAGTGTTGGTGTAGTGTTGAGACTCCTGGAATGCTCAGGAACATCTCTCAATCCACATGCAGAGACATGCAGGGGCTCAACAATTTAAGCAGCAGTAAGAGCAAAAAATGGATCATTCCAATATGCGAAACATTTTCACCAGAATCTTGGAAACAAGACTTTGGGTCATACTTAGTGAGGTGTGAACACTAAAATGTTTGCATAAGCATCCAAAAATGTGGCAGCTTATTTGAACTTTAATAAAGACTCTTGCATCTGCAAAACTGAGATCCTCTTTTGCAAACTTGACCCACGTGAATAATCTATAGTCAAGTGAGCTGCCCCATTGAAATCAATGGAACACAGGTTCTTATACTGTGCTCGTCACTGTACTATGTGAGGAATAAACAAGACATTGTCACATGAAATCAACAGGACTGCTTTAATGACTAAGTATTATTTGTGTGTGTAAAGGGTACAAAATCAGAACTTTAGGCTGGAAATCTCATAAGATCAGGCTCAGTGTGACACTTCCAATACCTATGGTTGCCAATGGGGAAGGGATACTTTGTATCTTCTATTTCTGGCTCCCGCAGAAACATGCCAAATGAAAAATGGTGGTATAACCCCCCTTTTCCTAACCTCAGAAACTGACCTTTTCCTGACCTCAGAAAGGTTTGGGCGTGAAAACGTGGCCTCTTTCTTTATGCAGACTGCTCTGCCCATCCTTAGTCATATCTCTTTGTCCGCTTCTCATAACAGGAAATCATAAAGATTTATTGGTCTGGGTCCCTCTTTGGAACACCTCTGAGTAGCTGACTGTGGCTGCTTTAAGCTGAGAGCTTTTGACAAGTTGGGAAGCGTACAGTAGATTAGATTTCTGTTTTTTTGGGTTGACTTCTTTTTTCTCCTACCAAGGAGGCCCCAGATATGCAAATATGAGCTATTGCCTAACTCATCAGTCTTGGACCCCTGCCCTCTGTTTTTGTCTCCCAGCCCTCTTCTCTGACTAGGGACTGACCAGCTTTGCTTTTCAGCTCTGATCCCATGTCTCTGTGGGATCCTCATTTTCCATTTCTCATGGCTGCCAGGTCAGACTAGGAAAGATCTTCTGACCCCATCCCTGCCTGAAAATCTATCAGCTTCCCCCTTAACAAGTTTTGAGGAAGGGTTGTTGACTGTAGAGGGCTCAGCAACATCCTAGCTCCCATGCCATAATGAGACATTAGTTGGAATAAATAACCTTAATTAGTGTTTCACTTTAAAAACGATTGACGTTTTGGCGTTAAGATATCTATTGCATACGTTGCAGTTTGTTCCTTTTCTCCTCTTAAGTGGCCCTAATACCGTAGCACACACCACACCATAAATCCACTTTCCACCCCTTCTTTCTCCCAGTAGAAAGATGAAGTCGGGATTATCTTGTGGTTAAGGCACAGGACAGGGAGTCAGCAGGCCTTGGTCTTACTCCTGACTGTGCCACCAACCCACTGTGTGATGCTGGACAAGCTACTTCAGTTCTCCGTGCCTCAGTTTCCCCATCTGTAAAATGGGGGGAATAAAACCTACTATTATAAAGATTGTCTTGTTAATGTTAGTAACCTGCTTTGAGATTCTTGGATGTAGGGTGTTATTCCTAAGGGAAGACTGTTACTGATTTGTGTTCTGCAGAGAGAGGCTACTTTTAATTGGTGTCTCTTTTCCCACCACTGAATCATTCCCAATCATAAACACCATCAAAAACCCCTGGTGGACAAGAGTCCATTTTCTATGCTCTCAGATCATTTTTTTGTTCGTACTTAAATCTTTCATTCTGCTCATCTGCAAAGAACTTGTACATGTGTTTTTTACCAAAGAAAGAGCGTTAAGGTTAATATGGAAGGGTGCAAAAATATTGTGTTTTCTTGGGTGTGAGCTCTGAGTTTTGCACACAGACTATATGTATATGAAAGAGAGAGAGACTGCGTGTACATGCATGTGAGAGGGACAGAGAGAAAGAGTGTGTATGCGTGTGTAGGGGGTTGGGTCATACCCTTGCATATTAACAGAATTGTCTGTACTCTTGGTGAAATGATGAACATATTGGATGTCATTTAAATGATCTTTCCTAACAAGAAATGGCAATTTTTGTACTTGATCTAATTAAAATAATGATTTACCGGAGCATCAAATGAATTCCTAGTCCCTCAATTACTTTACTGCACGGTGCTATTAAATATTACTTGAAACCTAAAATGAGTTGAAATGATTCATCAAATGCCATAATTATTTATGAGACTTAAGCAATTATTTACTTAAAATTAAAGGGGTTTGCTGAAAAAACCTCTTGGCTCCCCCCCCCCCAGTGCCACAGAACCCAATTATAGTGGAGATAGTGATTAATTATGGGAATGGCAATTTAAAAATGAAAACAAGTTTTTAAAAAAGCCTGTTTTTTTGTTTTGTTTTTCACAGTGAGCTGAACATTCTGTCTTCAAATGAGAGGTTGAGGTTTGTGGTTCTAGCAGGAGATTGGGAGTCAGAACTTCTGGCTTCTAGTCCTTAGCTCCACTACTAGGTGACGTTGGACTAATCACGTCACCTCTCTGAGCCAGAGGTATCCATGCCTGAAGATGTGTCTGACTCCCATTGAAATCGGGGGAATCAAACACTTTTGAATATTGCTAGACTGCCCGGTGGGCCGCAGTGGTGCTTGGAATTTCCACAGCATTATGTGCTGCAAGCCTGACCTCAGCCCCAGCTCCAGCATGCTCCTGACACCAAGGGGGGTTCCTCAGAGGACTGTGTGTGCTGGAGGAATTCTGCTCCGGCTGGATCTGGAGCTTTTGGAGCATCTTTATGTTGCTCCAGTCCTTTTATCTGGTGTAAAGGGGCCAGAATGGGAGTGTGAATCTTACCCACTCTGTTCATGGACCTAATATAATGCCCATTGAAATCAACAGGAGCTTTTCCATTCACTTTAAAGGTCAGATCCTCTTGGCAGAAATTCCCCCCATTGCTAAAAATCTCCATCAGTGGCAGCAATCCTGGGAGGCCTAGTGTTGATAGGGCTTCTGCAGCCACTGGCATTTGGCATCTAGTCCTGCTCGGAACAGGGTTAGATAAATCAGCATTAAAAACATTGGTGGCTGCAGGAGCCTTAACTGCCCTACGACTCCTAATGTTAGCAATGGTGGGGATTTTTTTTTACCAACCCTCCTCGTGTAGACACAGCCAATGTGTCTCTCTGATCACTCCTGCCCCCCAAACACACTTCCAAAATGGGAGCTTCTTGTACCTTTGTTCATTTGTATGTGTGAAGCATGGTGCGGGAAGGGAATCCATTTTTAACAACTGCCAGAATCCAAATATATATTCTTTAAATTACACATCTCTAATACAGATTTAATAAGACAGGTCTGTGGGTGGTTTTTTTTTTAAAAAAAACATTAAACAAAACCTGGTGTGAATTTAGAGGATATGAAAGTGATGAACCAGCAACACTGAAGAGCTCATCAGGTCTGCAAGCTTCCTCTGCGTGGAGCTCGGCAATGCACCTCAGCCTAGATCTGCAATAGCCCTCCGCTGTTGTGGATCTGAATCCCGTCCATTCATCCCACAGCTGTGCCAAAAGAACCTTGTTCCTGACCCACTACAGCCTCTGCTATGCCAGTTCTGGGCTCTCCCAAACAGTTCAAGCAATGCACCTCCCTCCTGACCCGCAGCAGCCTCTGCTGTACCAGTCCTGGGCACCCTCAAACAACTCTGCCAATGCACCTCAGTCTTGATGTGCAGTAGTCGCTCCTACACAGGTCCTGAACCCTTGGTGTGTGTGGGAGGGAATATCTCTAAGTACACCTCATTCCTGACCTGCAGCACCTCCTGCTGTCCTACACCTTGACCCTACAGCTCCACAGAGATCTGTCACTGCACCTCAGTCCTCTCCATCTGCTCTGTTGGCTGCCCTTCCTCCTGAGCTGAGTTTTCTCAATTTAATCAGAAGTCAAACCTTAAACATTTCCTGTTTTGTGGCCACATTTCAAATGCACAATGTTCAAGTAGATTGAAAAGTCATTGAGATGGGTTTTCCTCTTCTCTAGTTTAAACTGTATTTCTAGCTCCTCTTTGCTGAGGGTGTAATTGGCGGTGTGGGAGCTGACCTGAATAACTAAAGACTTCCCTGCTGCTGCACTGTGAAGAGCAATCAAAAGCAGTTGCACTTACTGTAAATTTCAAATTGATCCGAGTGATGTAAATTTCACCTTCCTTTCCAGTGCTAAATTTAGGCCTTAAGCATTAGAGAGGCAAATAATTTGTAGACAAGTTGGGCCACTGACCCCAATCATTCCCCACTCAGTGAAAGAGACTGTATCTTTATTTTATACCAGGAATTATTGTATGTACTAAGAGTGTTGCTATGGGGTCACACACTCCTCCTGTCACCTGAGAAACCCACACAAGCTGCCTGCTTGCTAAGTTTGAGGAGGTGGTAATGGAGCATTTCCCATGTATAGCAGAATGCTCCAGTGATCTCTGCTTTGCTCTAGTTTCAAGGACCTGTGACTGAAATGATCCTCAAACACTTGCCCCCACTTGTGGCTGAACTGAGATCTAAACTCCTTACACACTAGGCACTGTTGTTGATTGATTTTACTCATTAATCACATAGGACTGATCCAGCAAAGCACTTAGGCACATGCTTGAGTCTGGGTTTGAACAGGTGATCTAGATATATATTCATGATATATTTATACTTATTTTCTTTCCAAAGAAGAAACTTGCACATGCGCACAGAGAGAGAGAGAGAGAGAGAGAGGAAAAATCAAAAACATTTTGGGATGCCTTCCATTCAAGGTTTTCAAAACACTTTACGAACATTGAGGCCTTGCAAGCCACCTCGGAAGTAGATAAATATTATTATCCCCAGTCTACATCTGGGGAAACAGGGCTGGAGAGACTTGCCCAAAGTCCCACTATGAATAGAACCCAGGAGCGCTGATTATCAGGCTCCCACCCTGATGTCTAGAGCACACTCCCTCGTGTTCCTTTGGAACATGTTGGTTTGGAACATGAGGACCGGGCTGGGAGGGTGGACTAACTGGAATATAAATTGATCAATTTTCTTATACTGAATAGCCAAAGATTTAAAAAGTTGTAGGGAGTTTTAACCCTCCAAGAAGAGTCCTGTGCTAAAATCACAGACAACTTTTTGGCTTTTTTTGCCTTTTAAGATGACTTTTAGACGAATTTTCTCTCTCTTAATTCTCTAATAAGGAGAATGTCTCTCTCTCTCCCCAACTCCACCCCATAACACCCCCGTAACAGCTCTGCTTTCCTCCTTTGATTGACTTAGCCAACTTTCTGGAAATTGAGTTTTGTCTTGTTTCCTTTTTTTGCTAAGCAGAGTTCAAAAGCAAAGTGCTCAATGCTGATCTGCTTAATTGTTCCCAGAACATGCAATTTTAGCTCTCCAGTTTTCAAGGATTGGCACTGCTGGCCAGCCTGCTTTTCTAAAGGAAAAGGCACAAGTTAATCTACCTGCAGGGTTGGCTGGGGGCATGGGGGGCAACATGTAAACAACATGCTGCTGCCCCCACCTCCCTGCTGTTAGAATTGGAGAGACGCTGCTTCAGTAAAGAGCCGGGAGGAATGCTTAGGATATTTTGGCAAAACTAAAGCAGTCCCCAGTTCCCCCTTCCTAAAATTGCTTTGGCTACTTCCAACAAAATGTGCTCCCAGGAGAGCACAGAGGGCTAAGTGGAGGGTTAGAGTAGGAAGCTGGCAGCATGTGGAGATCACATAATATTAGTGAAAAAATTACTCATAATTTGCTAATAATTAGTGGAAGTTTGCCTATCATCTTTTTTTTTTTGCTCCTTTTTTTATTCACTTTCGCACACTGCAATAAATAAGTCAGTAGGTGTCCGTGTCCCATCCCCCCTCCCCAACAGTAGAAATTCCCCCTTTGAGGGAAAAGATGGACAGACATCTAATGTTCTGATTTTTGTACTTACTTTACTATTCTAAAGCAAGCATCCCCTCTACCATGGCCCACACCCAATTAAGCAATACAAACAATACGGAGGAGGAAAGGGATGCAACCCAATCCACATGCTCTGGGCTTGGACAGGATTTCATCAGAAACAATGGCCCCTCTATTTTTGTAGTTTGTGTTTCTAGTTTGCTTAGCTGGCTCAGATGATGGAAAACAATCACTTCTGTTTCAGCTTTGCCTGGATGGCTGCTCCTCCAAAGTGACAGAAAAGAGGTGGCTTTTTTGGAAATCCAGATGCTAAGGTGAGGGATGCATTAGTCACACAGATGAAGAGATGAATGGATGGATAGATATTGTTTCATTTTAGAGGATGCTGCTTTCACATGTTTGTCTTGGTCCTCCTAATTCAATCTTCATTTGGAATGTAGTAATAATATCAAGGAAGTGTGTGTTTTCCATGGCCCTCTTACAGCAGTACAACAACGTCAAAACTTCAATGGGAGTTCCACGCACCTATGACCTGATTGAGAGCTAACTAAAGTCAGTGTGAGACTTTCCATTGACTAAATGGAGCTTTGGATGAGGCCTATCACGCTGGACTTCTCTTCCCCCATGGTCTGACACAACTTACATTGGCTGATCTTCACGGCCTGATGAAGACTCATCTCTTTCCCTAGGCGTTTGCCTATGGGACTTGTGGTTAGGATGAGGTCCTGTCTTTTTACTTTGAGGAATGTCATTTATTTTATGCCAATAGCTGGCCTGGGAGGATATTATACACCGTGGTCCAACCCAGCCTGAGTTCATGGGCCTTTATGCAGGTGCTTAAGTTTATAAGTGTAAGGCATAAAAGTGATGAGTGGGACAGGGAGCCAATTCATGAGAATGTTAGGCGCTGTCGCCACGCCGCACCTGCCTAGTGCCAGGAGCAAAGTCTAACACAGCAGTGCATAGCTGAACACCTCATTAGCACAACAAAGATCACGCGTAAGCCAGTGTCTCTGCACGTGTGCACTCTCCACCCCCCCATCCCGTCCTCATTTCACCCTGAGGGTGCGGGTGCATAAGGAGCCAGAGAATTACTACCACTCAGTGTTGAGGAGCTATTCCAAGTGCTTCATCTTGCACTCAGACACAGCCTCCACTCAATTTGCCTTCCCTGCTAGGCACCACACCAGGGCTGGCGGGATCAAGGACTGGACAATAAAGCTAATTCCAGTTGAATGGAGCCACACTGAGCGACTGCAATGTCTGCTAGGAAACGCTAGAGGGAGTTTAGGAAAGGAGTCAGATGAGAGCGGGCTAGGGGAGAGGCAAGATAATGGTGGGTTATTTCTCCCATTTTGCGAGTTAACCTAACGTCTCCAGTACAATCTGCCCTCAAAATATGATGGTAAGAGGCTACTGCCTGTGGCATAAAGGGCTCAGCAAGAAGCCTGTTAAATCCAGATTATTTGTGCGAGCGTGAGAATGAAATGCAGCCTGCTTGACCATAAATAGATCTCTCCCCCCCTTTGCTTTGTAGTCTAGCCTAGAATACCTTTTTTCTCCCACATTTTTCATTCTTGGCTGGCTCAGAGGTGCAGCCGCCAGCTGTTTGCTAGGATCACCCTTTTCCCTTGCTCCCTCCCCTCCAAATTCTTCAGGACATTATTCTCTTGAAGCTTTGGCTCGCAATAAGAATTTAATCAAACAAAACAAAATCACAGCAACCCGCCGCTTCTTGGACAGTGTTTGATGTGTAAATATGTAAAGAAGGAACATTCTGGAAAGGCGATCGGCTACCTCCTGGAGACTCGAGAGTCCTACCCTGAGCCAATGAGACCCGGCAAGGGGTGGGTGTGCTCCTGGGAGATTAAATTCCATCTGCCTCCAGGGGTGGTGGGAAAATGGGTGGCCAGTGGCATAGGCTAAGGAGGGAGTCACCTCTTAAAGGGGCATTTCTTGAATGATAGTGGGACCCTATTGGTCATTCATCAACAGGCCAGTCAACAATTGCTTGTTTTCGGGTGTGGAGTTTCTGCCTGCAGTCAGCCTGGTTCCCATCAAAGTCTGTCCTGGGTAGTTAGACATAGTGGGAGCTACAAGGCACACTCTGCTTGTGCCAGTTTGTGGCGAGCTGACGCCTGGCTTGTAGCTCAGCTTCTCTCTTGCCAGTTGTGGATTCTATGGCCACGTCCGGCTCAGGGGAAAACAGCTGGTGATGTTGTACTTGGTACTATTGTGCACCTCTCTCTGTGTGCACTTTATGCCCTAACTATTCTGATTGCTGCAGTATAAGTGTAAAGACCACACCTCCAAAGACAGCCTGCAGGAAAAGGTACGCATTCTTCCCACTGAGACGGTACAAAATCAGCACCCAGCATGACGCTGCATTGCTGAAGATGCCAGCTTTCAGAGGGGACGTAAAACTGAGGCCCCGATCATTGCGTTCACTACAAATCCAGAGAGATTTCTGATGAAGAGTGTGTTAATCCCTGTGTTCAAATTCCAGCTCTAGTAATGACATTCTGCCTGCAGTTCCAATTGGAGAAGTTAATCTCTGTTCCCTAAACATTGTCATTTCCAGCTCAGAGGCAGCTGTGAGTCCATCCTGGGCCAGGGGATCCATTCCCTGTATAAAGTGCCATAGAGTTTTTTGACATCCTACTGGATGGAAGGCCCAACATATAAATATCTACTGAAACTCTCAGCAAGTTATCCCTATTTAGAAGGTAGTGAACTTATAATTTGATGCTGATGCTAATGATTAGTGATAAGGAGTCAGGTGATTTATTTAGGCATTTAAAACACTGCTTAGTAAAGATTCAAGCTATCAAAACCCCCACATTTAATTTTTTTGGCGAATGAGTTGCAAATGCCCAGGCCTGACAATGGAATGGACCCTACACTCTAACTGAAAATGAGAGTCAGGTTATAATTCAAGATCAAAATGTTCTTTTTTGATCTACATGTACCCATGTAAGGTTGGCCAAAAGAATCTTCCCCCTTAATTCAAGACATGAGCTAAAGTGTGCTGTGTACGTTCATGAGGCCACGAGTCCTAGACAGTGGGGACTGGCAAAGGCAGGGATGAGTTGATGGGAGTTTTGTGTAAATCATATCCATGGCAAGGCTAGTTTCCTCACTACTTGCAGCTGCCATATTCAGAACAATTGTGCTCTTTGCCAGATACTTCTCTGTGAACATTCTTCATCTCTGGGATGATCTTTTGTTACCAAAAAAGAAACACCTGCTGTTTTTTCCCCTTGCCTGTACATGAAACATCAGTCTGCACTTTACCAATCAGCAATATTCCTGGAGCTTTTGGACTTGCTGTATCACGATTAATGGCATTTTTTCACTGCAATAATTATTCCTGATTAATGCCTTCTGTTGTGTTGATCTCTGACAAAGGCTAACAATGCACATAAGGCTCTGTGTGTGTGAGAGTGTGTGTGTATACAGTGTACTTGTGCATAACATACAAAGATGAAAATATGTGTAAAACAGCTAATAGCCATAGATGGCTGAATCCTGCAATAACATCTTTTCCTTGGCTACCCATGAGCAGTTCTGCACACAGACTTTTGTTTGTATAAATGTTGGGGGAATGACTGTTCTTCATCTGAACACCCTTTTCCTCATGCAAGCAAGGAGACAGGCATTGACAAGAGTATTCATTATTCATTGTTGTTTATGCAATCTTTTCCAGTTTAAAATGTATCATCCAGCCAGGCAGGAGAAACCATACCATGTGACCAAGATGACCAGTCATACATGAAGAGTAACCAACGTAGCACACACTCAGAATGAACATTGCAAGAATAACTGCTAAGCTGAAAATGATCCATTCACAAACAGAACGGCAGCAACTGGGATCAGCTCACGAACGATGTGCTCCAAAGAACCGTTCAGTAGAGGAAGAATAAAAATCACAGAAATCAGACTGGAAAAGACCTACCAAGACATCTAGTTCATCCCTTTGCTAGTGCAGGATTGTTCTCTACCATATATATTTTAGTGAAGGATTGGAATAGAGTAGGCTACATATTTTTGGGGACCAAGACTTATGGTGAAATCCTGGCCCACTGAATACAATGGGAGTTTTGCCATTGACATCAATAGGGTCAGGATTTTATCCTTAGTGTCTCTTTATTCCTTTCCCTACTTATCAGGCAATACTCCTGTGTGAAGGGTGAAATAAGAAATGCACAATGGCTGGAAGTCGTGGGGCGTAGCAGCGCACATGCCACACAATAGTGGAATATTTTTTGGCGTAGAGAGAATAAAGGGAAGGGGGAAAAGCATTCACTATTGAAAAGAGAACGAACCAGCATCAGTAACTTTTTCTTTGTTACAGCCTGACTGAAACTCAGGAAGCACAAAAGAAAGCCAAGCTAACTTTCACTGAACTCCTATTCTCCTTCGTGATTCAGTCTCTCTCTTCCACCAAGCTAAATGGCATAGAAGTGAGGTGGCAAGGCAGTGGATGCACAATGGGATAACATGGCCCCTTTTTCCACCTCCCAAGAGATGGAGATTAATAAATGTCATTCATGTATCTATCTCTCCATCTGTCTCAAAACCCCCGTCAATGCACATAGCTTGCTTCCGCTTTCCCGGGACTCTCTTGAAAATGAATTTCTAGAGAAGGATGATTAATAGACATCTGAGACATAGGAGCTCAGCTAGTTCCTCTGCTCCCACCAATGTGGGCCTTTTCCTCTCCTTACAGGCTGTTCTTCACTGCTTTCTCTAGGCTAGTTTGCAATATACCAAGGGATGGAGCTTCTGGTACTTCTCTTGGGGAAACTAGTCCCCAGTCTAATAGAGTTCACTTTTTAGGAATTTCCCGCCCCCCAATAGTAAGCCAAAATTTTCCTTTGTTCACTTTCAAACTATTGGTTTTCTCCACACAGTGCCACAGTAGTGATCACAGAGAGAGGGAAAATATCGTAAGCTCTCCGTGCCTTAGGTGTAATGGTGCATTGGCAACTTGACACATCTTACTTGTCACCTCGCCATTCTGGCATGTGTGTTAATTGCGTTAAGCATAGATAGTCATGGAGTGACATGGAGCATGTCTTGAGTGTGTCCAGTACAGGGTGACCATCTATGGCCAGACAATCTGCAATGTGAATTCTCTGTAGGGTGAAGATCCACAACCAAAGATGCTGGTATATGGTGACCATCCATTACCAGATACTCTGAGATGTGTGTTACATAGTAGCCTGTGATGCAGATGCAAGATACATTTTAATACAAGATGACCAGGCACTGTGGATTATTTGTTAAATATGCATTTTTCTAATGACCAGAACAATCTGGAATGTCAGGCCCAGTTCTAAAAGTGCACCCCACTGTCTTAGGGCAATGTGGACTGGAACCTATCGGCATTCCCTTTTATATTGAATTGGTTCTTGAATGAACTGCCGCTGTCCATGCATGCACTGGTCAGTACCTCATAACACTATGAAGTTTATGCAGGATGTGTTCTCCACTCCCACATACTTCAAGGTAATCCCTGGGAAAACCCTTCAGGAGCACACAATCATCTTTAGAGAGGACCTACAGACCTGGAATTCAATATTGCTTTTGCAACAGGGCAACCCTCACCTTCCCACCTCTGAGGAACTCTCATCAGCCCTTATCCAGCAGTACTGCCTTGCCCCAGTCTGAACTCTGAAAAACCTGGGCAGCCTATGTTATAGAATCATAGAATATCAGGGTTGGAAGGGACATCAGGAGGTCATCTAGTCCAACCCCCTGCTCAAAGCAGGGGCAATCCCTAGACAGATTTTTGCCCCAGATCCCAAAATGGCCCCCTCAAGGATTGAACTCACAACCCTGGGTTTAGCAGGCCAATGCTCAAACCACTGAGCTATCCCTCCTCCATGCTCTATGAGTCTGACATCATATCAATTAAACAGAGAGAAATGTCAAAGGCTGCTCAATGTTCCCGCTTGGCCTGGTGAGCAAAATGGCATCGTAAGTGAAATGAGAGAGAGCAACAGAATTATTTGGAAACATCGGGTGCTTACCTGTCACTACCAGCTGGATGGTGAGGTTCTCATACAGGCCATGTTTAGTGTTGCTCAGGACTATGGTGTAGTTCCCAGCATGCTTTGGTCTCAAATCCCTTATGCCCAGCTTGTACTTCGTTCGATCTGGTACATAGCAAGTGTGGTTCTCCTTGATTAGCTTGCCATCTTTATACCTGTTTTGAAGAGCGAGGGAAGTTCAAACAAAGACTGTCAGCACTGCATGCAGGCAAGCCCTAGTACATAGAAGAGGGGCTGGCCATTATCCAAATTCAGATTTAACTAGGTAAATTGTTATTGCTGTCCTATGGGAATATCTGTAGGGAATCCCAATCCACCATCAGTGCTTGAATTGAAAAAACAACAACCTTACATGCATTCCCCTTACCCATCCTCGCCAAATTGATGGGAATACATTGGCTTCTTTTTTCCCCATATTTTAGCCAGCAGCAGTGAAAAGAGACAATCAGAAAGTTGCCCATTCTAGGACTCTCTGTGATTTAAGTAACTGGCCTCTGTATTGAGAGCACCACTTGAACATACAAACCCTGGGTCACATACTCAAAAGTGTGTGTCCAACATTGCACAAGTGAGTTTCTAGGTGCTTTAAACTGAGATGGACACATGCCAACAACATCTGCATTTGCAAATTGGGCAGGGCCGCCCAGAGGATTCAGGGGGCCTGGGGTCTTCAGTGGCGGGGGCCCCCCGCCGCCGAATTGCCGCCAAAGACCCGGCACTTCGGCGGTGGGTCCCGGGGCGGAAGGACCCCCCGCTGCGGGTCTTCGGGGCACTTCGGCGGCGGATCCCAGAGCGGAAGGACCCCCCGCCGTGGGTCTTCGGGGCACTTCGGCGGCGGATCCCAGAGCGGAAGGACCCCCCCCGCCGCCGAATTGCCGCCGAAGACCCAGAGCGGAAGAAGCTCCGGGGGCTCAGGCCCCCCGAGAGTTTTCCAGGGCCCCCGGAGCAAGTGAAGGACCCCACTCCAGGGGCCCCGAAAAACTCTCGTGGGGGCCCCTGCGGTAAATTGCCCCACTTGCCCCCCCCCGGGCGGCCCTGAAATTGGGTAGACAACTAACCATCTGATGAGCATAACAAATATGCAGTGCAAGTGTTGCAATGTGCACAGCAAATTGTGGATTTGCAAAAACTTGGGCCACCAGTTTTGGAGTAAGCAAATTAAGGGAACAGATTATAATTAACTGTTATTACTGCAATGGGTGTGCATGGCCCTTTACAGCACTGGAAACAGCCAAAGTCTGTGCCCCAAGAGCTTATAATCAATTTAAAGGTGACTGAGGCCACTTTGAAAATTTGGCTGTATACATGCAGGGGACGCGTTTTTATTCTATTTGGATAAATATTCTGAAAATCTCTGTTTCCTCCCAGGGAGTATTTGTGATCTTGAACCTTCATCAACAAAGAGTGGGGTAGAAGAATCTGAATAAGGTTCCTCTAGTTCATAGATAAAACCACCTGCAAGTAGAGGTGATGTTGTTTGGATGCTTTTGGACTTCAAATATTTGATGGGCAAGACACTACAACCCACAGGTCAGGCTGATGAACTTCTCAGGGACTCCAGCTGGAGAAATGTGATTGTGTTCAGTCTGAGAGTTTTGAAAGTCTCCTGGACAGTAATTTAAACAACTGCACTAACGAGGACTCCAACATCAACATCTCACTGCTGCAGCATAGAACACACAGGGCAGACAATGTTGGTGGTCTTAGACTACTCCCAAATATGGAAATTTCCTTTCTCAACCTCTGCATGAAGTATGACCATTGCTGTAGAAAGAAAAGGGAAAAGTCCCCACTTCATCCCATAAAATATCCCCAGCTCTTTAAAAAACACCCCCAGCAACAGCTGGCTAATTTCTCTTATGATTTGAATTGAACCTCATGGAATTTCATACAATTTTACTATTTAAAAACAAAACAAAACCCCAAACCGTACCTACTCCCCCTGCTCTCTGCCAATCCTGCCACTGAGTCACTTGGACTCAGCACTTCTTGTTGGCCCACGAAAAGTGCATTGTGGAGGTGCCAACTCACCACAGCATCATGGCAAGGTACGCTGAGCATGGCAGAGGGCTTTCACAGATCTGAGCATGCTTTTGAGCAGCTGTCTGGTTTCTAGGCAATGGATTAGGGGTAGAATGCTGGTGGTCTTGGCCAACATTTCCCCTCACCATAAAAAGAGGCAGAAAGGAAGGGGAGGGAGAGGGGAGAAAGAAGTCAAAGGGGAGATGATGGAAGTTAGTGCTTCCTATGGTTGTTGAAGTGCTGCATCTTGTATTAAATGGTGATGTGTCATAGTCACACTGGAGTAGCCTTTGATTGGCCCACAGGATTTTGCGATGATTCCCCTTTGTTTGCTGTGTGTGTGTGTGTGTGAGATGGATGCCACATTCTTGGCGTTGATGGATTGAGGGGAGACATGGTGGAGTTCTGTGGATCCATCAGATGATGTTGCTTGAGCCACTTAATTGAATACATAGGGGGAACAAAGGCCATAATTAAGTTCACCTATTGCAGCAGTGGCCATGAAGGACTTTCCTGCATTGACAGAAGAAGGTCTAATAGGACTTTTGCCTTTCCAGCGTCTATGATTTCATGAAGCATTCTAGAAACATTTGAGCTCTATTCTATTTTGGGATGATTCTGCGGATGTATCAGTATTTCCTGCATGCCCCTTGCTTCGTTTTATTTTATTTTTTTTATTACTGCCTAAAAAACAGGATCTTCAGAAATCATCTGGTCCTGACTCCCCACCTGCAACCAAAGTCCTAACTCTGTGCAGCTGGCAGCTGCAGAAAGTATTCCCACATGGATTAGGACTTCAGGTGGGGAAGCAGTGGCAGGAGCAGATAAACATTTCTGTAAAAAGATCCACTTTCAGGAGAATGTCCTTAGTCATAAATGAGCGGAGAGAAAAAAACATGAGCTGAAGAGGCAGAGGTTCTCATGCAGAGAATGTTTCTTACAGCTTTCCGGGAGGCACTGGCTCCTTTTAAGCTCAGCTCTGCTAATGGTAACACTGACAACGCTCTCTTGTCCTTTTCTGTCTGTGGTTCTCAGTGTGTTATGGGCACATGACTGAGCGGATCCTTGCGTTTCTGCTGTGGGGTAGGGATGTAACATTCTTCCCAGGCTGTCGGTGCAGAAACTGAGGGGTGAAGTGACTTGCCCAAGATCATATCACACAATGAGTCTGTGGCAGTGCTGATAATAGAACCCAGATTTCATTGTGGGTTGTAGCCCGTGAAAGCTTATGCTCTAATAAATTTGTTAGTCTCTAAGGTGCCACAAGTACTCCTGTTCTTTTTCCAGATTTCATTGTTTGCTAGACCAGCAATTTAGTCACAAGGCCACCCCTCTACATTGTCTGCCATGTCTGAAGAAAGTGGCCGGGATATCTTTTCTTATCCCTTTCAGAAGATCACATTTTCTTGATCCTGCACAAGAGGCTGATACTCACCAGGTAACACTGGGGCGGGGAAAGGCATCCACCTTCACAGCTAGTTTCAGTAACTTGTGTCCTGCTACCCCCTCGTAGTAAGGTCCTTTCTTATAGGAAACTCTCAGGAAAGCTTTGTCTTAAACAAATATTTTAAAAAAGTCATACCATGGAAGATTCTTGTCAGGCTATAAATACCCGCAGCCCTAAATACAATGTGCTCTGGAATGGGTGTCAGCATGGTAGGTCAGGAGAAGCTACAGACAATCAAATGGAATGACAAGCTGCCAGTAAGCTTCAGCCATAGCTGTATCTGTTCTGTACACATGTCCCAGAACTAGAGACAGGCTCTCGCTGCACATTTTGGTTCTAGTGGCAGTGGTGGCCACTTAAAAGATCAACCACCACCAACAGCTGCTACACAGCGGTATCTGACGATAACCCGCTTTTATTTTAACTGGGGCCTCCCTTGACAAAGGTTGATTTTTTCACCTCGAAGGGGGCCAGATTTTCAAGGGCAGAGCACCCACTATGGGGGCCAGACTTTCAGAGGTGCTCAGCACCCAATTTGCTGAGCTCTTTTGAAAATCTGGTCCCAGCTGAGGACGCTGACCCTTTTGAAAATTCTGGCCTACCCAGACACAGAGCCAATGTGACCCATGTGAGATAAGTGACTCATGACTAAATAGATGAATTCCAGTACATCCCATTTCAGAAGTTTACTCTCTTTTCAAAAACATTTAAGAGGATAAAAACAGCTAAACCAGAACAAATTAATGAGTCTCTACTGTCCCATATCCTGTCGCTAACAAAGACCGGTACTGTGTGTTTAAGAAGAAGACATAGCCTTCCTGTAACACTATAATACATTTTGTTGAAAACATTTCTTCTTGACCCCATATCAGTGATGGGCAACCTGCGGCCCATCAGATTAATCCACTGGTGGGCCACTGGACAGTTTGCTTTCATTTGCACAGCCGCTTCCCGCAGCTCCCATTGGCTGGGAATGGCGAACCGCAGCCACTGGGAGCTGCGGGCGGCTGTGCAAATGGAAACAAACTGTCTGGCGGCCCGCCAGCAGATTATTCTGATGGGCTGCTTGCAGCCTGCGGACCTCAGGTTGCCCACCACTGGTTTATGTCCTAAAGCATGAGGAGTGATAGGCCACTCTTGTGACTGTATCCTAGCTGGTGTCATTGCTAATGGACCGCTACATATTAAATGTGTCCATCTCCTTAACAGTCCTGCTTCCCAGACACTATTCTGATTTAGATACGGAACTTACTGTATACTGTGATTGTTTCATTGGCCTTCAGTATCATTACATTGGTCTCCAGTCCTGTTACGTTGACTGCTCTGCATATATACAAGCCACTGTCTTCCATGGTAACGTTGTGGATGGTCAGATTACTGAAGCCTTTATAAACCGACTGACTTTTGTTCAAAATTCGTGTAGGCTTATGATCCTGGGTGACAGAAGAAAGAGAAAAAGAAAAGGGTAAACTTTTTGCTTATTCTGTTTCAAATACCCTTCAATTAAGAGATAAAAACTCCAAAGACCTCAGCTGAAACACTTACACTTTCCCCCCAGAGAGTTGGTTACTAATAATACACAAGAAGACGCACCAGACAGACCTTTTCAGGGAGCTTTTAATGTCCATAGACCTACAAACGAATGAAATCAAGTAGCTCTTCACTAGTACCACGCAAGTGGGTAAATCCGTGAACAGAACTAATCAGGGGTTAAAATCCTGACCCTGTTGAAGTCAATGGCAAAACTCTCATTGACTTCTGTGGGGCCAGGATTTCACCCATGTTATTTTGGGACTCCCAGCTGTAGTGTACATTTAATTCTTGGTCAGTATCAGTCTGTCTGGGGAAGAAAAATTAATACGTTAAATAGTAAAAGATCTATTTAGTAACCACATCCCAATGGAAAAGCCCTATAGAACCTGATACAGAATTGTAAATTTCAATAGAAATTTTGACCCTATAAAATTTAATAGGGATTTGTACACCTCCTACATAGAACCCTAGCGGATGGTTCAAGGAAAGACACTAGAAAGAAGATCAACTTCTATTCCATTCTATAGATTTCAAAGAGAAAATTCTGTAGAACCACACTGGTTTCATCCTGATAAAATTCTATAGGTATTTCCAACCCAGGCTGTAGTTTTTGTTATTTTTCTTTTCTTTTCTTTTAAAAAAAATTTCTTTCACTAGTTTTGCCAAGAAACCTTTTGAGGGGTCCCAAGTCATTAGATAACATGGAACATTCTTGTTTTCTGTGCAAGGCTGCAGAAACCCAGAAATCATCAAATTTAGGGGTTTGCACAGGCCAGAATGGAATATTTTTAAAATTGTATTGAATTGGGACACTGATCTTTGGGCTCTTTCTCCACAAGGAGAACTTTTAGAATTGCTGCTTCTTAGAAATACTTATTTACTCTAATTTTAAGAGCTGTTAGTTTTAGGGCTCAATCCACATGCTGCTGCCAGTGACTTAAATGAGAATGCAGGGCACTCAGCAGCTAGCAAGAGCAGAGATTTAATTAGGGATGAATGAACCAACCCTGAACAAGACTTGATACTGCGTGGGCTCCACCCCTGTGATTCCCAAGAGGGTGCTGAAGGGGCTTAGCACCTTGCAGGAAGTGCTCAGCACTCTGAGGGGTCAAACCCCAAATGACCCCCCTGCCCTACACCCCACTAGCAGAGCCTGAATCCTCACTTAGAACTTGAACCACATTTTTAGTGAGGCTTGAGAAAGGCCATTTCGTTTTTGATTCATTTTTACACAGTGCACAAATGCCTAGATTTATGGATAGCTGGATGGTCAGACAGACAGTCTGCCACATCTGCGGCTGCTCGATTTCCCATTGTCAGTTAGGATCATACGGGGGCCTGAAGTGATGTGGGAAAGGCTATTCTTTCCCCGCAGAACCAAAAATTCCTGGTGATGTTGCAAAAATCCAGTTAGGAGATTTGCAGCCCAATTTTGCCAAACCAAGAGGCTCAGAGAGTTCACATAAGCATCCTGGGTTTTCAGCTCATCCGAACTGAAAAGACAGTCATTTGTGGCTCTCCCATTGCTTGTTTTAAGAATGACAAATGAAAGCAAAATTAGGACTTACTAAACCATAAGAACAGAACTTTCATTTCCATACGGTTCACTACTGTAATCCAACCAGAGACAGCCTTAAATTGTCAGCTACTCACTCTCCCACTAGGATACTGCCATTCAAATTCAATCCGTCCATTGAAAAAGGTCTCTGCGCTGCATTCCAGGTTGAGGGTATCTCCAACTAGCAGCTTTCTGGAGTTTGCTTTCAGAGCCAGGTTCTGTATTCTGCCCTCTGAAATGAAAAGAACAGAGGAGACCCAAATTTCAAATCCTTCCTCAAGATCTTGCTCCTCCTGTGAGGAGTGTAGGAAATTAGCCTGCTAATGACCTCAGTGGGAGCTGCTGGGCACTCAGGCACTTTTGAAAATAAGATCACTTAGGTAGGAACCTTAATCTCATTGGTCTATTGTCTGGGTTATGCAGGAGGCCAGACAGGATGATCGTAGTATGTTCCCTTCTGGAGTTAAACTCTTCTTTACTCCTCCATTTGGGGCTCCAGCTCTTGATCATTGGCCACATAATCACATTGATATCGTCCTTGTCCGTCTTCTCTTACTCCCTGCCTAGGCTGCAATTTTCAAAAGTGACGAGTGCTGCTGGGCGCCTCAGTTTGGGGATAGGAGAAAAGGGCCTGATTTCCACAAAGTGCTGAGCACTCGCCCTCTGAAAACCAGCTTCCCTTCACCCCGGGCACTCCTAAGCCCCTACTCAATTTTGAAAATCTTGGTCCTACTGTCCTATTACCCCCGCAATGCATCATGTCTGATGTTAGCTTGTTAAACTCCTTGGGGTGGGGATCACGTCCTTTTATCTCTGGTGTGAAGTATCTAGCACACAGCAGGCCACTGGCAGAGCGGGGAATAGAACTGCTCAGTCCAGTCTAGTGCACTATCCACTAGGTCAGGGTGCTTCCCTATTAGAGGGACTAGGGGTGGATCCTATATTGGCCCTTAAGAGGTGGGTCCGATGACCTAACAGGCCTTCCCATCTTTGATTCTGTGACATATGTAGCAAATAATTACTCCAAGCACTGAAAAAAGAGCTATCCAGAACCTCCATTTGGCTGCCATACAAATTTCCTTGCCTGTTGTTTTAAGCTAAAGCCAATTGTTGAGAAGGGTACCATGACCTAGTGGAAATGAAGTCACAGCGAACCCTGCCTAGTAAAGTTTAAAATTTATGAGGAGGTGAAGAAAATATACACAAAACAAGGAGCACATTATTAGAAATGGGCTCAAATAAAGCCTCAGTCCCAAACACCTCAGTGTTCAAAATCCAGAGTTGACTTCTGCAGCTGGAGCCCATCTCGAAACACAATGGAGAGCATGTGGTAAAGTGCCAAGAGAAACCAAACAAAAACCATGAGGTTTGCAAATGAGCATTTACATGAGATTTTATATCATGATCTTGTAAGTTCCACAAATACCAGAAATGGGCAGACGAGGCCACTGCTTGGATTTGCATATCCCAAAGCAGTGGTTATTTGAATGTCCAAACCAACAAAGCTTTGGTGGGATTTGAGGAAAATATTCCAGTTCTGTCCCATCTCTACACTGGGCAATTTTTCAAAACCAGGGGTGGATCAGATCCAAGTACTATTTGATCTGAACCACCAAAGCTCAAGGGGGAAGGTGGGTGTACAGCAAATGTTCCAGTTTTGACTCATCTCTAATACATACCAGCTATAAACCCCAAGAGTTAGCTTGGAACTAGGCTAACCACGAAATAATAACCACAAGCTTAGCTAAGCACTAGAATTGTTTCTGTTCCATTGAGTAGCAGTTACTGCTCAGCACGGAGGGGTCACTCACCCACTTTCTGTAGTATATAGTAGGATGAGGACTCAATTCCGTTTACTTTGGTTGTACACATGAGTATGCCTTTGAAGAAGTGGAAAGGAGGAGAGGGGATGACAAATCCTCTCCTGGGGTCCCACACCATCCTCCAGTAGCCGAACTCTGAAGAAGAAGAAGGAAGCTGAAAAAGAAGAGGCAGATGGAGACGGCTGAGATTTTCCCCTTGCTTACACAGCAGAGAGAAAGGTAGCCATATCTCTTCTTGGTTGGAGACAAGATACATACATAACCCATTCAGAATCAATGGTGCAATCTCAAGAGGTACAAACAAGCAAGCCCCTAAGGCGGGAATGATAGCCTTGTATTTAAGGAGCAGAGCTGGATTCTATTCCGGGCTCCTACAGACTTTGTGTGACGTTGGGCAAATAACAGGTTAATCTGTCAGAGCCTCACTTTCCCCAACTGTTTAATGAGGATAATAATACCAAACTTGTAGGGAGACTTGGGGTTACATTTTCTAAAGTGATTCAGGCACTGTGAAAAAGGACCGAGGAGATGAGATTGCCTACAATGGCATGTGGCCCATCTGTGACTGATAATAGCAATGGCTGGAGATGGGGCACTAGATGGGGAGGGCTCTGAGTTACTACAGAGAATTCGTTTCCAGGTGTCCGACTGGTGGGTCTTGCCCACATGCTCAGCGTTCAACTGATCGCCGTATTTAGGGTTGGGAAGGATTTCCCCCCAGGTCAGATTGGCAGAGACCTGAAGGTTTTCACTTTCCTCTGCAGCATGGGACACAGGGCACTTGCTGGTTTAAACTAGAATAAATGGTGGATTCTCTGTAAATTGAAGTCTTCGGGTCACTATTTGAGGACTTCAGTAACTCAGCCAGAGGTTAGGGGTCTGTGACAGGAGTGGGTGAGTGAGGTTCTGTGGCCTGCAAGGTGCAGGAGGTCAGACTAGATGATCATGATGGTCCCTTCTGGCCTTAGAATGTAAGAAAATATTAATTAAAAATAAAGAAAATCTAATGAATACTGTACACAAATACAGTATATGTACTATGTATGTTGATTTTGTATGCTGTACAGCATCCATTTAAGCCAGACTAGCCATGTTTAGTTGGGGGATGATTGGTATTTTATTGATAACATGCAGTACAGACTTCCCATTAACTAAAAAATCTTGTGATTTTTTAAAAATCAACCTTGAAAAATTCTGGATTTAAATTGTAGAAAAAAATTAGGTATGGGAAATCAAAGACTAATGGTGAGGGGGGTGGGTGGGTGGAATGACTGCTACTCACTGAGGTTCACCCCTCCATGCCCATTTTACAGCTGGGCAAATGGAGGCACGGGATGGCTAAAGGAGTTGTTCAATATCGCACTGTGAGTCTCTGACAGAACCAGGAATAGACACCAGGAGTCCAGACCCCCAATCTCCAGCTCTAGCCACCGGACCACATATTAAATGCTAAATCCCATCTCCACCTTTGAGAGCAGAGGCTGTTCAGAAGCGGTGGCTGGGAAGGAAGTAACTCTAGATGACAATATAACACAGGCTTGGGCTGACCACAGAGCACCCGCGGTTGCCACGTAATAACTAACAGTGTGCCTACCCCCCAGAGAAAAGAAAGGTGCTAGTGTTTATAATGTGCCTTTCAAATCTAAATCAAAAGGAGAGTTTCACCAAGGAAGTTTTGGATTTTCATGAGCCAGCACAACAAGTGGGAACATCGCTCGTGACATAACTAGTCCTTCTATTGTTCTCATGACTGTGCTGCACTTGGTTTAATTTTCTGTACCTAACAAGGAATGATTTGGGGTGGTGTGAATGACAGGTTCAATTTAAATAGTGTTTGGGAGAAATGAGCCTGCTTGGAATGAATTCCAGCTCTGAACGTTGGGAGCTGTTACTCATAATATTGGAGGTGAAATTATGACACTGATTGGCCGGACATCACGTTAGTTCACTTACTTTTCATATTCACCATGGAGCGGAACAAAGTCAAATGAGTCGTTACTGCATGGTAGCAATTAGGAGGCGGAGGTGAGATAAAACAGGTTGTCCTTTGTAGAACAAGAGCCCTAGGAATTATGGATTTCAGATCTGGATCTGAACTTCCTTAAAGTGGTTTAAGATTTGCTGTATGGATTCAGGATTTTTATACGGCTAGAACTAAGACTTGAAGTTTGGATTAGCTCTTGACTTCCACAGAGGTCAGCGGTTCAGATCTTGTTCAAATCCCGTCTAGATATATAGAGATGATTCGTTGCGCAGTGGCCTTCTGAGTATGCAGGCCCATCTGACAAATAGCATTCTCAAAAGTAGCACTTAATTGATACCTTTCTTGGCAGTTTCAACAAAGAGGCCAATGACTGAGATGGGCTATGGAGGCTGGAATTGCCCTCTGAGGGTTTCCTCCAAGTCAGTAATGAGGCACATGGGCAGAGCAGTATGTGGCAAAAAAAAGCGCCACTGCTTGTGTGGTACCCGTTCAGTGGATAAATAGATCTTTCAGAGCTGTCAACTCTTTCTCCCAGCATTAAATACACGTTAGAAGCTTAAATTGCAAGTCCAGCCCTGGGATTCTTGTGACTCAGATGATATGTGGTTAGCTAGGATCTGTTTAGTATTAGCAAACTGCACCCATTCTCATAAATATTTAAAGGAGCGAGAGTGCAATCATTTTAAAGTATAATGGTAATCTAAGGAATTTAATTGATGATGGAAAAAGTACATTTGCTACAAGAATAATAAAGTGTAAGAAAGCTGAATTTCATGGTTTGAGGGCTATGTATCCTTGATGGTTAGAAGAAGAGAAGAAAAAAATAACCCCACTGAAGAGGCGCCTTACAGCAGTGCACATATATTACATTTCTTCATAAAATATATATTTATACAACAAATAAAAGAAAAAAAGGAGCTGACCCCACATTAAGGTTCCGTTCAGTATTTTTCCTCTGTATTGCCTATCGGAGATTAATTCTGGGAAAGGATGTTCTAAATTTGTCTGGTCACTTTATTCCCCTTGCCCTCCAAGCTTCCTCTTTACACAGGAAGCAGCCACTGTGGCTCCACACAGCAGCAGGAATTTCCCAAGCAAGGGAAAACAAGGAGCGGGGTTTCCATATAAGGAAGTTTGGGATGGCATGAGAGACTCCCTAGGTAAACACACACCTATACAAGTGGGTGCATCCTCTCTGACGGCGACGTCTCCCTCACCCACAGCCACCTTCCTTTTGGGCTATAAATTCCACTCCCACGCCCATCCGCCCGTTAAAGCAGAAAAATCCTTGGCTTGGATTCCTTTGCAGTTCACTAGGGAAATGTGCTGAGATTTCATCTCGTCTCCGTCACCAAATGGGTATCATCAGCTTGTAGCAAAATGAAGGACATTTGCATCTGTACTGAGAAATTGCTGGTGGAGAGACTGACTCAACACCAGGTGGAGAAAGGATAATACAATACCTTGTAAACAGGGGGATAATCCTTAAAACCCAAGGACTTCAGGGATTGGTCCAAGCTTTTAGGGCCATGTTCATCCCTGGGGTAAGTCCAGTGAAGTCAGCAGAGATACTCCAGGGACAAATTTGGCCCTCTAATGGTTTAATAAGAGGGGACTTTCTCAGTGCCCCTACTAAGGATGAGGGGAAGGTAAGGGCGAGCACTGATTATTCCAGCCAGGGGAAGGAGTGGGGTTCTGAAAGTGGAGAAGGAGGAGATGCACTCAACCCCGCTCCCCCTCACTTTATCTCCTGCCCATTATACATAAAAAGAGAGATTGGATAATGTAATAAGGCCCAGCGCTGTTCTCAGTGACGTCAGTTGGAGTTTGGCCACTGGCTTCAATGGAAGCAGGGGCTGCATCTCAGGCAATCATTTCAGGTGCTGGTTGCTTCCTGGGAGGGGGAGACATACTGCAGTCAAGAGGAGGGGAGGGCGTTCAGCACCTCCCAGGAGGGACACACTGTGTCACAGGATTAAGCCCTACATTTATATGTTCGGCTTGTAAAAAAAATGCAGTTAATGCAGCAAAAAGATTTTAGCTGCACTTTCCCTGGAGATTAGGCATTTGCACCACCAAACCCACCAGCCCAGTTGGTAGCTACTGGCCCCCATGTCAGCACTTCCAGTAGAAAGGCAGAAGATTGCATTTTCAGGGAGAATTAGCTCCTTTCCTATGCCAAAAGGAGGACTCTCCAGAACAGGCTGAGGCAGATTGGCAAGGGCAGAGTGAAGGAAATGGCATTGCCACTTCTCACTCTGTGTCTCTTCAGGGGATGGTAGGACAGTTTCCATCTTCAGTCCAACATGCAAATAGAAAGAAGCATAATCTAGTATTTAGAGCACAAGGTTGGGAGCCAGGAGACCGGTGCTCTATTCCTGGCTCTGCCTCTCCATGGGCTTCAGCTAACACTTACTGAAGTCAATGAAGACACCCTGATTGAGTTCAGTGGGCGAGAATCAGGCTCTATGGCTTTAATCCTTTCATTGCCCTCTCTAATAGGCAAAACTGGCTCTGGGCTCTTTGGACCAAATGCAGTCCTGGCATAAGCAGGTACAAACTCTAGTGAGGGCAGTGGAAGCTGCGCCAATTTACACCTGAGCTTGGCGCTTTGCTGCAAAATGTGAAATAGAACAGACAGGGGTAAGAGTGCTGAGCAGGTACCAGGCTACAAAACTGGCTAGCTTTCCATCTGAAAGACAGAGCCAAATTCATCACAGAATATTTCATTTTCCAGAAGTCTGAGCATCTTGCCCTCTGTCTTTGCCAACATATTCAGAAACATCAAGAAATAAGTTGGGGGAAATAATTTGCATAAACTCCATCTAACACTAACAAAGGCCACATGTGGGGGTCAGTGATAAAGCACCGTGAAGAATTTAGAAGGATTAAGGTGGATTTTGGAGGCCTTTGCCATTCTTCTAGTCCCACCAGCTTTGCTCTAAAGCTTACTCATCGTCACAAGCTCTTTTTTATAGTTGTTTACCCGGCTTTGACTCTCCAGATCTCTAAGGGGTTGGGTTAATCTGAAATTTCCACTTACCTGTCTAAGCTTGGGTTTGATATCTGGTGAGGTGACCCGGCAGGGTATGACAACCACTTCGGTAGTATTCAATACATATATCACTTTGGGATATTGAGGGTGAATCTGAACAAATGGATTCTGGTGGTCTGCAGGAGACAGAACAGAACGGTATTGGTTTGCAAAATTGTCCCTTGGTATGGTTGGCATTGCAACATTGTCATAGTAATCTTCTGTTTAAGTAGGATCTTCTAATGAGCCCCCACTGCTGCATTCCCTCCTTAGGTACACGAGGAATGACACCTGTTACGGTACTACTTATTCATGGAAAGCAGTGTAGTCTAGAGGTTACAGCCAATGAGTAAAAATCAGAGCTCCTAGCTTCTAATTCTGTCTCTTATAGGCTAGGTCTACACTACCCGCCTGAATTGGCGGGTAGAAATCGATCTCTCGGGGATCGAATTATCGCGTCTCGTTGGGACGCGACAATCGATCCCCGAATCGACGCTCTTACTCCACCAGCGGAGGTGGGAGTAAGCGCCGTCGATGGGGAGCCGCGGAGGTCGATTTTGCCGCCGTCCTCACAGCGGGGTAAGTCGGCTCTGATACGTCGAATTCAGCTACGCTATTCGCGTAGCTGAATTTGGGTATCTTAAATCGACCCCCCCCCGTAGTGAAGACCTGCCCATAGACTCGCTTCAGCATGACCTTCAGCATGTCACTGTACCTCCGTTTTCCAGATCTGCAAAATGAGGGCAAAAATACTGACCTAACTCACAGGAATACTGTGACACTTAATGTTTGAAAAGTGGTGGATGCCCTGATACCAGAGACATCCAAAACCAGACTAGAAGAATCTGTTTTGCATTGGGAAGGGGATGGGTTAGTCGACCTCGCAGATCTGTAGGGCTTCCCTTATGTTTGCCATAATGGATCAGACTAGAGCTGATTGAATAGTAAAAATAAAAATGAAACTTGTGACTGTTTTAGCAAAAAAAATTGCTGAGTTTGGTTTGCTGTGATTCATGGGGATTTACTATTCATTATTTGTGAGTATTCCAATGAGCATCAGGGAGTCATGAAAATGTTTGTGAATCTCTAAAATGTCCTGAATTTTATTACAAATGGTGATTCATCCAAAAACTTGTGTTGAAATTAGGATATTGCTTATCCACTGTCTATTATTGTCCTGTTAAAAAGTTTCAGGAACCAATCAGATAGTAGAAACTAAATCATCTGACTTATTTGCCAACCGCACTTTACATGAATTGTAAGCTGTTTGGGGCAGAGGACTTTTTGTTATGTGTATGTACGCTGCATAGCAACATGAGGCCCCCTAGCCTTGGTTGGCGCCTCTAAGGGCTACTTTAGCACAAAATAATAACTACCACATACAATGAATAGTGACTAACTCAAGTGAAGGGTTTGAACATCCCACAGCCTGAAAGTTATTCTGCCAAAGCATTCTGTGAACATTTATGGATAATGAATTTGCCTAGAGGAAATTAGGATCAGTCTTCAAATGAATGCTTAACTGCCCTAAAATGGGGCTAAATTTGGGATGAATATTATCTGTAAGGTCTATCTCATGGGTCACTTTAGTCTGGTGTCCTGCCTTTAGCAGTGGCCAAATATCTGATGACAATAAAAATACCCATAGTGCTCAGTTGGCCAATGAACTATACAAAGGGAAAATGTTCCTTCCTGAGCCGCTCAGGTGATCGGTTTCTGTCTTGAACCATGGAATTTGTTTACCTTTATATCTTAGGGTTCTGTTTTCTTCTCCTTATGCACAGAAGACATGAAATGCTTTTATGGAGAGGTAAAAGAGATCACTAATTAGTTTGAAGAGATACAACTGCTGTTTGTCTACAACTTGTCCCAGTGCCCCATGGTCCTGTGCAAATACATTAAATAGCCTTGGGCATAATTACCAAATCAAGATGGCAACATTATTTATAGAAGTTTGGTGCCTTTTCCCACCCTCCAGCAGAAAGAGGTTTTCCATAGAACAGGAAAGAGATAGCAGGGTCCTTGGTGTGGTTGTTATTTGACTTTGTATCCACCTGCCACATTCAGTGCTGAGGCTGTGGTATTTTTTCAGGAGGTGTTTTGCTGGACAGTTCCCCGATGTGGAGATCACAGCCCAGTTAACCTATCCATGTTGGCTTTGGTTGATATTAAAGGACTCCAGCAAGTCTCCTGGACCAGAATTCCCCAAAGTGGCATTAACCAATATCCCTGCCTTTGATTCTGTGCTTTCCCTCTTTTTTACTATGTACTGATCTCAAACTACAGAATGTTGTTGCAGTATCCAAATCAAAGACACATACTCTCTCTCTTCTTCCCGGGACTGGACTCAGAAACAAGAAACATAAATATGGTCTATTTTTTTAAAGGTAATCAACTGTGTGATGTTCCAGGGTTCGTCAGGAACATGTCTAGTTGCTGCCACGTCAACCTCCTGAGGTACTTCGTGATTCAATCGCCTAGAATCCAGGAACCTGGTGGCTGTTTTGTGATTGAGACACCTAGCCAGTAGGTAATGGACCAAAGCCACCAACTCATTTCATAGGTCACTGCAGTAGCCATTGACGGTGATGGCAACTTGTGATGGCTGCTGGAGGTGGTTGGAAAATTGTGAAAAAATTTAGTTTTCAGTTAAAAATGGGCAAAATTGTTCCCTCAATTTTTTAGCTAACTGGTGGGAAAGGTTAGGGGGAAAGGATGAAAAAAATGGAATAAAAATTTCCACATTTTGCCCTCCATTTCTTGGGACCAGATCTAGCTACTATGGAGCAGGGTTTGAACAGGTGATGCCAGGGTAAAAGGCTGCATAGCCCATTACTAATCCACTGAGACACCCATTCCCCAGCAAGCATAATTGTGTTTCTTCTTGGGGATTTATTTTGCTGTCACAGAAAGAAAAGTGAAATAATTCTATGAACTTAAAACAAATCTCCAACTTCTGAGCACAGTTGCTGTGCACTGTTAAACAGTGGTCATGTTCCACCTCAGCAGTGGCTGTAATTAAATAGTGGGTGAAGTATTTCTCATATATGTAAAATGTGTATATGTGTTGAATTTTTCTGGCTGATAGATGCTATATAAATGTATTTATTATTGTGCTTGCACCAAATTTGGTCTTCAATTTCCAATATGCCACCTGATCACATGGATGGTTCTAATGTTGGATAATTTTTAGGTGTGGAAGAGGTATGTCTACACAGCAATTAAACACCCGCGTCTGGCCCAGGTCAGCTGACTCGGGCTTATAGGTCTCAGGCTGCAGGGCTGTAAAATTGCTGTGTAGACCAGTGCTTCTCAAACCTGGTCCGTCGCTTGTTCAGGGAAAGCCCCTGGCGGTCCAGGCAGGTTTGTGTACCTGCCACGTCCACAGGTTCGGCCGATCATGGCTCCCACTGGCCGCGGTTCACCGCTTCAGGCCAATGGGGGCTGCGGGAAGCAGTGCAGGCCGAGGGACATGCTGGCCGCCCTTTGAGAAGCCCGACTTTGAGAAGCACTGGTGTAGACATTTGGGCTCAGGTTGGATCTCAAGCTCTGGGACCCCATGAAGGGAGAGAGTCCCAGACCCAGGCTCCAGCTGGAGCCCGAACATCTATACAACAATTTTTAGCCCCACGGCCCGAGCCCTGCAAGCCCAAATCAGCTGACCTGAGCCAGCTGCGGCCAGGCTGTGGGTCTTTTATTCCGGTGTAGACGTTCCCCGAATGTCTATCATTTCACTGCTGTGAACCTGGTCAGCATATTAGTCATATTTATCAGAGCCAGAAACTCAGTTCTGCTGGTGCTTGGTGGTGGTCATTAATGACCCTCAGAGTGTACAGGGAATGAGATTTTGGGCTTTCCCTTTTCTTCCAAAAACACAATTCAGGTGACAAAAGAAAACACAGAACTGCCTTGTATTTTCTCACCTGGTTTGGGTTTTCTACCCCATGACTGTGAATTCATTTGGGAATATCACTGTTCACTCCTTGGCTCATGTGATTGCTCTTTGCTTAAAGAATGTTACTGAAAAACATAAATGCTACCACTGATCTATGAAACTAATCTTCAAATAATAACCAGCTCTCCTCTGCAGCCAGGATTCCTTTCATCTATCAGAGAAAATGCAGCTCTTAAAAATACAAGTGTGTGTGTGCGTGAGAGAGAGGAGGGTTGAGGGTTATGTAGGAAAGTGGATTTTGTTTTTGTTTTTGGTAGCTTACTTAGTTCAAGTTTTTTACTTGCTGGACTGGCAGTAGCAAGCCTAGTGATCCAGGAGTACTGTCCAACTTGGTTACCTAGACGCAGAACCAGAGAATGTGCCGATGTGGCTACTTTTGTGTGTACCCGAAAAGGTCAGATGTATATGGACAATGCTTTACAAAAAGCATTTGGGTCACTGTGCAAAGACCAATAACGCAGGATTAACGTCCAGGGAGCTACTACAAACAGCTGATCACAAGCTCTTCCAAGCCCTGTCTGTACACTTTCTGAGCAACAGTGAATTTAATGCGAGGGATCAAAATAGGAGGCAAAGAATTCAAGCCAGAATGACATCCCTCATTTCAAACGATGTCCTTTTGTTTCAGCTTCTGTTCTATGTCAATGATGGAAGTGATTGCTCCTTCCTTTGTGTGGGTCTATAAGGAAATACATGCTTTGGAGCAGGGGAGAGCCGGAGAAAATATTATGGACAGGCTGTTAATTAGAACAAAAATCCTGGATTTAGGAAGTTTTAGGCACACATCTGAATTTTCTGTCTGGCCCTTATCTCTTCACTGGGTTGAACCAAACCACTAGCCTGAACCCTGGAAATTTGAAGCCAGATCAGAACTCTGTGGCTAGGGCCTAACTCTAGTATTCATATTAATGGGAGTTTCATCTCCCCTGGCTTGGCACAGCAATAGGTTGCAGCAGTGAGTTTTAAAGGCACGCGTCCCATTTTGTCCAGTGCGGTTTTCAAAGTGGATCTGTTACATTCATATATTTAGTCATGTTATGGGGCATGTGTCTATGCTTAATATCTGCAGTGAGTTTTAATCCTACTTTGTACCTCTGCATTGTCACTGTCTGGCTAATCAGTACGAGCGAGCATCCTGCTTTAAAAGCAGGGACACCCTGAGCAAGTTGGGAAAGTCTTTTCCACTTGTAGGCATGACCTGTCCTTGTATTTAGTTATGGTTAAAACAAAAGTCAATGAGTTCGTATATATTTGCACCAACAGTAAAACTACATCTGATTTCTAATTGCTTTTTAATGGCAGCCTGCATCTGAATTGCCATTTTATGTACATGTCTAGCCAGTGGCTAGGATTAAACTGTCCCAGAGCATGAGCTGCAGCCTCACTTGGAAGCCAAAATATATTAATCCATTCCCCTGCAATGACAATTTGAAATCTAGATGGTGTTTAAAAATGTCTATGCAGTTGAGCAATAGATACGTTGGCAAAGGCGATTTCTGGGTTATTAGTGACTTGGCTGGGAGAGGAGTTGATGACCTGAGATGGGATAGGCTGTTAATCCCAGTGTGCACTTAATCAGGATCATTATTCTTACTATATTTAGAAATGGGAAAAAAATCGGGGTGTTGATTTTTTTATGGGTGATTGTTTTTCATATGGGACATAGAGTTTTTCTCGAGAATTACTGCCCTGTGCATTAGCCAGATTACTGGAATTCTTATCACAGCACTTCATTCAATTTATGAAGTCTAAGCAGGAGCCGCTCTTCATCACAGCGCTCCTCATCTCACGCTGCAATACAGTCATAAGGCCCAATCCTGGAATCTTTACTCATGCTGAAGTCACTAGACTGCTCCTGAGTAGAAGATGCTAGTATGGAAAGACCATAAACGCAGGGTCGTGATTTAAATCTGGCTTTCAGTGGAAAGTGCAGCTGGGATTGAGGAGGAAAGGCATTACAGCCATAAATTCAGGTACTGATAGCAGGAGGTGGGATGAGTGAGGCTAGGGAGACAATGCTTTGTGCATAAAAGGTCCTCATTGTACATCTATGACAATCTCTCTTTAGTGTAGGGGGGGTGGGAAATCAGATCATCAAGCCCCGAAGAGTAATTGCATGGTGAACAACAGAGCAAATCTTCATTCTGTTTGGTGCCCATTTGTCTTCTTCTGTGCTGAGTTCTGAGCACAGGTGCCGATTTTCCAATGTGCCGTGAGGTGCTTGACCACCGGCTCTGACCCAGGCCCCGCCCCCACTCCACCCCTTCTCCAAGGCCCCGCCCTTCCTCTTCCTGCCCCCGCTCCACCCCCGCCCTGCCTCTTCCCCCATTCCACTCCCTCTCCTGAGCTCACCGCACCCTCGCTCCTCCCTGCCAGTGCCTCCTGCACGCTGTGAAACAGCTGATTGCGGTGGGCGGAAGGCACGGGGAGAAAGGGGGAAGCGCTGATCAGTGGATGGGAGGCGCTGGGGGGAGGCGAGGTGAGGAGCCAATAGGGGGGTTGCCGAGGGTGCTCAGCACCCACCATTTTTCCCCCAGGGGTGCTCCAGCCCCGGAGCACCTACAGAGTCGGTGCCTATGGTTCTGACCCTTTACTACTGCTCCTCTGGGGAAAAGCTCTATGAAGAAACGCAAGCCCACGGCAAGCAGACTGCATCTATACTGGAGGGGAGAGACCCCTCCCCTGGCATAGGGCTGGAAGCTGGACACTTCACTTTACAGATAAACTAAGCTGGGACAGTTTAGGTTTGTCTACACTGGACTCTTTTACCCAGAGCTAACTGATTGCCAATTACCCTAAGGTGGTTAACATGTTTGTAAAGACTGGTGTGGACACTCCCTTTACAAACATGTTAACCACCTAAGGTATGTCTTCACTAGCAATGTTTAACATAGCTGTGTAGTCGCGGCACCAGCGCTGGGAGAGAGCTGGTGCACTGTCTACGCTGCCACTTTACAGCGCTGAAACTTGCAGCGCTCGGGGGGGGGAGGGAGGTTTCACACCCCTGAGCGAGAAAGTTGCAGCGCTGTAAAGTGGCAGTGTAGACAAGGCCTCAGTTAACTGGCAATCAGTTAACTCCAAGTAAAAAACAAACAAGTTGAATGTAGACATGCCCTTCCTTAAGTAAAGGATAAGTGGCTACTTGCCTTCACTCTGTCCTCAAAGAGGATCTATATTCCAAGCCAGTCAGCCAGCTGGTGTAAATCAGTGTGGCTCCACTGACACCATTTGAGGATCTGGGGCATGTATGTACTGTGGGTATCTTCACAGAACAATAACAGAGACACCCACACTTCCTCACCCACCCACAGCTTGTGAGCAGCTGCACGCACAGAAATCGATGGGAGTGGAATGAACTCCGCACCTTCCAAGACTGAGCTGATACAGAAAAAATATCGGAGAATAAATGCGCGGTCTTTCATGTCAAAGGGGTGACATTTTCCCCTGCAGCCAGGCATGGCAATTTCTCCTGAGCTGGGAAGGTGATTTGCTCCATGGATTCTATCCTACAAAAACACCCTTCCATCCTATAGGATCTTAAAACAACAAGAATTTACGGTGGGCTGTAAAACTCGTTACACATGAAGAAAGACAAGAGCTGCAAAACGTTAGTGACTTATCAGCTGTCGCTGTAGCCCCAAGGCGAGGGAAAGGCCCCTTCTCTTGGGTCCCGCAGACTGGCTGTCTAGCTCTGACAGGTCAGTGGAAGTTTGCAGGAAGCTGCCGTCAGGGCAGGGTGTTACTGTTTACCCAACACAGCATAAGCTCCAAGCAGGAACATACACAAATAGAAGAGCTGGGGAAGCAGTAACAGCAGGATAGCTCAGGCGAAGAGGGCCTGGTGTCTAGCTGCAGTCACAGAGCCAGGCATAGGCGTCAAGTATGTTGCAGACAAAAGAAATTCAAAGATCAAGTGCCTACTATACCCTTGTTTAATGTAAGACAGCAAAGCCCCTAAAGTTTAAACTCTTATTACGTCCAGTAAAAGATTAATTGTTATTTGAGATGATCTTAGGGAGGGCCCTTTTGACTCAGCTGTAGAATAGTAACTGCCAAGCCAGAGACCACAATGTTCCCATCCCAGTTCAAGCCTCTACTCTGACAGCACGCAGGGCGTGAACACAGCAGGGCCACGCACCAGATGTGGGGCTCTTCTGCCCATTGGTTACATCTGTTCTATTGTCTGGTTCAGTGTGGTTGTAGCCATTTTGGTCCCAGGATATGAGGGACCAGGGAGTGAGGTAATATCTGTTATGGGACCAACTTCTGTTGGTGGAAGGGACAAGATTTTGAGCTTCATGGAGCTCTTCCTCAGGTCTGGGGAAGGTAACCCGGGAGCTCAACCTAACACAAGATGGGACAGACTTAAGCATAAGGGGTTCACATGTTGTAGGAGAGGACTTAAAATGAAGAGGGTAGTAGGCAGCAGGGTGTGTTACAAATTGTTGTAATGATCCATAAAACTAGTGTCTCTATTAAGTCCATGGCTTTTAGTGTCCAGGAGAGTTATCAATTTAAGTTCCCAGGCTTGTCTTTTGAAGGTGTTATGTTGGCTTCCTTTAAGGACTGAGAGATCAGATATGGAGTGATCGCTTTGGGGAAAGTGTTCACTCGTGGGTGAGAGGGTGTTTTTATCTTTTAACATATTTCTGTGTGACTTCATTCGTTTCATCCATATAGTTGATGTTGGGGCATTTGAAGCACTGTTGAGGTGCACCATATGTTGTGATAGGCATGTGTAGGACCCATGGATCTTGAAGGTGTGTTGCAGGGGGTGTTGATCATCATAGCAGTGGAGACATGTCTGAAAGTTTTCCATCTGTTTCTGGCAGGGTCTGGTGCCACTTTGAGTTGGTGTGTCCTGGTCTGTGGGGAGCTTGCTTCTGATGATGAGCTTGGTGAGGCTGGGCATTGAAGGCCAGAAGAGGGGGTTCAGGAAAGATTTCTTTCAGGAGGTGGTCCCCATCAAGTATGGGTTGTAATTGTTTGATGATGCCCCATGTGGGTTCCAGTGTGGGATGGTAGGTGACAGCTAAGGGTATGTGGTCAGTGGGAGTTTTTTTCCTTGTTGAAGTAGGTTCTCTCTGCATCTTATGGCTTATTGCAACAACATGAACACACTCTGCAGCCTCCTACCCTCTTTTATCCTATGACTGCAGAGGTGTTAATTGCCCACTTCAGTTTAAGTGGTTTCCTACAACATGTGACAACTCCTTATGTTTAACAATCTGTCCCACCTTCTATTTAGCTTGGACACTCTGGTTACCTTTCCCAGACCTGAGGAAGAGCTCTGTGAAACTTGAAAGCTTTTCCCTTCCAATACAAAATATTATCTCCTCACCCACCTTGTCTCTATTGTTGGGTGACATCTGCAGCATGGGTTAATGTCTTCTGTGGACTAAGCTATAGTAAACTTATTTTCACTGGACACCTAAACCAGAATTTGAAACCTTTTTCCCCAGAAGGCTCAGAGCCCATTCCTGGCAAGTTGTTGAAGCCAGTGGGACTTGAAAGCAGGCAGTATCACACAGCAAGAGCTCAGCATCTGGCAGAATCAGGTCCCTTGCGAACCAGTGTTTCACACAGTCCCCAAGAGTCAAGAACTGAAGTTCCCTGTGGTTTCAGAACTTCCTCAGAGAGGTACACACAGGGTTTCTTGTAGTTCAGTCAACTGCAGTCACTGACTTAGTGGCAGTAACTCATGCTGTGCTGTCTTGTCAGAGCTTACACACCAACTCAACCTGAGAGTGCCTCTTAGGATCTCGGAGACTGTTCAGAAATGAAGGTGCTCTCCTCCTTCCTGGATCAGGACCGTAATGATCCCTTGCCCGGGAAGATCATTTTGGTGGCCTGCGGCCCAATCTAAGCTACATCCCCATTCTGCGCTGGGCTTCTCACTAGAACATGCCTGCCAAACCCTTCCGTCACTGTGAGAACCAGCTACTTATCTGCTTGGCTCAGTGCTGAGTGAACAGGGAGCGCTAGCCTATCTCGGCTGGCTGAGTGTCTGGCAGAAAAGTGCAGCTGTCTCCACAAAAACAACAAAACCAAAGAAACCCAACCCGCCGGCCTCCAGCCGCTGTTCTCATTGGTAGTCTCCACCGCAAAGCAAGCCAAAGTCAGTCCTGTCACCCTCGCCCTGTGTGTCTGCGTCTCACATTCAGATTATCGCTGCAAGCTGTCAAGAGAATTAGGGAGGCAGAAATCGGCTTCAAAGAATGTCAGAACCAAAGATGAGCTAATGTGAGCGGTGCTTTCATGCTCTCCCATCCTCTCCAGCCATCTTTCAGTGAGGAAGAAGCGGGGGTGGGACGGGGGGGCATCCTGTACCAGAACTGAAAGCATGTTACATTTGGCATATAAAGAAGAGACAAAGGTGGATCTGATCTGTTGCTTGGTCCAGTGTTTATACCCACCCACTCCTCCCAATGTTTGCCTCGGTGGGGAATTGCTCTTGTGACTGACTGGGCATTTCTTGCTGTTCCAGCTCATGAGCAGCAGCAGCAGTGAGTTGTGTGCTTTGGCAGTCGGCAGTCCTGGCTGGGTGTTTCCCTTCTCCCTTCTGGCTGGCTCAGGGGGAAGGAGAGGAAAAGGGAAACTTTAGATGTTCTCTAGGAGGCTTTTTGCAAAAAGGACTGAGCAGTGTGAAGCCAGGGGTGGTGTTGTGATGGGTCCAGTGAGGTTGCAGCCGCGAGGCAAGCTGGACAGCTGAGACACTGGGCTTTTAAAATACCTGACCAAGGGAGAAAGAAGGAAGCCACTTAGAACTCAGCTGGTGCCTTGTGAAATGATCTGGATGAGAACTAGAGGCACTTGTGCTAAAAGGGGAGTGCAAACAGAAAAAGAAGATGGTAAAAATGGCACGACAGGGCCACATACAGATTCTCTCCATCACTTCCCCATCCTTTTCGATCAGTTTAAAAAATCAAAGGCTGATTGTTCTACCTGCCAGCCCTGCAAAGCTTGTGCTGATGTCTGGAAGCCTTGCCGAGCTCGTTCTGGCTCATGGGTTATCAATGCAGCTGATCAAACGACGTTTTGTGAATTATATTCGTTGTGCCTTTCGTCCCTGTTCTCTGTCCTGCTCCCAAGTCATTCCCTTTCCCTGGGAGAGTCTTAATTATTCATATGAATTCACGGAGTAGTTGGAATGAACGATTTTCTGTCAGTGGGTTGTTTGCAAATGGGTTTGCGGCAGTGAGTTGCTGTTCACAATGAGTCACTGGTTTCCTAGACACATGATATTGATTTTGCTCCTTGATTGGATGCTTGAAACTTTTTATTAGGAAAATAATGAATAATGAAAACTGTTGCTCAGCACAATTGCCCTAGTTCCCACAAGAAAACGGGTGTAGTCACGTGTAGAGCCGTCATTGTCTAAAACACCTGAATGGTCGCAAAGAATAAAGAGCCACAAAGAGACGCTATTCTATTCTATACTGTTCTACCTAGTTCCCTACATGGCACCCATCCCTGTTGTGTCTAAGCTCTGACCTACACACAGTTTTTGTCCTGATTTAACTATTTCAGTTAAGGGTGTGATTCCCCCCCACCCCCACAAAATAGTTAAATCAGTACTGTGCATGTCTAGGATAGCATTTATTGGAAGAAGCTATACTGGTATAAACAGCATTATATTGCAGCCACACTAGGTGGGTTGTACTGCTTTAACCACTGTATTAGCCTAGTTAAAAGCAGTGTGATTTTTGTGTGTAGACAAGACTCAAACAGCAATTTAGAGTTCGAATGAACGTTCCCAAACAGATGGGCAACAGACTCTATTTTCAGGCTGATTTCAAAGGGTGTCCTTAAGTTTGGGATAAACATATACATTTCTCATTGGGGGCAGCATGACTTAGTGGAATAAGGATGGGACTCCTGGATTCTATACAAGGCTCTGATAGTGTGACCTTGGGTAGCTTCCCTGACCTCTCTGCATCTCAGTGCCTCTCTGCATCTGCAGTGCTGCTGAATCACGTTAAAACAGCTGCTCTATTCCATGCCAGAGGTTGCCCCTTTGCCTCTAGGTTGTGTAACATTTGTAAAGTGCTTAGAGACCCTGTCAGGACACAAGACCCAATATTATTACTGTCATAGGGATGTCACAAAGCACAGAATATTTACATTCTAACCCTTCGCTAACTTTTAGTTCCAGCAGAAGTTGTGGCAGATGACAGGAGGGTTCTTTTTTGTTATTATTATTCCTGCTAATTTGCAGCTGCAGCTTGAAGCACAAAAGGTGTCAAGAAACAATCGTCCAGTATCAAGATTCCAAGCCACCCCATCCAGCTGACAGTTAGTGCCTGGTCTCTCAAAGTGGCATCAAGTTTGATCCCACCGCCACCAGATCCTGTACAATTTGACTGATGTTCAGAGGTCAAGGCTCCATTGCAGTGGGAGGGGGAGGGCTGCTAAATGCCAAATTCTCACAGCGATGTGAAACTCCATCAGGGAGGCTGTAAAAACAGACGCAAGCCCAGGAAATAATAGCCAATGAGCAGGACTTCCGAGACAATCATGTTCTCATTTTGGTGTCAAGCAGCAGGCCAGGAATGAGGGGGAAAATCCCATCCCCCTTCTTCTTTGGTAATAATGGCTTTGTAATCTCAGCGGAACCTCCAGCCTCTAGGGTTTGTCTGAAAGTTTTCTCACCCTACTTGGCTCAGCCCCACAAACGTCCATGCTGCACACTGTAAACTACCCAGAGCCGATCCTTCTGAACTCAGTGTGCCCCTGTCTGTGGGGCAGTAACCTGAAGCCTCATTCCTTTACTTTGAGGTAAGTGACGTTCTTCTAAATGTACGTAATGGTGCCCAGATACCGCAGGGATGAGGGCCTAAGAAATATACGTTCTTCTAAAGATGAGGATGATAATAATCCATGTGATGGATGTCTGAACAATACAACATAGAGGGCCTCATTGACAATCAGCTTTCTTGGCCCAACAGCTATCCTGCCAGTGCAGGGCAAGACAGATAGATATTGCAGGAAGAAACAAAGCGTGCATCTTCAGATGGCACATATGCAGAGGTACGTAAAAACAGCTAGCTTGCTGGGGGCTTGACCCCGCCCCCAGCCTGTCAGGCCATGCCCTAGGGTGCCAGTGGGTATGTTAGCTGAGCTACTTTTCTAGAGTTCTCTTCTGCACTAGATGGGAATCCCGCTCCGCACTGATATCGTAGGGCCTGGAGAAGAGACTCTCTCAACACCCTTTCCTAGCCTCACTAGTGCATCTATGTACCATAGGGCATGAATTGTCCCATACTCTCTATACTTTACTACTTCGTTTACTGGATTTACTTTTCATAGCACAGGTGGATTTCAGATGAGAATGCAGAGGAACCATGACCCAGGTGAATTACATCTGAGAGCGAGAAGATGTTTTTCAGTGATTTGAGTATAACAGTCAACTAGCATTGATTTCATAGGGGTGCCAGGACAGCCAGTTTCAGGAGAGCGAGAGGCCATCTTGTAGTGTTTATAAATTAGCAGTGTGCTGATTGCTTCCATTGTAGGCAGGGTTTTATAGCTTTAAATATTTTCTTAAGGAAAGAGCTCAGACAGACCCAGGAGATCCCACAAGATTTTCTGCTTGTGCTTCTGTCAAAGTATTTTGCATTAAATGGGGTCCCTGTAAGCCAGTGAGGGCACTGAGTCAGGACAGGGCATCGAGCTTCCAATACAGTATTTCCTGCAGTTCAGCTATTGGGTTGGGTCAATACAGACTCAGGCATGTGAGGAGCGTGTAATCAGAAAAGGAAACAGGTCAGCACATGAATCAGCGCAGATAAAGTGCAGGGCATAGGCTAGTGAGGAAATCGAATTCCTGACTGAGCTGGAAGGGAAATACAAAGGGAAAAAGAAAATGGATACAGGAACTAACAGGCAACACTAAGAAGCTAAATTCCAAGAAAAGGAGGGACTTACAGGGAAGGAAGAATAAAGGTGGAAGATATCTATTTTCAGTACAGAGAAGAGAGGAAAGAATTATCCAAACGAATCAAGCAGTTATATACCAAATGGTTGAGCAATTGGGTTTTGATGTCTATGCATATCGTAACCTCTTTGGACTGGAAATCATGTATTTTGGGACTTCTGGGTTTCATCAGAGTTAGAAACAATGCGAGAATAATAGAGGTGGGCAGATAATGCAAAATATTTTCTGTGAATGTTCACTTGAATTTTTAATTAAACTTGCTTCAGCCATGTTCATGCCCTTTTACCTTCATTTTCCATGAACATTCGGGCAACCAAGTTTTACTGGCACAAATGTTCTTGGAGAATGAATCACAGTCTTCTGCATGAATCTTTGTGGGAACTAAATAATAAATTAGTCTGTGCAAGTATCTGCATCAGTTCTCACCCAAGTAAGGTACAAAAACAATACCATATAACTTATCTGACTAATCACAGCTAAGCAACTCAATTTGAATTTGGAATATCTGAGATCTGTAGACTAAAACGTGAAGAATGGAATACGTTTGAGGAACTCATGATCTTCTCGTGGATATTCCACAAGCAGAAAAAGGCTAAATTAAATGAGCATGCTATTCATTCTGAATTATTCACTTCGCTGTAGAGAAGAACATTGTTGTCTTCTGTTGCAGAGTCTGCATGCACTTGCAGCTGAATCCACAAAGATACTGACCAACTGGAGGGAGTTCAGAGAAGACCAAAGATGAGCAGCGGGCTGAAAGGATTGGCTTTTGAGAATGGGGTGGGAGGCAAAACCTCTGTAAGAAACACACTGGAGTTTACAGCCAAGACATCCTGGCTGCAATCAAGGAACACCTTGCTGCATCCTTGGGGCTGTGCTAGATAAATAGGAGATAGAAACTGAAGGCGAGAGGGAAGGGGAGGGGATCAGAGGCTTTGCTACGGGTTGCAGGCCCTAGCACACTCGCCTGACCTCCGCCCTAGAGACTTTTGATTTTTCTGACTGTAAGTTTGCTTTCTGTGAGACCTTATGATCCTTCTTGGATGCCTAAGGGGAAAGGGAGAAATCCAGCCTGCCTGCCTCCTAGAATAATAAGAGAACTAGGAACCCTGCTGGCTGGGTTCAGTTTGGAGACCCTCTTAAATGGGACACTTTTGGTTGGTTGTTTTTGGTCTTCCCCGTCTTAAATTCCATACTGAGAAAAAGATTTTCATAGCTACACTGGTATAGCCTTGCTTAGCGTATGTCTACACTGGAGGTAGAAGTCAGATTCCCAGCATGGGTAGATAGACTTGTACTAGTGGGGCTTGAGCTAGCATGTTAAAAATAGCAATGTAGATGCTGCTGTACTGGTGGAGACTCGGGCTAGCCACCCAAACTCGGACCCAGGGCGTCAGGTGTGTCCATCTATTGGGTCATGGAGGCTCACTCCCAGCTGCAGTGTAGACATACCCAAGTAATGCCTAATTGAGGTGGAGGGCAAAGTGGTCTACAAATATCTCCTGGGGGTAAATACTTAGGAGGGAGAGGAATTATTTAGGGTGGCATAAGGAGGTTTCAGTGGGATAAAATTAAGAAAGGAAACATTTAGGTTGAGTCTTAAGAAAAATTTCCTGCCAGTGAGCTCACCAGGGTGTGGAATAGTCTCTCAAAGGGAGTAGTGAAATGAGGGGTGTACATCAGTTGTGACACATAAAACTAGACTGGACAATGCACTAATCCGGTCTAGGGATTGGACTAGATAGGTCTCTTCCATCTCTAATGTCTGATCCCATGAAACCAGGAGGCATGAAAGTAAAAACAAAAAGTCAATAAAACCTCTTTAGAATATTCTGTTTTTATTTGCTGTGATGGTGGGCGGAAGGGTCAGGAGAGCTGTTAATGCATCTGAATTGGTTTGCCTGTCTATAATTAGCATGGGTGTGTCCAACAATTGAATGTTAGCTGACACCGCCAATGTGGTAACATGGAGAGAAGATCTAGAAGGATAAAGCTCTTACCTGTAACGTACACATATGTCTTGGCCATGAGGTCTTTGTTAGAAAGGAGGTGATTATAAACACAGGTGAAGTAACCAGTGTCGCTGGCTATAGCTTTGTTGATTGTGAGCCTGCTGCAGGTCTGCTGTATGTTGTCTGAACACTTGTGCTCAGATACAGTCCACCTGTGGGGAACGTCTTTGTGTGGCTCATTTCCCCATAGCCAGGTCAAGGCGGCTGCTCCCCTGTCAACACAACACAAAATACAGATTCTGTCACGGCCTCAGGCATAATGAGTGGAATAATCTACATTTCTTGGGCCGGGTTCTCTGTGGCCAATTTATGTGATTCCAATTTTCATAAACGTGCCACGTGGTGAGGAATGATAAAACTCTTTGTGATGTATTTTATGAGCTGTTAGCTTTTCCAGCAACTTGAGGGAGCTACGGCTTACGATGGAGTTACCCTGCCCTCCTCCCCGTGGCATGGAACATTTCCTGAGAGAAGCAATAGCAAATGCAAGACCATTTCCTGCGGGCTGGAGGGACAATGTACTTTTCATTTTGAAGGAACAATGTGAACATGAGCTCATTTAAAGTGGCTACATTTATTGCTATAAAAACTTTAGAAGGCATCAGATACATTTGTAAACGTCTCCTGAGTTGGGCTCTCTGCATATTTTACCAGTTAAGTTAAAATCTCTTGTTCCTAACACTGGGGGTAAGGAAGGGAGAGAAAAGGCCATTTACGTAACCCCACATCCCTCTTTTTCTTTAATTAGCGGTGACTGCAGCTTGATTTTGTGGAGTGTCTGGAAGTAGTTGGAGTTCAGATGTTATGATGTATGCTTGCATAAGATACAGTATTTCTATTTGGCCCTTCACTGATCTCAGAACACAGGAGTTACCACAGCCTGGCAGATATACCGTCTCATCCATCTAATGTAGTGTCCTGTCTCTGATGCCCGATACATCCCACATTCTGCACCTAAATACCTAGGGCTATTAGGGTCTGATTCAATGGGAGTGTTTCCACAGACTTCAATTAGCTTTGGATCAGGTCCGTAATACAGTCCTGTCTCATGGGATGTGTAGAGGCGCACGGCTGCAGGGAGAGATCCTGGAGGCGTTGTGTCTCAGGGAGGCACTCCAGGAGCTGTGGAGGAGCAAAGGCCAGAGTGGCCCCTGCTACGGTTGCATGAGACCAGTTCTGTTTGATCAGCATGAAGAGGGAGGAGTGAGTCATGGACCAAACCTTCCCCAGACTCCTGTGGAGAAGCTAGGGCCGGTGTTAGTGCTAGTTTGAAGCAGTTCTCTTTCTCCATGGGTGCAAGGATGGGGAGCTCCTTGTGCCTTTCCCCTCTCCTTGATGACTGCACCAGGCAAGACACAGTCTGGCCTTTAATTTTAAACGGACACTGTGTTCACACTGTCCTTACTCAGTGGACTTCCATTGACTTCAGAGGGATTTACCTAAGGGAGGACTGAGTAATGACCTCTGGATTTTCCTTACTGTGAGTAGCAATAGAGGGAAAACTCCAGTCAGGGCATATCCGTTCAATGCAAAGGCAGACGTGCTCCAGAGGTATTGTTACTACATCCTGCTGTGAGTTGGTGTTAGTGAGTTGCTCTACAATCTTCCTCTGCGGGTCTGGGTCAGTTGCCTCGTACATGTGTAGTGGGTGCCACAAGTGAGTGTGTGTCTGCCAGCAAGGTCCTGCTGCTCCTTAATACAAACATCCTCTTGGCTCTCAACTCTGTCTGTCCTTTGTTACTTTCATAGAATCATAGGATATCAGGGTTGGATATTCTCAGGAGGTCATCTAGTCCAACCCCCTGCTCAAAGCAGGACCAATCCCCAACTAAATCATCCCAGCCAGGGCTTTGTCAAGCCTGACCTTAAAAACCTCTAAGGAAGGAGATTTCTTGAAGATGCTGATGGAGCTCGGCTGAAATCTGGAGGCTCTTCCCAGCATGTGGGTAAATGAGAGTGCTGGGTAAACACGTAGCTATCCTCTCTGAGGGGCAGCCTCACCCCCATCACTGGATGTGCTGCACTGCACCACAGAGACTCTGAAACCTCAGCCTCATCCATCACACCAGCTTTCTGTATTTAAATGCACAGAGGACAGAGGCAAGACAGAGGCAGACTTATTGTCCAGCCTTTTAGGGGGAGGTTCAAACCAAGGACTCTTTTTCTGCGGAGGAATTCTCCATCCCCACTCCTTCTTCCCAGGCTCATGTCAGAACGACCACCCTTAGCAAAGGAGGGCCTCCCAGCAATGCCTGTCATGCTCTGCCTCAAGGGGAACAGCAGAGCAACATGTTGTGCTCTGTCCCCTCATCATCTGCACTCACTACATTACACTGTCACTGGGGCACATTTTCAGCAGCGGCGGCTCCAGGCACCAGCGCTCCAAGCGTGTGCCTGGGGCGGCAAGCCGCGGGGGGCGCCCTGCCGGTCCCTGTGAGGGCAGCAGTCAGGCAGCCTTTGGCGGCTTGCCTGAAGGAGGTCCGCCGGTCCCGCGGATTCGGCGGCAATTCAGCGGCGGGTACGCCGAAGCCGCGGGACTGGCCGACCTCCCGTAGGCATGCCGCCGAAGGCAGCCTGACTGCTGTGCTTGGGGGGGGCAAAAAAGCCGCCCCTGGTTTTCAGCCCAATGTCGGAAGAGTGGAGTAGTGACTCCAAGGTTTAGAGGCAGCCTGGTTTAATGGTCAGAGCATGGGTCTAGGAGTCAGGAGACTTGTGTTCTGGTCTTGGTTTAGTGCTGCTGATGGACCCACATAGAACAGAGGGAATTTCATTGTACTCTCAGTTCTGACAGCTATTGTGCAAACCATGCTTCTCTATTTTGCCGCAATCCAAACCGTCCCAGCTCCCTTTAAAGAGTTCAGATGACGTGTTTTAGGCCAGTTCTTTAAACAGGTTTTTGTGTGTGTGTGTGTGTGTGCAAGACATGGCACTAGGCTAATTTACACCTGCTGAGGACCTGGTGAAAGTGTTCAATGTTTAAGGCAAATGAATCATGGGCAGAAGTTCCAGCTTTTGTACCTAGCTGTGGCAGAGACTGGTTGCTTTACCTTAGACAAGTAACAACTTCTCTGTGCCTTGGTTTTCCCCATGTGGATATGGAGAATTACACTTTTCTACACACGGGGGTGCCATGAGGACTTATGGCTTAATGTCGCTAAGGCAGTTTGAGCTTGTGGAGGTACTGCAGAATTGCAAAGCACATTATTTATTTATTCATTCTTTCATCTGACAATACATGGATGAGGTGATACTCAAATAAACTGAAGAGCAACCAATTTAAAAAACAAAACCAAGAACCAACCTCTTTAATTAGCACGCGGGCACCTTGTAGAAATTCACACACCCCTAACATCGTGAAAAGAAATAATGCAGCTGTATATTAAAGGACAGTTTAAACTTTGCAGTCATCACCAGTGTCTGCAGCTTGCCAAGCTATAAATATTATCATAAGGTTGTTTTGACCTCATGAGCCAGTGCCAGCTGCAGGTATCAGGAAAGAATCTCCTTGAGCTGTGTAACAATTGCACAAATTAGTGAGTTTGATGGGGACAAGTAGATTTGCCGGCAGAAAGGGCAATACTGATTTAAATGGACTGATTGGGACAAAATCAGAGGTGACATAAATATCAGTGTAAACTACAAGTTAGTAAATCAATGAAGTGGTAGAATGAATCTAAGCTGGTGTCATTTACATGCTGAAGGAGTGAGTGTGGCTGGCAAAACAACCAACAGGATGTGTAAGGTGTAAAATAACGTGTGTGTGTGTGACTGTGAATGACTGTTTGGAAGCAGGGTTGTCTTTTTGTTGTGTGTTTGTACAGCACTTAGCACAATGGGGTCCTGGTCTGTGATTGGGCTCCTAGGTGCTACAACAATACAAATACTAAATACTTGTGCATGACTTGCTTTAACGGCAACCTTCTCACATGCTTGTGCAAGGCTTTTAAATCTTCTCACACCCTTCTGGTGGTTATTCATTTTTGCTACAAGCCTGTCCTCTTGTTGTGTAAATCACATTCACAATTACTTACCCTGATTTATACCACCCTCTCCGGGGCCTCTCGTCTGATCCAGCGGGGCTAACCTTATATTTTCCCAAAGCTGAAAATTCCCCAACTCCCTGTGCATTTACTACTCCCATCATCTGCCAATCGACTGCAAGTGAACACTTTACAACCCAGATTTGTCAAGGCTTATCTTCCCATGAATGCAAGACTTGAGCCCAAATTTGGCACTTTTTCTGCACGTTTTGCACACTGTGTCAATGGGTGAAAAGTCTCCATAATTTATAACCGACAGTCTGCGTTTTATGAGGCCTGGCTATCTTTCATTTAAAGGATATGATATATTCAGACAGGATGGGTCTTTAAATGTACATATGCTGGCTGCTGTTTATTTAATGGTCATCTTATAGGCTAGATAGCATTTGGGGTCAGCCTGTATACACAGAGAGGGCTGATTACCGACTGTGGTCAACAAGTCTGTCGCTTATTTACACACATGGCGTGAAAGAGAGAATTCGTACACAGCAGAACTGAACCTTAGCTAGGCAAATCCTTATCCGAAAATCCTCAGTATCCGAAAATGAGCTTTGTCTCCTGATATGATCCATCACTCACTGAGACCAGGGAAGTCTTACCATGGACTTCAGTGGGAGTTGGACTGCGCCCATTTGCAACGTAGAGGGTCCTATTGATCTGAAGAAGTTCTCTCCCCTCCATTCTATTAGACTAAATAAGATCCTACTCCACATGAAAATGCATGTCAGGGAAAGATATAGCAAAAGCTCCCCAGCTGTGGCTGAGGAGTACCCTTTTGATCCTGGGGTTATTTTGTGCCAGGGCAGCCAATAAATACCAGGGAAATCTGACAGTGCTGGAGCAAACCTCACCTGCATGTTATGGCAAAGAAATCTCCTGCATTGATTACAATTTGATCTTCTGTAATGTTCAACTTTGGTTTCAGTAGCACTTCTTCCAGAGCAAGACCTGAGCCAAAATAAAGGAGAAAATACAGTTAGGAATGTTTTCCAGGGGATACATTTATTAGAACAGACACAATCGAATATGAGGGAGGCTTTCTGTAGTTCATATCTTTGGGGCCAAATTCTTCTTTCACTAAACTCATGTTACTCCACTGTAGCCAGGGGCTACATGAGGTTAAGTGAGAATGGAATTTAGCCCTTTTACTTTCCAGTGTTTACAATGTCTTTTCTAATGTCGAAAATAACATTTGTTTCCCCATTCCTGTTTCACCCCATGTTACTCCCGTTTTAGGCTAGACTAAGTCTATTCATTTCCATTACATTGACATAAAAGTGGAGTGCATGAGGCCCTCAGTGAATAATTCAAGTTGTCACACAAGACAGTACATTTTAAGTGTATGTTTTCCTTTAATGAATTACATACATGGGGAAAATTTCTGGGGAGCAACTGCCTTCCCTTTATAAGTCTGCAATATCCAGTATATTAAAAAAACAACAGCAACAACACAACAACGACAAAACCTGCAGTATTCCTGAGTAATAGGCACAAATACGGCAGTGACACTTGCTTTGTTTGGGGGCACTATTGTTGCAGAGTATAGCACTGTTTCATAAGGCAAATTTGCAGCTGTGTTTGTGGTCCTGTCACCAATATCAATCTGTCACATGGGTAGTGTGCAAAGCTCTCTCCATAGGGCAGTCATCAGCTTTTACTGGATGCTATCCTGACCATCAAATTCCCTAGGGCTCTCTAATAACTGGCAGTGAGGACGCTAAGAGTATGTTTTATTTTGCCCCCTCAGTATTAGTAAATCATACTTGACATTTTTCAAAGGTAGAAAATGCTACCTCTAAAAGCGGTTTACACAGATTGGTTAACATTATTATCCCGGTTTTACAGATGGGGAAATGGAGGCACAGAAAGGTGAAGTGACTTTGCCATGGTCACATAGTGAGTCACTGGCAGAGCACAGAGAAGACCCCATGTTTGCTGATGCCTACTATGGCACCTTCTGTTCATTGTGCACTGCTGCTCCTCTCTTTGGCAGAATTTGCCATTCGATTGAACTCTTAAAGTGATCCTGCCAACTGATTTCAAGGTCCAAAGGTTAGATTTTGTTTTAAAAGGTTTTTTATGAGACCTAGCCTAGACTGAAATGTTTGTTTTCATGGTAGATTTCAATAAATGTAAACATCACCCTCCTATGCTATGAAGCCAAACACAGCTGCAGAAAGTGAAACTGACAAGAAACAAAAGTGAAACTGGCCAGATCAGTTGCCTTGCCCACACTGAGGGAAGAGTAATCAGCACAACCACAACTATGCTTAGATTTGTTTCTCATTTTCCAGAGCTATGACATTAAAGTCTTATGTTTTCTTTCCCTGTATGCACTTCAATTCTTCATCTTCTCCCTCACGTTGAACTTGTTAAGCCAGAAATCCTTAGCTTGGCTTATAACAAAGGCATTTTACTCAGCAGTGTAGTGATGTTAACGTATTGAACAAGGAGAAACAGAACTTTCGGCTAATGAAAAAGTGATTTTCCTCCTGCCACTCCCAAATTTCTCTTTTAAAAAATTCATGTGAAATGGTCTCAGCACTGCATGTTCCTTTCGTGAAGAGTGACTCACTCTCACTTACAGCAATCTGGCTTCCTTCATGAGCTATTCAAATTCCCATCAGAAACTCAGCAGAGGCTAGCTAATACCCCAGACCTCCAGCCTTCTAAAAATGTTGCTTTCTAAAGATGGCTCCACTCAAAAACATTTTGCTAGAAACCCTCAGCAGGTGATACCAACTGTCTTCCTGAACTGCAAGCTCCCTCTCAGATGAGACATTAAACCAAGGTCTTGACCACTTGTCGTCATTAGAGATCCCATGGCACTTTTTGTATGACTACAGATATTATATAAGCTCCAGTGTCCTGGCCAAATTCCAAATTTTGCATTCTACCCTGCAGCTTCAATTTCACTTATAGCTCACTTCTTTGTCTGCAAATTGTTACAGCAGGTAATGTCATGGGTGCACAATAACTGCTGTGTGCCACTCCAGAGGGGGCTGAATTGCAGTAATGGCTAAAGTTATTCCTAAACAATAACAGGCTGTGCAGTGTCATGTTCAGTAGGGGCTCAGGAGAAAAAGTTTGTGAGGCAACGTGTCCCAGCACTTTTTACTAACTGCCCCCGCACTCGGTTTGGAGTTTGCGCCGTATTCTGGAAATATCTCATTCAAACTCAGCATGCTCTGAGTATTAACCCAGTTATTAGCATAGCCACCCCCTTTCTAACTTGTCCTTTGCATAACCACACCCACCTATGTAACTTGACACCTGTTGTTACAGCTCCATTTTTCAGCTACTTCAGTTCCTCTAAGACAGTGGTTCCCAAACTTTAACAACCTGTGAACCCCTTTCACCAAAATGTCAAGTCTCACGAACCCCCTCCTAAAAATGAATATTTCCAGGGATTTTCTCCTTTACCTGAGTATGAATTATAAAAGCAGTGATCTTGGAAATATAAAATTTGTTTTTATGACATGCTTAGTACACACTATTAATTATTATTTATCATTACAGTATTTTTATTACATTATGAAAACGGCAACACTGTTCCAAGATCTCACTTTCGTAGCTTGTATCACTTTGAATAAGCCTGTTATAAGACAAGGCTCCTATGTTTCATCAAGAAGTATCAGATGTGAAACAGCATGAAGGTATGTAAGAAGCCAATAGAAAGAGTTCCTCTTATACAAGCATTCAGGTCTTGAGCAGTTCAAGCAAACAACACACATTACAACAAAGCTTAAACTTGTTCTTCATAATACTTTTAAAAACAATACTAGCTGCCTATTTAATTTTAAAAACAGCAAAAAATATCCACCTGCCTTTCTATTTCTTATAAGGAGTCTTGAAGTTTAAATCTCCTCAGTGTGATAGATGTGCTTACTTTGATCTGCTTAGCTCTTGGAAGTCCTGGGGCTCCGGGCTGCTGGTCCCGTGCTCCCTAAGGATAGCTCTGTCCGCCATTAGGGAATTTTTCCCCGAGAACCCCCTGTAACATTTCGCGAACCCCCAGGGGTTCACGAACCCCAGTTTGGGAACCACTGCTCTAAGACAACACATTTATCTGTTCAATAACAGCCGGTCCAGTAACAACCTGTCAGTGGCCAGTAGGTTTGGAAATATTTTTCAGTTTGTCATTTAATTATCCAACTGAGCTTTATTTGAGTCCTGTGTGTATCTAGCTGGTTTTCTCAGGATATAGCCGCTAACGTGACTCGGGCTAGTTACATGGGGGCTTCAGCCAGTTGCTACTTGGCATTGGCAAGTTGGCAATACTGGGTCTGTAACCAGCCGACTGCGACCCGACATCGTCATGACCGACGCGGAAAAGAAGACGATCCTCATGGTGGACGTCAGGGTGCCATTCGAAAACAGGTCACCGGCCTTCCACGAGACCCGAGCTCGTAAGGTGTTGAAATACACCCCGCTGGTCGACACCCTGAGAGCCCAGGGCTATGAGGTCCAGATCCACACCCTGATCGTGGGAGCCCTGGGCGCGTGGGACCCTCACAACGAGCCGGTGCTGAGCGCGCGCGGAGTGTTGACGCTACGCCCAGCTCATGAGACAGCTCATGGTGTCTGACACCATCAGGTCAAGAGACGTATACATGGAACACATCACGGGACACCGTCAATACCAGGTCGAGTAATCGAGACCGCCGGTCAGGGAAATAACCACTTCCTTCCTTCCCTGATGAACCAAGGGATGCACCCCACCTATCTCCTTATTCACTACACCAATACTGACTTGGACTCTAATACATTCTATGGGTGGCGTACCTGAAATCACATATCCACTGACGTTTTAAAAACTCCTGCACCCCAATCTGGGTCTATGCTGGTTATGTGCTATTTATGTATCTTGTGAACCTTGTAACCAATACTTGTAATCCCTCATAACCCAAGCCTGACCCCAGATGTACAGTACCTTCCCTCTTAACTTGTGTAAATTTGACTTTAAACATTAACTTTAATACAAATTTTAATTCTTCACCTGGTCCCTCTGGTTCCTGCAGTGATTCTGAGGCCTAACATGGGGCTTCAGTGGTGCATTATGCTGGCTTTGTGCACAGGACTGAATTTCACCTTTAATGAGTGAATCCAGCATTGTTGCACTGGCTCTGTAGTGCAATACCATCAGCACGTTCTTGGCTGGCACTTGCTGATTAGATCCGAGCTGCTGTTGTTACTGGTGAGCAAGGCAGTTGTGAGGTTTTCATAATACTTGAAAATGTTTTTGCAAAAGACAAAAGTGTTTTTCAATTACAGTGTTTATGTGGCTGAGCTACCTCTTTCACAGAGTTTGTTTTGGCTTCAGGAAGCTGAAGAACAGAATAAACAAAATGTAATTTCAATGCTTTTCTCCCCCACGCAGAGGGGGAAAATCCTTACCACACACACACTTCATGACTGCAGCCAGGGAACAGGAGGGGTATTATAAACACAGTGTGTGCCCTCTCCTACTTGCCAAAGCCATATTAGAGAGTGGACAGAAAAAAAATCAAAGGTGAACTGAAGAGGGTGGACCAGTGGGAAAACTGAAGCCGCATTGAATTAGAATCACCAGATGCTGAAACTGGCAAGGTGACCCCCTCATGAAATTTACATCCCTCCTGCAGTCCCATTAGGGCCTGACTTTGCTTCCACTTTCCAGATCATTGCCCTGTTGGCCAAGAGATCGTTTTTCTTAGAGGCAAGGCCGGGGGCTGCCACAGGACATGGTGGGAAACAAGAATGGGAGTCGCCCTATTTTAATATTTGATTTATTTATTTGGAGAGGCTCAGGGGGCTGAGAAGCCAGTGGAATTATGAAAGCAACTTCCAGCAGAGAGTGGCAGGGCAAATAAGCTAAGTCATACTTAACAAAACATACCTGAACCCCCGCTCCCCAAATACTGCATCCTAATATTTATTTAGTTAGGGCTGGATTCTGGCACCCGTATTCACACTGAACAATACCAACAATGAGGTAGCTTGTGGCAATAAGGTACTGCTCAGCTCGAGGACGGGTGGCAGAATTTAGGGGTGAGATATGCAGCTCTTACTGTCCCTGGTGAGCACTTACTCACAGGAGCAGGGCCACTGATGTCAGGGTTGAGCAATCTAGCCCTGAAAGTCCTGTCAGGTCAAAGTTAATTCAATGTTCGCTTTCATATGAAGAAGCTTTTAAAAGTCCTAGGAAGCTTGTCCAGCGCACTGCATATTTATTTATTGAAACATGGTGACTTCTATTGTTGCGCTGCTCAGTGTATTCAGGTGAGCTATTTAGATTTTATGGCTTTATCAATAAATCTCTCAGCATTTACCCAAAAGATTTTTTTAATCCCACGCACATTCAATCAAAAATGTCAACCAGACACTCTCAGAATCTCCTTTAAAAGGCTCCATTGTGACTCCCACAGGCCTCAATTCTACAACCCAATCTGATTGGGCAGATTGTCCCTGGACCTGGACAGAGTCCTGCTGAAGTCAACGGGCTCTGCCCGCCCAGCTTAGATTGCAGAATCTGGGCCTAGAATAACATTCTCCTTTCCCCCAGTAAATAATTCTTGTCCTTCTCCTAGGAGTACAAGGGTCATGACATTAATAACAAGTGTTCATGCCAACCACCTCATTACCAGAGCAAACCTACAATGAAGAGGAGGCAGGAAACCTGTCTCCACTTTGCAATACAAACATAAAGGCAACAGGAAACTCATATCAGCACCGGTGACTGCTCCTGCCATCTTCTCCTCCTTGAGTTAATGGTGGGTACACAGTGCGGAGGGGAACTGCAGTGAAGTTAATACAGCCTGTATTCATTGCTCTGCAGGGTTTGGGTGAGGAACTGGGTGGCTGGCCTGGTCCCCTCTTACTTACCCCCCTTGCACAGATTCCTGGGGTCTGGGATGGGAGGGAGGAGCCAACACTGCCAAATTGGCTGGCCCCCATCCCTTTTGCACAGCGAGGGCCACATCTCTGTACAGCATTCCCTCTGCATGCAGATGTGAAGAGAGGTGATTGGGGTCCTGGGTAATTTAGTCCAGGCTCAGCATTTAAAAGAAAAAAAGAAAAGGGTTTTACCATCTTAGCATGATGATGATTTATTTGTATTACAAGTAGCACGTGGGTGTGGTCAGGTCCCATTATGTTAGGTGTTGTACAGGCGTAGAGTAAGAGACAGCCCCAGCCCCGAACAGCTTACAGTCCAAGGCATTGCCATCAACTCTCATGCTTTATCACAAGTCTCAGGATATTTGGTAGTTTTTCCTAAAGCCCCACTCCCAGGAGTCAGGTGATTCAGTAAACATCTCATTAAAAAAGCGAGCTTCTTGATCTCATGGTTGAAAAGAGCTTGAAAATGTGAACTTTAAGGGCTCCAGCACTGGAAGATAAATAAAAAGAACTCCACATTTATAATTATTTTTTAAATCGAATGGTTTTTGATCACTTGGGATTGGCAAAACAGACACATGGTGGGGAGGGGACACAGGCACAAATAGGGGATGTGACTGTGCCTAAAGTCAATGGTAGAGCCAGGAACAGAACCCAGCTTTCTTCTGGCTCCCAGCCAGTATCCTCGCCACTGCATCATGCTGTTTCCAGGGAGTTTTTTAAAACATGTCTCTATGATGTTGAAAACACAACCACAACCACATTATGCAAGGGCCTGGAAACCAAGCTGAGTCAAATGCAAAAGGTAATCCAGTAACTGCAAAGGGAAGAAAATTATGTCCAAAATTCTTTCACTTGTAATAATCTTTCACTTGTAAACAAAGGTATCATTTGTTGTACAGGTCAAGTCAATTTTTAATTTAGGATTTTAAGCATCATCTGTGCAGATGAGATTGGAGAGATTGAATATGTGCATCTATAGTGACAGATAATGTCAATATGAAATCTGATTAAAGGAGCCATATATCCATTCTGGTGGTGAGGTAGAATAGGTTTGTAGGCTGCCATTCAATTTCCAGACCAAGCGGTTGTACTATTGGTTGAAACTATAGTAAAGAACAAAATTGTCAGACACATAGATGAACATAATTTGTTGGGGAAAAGTCAACATATTTTTTGTAAAGGGAAATCATGCCTCACCAATATACTAGAATTTTTTGAGGGGATCAACAAGCATGTGGACAAGGGGGATCCAATGGATATAGTGTACTTAGATTTTTCAGAAAGCCTTTGATAAGGTCCCTCACCAAAGGCTTGTAAGTAAAGTAAGCTGTCATGGGATAAGAGGGAAGATCCTCTTATGGATTGATAATTGGTTAAAAGATAGGAAACAAAGGGTAGGAATAAATGGTCGTTTTTCAGAATGGAGAAAGGTAAATAGTGGTGTCCTCCAGGGGTCTGTACTGGGACCAGTCCTATTCAACATATTCATAAATGATCTGGAAAAGGGGATAAACAGTGAGGTGGCAAAATTTGCAGATGACACAAAACTACTCAAGATAGTTAAGTCCTAGGCAGACTGCGAAGAGCTACGAAAGGATCTCTCAAAACTGGGTGACTGGGCAACAAAATGGCAGATGAGATTCCAGGTTGACAAATGCAAAGTAATGCACATTGAAAAACATAATCCTAACTATACATATAAAATGGATCTAAATTAGCTGTTACCACTCAAGAAAGAGATCTTGGAGTCATTGTGGGTAGTTCTCTGAAAACATCCACTCAATGTGCAGCGGCAGTTAAAAAAGCGAACAGAATGTTGGGAATCATAAAGAAAGGGATAAATAGTAAGACAGAAAATATCATATTGCCTCTATATAAATCCATGGTACGCCCACATCTGGAATACTGGATGCAGATGTAGTCGCCCCATCTCAAAAAAAAATATATTGGAATTGGAAAATGTTCAGAAAAGAGCAACAAAAATGATTAGGGGTATGGAACGACTTCCATATGAGGAGAGATTAATAAGACTGGGACTTTTCAGCTTGGAAAAGAGATGACTAAGGGGGGATATGATAGAGGTTTATAAAATCATGACTAGTGTGGAGAAAGTAAATAAGGAAGTGTTATTTACTCCTTTTCATAACACAAGAACTAGGGGTCACCAAATGAAATTAATAGGCAGCAGGTTTAAAACAAACAAAAGGAAGTATTTTTTCACACAACGCACAGTCAACCAGTAGAACTCTTTGCCAGAGGATGTTGTGAAGGCGAAGACTATAACAGGATTAAAAAAAGAACTAGATAAGTTCATGGAGGATAGGTCCATCAATGGCTATTAACCAGGATGGGCAGGATGGTGTCCTTAGCCTCTGTCAGATACTAACAGATAATAGGGTGAGATGCCTCGTCTTCTCCAGTCAGAACACATAGTTTCCACAACTAAATGGTACTATTACTACTGGCTTTGACCTCATCTGCAAGAGAGGAGGGATGGTGTTGTGGTCAAAAGATGAGAACATGAGAACGGCCTTACTGGGTCAGACCAATGGTCCACCTAGCCCAGTATCCTGACTCCGACAGTAGCCAGTGTCAGAGCTTCACAGGGATTTACTGAACAGGGCAATTTTGGAGATTTGGGTTTAATTCTTGACTCTGGCATAGACTTCCTTGTTGACCTTGGGCAAGTCACTTCATCTCTCTGTGCTTCAATCCTGCATCTGTATATTGGGGACAATTTTACTCAATTTGTCTGTCTGGTCTATTTAGATTTTAAGCTGTCTTTTTCTATGTGTTTGCAGAGTGCTTAGTGCAATGGGGCTCTTTAGGTGCTGCTGTAATACAAATAACAGAAGCAATATTAGTTTGTGTGCACATTGCCCTGCTGAACAACACTGTCTCTTAAAGATTTCGCAGCATAGCATTCAAAGCTTATGATAAAGACAATATTATAGTGGGAATGTCATAGGAGTTAGAGGAGGTAGGTTTAGACGGTGACTTATCTCAGATCTTTACCAGTGTAATAAATGTCCTGCATGCCTGGTGCTGGCACCCACACCCTTCTGCATGCTGCCTAAACCGTGCTTATCATCAATCACCTGATTCTTCAATACAGGGGAAAACACTCAAAGGTGATGTGAAAATAAAATACATGCCCGGAAAACAAAACTCCTTAAAGAAGTGAGAGCCAGTCAGTAGCAACCTGCCAAACCATCAGAGCAGGCCCGAGAAGTTTCAAACGCACGTGTTTCTCAGGCACGTGGAACAGTCACATTTTTAAACAGAAGCCCAGTACCAAGCATACAGAGGCAACGCAGCTACTTAATAGCCTCCAGAAATAGGGCTTGACCGTAAAAGAAAACTCCTAAGGAAGATCACTGATAAGCCTTTCTCTGTAAATGCCATAAAGGCCGTGGAGATGGGCCTCTGAACCAGAGAGACGGATGTCACCCGTGTCAGCCTGTATGCCCTCACTGCCGTCTGCCTCGTCAGCACCACTGACACTGTTGGTAGAGCTCTGCTCTCATTATCATCTGCCCATTGATCCACCTGCCCTCTTTCTTGCTCCCTGGGAAAATCAGGACTGATGCAGTATCCTGAAGCTGGGTGCTGACAAGTAGGTAAGTTTCTGTGCCTCTTTCTGGGAGAACCTCCCTCTGAACTCAGTTTGACAGTAGAAGGGAATGTCATTGTGGCCACATTGGAAAAGGCCCGTGATTAAAGCTTTCTACACACCATAGACAAAATGACAGGCTGCTGCTGAATGTTTCAGGTATGAAGAGAGACAGCAGGCTGGCAGATGAATTTAATGTTTCAGGTACCTAATATCCTGTGGATTTCAGGGGTATGTTACATGGATGAGGGCTGCTCACCAAGTTCAGCTGAAGACTAGCTACAAAGAGGTAAAGTACCTGATGGATTGTGTAAGGTGTGACAAGCAGGCAGACCACCAGCAGTGGGTAGTTTCTGTTTGTCACATAAAATATGAAGCCACATTTCCAGTGAGTTCACACTACAATCACTAGACAGAAGATTTTGCAAACACAGGTCTATCGTGGATTTTAAAGACACATTTGGTCTATGTGGTGAATTTTCACAGGTGCTGAATACCCACAACTCAATGGGAATCAATTGGAGCTGGCAGGGCTCAATGGGAAATCAACTGAATGCTACGCAGTTTATAGAGCACTTTGAAACTTCTTTGAGTTGAAAGGCATTGTACAAATAGAAGCAATGTGCCTTGCCCTAGGAAGCCGTGTTGATATGATTATTTATATAACAGGAATGCCCATAGACCCCAGCCAACATCTGTGCCCCATTGAGCTAGATTCTGTATGTACACAAAAGAAACAGCCCTTTGCTCTGGACAGCTTACAATTCAAATAGACAAGAGGTGGGAAAAATGGGTACAACATACATGCAGCAGATTAGCAATTGAGGGATTATTTGATTGAATTGTTCAAGGTCAAGCTGGGAGTCTCTGGCAGAGCCAGGACTCAAACCCAGGTTTCCTGAGTCCAATTACTTGTCGATGAGACCATTCTTCCCTGCACTGAAGCAAAACAACTTGGCAGGAAAATTGGTCAACATGTACAATTTTAAAACCTTTAGGTTTTGTGGAGGGTTTTAGGGGAAATATATAAGACAGAACACAGAGAGCCACATATTCATGGATACTTCTGTGAGTGTAAAAGAGTGTGTGTGGGTAGAGCCTTGGCAATATGTGGCCCAAAGTTATGGATCCAGTTCCTAGAAAAGGTTAACTACACCTCTACCCCGATATAACGCAACCCGATATAATACGAATTTGGATATAATGCGGTAAAGAAGTGCTCCGGGGGGGGCGGGGCTGCGCACTCCGGCGGATCAAAGCAAGTTCGATATAATGCGGTTTCACCTATAACGCGGTAAGATTTTTTGGCTCCCGAGGACAGCGTTATATCAGGGTAGAGGTGTAATTCATTCAAAGCAGAGGAAAACAATCTATAGATCTGCTTTACAGACCATTAAAAAGCTGTCAATAAAAACTCTGATCCCAGAGCTGTGTCAATGGGCAAAGCAATAGTTTTGCTGACTTTCCCAGCCAGGGGAGTTAGTATTAGTTTAGCTGATTCGTGAGCAGTGTAGTCCACACCTGTTCTTGTTTTCTGTGCTGCACAAACAGACGCCTGGTACGGCTCAGCTAAAGACAGTAGCTTGGGTGTGAATGTTTCCAGCATCAACAAAAATAACATCATCCGTCCCAAGTGGATGGGAGATCTACTGTATCGCAGTAAAAACAACTGCTTAGCAGAGCCAGTGTTTAAAGATAAGATACGTTCTCATGGGCTTTGCTGAGTTCCTGCAACACTGTCTTACCCAGAGACACATGAGCATTTCCTGACAAACTGCCACAGGGTCACTCACGCTGGTTTCCTCCTCTAATCAACAGCAGCCCCTTGGAGGGGTCACTCAATTGCCTTGTGTGTTGATGTTTGGAAGCCCCGTGTTAATTAGCAGGGCCTTTCATCCTTTGTTTTTCTGCTTTAGAAATGCAGCCCTCACATTCTGACCACACCTGCTTGGAGGAAACTCCTCCAGCAGCCGACGCCATACGCTTTCCTGACTCTTACTGATCACTGTATCAATTACAGATTTATGGAAAGGGGCCACAGAAAGCGGTGTTAGGTCAAGACTACTTGGTCTTGAACTGCATCAACTCATTAATCAGAGCCATTGTCTCCTTCTTGACACCATGGTGCACAGAGAGCTTGATAAAGACAGAGACATCGCTACTCTGTGTCCAGTTTGAGTTATGGAGGGGCCATAGGCGTGTCCTTTCTTCTGAGAGATCCAGAATTTAGAACTTCAGGCATAAGATAAACACGAGAGCTGGGAAAGGGGGTAGCAGCATCTGCGATCAGCTGCAAAGTGATATGCACTCAAGCGTGGTTTGAAGTATTTGGGAAATGCCGTAATCTCGTAGCTATGGAAAAAAGGCTGGGAATGTTATTTCATGGTCAAAATGATGGCAATTCCTTCGGGAAAGAGAAGACCTGGCACAGCTCCAGGATTTAGAAATATGCAGAGCCAGTGGGAGTGAGAGAGGAGTCCATGCTGATTTGATGCACTAGGGACTCTTTAGAAAAACCAAAAAAGGCAAGGGGCTGCATTAGCCTTCCCCAACCTAGTCCTCCCAAAAGAAGCTGTTAGGGTTACAGATGCAAGTGTTTCACATCTTGTTTCCCAGACACTATTACTAAATGTGAACTGCAGACAGGCCCTTCAGTTCTTCGTCCCACGGGACTGACTGTAAGGAAAAGAAGTGTCTCTTCTCAGGACAGGACTTTAGTGCTGGTGAAGTTACTTATTGACAGGCCCGGAGAATGAGGGCCACTGTTCAACTCTAGAATGGGCTTAGTATGGGCAGCAGCAATGAACGATCTCACTGCCCTACCAATGGGCTTGACCCAATTAATCCTCATTGACATCAATGGGAAACTTTCCCTTAATTTCAATGGGGACGGGATCAAGCCTAATATGTCTTACTAATAGTGTGGAGGAAATACCACTAAGGGTGAGACAGCAGATCAGACTCATCCGCTCAGCCACAGCCTCTCTCCAGCTACCCTTTGGACAGCAGGAGGCATTTAACAAACCTCTTCAGTGATTTTATTGCCACCTCAGCCTCACCCTACTGGAAATGCTACAACTGGAAGTCTCTTCTAGAGTCTTGTGTAGAGACAAGAGTGGATCTCTGCCAGGTTTTTTCCCTCCTTCCCTGGAAGCACCAGTATTAGCCACTAACAAAGGCAGGATAGAGGACCGGATAGCTCCATCTCTAGTCTGATCTCATGTGGCCAATCCTATGTCCCTGTGTTAGCTCAGAATTCTCATAAGGGATGAGTTTTGGAGTGCGGGTTTGTGCACTGATTTATCATCACTTCTATTGTGTGTCAGCCTGACACCTCTTCATAGATGCAGACATACTTAAACATGGGCTGCATGTTAGGGTTTCTAGTTTTCCAAAAATGCTTTGTTCACTTCCCATTAATCTAATCAGGATTGCTCTATGTGGGAACATTTGTATGTTGTGCATAGTCACTTAGACAGTTTTGGATGCTAAAGAAGGAATGTTTTAAAACCCCTTTAATTAAATTACTTTATTATTTTGAGCACTTATCAGCAGATTAGCTCATTTATCAAAGGTGACATGCGAGGCAGGAAAGTCAACAGCAGTAATTCGTGAACTTCATGTATGTCATTACTGCGGCACTAAACCGTGTGTTCGCTCACACATCACTGGGATTACATTTGGCACCTCTCTATATTTCTTTCAAACTTATTTGTTTTGTACAGCTGCAAATAATGAAGGCAATTGTTGCGCTGACTCCATTCCAAGAATTATTCCCCAACCTCTGAGTACGTACAGAAAGAATCACTCCTTATTGAAATATATTCTGATGTGAGCCAGGACCTCTGGTAAAAAAAACAAGTAGTAAATCTGTATCTGCCCAAGCAATAATTTCTCTCCTGTTCCTACTTTGCTTTAACATTTATATTTAGGCTTGGCAGAATTTAATTTTTTTTTTATAGTTTCAGTTGATAATATCAGTGTTTATTTTTAAGAGTTTTTACAGCAATTTTTTCTATTTAAGTTTTCACACTTGCGTAAAAATATGTTTTTAAAGCATTTTTTTCTATTTTTATTGATTTAAATTTTCCCAGTTGTGGGTGATTATGTGGGGTGTCAGAAAAGAGTTATTTACTGACACTAGTTAGTCACTGAGATTCAAAAACACTAATGTTTTATGACCATTAAAACACAACTTGTCAATGTCACATGTCAAAATATATAAACTCGAATAAGTTCTCAAGCAGCATTTTTCTTATTTTGCCTATCTGTAAATTTCAATTATTATTGATGGAAATATTTTTCTAGTCAGTTTGGATGTGTATGGTGAAATCGATGTAGATCAACATTTACCAATAAAAATCTAATCCTCCCACACCTATTGATGTTTGACTTTTAGCCTGAAATTCAGAAGGGGCTGCAGAACTAGTTCATCAAAGAGAATGGCCATTATTATAAAGAGGAGCTTTCTGATATCAGTGTTCTGCTCCAATTGCCCATCAGAGAGGTTACATCTTTCTAACTCTAAAGTAACAAAAGTCACCACTTTCCAGAAAACACCAACCATTTCCTTCTCTGCGTAGATACCATTATTATTTCAGACATTTTTAAAAAGTTATATAATTGTTAATTTTTATGTTTCAATCTTAATACCTATTACACACTTGTCAACAGGCTTAGAAATATACAAACGGGTTGCCATTACATACAAGTAATCCATCGTTTCCCAGAGGGTGATGGGGAGGGATAGCTCAGTGGTTTGAGCATTGACCTACTAAACTCAGGGTTGTGAGTTCAATCCTTGAAGGGGCCACTTAGGGATCTGGGGCAAAATCAGTACTTAGTCCTGCTTGTGAAGGCAGGGGGGCTGGACTCAATGACCTTTCAAGGTCCCTTCCAGTTCTAGGAGATAGGATATCTCCATTAATCCTAAACCCATAGTGGGCACTAAGGGGGTACAGCACAAGTTATCTCCAGGCTGCCCTGCTAACAAGGCAGGGTGAAAATGGGTATGTGATTGATTTAATTTTTCTGAACAGGGAATCAGCTTTTAAAAATTTGAGATGGTACACTAGCCCTTAATAATTCACGTCTACTGTCAGTAGAGGTCAGACTTTATACTGTCAACATAAATACTAGGGAAAGTTTTCTCTTAGCTAACCGGAAAGGATGTTACCAGGATAACTGGTGTAAATTGATACAACTGTATTAAAGTGATGCTGATTTACACCAGGTGAGAATCTGGCCTTCTATCTTCAAATACCATAGACAAAAAAAAGAGAGAGAGAGAGAGAGAGAAGTATGTTATATATGTAAATCTATCTATTAACTAACATCTTTGAACCATAAATACAATTATGGAACCATCTTCAATTATACAATAACAAAAAAACATGATCTATTTGTCTTTAAAGAGAGCTGGGATTTCATTTGGTCCAGACTGAAAAAAATCAAGGGAATTACACATGCAAAAATTGTTAAGATTGAAAATATAAATGCACAAAACTCCGACAGTTGGTAAACGTGGGGTATGTCTACCTTGGAGCGAGGGGCGTGATTCCCGGCTCACACGGACATATTGGCACTAGTTCTCATTGAGCGAGCACACTGAAAGTAGTAGTGTAGCCATGGTAGCACGGGCAGTGGCATGGGCTAGCTGCCCTGAGTACAACCAGCCTGATCTCCGTGAGTATGTAAGCAGGATGGCTGGCCCATGCTGCGCCTCGCTGCAGCTACACTACTATTTTTAGTGCGCCAGCTTGATGAGAGCTAGCACCAGGATGTCTCAATGAGCTGGGAATCACGCCCCCCAGTTCTAAGTGTAGACGGAGCCTAAGGTAAGTTTCGTTGGCCGTATTGCATAGATTAAAGGGCTGGTAAATATTGAATTCAAAAGCTGTATGTTTTAATGGGGTAAGGTTATCACTGTTGAGGGACATATAACTGTGAGTTTAAATTCTCAGCAATCATGCTGCATTCACACAGATACTTTGCAAGTAATAGTCATACACAACACAGTATTTCAGCATACTGAAGAAACTGAAATACTGAACTGTATGTTAACGTACCCATTTCACAATAAAATACGACAATATTCGCTACTCTCTAGAGGTGAAAGGGTTTGGAAATACCCAGGATTGAGACCCTAGCGTGAATTTAAAATGAATGGGGGGAAAATTAAGAGCCCAGTCCTACTGTCTTTACTCAGGCAAATGTGCAACGTGTTCATGGCAGTGAAAGGACTCCCATTGTGTTCACTCCTGTATGGGTTCACAAAAGGGGAGGGGGACTCCTGGCTCACACTCAGCCCCCAAACACCCATGAACTGAGCCCTCAGTGGGAATTTCTTATAATGGCCATTTTAAGACTTGAAAGAGACATCACCAGCCTGGTCCTTGGACAATGGACTGACCAAAAACATGCAACGTGGATCCCTTCTAGGTCATATCTTTCCTTCCTGGAAATCTTCATACGCTGCAATGATTTGTTTGCAGCAGAGATGCGTCAGGGAGCCGGATGAGGAATAAGAAGGACTCTGGCTTACACAGCCCTTCCTTTTTTAAGCATTTGTTGAAAACTGCATCTTGACAAGGCCACCAAGGTCTTAAACTTGATAGCACCAGATTTCAGAGACTGGAGGTTTCAGTTCAAGTGATTTGCGAGCCAGGGAGTAAGACAACCAGCCCCACATCACTATTTATGGTTCAAACCTGCCAAAGGATTAAAGGCTTCCAGTGCTATTACATTTTCTTCAAAACGGAAACTCCAAGTTTCCTTGAGTGTTGCCAACTATTATTTCAAAGTATCTCTATTCCTCTGTATTCTGGGATCTTCGGACAAGTATCGAGAGCCTGAAGCTAAGGAAGGAAAACTTTTAGGATAGATAGTAAAGATAGACTCTGGATGCAAAATCTAAAACCACATTTCTAACACCTCAAGCTTCAGGGATGTTTGCATGTAAGGTTTTTGATTCAGCCCATTATGATTGTTCTGTCAGTTTCCCAAGTGTTAAGCAAATCTAACAATTGTTTTGTCCCCCATCCCCTCTTCTGCTCTGCTGTTTATTCCGCTGTCGCTGCGATTTTCTCTAAATTTTAAACCATGAGCACTCCAGACTGTCTTTGAGTTATTTGTTTGTACAACACCTAGGATGATGGGGTCCTTACATGCTACCATAACACCAATGATAATGTTCTGAATGTGGATTTTGTCATCTTTATGCCTGTAAAGCAGAATCAGAATTCTGGAGATCTGATCATGAAAGCGATCGTCCATCTGCTTCCACTGTTGCAAGATGTATGATTTTGCAGAGCTGAAAGTAAATCTTCTTCAGGCTGAGCTATAGCAGACCATGGAATTTGTCTCCTAAATGAAGTGGGGCCAGACCTTTCATCTGGGATATTTAAAATAAGACTGGCCAAAGCACTAAAAGGTATCCTGTAAGGAACATTCCTCCACTGAAACTAGATGAACTATAGGTAATGATCCAGACCCTCAAGTGCACCAGACGCCCCATTTAGTGCAGCTTTATAGCCTTTTTGTGCTGCTCTGATGGCCCAACAGGACCATAGTGCTGGACTTGCCCTATTGGGTCACCTATTGATGACTTCTCTGAGGCTAGGTGGTTAAGGCATCATCATCACCAAAATTCAAAAATAGATTAGATAAGACATTTTGTTTGGCATGATGTAGGGTGAAACCCTGCAAGGATGCAGGGGATCAGACTGAAAGAGTGACAGCAGATGGTGTTTCCTTCCTCTAACTACTGCAATCTTCTTAAAGATCACATGGGATGTATTGACTCCTGTGCAGAAGACCAATACAAAGATTTCAGCCCTATACTGAAGGCTTAAGTGGGACTTAAGCAATAAATAGTTCTTGTGCTGCGCTCTCTACACGGGGTGATTTCCTCACCCTCTGATTTTCCCAGCAGTGAAAGTTATTGTGACCCTAGGAGCCCCTCAATGCCGATTGGCAAAGTGTTCTCAGTTCTGTAAGAGCAACTCCTACCAGGCCTGGCAAACTCACTGCACCTAGTACACTGCTTTCACAGAACTTATCCAACAAGGGTTGTGTGAGGTGTCTATAAAAAGCTTATGTCATGCTGATCCGCATACATGTTGCAAGATGTATGTGAGGGATGATATTTAAGGAGTTGTGTGTATGTACTGAAAATGTATTTTAGAGTCTGTGTCCCCGGCAGGGTTGACAAACAGGTTTTGCTGGACAAAGGGATGGATATTCACCTGCCTGCCTAGGTTCAGATGGAGATCAAATATTGTAAGCCAACACAATGGAAACTCGTTTGGCATATGGAGTTAACATAGGAACATGAAGAGAACTTGGAGGCAGCACCCCAGGGAAGGAACCATGGTGGGGTCATCCTGACTCTGGGGCCAAAACAATGAGTTTGGGGAAATGCAAAGCGAAGCAAAAGGACATTTTGGTATCCAACACGGAGGAAGCAAAAGGACGGCACTTTTTGCATTCATGACAGGTGGATCCCAGCCATGTTGATTGATTGTTTTAGGTGCGAAACGCCTCTAGACTAGGATTTGAGTCTGTTAAAGTTAAGTGCAGAGTCTTAGAAGCATGTTACACTTTTTGTTTTATATGTAACCATTTCTGTTTCCATTATCCTTACTCAGTATCTCTTAAATCTTTATCTTTGATAACTAACTTAGGATTGTTTTTACTATCACTATATCTTGGGGGTGAGAAGCCACCAAAGTTATTAGTTGATATGGCTTCAGTAGAGAACTTCTCCTTGAAAAGAACCTCCCCGCTCCCTCATCTTACTCATTGGCCCGGAAAAGCAGCAGACAGGGGGAGTGAACTAAACGGATGTGGCAATGAAATTCTGAAGAGGGACGTGCAGGCACTGCTGAAGTAGAATGCAAATACACCCACAATTAGCTTTCGGCCACTGTTGCTGTTATCATTCCACAAGTTATAAAACCAGAAGCAAATGAGCCAAGCCCTCCTGACATCAGCACTATTAATTCTCCATACTAAACTTTGATGTACTTCATCGAAATGCCTGGCTCATTTCTGCTGGGAATGAGAAAATGCTAAGTGATGGGTAAAACTTGACCTCGTGGGTAATTCTTTTCTTTCTTTTTTTAAATACACCCATTAAGAAGAAAAGGCTTTAAAATATCCCTTTTGACCTGCCACCCAAATCTGTTTTCAATCAAAACTCTTTCATTTGTGTTTGTCTCGTCTGTGTCATTCTTTCAAGGGAAGTTTTTTTCGGGGTTTGCTATTTCGGAAAGACAAAATAAGTTGTTTGTCTGAAATGAGGAGAGAGGGAAAGAACCTAACGATATTCTTCAACACCAGAAGCAGTTTCAGTTGTAGTTCCTGAGCTGCTGCAGGCTGGGTGTATTATCCACTGTTTGAAACCTCCTTCTGTAGATTGGGCTCAAAGATCTGGAAAGTGGTTTCTTTGCTGGTTTACATTAAACTGGAAAACACCAATCAGATACTGGAGATAGGTGCAAATCATTTCTGATGTCCTTAGTGACACACTCCGTCATGCTTCAACCATTTCTGTGCTGCCTTAGCCACGCCGTTACCCTTATGTGACCCCACTGTTGGTTAGGCTTTGCGGCAGCTGTGACATAATGTTTTTGATGGCAGGGTCTGGAGGAATTCTGCTTGTGGCAAGGCATAAATCTGCTTTGCATTAGCACTCCCATATTTATCAAGTCTTTATGCAACATGCCTGCCTGTTGACAAACTCCCCCCTCTTCTCCGAACTGGCTAAAGACCAGGGAAATACTCAGAGGAGAGGCAGGTTAGTGTCCAAACAAAGCCTAGAAAAGGGGCTTCAGGTGGATGACAGGATGAGTGTGATGGCTAAATCCAAGTCCACTTCCTTAGTGCTAAATCCTGACCCATGTGTGTTATCCTGAAGGGTTTGTGGGAGGCCAGTCAGCGAAGAAATTAATGTTCTCACTATACATCCTCAGACCTGCTCTAGCTCCCAGAGCAGGTCTGAGGTTGTGCTGGGCTGTAAGGGATGGCCTGGCTTTGGAGTCCATCCAGTTGGCCATCTCCTCCTCCGAAACACCTCAGGCAGAGAGGAGGAAGTTCCCAGGGAGTTTAAATACACAATTGACAGGGGAGGAATGCTGGCCCCATCTAGCCTCTCCACATCTCATTTGCACCAGTTCTGCCATAGTCAGTGACTTCCATAGTCCTAAAGAGTGGGGAGAATTGGCCCAGTAGGATCATACTTTTTAAATGTGTTTTATTGTAATAACTTTCTTGAAACAGAAAATATTTCCAGGTGCTGTTAGCCCGCCACTGCCCCTGTGGATGTCACTGAGTCCTTTTTATCATTAAACAGGCCCTTTGCAATGTTGCTTTCCCAACAGTTTCCTGTCCTCAGCCCTGGAGTTCACTGTAATTCCCATAAATAGACAGAGCCTGTGTGTCAGTAGGGGTCAGCCAGCCACACTGTGGATTCAAGACCCACACCACAAGCCAGATTCATTCCCACCTTGGTTTGCCAATAGAGTCAGCAAATTCAACGTTAAGAACAACTAAGGAGGAAGCAGCTTCTACTTTTCAGAGTCCTTTTCTGTTTATAGCCACGCTTTGAGGTATGACCGAAGAACTAG